>NC_044188.1:4178772-4778772 GCF_900880675.1 Sparus aurata
CGCTAGAATCACATGTCACATCAGGGCAGAATTAAGAGTTTAGATAAATACAATTTCACCTCTGATCCTGTAATCCTGATCTCTGGTGGACTGTGTGTGTGCGTGTGTGTGTGTGTGTGTGTGCGTGTGTGTGTGTTATAGCATTATTACATTACAAACTGATGGATGAAAATAATGAAAATGTTTCCTCGATGGTTCAAAACACTTCCATCTCTTCACCCCGACACGCTCGCTCCATCCTTCACTTTCCCTCAAAGGATGGATGGAAAAATGCTCTTCATCTCCATCCATCCATCCATCCATCCATCCATCCACACACTCCACCTTATAACACTTTGACACTGTTAAAAAAGGTATTTTGTGATGCATGTAGCGTTTCTTGTGCAAATACTTTGATATTTAACTCTATATTTTGTTATTTTTTGGCCAAATATTCACACAATTAGATTTAAATAACTATTTTTGAGGATGCCTACATAAGATACAAATCTTGATAACAAAAAAACATACATTTAACCGTGTAAAAGTGTCTGAGGATGATCTTTTCCTTCACTTTTCTAACCCTGTCATCCCTCCATCTGAAGCAGCAGTGGTGCTTGTGGCGCCTTACCGGGGTAGAAGTCTTTGGATTTGGACAGTTTGATGGTGGCTCCGGTCTCTTTCTGCAGCTGGACGATGGTCTGACCTCCCTTCCCGATGATGGAACCCGCCGCATAGCTGGGAATCAAAACCTTCAGGAAGTACTCGCCTTCCTCTGCAGCAGGAAACAGGAAACAGGAAGTCAGAGAGAGAGCTACTGTGGATTGTGTTGTTTTTAACTTCAAATGACGCTGAAAGAGAATAAAAAAATATTAGAACAAGCCACAGAGAGCATGATCAGTCTGTTTGAACCTTTGCCCTCATGCCGGCTCTGTTTCTATATCTTCTCCTGCCATCAATGGTTTTTTTCAAATCTCGTGAGAGTTTTGGAGAAAACAAAATATAATCTCTCATCCAACACAGGGATCATCTTGTTGGAATGAGTGTAAACTGTGAAGTGGAAGCAAAGTGTTTGTCAGTAATCACAGTCTGACGGAACAGATGCGAGCTGGTGCCGCATCACTACGCCAAAAGCGGAATAATTTGTCTCCATCCGTCTCCCCCTCCTCCCCCCTCCTCCTCCTCCGCCGCCGCCTCTCGACCGGCCGGCCATCCGAGGCTTCCCGAAGCTGCGTGAATCCACCCAATCACATCAAACGATGACTGATATCCATGACAACTAATTATTTCCATAATCAGATGATTCCCTGTCGGCGTTATCTCTCCCCTTTCTCTGCACGTCCGTTTTGTGCGAGCCTCTAAACGCTCTCTCCAGATTGGTCTGATCTAATTTCAGCGAGGAGCCCGAGGAATCTGGTCCTCGTCACCGCCTCTGCGCGATGGGGAGGGAGCCAAAGGAATATGCCGCTCGTCGCTTTCGTTAATACAGCTAATCAGATTCAACCAACGCTTGTGGATGCTCGCGAATGCATAACACCACATGGCTGCCATGACACACACACACACACACACAAACACACACGCAGTCATTAACATGTGCAGATCAGCTCACGTAAACAAACAGAAAGCAGACGAGGACTCATTCGGAGATTTCCGTCATGCTAACGCGGAGCCGCACCTGCGCCGAGGAGCGAAGCGTAAACTCCGAGTATGAAAGGAAGATGTCGACTGTTTCATGTGGTCTCGCGCTTTTCAGAGCAGATCTCAGCTAATCGTCCTGATGGGATAAAGATGCCCCGATTGTCGTCACGAGCAGAAACTGAAGTCAGACTTTGAAGGAAAAATATGTTTTGTTTTATCGGCCTGATGGAGGAAAAGGAGGCGGACCTAAAACAGAAGTCAGCAGCCGTCCCTTCATTTAAAAAGGGCCAAAACTCATGAACTCATGAAATACTGAGGCCTCTTCAGCGGCCTTCAGCTGCAAAAATATGATGCTCTACCTGTTCCTGTAGCAGCTGTTTAGCAGGTGAACAGCTCAAGCACCAGTGTTCAGAGTTTGGCCAATCGAACGGCGTTGGTTCTTTGTTGTATTTGCATGAGAAGTGAAAACAGCCTCCGTTACAGGTGTGTCGGCTGACTTACTAAGGTTTGACATTTTCAGGTGAATGTTTGTCAGTGAGGAACAAACCGCTCCGGTTTCTGTTTGAATTTACCAACAGACTAAAAACCCAAAAGGTCATTTTAATCATTCTGGGTTCACCCGGCTGCGCAACACATTCAGCATCGTCGCTCAGAGACACGCTGACCTGAAGCAGGACCGAGACCTTTTTGGTCGCGGCCTGCTGCGTTCTTTGACAATGCGGTGAAAGAGAGCGCAGAGTGAACCTCACAGGCCACTGTAGTTCTCTCATCCGTCTCTTTCAGGAGGGAACACTGACCCGCACGTCGGTACAGAATCACAATAACAGATACGGAGGCGTCGTGTCAGAGGCGCGCCGGCACTGATGTATGTTTGCGCGCCGGGAGAGACAGGAATCCCTCCCGTGCTCTTGTTTCCACGGTAACGATAACAACAAGCCGCGGGTCAGCTAAAAAAACAGCAACACCTCCGACTCGCTTCCTCGTTCCTGAGCCTTTAAAGGGCAGTTTCGGCTAAATACCTCTGCTGAGCAAGATCGTTGGTTTGAAGCCCAGTTACAGATTACGGATTGGAACCAACCAGAACATCACTGGTACCGTCTACAGAGCACCAGTGATGATATCAGTGGGGTGAGTTGTCCAAACAGAGTCCAAAGATACTAAAAGACAACATCTGCCACAGTGTGTTCACCCTGCTGATGTCTGACAAGAGATACAGAAGCATCTTCTGACGTACGGCCGGACGACACAGCAGCTTCTCCTGAACTCATCCTCTCCTCATTATACAATCTTGACCCAACAAAGTAGTTTTGGTGCCTAAACTTAATTAAACTCTTTCACAAAAGGCTTCCTGGCAGCAGGGCGTCTTGTGCATCTTTAAGAGGAAAAACAAAACGTTGATTTTTGCTCCGTGGAGATAAGAACGTGCACCACACTTTCCAATAGAACAGAGAAATATCAAACAGTCATTCCACCAAACTGCAGAGGAACTGAAACCATCTGCAGGAGACTATTATCGTCAAATCAAAAGTTTAAATCTAAAACAAAAACCGCAAAGGGTTTAATCAGTTTATGACTCTGTAGCTTTTCATGATTCAAAATGAAACTTGACTCTTTGCTTCGAGAAGAACAGATTGCAACAACTCAGAACTGGAGAAGAAATCCATAATCTTGTCAACCTCCACGTCAGCGATATTTTTTAGGAGAGGAGATTTTTATTTTTCAGCATCGACTCTTCTTCTCTCAGGTTGTTGATCTGATGACGGCTCTGCACATCGACTCGAACGTGGTTTTAAACCGCAGCTGTTTCGGTGCGCCTCTTCGTATTTTGATAATCCAGGACACATAACCTCAGGAGGCAGATTAAAATAGGATTATTATTACAGGGGCACACTTTCTCAGAAGGGGCGCGGCACCTCGCAACACCGCCGCTCTCCGTCGGCTTCCCAACCGGAGACACTGACACTGTAAAAACACAGATGCATAGAAAAGATCCTGCTCTTCCTGTGAGGTGGGCAGAGCAGCTACAACCAGAGAGGAGATTTATGATCCCTGCAGGTGCACTGAACATTATTTAATGCCTCCTGGAAGATATAACTCCCGTTAAATCACACTTAAGTTGCAGGAAACTGGAACTGAGGTGTTTGTGACACCTCGCTATGAATGAATTTAATCAGTGAGCGGTCCGACGCAGACACACGTGTTTTCAGGTGTTAACTATTAAAATGATTGCACTTTGCAGAGGCTGTGCTCAGGAGGAAAAGTACTATCATCAAGCAAAGAGACGCTGGGACATGGCTAAGATTGGAAAAGTAAAAGAACGAGTCTGTAGATATATATATATATCTAAGGAGTCCTATGGAAATCAAGTGCGAGTGAAACACCTGTTTGGGTTCAATCAGGGTGTGTGAGGCTTTAAATATCTGACACACGGCGGCTAACGAAGGTCTGCTGAAACCTGAGCGCTCCTCTGAAAACCTCACAGCGCCTCAAAATCCCTCAAAACCTTCCTTCAAGATCTCCGACGATGATAACAGAACCTCTTGAACAAACAAACACCCAGCAATCCACCTACACACACGTGGAAATCACAGTTTCACACAAAAATCGAACGCTTTCATGTCGACGTGCTTTTTTTCCCGCACGTGAAATAAAATCTCCGGATGTGCAAATCAACACTTTAATCATCACGAGGGTTAAAACAGTCACACTGAGCTGACAAGTGTGAGGCTTGATTTGTTGAGTCGCACTTTTTGATATCAAAATGTTCAGAAAGCCTTCAAGTCTGCCGCAAACGTCGCTTAACAAGTTGGAAACTGGTATTTACAGAAAATCAATATTTCATGAATGCAACATAAGTGCGATTACTATCTACACTCAACTGTCACTCTGTTCTTGATAATATAACTCAATGAAGATGTTAAAAAACAAGACCAGGTATGTAATGTCTTTGATAAGTTAAGCGACGGCTTCCCCGAGTTTTATCAACAAGCAGCAGCCCACATGATTCATCATCCGTTGTTAAAACAGTGAAGCGCACTGATTTGTCATAAACGAACTGCAGAGAATATCTGACTTTGGGACGCTGCGTGTTGGAGAGCTAGGTGTGGTTTCTTCACCGTGTTTATAGAGGGCCTGCAGTAGTAAGATGGTTCAAAGTGCTAAGTGCTGGGTGGGCTCTGTTCTCATCTCCGAGTGTTCGGCCAAGTCAAAGCATGAGCGCACATACAGGAAACCCGACACTCCCCTCTCCTTCCTCAGCTCCGTACTGATGGAATACAAACTGCCTGGAGCTGCGATGTGGATGCAGCGGAGAGAAAAAAAAAACAAGCTAACCGCAGCTTTTCATTTGTCAAAGAAGGTTCGGCCTCCTTTTGTCGCGCTAAGTGAAAAATCCCTCGCGTGCTTTAGTTAGAAATTGAGCAGATGTGACCCTCTCGGACGTTGTAACCGGAGCTCCAACTGGATTTTTCCAAAATGAAAACACCTTCGCAATGACTTTCTTCTCTCCTCTTCGTCTTCCTCCTCTTCGTCTTCCTACCACGCCACACATCTATACATCCTCCTCTCGTCTTCCCTCGTCTTTCCTTAATCTTCTAAGCAGAGCTGCTAACGAGGTATAAATGGTAGCATTAGTTATTAAACATTCGGATGTGGCGTTACGTTCTTTGAAAGTGCACGTAAGCTAACGACAAACTTGTATTTTTGAAAGGTCGGCTGCTGCACCTTCACAAACAATCTAACTCATTTATTAAACTTTAGCTAGTTGGGAACTTTACAAAACTTCATGATGTCAGCTGGATTTCAGCAGAAGGAAGTTAGGAGTTGGTTGATCTCTGCATGTCTGTTCAGAGTGCTGCGACTCTTTCTTCAGGTATTTTTAGCAGTTTGTTTGCAGCAGACTTACTTCTCCTGCAAACCCTGAGCATGAGATGGATGCGGCACATTGTTCGGGGCAGCCTCGGGCACCTCGAGTCAAAGTTAAGCTGCACTGCGGCACGTCGCGAAACCTCCTTCGGTTTCCTGATGAGAAACAGCACTTCATTCCAGAACAGGCTCCAAAACTCTTATCTCTATACTGCGAGCACGGCGAGTAGCTCGCGTCTGTTTTTATATTTTCATTTCAGTCACAAAAACCTTATCTCGGGAACCTCGGGCGAGCTGGCGTTCCGTGATTGGCCTCATAGTAACAACAGTGATGTAATGTTTACTGTGCTGATACGCTCACAAGCAGCACTTTTGTTTTTGAAGCTCGAATAAAAAATGCCACATGGTTTCGGCCTAAAACTGTCATCCGTCCACTCCTCCTCCTCTCTTTCCTTTCTTCTCCTCTCACATCCCGCTCTTATTTCCTCTCCTTCTTCCTCTCACTTCCTCGTCACCTTCCATTTCCTCCTCCTCCTCCTCCTCCTCCTCGCCTCAGTGTGCTGCAGTGACCCACTTTGAGTACGAAGCCTTGGACTGACCTGCTTTAGATAGAGGCTAGCTAATTATAACCAGCCCGTATTAATGAGGCAGGGGAATTGGTAAATACGAAACACACACACACACACACACACGCACGCATGCACACACAAATACAAAAGCGTGTCTGCGGCAGCAACGAGCGCACAAACACCTCTTCCCCCAAACACAGCGCTTCCGACGTCTCACAAACAAGCCTACACACCTCGGCGCCGTGACTCATCACGTATATAAAAGGATGTAATGAGTGACTCATGTTCGTCACTTGCATCTGTTGCATGGTAACACTCGGACGTGTTACCATGGCGAGCATTAAAAGATTTATTTATATACGCAGCATGAATCCTCCGATATGCAACATTCGAATTGGACGACTCGAAAATTGAAAAGAAAGGATCGTGAAACGTCCGTCCTGTGACCTCGCGCGTCCCGCAGCAACACATCCAACATCTGAACCTTTAGATTTCAGATCCTGACATCAAACTATTCCTCATGCAGACGGCCACACTGACAGTTTCTACGCTAAGAATGCATAAAAAAAACAACAACAACAACAAGAAGAAACAATACCCTTTAAAGATCTCTGTGTCATTAAACGGCAGCGCAGAGCTCCAGCGTTGAGTCCGTTAACAGGGTTATGTAACGCAGATTGAATTTCACTCTCAAAACGAGCTTTTAGCAGGTTTGATAACTGCCATGACTCAATTTTCATAAATATAAACTTACTTCTGCACATAAAAAACCGCGCTGCACTCTCTGCCTCCTCCTCCCACGCTGCACTTTGCTGGATGACACTGTTTACGTGAAGACTCATCAACATTCCTCAACTCATATCAGCTTTATCGGCTCTTTTTTTTTAAAAGCCCCTGACATGTAACCGTCCGCTGAGCGATGCGTCTTTGCGCCAAGCTCGCTCTGTTGTCGAAGCAAAAGCTCTCAGCGTGCCACATTAAAGAGCATTTCATACAAACACATTAGCCGAGTCCAAAGCCTGCTCTTTACTTAAGTATGGGATGTTTTGTGTACTTTACAGAAGAGCTCGGCACAAACTGGTTCACTGCGAAATGCCTCATAAATCAATGTGATCCTCCAATAAAATGTCTGTTTTGTTGGCGTAAACAGAGTCTTCGCGGTCAAACTGCAGCCCGATAACGGCACGAAATGTCAGAGCTGAACGTTCAGCAAGTCACAGATGTGTTAAAACTCTTCCTTTCAATTTTATGCTGTGACATCACTGTGGTTAAAGGTGCAATATGTAAGGTTTGGGCGCCAGTATCCACTACATGCTGCTAACTTTAGCTAGTTAGCTAAATTAACCATGTAGATAGCGGCTGTATTAGCTGACTTTGCTATCCGACTGTCACCTTTTGAGGTACAACCTGGCGAGGTGCTAGCTGGTTAGCATGCTAACTTCAAATAGCTATCTCTGCACCGCCAACATAAACATTTTCAACATAAAAACTTCTATTTTGTCGTATTTTTTTTAACGTTTTGAACACAAATTCTTACATATTGCATCTTTAAGGTCCAGTTAGGTTTAGGCACAGAACGGAAAGGTCATGTTTTGGGTCAGACTACATGGTTTTGTCACAAGGAAGACAGCGGCAAAATGTCCCAATGCTTCTCCAGAAAAATGACGGCAACAGTCTCGAACAGCGCCAATTGTTTAGCCAACCTCCATCTCCAAATGAGAGTCGTCACACTTCATCATCATTTTACTGTGTTGTTGAAACGTTGATATGCCACATACGATACGTAGATGTTCAACGTATCCGTGGTTTGCAGAAACAAACAACGCCGACATTGAGCTTCATGCTTCTGTTTCATGAATTTCCAACATGGAGTGGAGCCGCTCCTTCTTTCTGTCACACATCTTTGTTCGCTATTTCAACCCAGTCGTTGCCACATCAACGCCGCTGCGGAGAACACAAAGGTAAAAATCCTAATTTGGTGAAATTATCCTGCCACTCATCTCCCTGCTGTCACCCTGTGCTGACACCCGGTGTGAACCCCGCCCACAAACAGCACAGTCGGTTTACATTCTTACCAAAGTTTCCGGAAAGCCGTGCCACATTTATCTGACTGTCACAGTTGCAAATTCTAATTATGTGTAATTATACCCCACGCTCCCTTTCGGCGTGTCATCCCACATCCCAGGGGTGCAGGTGATACTCATGCTTGCCGATCTACCCGAGCATAATAAGCAGCCCGAGGCTCCGCTCGCCTCGTCTGACCCCTCAGTGTCGACGCCGACCTCGCAATCCGGTGGAGGCCACGTACGGCTCACCCGCCTCATGTTCACTCTCACTGCTGAGAAAATTAAAAAGTGACGGATAAAAAACTCCACTTGTGGGCATTTGAGCAAAATATCTCTGAGTGAGCTGAAATAATTCATTCTCTGGGGGGAAAAAAGAAAGAAGATGACCATAAAAAGTTCTGGTAATTCTAGTTTAGTTTTACAATAAACGCTCATTAGTTGTCTGAGGTCACAAACGTGGTAGTCAAACCATAATTTCACCTACAGGCTGGTAAAAATGACACGAGCAGCACGCTGCGTCTCGGCAGAGGAACCTGGTGCCTCGGCGTGTTGTCACACTCATTGTTCTCCGCTACTATTTTCATGCACTAGTTAATATGAAGCATCATCAAACATCCCGCCGCCTCAGCTCCCCCGTGTGCAGACTCTTTCACGCTGACAACATAATGAGCATGTAAACTTTCAGTCCAAATAAGAACAAGAAAAACACCATAATTACAGATGTGGTGATTGTTACTGATTACTTCTTAATGCTTTAGCTGTCAGACAGCAAACAGGGAGTCTTCTGCGGGGGTTTCTGCAGGACGCACAGCGCTTCAGGACCCGGCGATGACCTGAGCGTCAGACGGAGAGCAGCAGCAGGTTGTGCTTCGTCTTAAATTGAAGCTTGTCTGGCGAAGTTTCGGGAGCAGGACCGCACCTCAACAGCGCCAACTTCCGATATTCCTAAAAATAACCACCTGACCCTCTCCTCTTCTTCACTCTCGTATTCTGCGCCCCACCCCGTTTCTCTGTCCCTGCTTCTTATTTTCTTTCCTCTCCTTCATTTCTTTTCTCTTCCTAATAAATCGTTGAAACGCATCTTGTTGACGGTGTGGTCCTCGCTAGTGAAACATTTTTTCAACAGTGGAATCACTCACGCAAGTGTTTGTAACTTTCCAAAAAGACAACAAACGTAATAAGCTACGCTTGCAGAGATGTGAATTTCGAGAGGGTTTGAACTTTTCCCTCAAAGTCTCTGGTTTCAGTCTTCACACCGTCTCTTTACATGTGAATGACTCAAGTGCAACACCACCAATCCCTCAGAGAACAGAGCTGCAACAATTAGATGATCGAAAGAAAATGACGCGCCAATTATTTTGATAACTGATTAATGGTTTCAGTCTTTTTTTTTTTCAAGGAAAAACATAAGAAATGTTCGGTTCCAGCTTCTTAAATCGGAGGATTCATCGTTTCTCTTTCTCATGTCTGACAATAAAAGAAGAGTCTTTGTGTTTCTCAGTAGTTTCCCTACTGCACTGATTCATTTTCATATACTGTAACTTATTCAAAGCTAGCTTAAAATAATGCTAATGCTAATAATAACAATGTAATGTAATTGCATGTGCACTGTACTCCTCATTGTTTTCCACTAATTTTCAATTACAAAAGGTTCTCCTTCGATCACGAGCGCAACACAAACCACAAACGCACCGAGACAGAAAATCTCCAAACCACCAACAACTCCAGTACAGAGTGAGTAATGGTGTGTGTGTGTGTGTGTGTGTGTGTGTGTGTCTGCAGCTGAGTAACTACAGGGTTCCCTCCTGGTTGCTGTGATGAGGGTCTTTGTTTTCATTACTCTGAGCAAATCCCTGCCGTTACAACACACACAGGAAGTCCACACATTTCCTCACAAAAAAGGTTTCGGACAAAAAAAAACGTTTTTTTCTGTCTGTTTTAAATAAAGGGTGTGTGTGTGTGTGTGTGTGTCCCAGACAGCTTGTCATGAGGGACACTAGCACGCTTGGTGTCGCCACTTTGACCGCCCTGCTGTGTGAGTCTGTAATCTTCATAAGTTTATCCGAAACTGTGTGTGCGTGTGTGACGGGGGGGTTTAGAGACGCAGAGGTCGCTCACAATAAATAATAAATGTTCCTCCACCGCTACATAACTGGATGAGTAAACAGTCCAATCTGTTGCTAAGGCCCCTGCGGACTCGTCAGGCCCAGAATAGGCTCTCCATGCTGGGGGATTGGAGGCTCAAATCCTGGGATCTGGTGTCCACGGGCCTGCAGGGGCAGGGCAGGGCAGGGCGGGCTGAAGATCACAAATCCTACCGAGCACGCTGTTACTTTTCCTCACACGCTTCACTCTGACATCATGACCATGAAAGCTAAAGTCGCTTCTTCGTGGCTGGAACAGAGAAAAATGCTCTGAGCTTTAAAGAGCTGTAGTATTCTGCAGTTTTAAAATATTTGTGGTGTTGCCTTCTCCTCCCAAAGCGCTCAGCACTGTCACATTATAGTACGTCTTAATAAAAAGAGAGTGTGCCGAGAGCTCGACTTAATGCCTCCTGACCGTGAGCGCTGGAAATCCAGATTTTACAGTCGTCGAGCTGTCGTCAGGAATTCAGAGAAACTGCGGTTACGTAAGTAACTACTTAGCGTCTTAATTAGGCGTGCGGCAATTAACCAAACTCACTGTTAACCACGGTTTAAAACTGCGACGGCTCAGCTACACCCAGCGCTTCTCACTTTTCTCGCTCTCAAAAAAGGGAAATTATCAGACATTATTTTATGATATGCAGTCATATTATACTTTAAAGACATAAAAGAAGAGATGCTTTAAACGTATCTCATTTTTAGCGGAATAAAACTGCTCTCCTGATCTCATTCTGTGTTTATTTAATTTCCTATGTCACTCTTCCGTTACGGCAACTGTTAAACAACGAGTGCCATCCGAGAAACGTCGCGCGGACCAAATTGTAATTAAACCTCCTGACACCAGCGCGTTTCCACAATCGTATCGTCAGAATCTATAATTGTGGCGTCGCTAATCTGCACGGAGATCCGCAGACGCGGACGAGGATTCGCTGAATGCGTTGAGAAGCGCAGCGGTGTGAACACGGCCTCAGCTGAGGGGGGGCGGAGGTCTGACCTCTGGGGACTTGGAAAATATTCATCTCCCCTAAGCAGGGAGAGTTAAGGGGGGCTGGCTTTGTCTAACACACCCCCCTCCAGTCCTCTGCTCTTTTGTTGGGAGGTAGCATTCACACACACACACACACACACACACACACACACAAACACGTAAAGCTCTCCAGCAGTGGGGCTCTGACCAGCTGTCTTCGTTCTGAAAGATGGCCGCCGTCACTCATAAACACAGAGGAGCTCGCAGGAGGAAATATCTCTGATGTTACGGCTCTCTCTCCTCTTGCGGCGTCTCAATGTTTTCACCGGTCAATTTGACATTTTAAGGTCGGCGACTCCAGTTTGTTAATCGGCTGATTCGGAAGCCGAAACATTCCCGTGACGGTTTTAATAATGGAATATTTGGAGAACAAACGGGAGACGGTGATTATGTTCAGCCCAGTCTCTTTCTCTCACTGCTGCAGGATTTAACTCCTACATCGTGAAGACTTCTGTCCAAACCACTGATGAGTGTGTTCTTAAAAAAAAAAACAGCTTTTTTTTCCTCTTGAAGGTATCGAGATGAGTCACAACACCGGCAGCATCCGATGCCGGGTTCTGTTCTCATGCCAGCAATCATTTTCTCAGAGATGCTGTTTTTTTAAAATGGAGGACATTTAAATTTTCGACATGACACCCGAAAATAAAAACTGTTACTTTAAAGCATGTTGCAGCAAACATCAGAATAAATCATTGAATCTTAAAGTGTGATTTAGAGTCCCGGGCTCGCCTCGCGGCGCGAAGAGAATAGAGAAGAGAGAGAAAACAGACGAGGTAATACCTCCATCTGTTTATAAATAGAAACCCAGCGGAATAATCTGACAGCAGAACAACACCCTACAGGAATTCAGTTTAAATAGAGGTTCAGGACGAGCCAATCAAATGCCTCCGTACTGGAACGCTCCCGATCGTCAGGGCGTCTGCATAGAAATCGAGGCAGACGCGGTGGCTACGCTAACAAAGATAACCGAAGCAGCCGCCTCCTTTCTCTCCCTTCAGTGTGTGTGTGTGTGTGTGTGTGTGAAACCCGGCGTGTATTGTTCATGGACCAGGGCTATTTCAGAGGAGGGGGCCCGTCCAGTCGTCCTCGCTGCATCGGCCCTTTCATCGCTCCCTTATCCATATTCATCGCCGCCCCGCTCTCCTTCACCTATCAGCGACCGGCTAGCTGCGAGCGGCGTCTCGATCCACCAATCGCTCGCCTCCCTTTGTGGGAAACATTCCCACCTCTCTTCCCCTTCACCCCACCCTGTACAATGGCTTCCCTTTTTTTTTTTTTTTTTTTTACTTTGACGCAGTGGCTTGAAAAAAAAAAAAAAATGGGGGGTAGAGGAGAGGGTGGAGGAGGAGGAGGAGGAGGAGGAGGAGGAGAGTCGCAGCTACCACGAGCAGAGTCCTGCCGACGGCGGCGGCTGCGAATCGATCGACAGCCCCTCGGACACGGTTGCCGAGCGAGCATCGTCAATGGCAGCCAGCGATTGATGAAGGGGGGGCGGGTGGAGGACGAAATGATGGGAGGACGAGGGTGAAGGAGGACAGGAGGAGGGCGCAGTCGTGATGGTCTGAAGTAGAGCATGATTAGTATGGATGAGGAAGGAGAGGAACACGGAGAGAATGGGAGCAGCCGAGAAGCGCTCGGGCTCGCCAGCGAGCAAAAAACAGGCGTGTCGCAGACGAGAACGCCGTGTTCTACGAGACACTGAGGAGGAAGGCGGCCGATCGCGTTGCTTTTGATCCAAAAAAACTGCTTCGCGGTCTGATACGAAAAGTGTGAAAAATACAACTTTCCTATATTTTGTAAGAAACGGTCTCGACTGCTCCAATAAGTCAGAATTTCCACTAAAAACTCGACTTGTTTCGATGCATCCTGTTCTAAAACTGCTGCGGTCTCACTGACTGAACCCCCTCTGTCCTCCTGCTGTCTATCTGTGTTCGAAAAGCCAAACGTGGAGCTTCTTCCTCCTCCTCCTCCTCCTAAGCCCGGATAGACGATCAATACGAGGAAGGCAGCTTTCCTTTGTACGGACGACCCAAAAAAAGATGCTCCGCTCAGCTCCAGCCACAGAAAACACTCGGATCGATATCATCAAAGGCCGCCGAGGCTCAATACACAGCGTGCACGTGTGTGTGTGTGTGTGTGTGTTGATTATGTGCATGCATGTGTGTCCAGCTGCAGTGCAACACATCATTAACACACCTCCTCGCCTCTCATTAAACTTCATATCCGAAAAACACAACAACACACGCAGAAATCTTCCTGCCTGTCCCCTAGTGTCACTTGGCAAGGGCATTTCAACCCTCCTCCTCCTCCTCCTCCTCCTCCTCTTCCTCCTCCTCCTCCCCAACATCACTTGCCAGTCCATCCATTTACTAAATGAATGTATTACATCTTACAGACAGGGAGAGGAGCGAGGACAGACGAGGAAAGAAAAGAAACGCCGGTCACACAAAGTGCGCCCGGGTCACAAAACTTCTCCCCGATGTTTAAAAACCGGAGGCGTCTCTGCTCGCATGTTCAATTTTTCTGACCACCTACGCGAAATTCGAAAAAAGAAAGCCTCCAATTTATTTTGTTTTGTGCTTACATAAGACCTCCTAATGCCTTATACAAGCACTTATTTTTCCCCCTGAAAGCTGCGTTTGTTTTGAATGGACTGAATCTGAGTCATTTCTATTAGGCTGAGAGGCTGCTGGAGGATCAGCGCTGCTTACATGAAGCACCCTCGACGCATTTTACAGTTCTGGCTTCGTGCGGTCCGGATGCAGCTTGTTTTCTTTCCTCCAGGAAGAGACAAAAAGAAAGAGACTTCTGATCACTTTGGAGATTAGAAACAACTTTTTCGACCTGTATGTCTCCTGAAGGCTGTAACTACTCAGACATCTGATGCGTCTCTGCACCGAAGCCTCTACGGTCATCTCTCTCGTCGACGTATCGTTCTTGTAATAAAGCGATTTAGTCACATATTTAAGGTTACTTGAGGAGATTTAATATCTTATTTCCAACTAATGCTCAGTAACCTCAGATGTCCTCCTATCTTGAATCATTCCGATAACCTGATACTATAAAAGCATGCAGCTCAGCTCCAGAAGACGGCTGAGGTCCATTCAGATTTCCATTGTTGCCGTCAAACACGCCGATGAGTGTTTTATTTTTATATATCGTGCTTTAATGTTTTCATTTTGACATGTGTTCCTTCTATCTCGGATTCAGTAGCTGTCACATGTGACTGGCGCTCCTGCTCCAAAATGTAGTGCCATTAAAAAAATGTAAAACAAATATGCATAGCGAAAATACTGGACCCTGATTGGCCGACAGCAGCAAACCCTCATGTTATAAAAAAAAAAATACATACTGGGAGACTTTTCCTCTTTCAGCCAATCGTGCTCAAACCGACTTTGAAAATGATCTGAGTTCAAACTTGTGGAACTAAATCAAATATTAACAATGACCTCATTAAACGGCTCTGATCATATATGTACATGATTAGAGGCGAATCTGAATTCCTTTAAAGTCGGAGGGGGAGACGCCTGCTGGGCCCGGGGGGGGGGGAGTGAGTGAGTGAGGGGCAGCGATAAGAACGGGTTCGGGTGGGTGGATTAGACGGGTGGAGCGGGTGGAGGGCTGCGAACAGAAGCTGCTCATTGAGCTTCTCTTATTTAAGACCTTGAGCGTTTTATAAGAGGTGGCTGTGATTTACGACCCTCGGGTGTTACGGCGGTCCCACAACGGCCCGGTCCGACTGTCTGACAGCTGACCGGCTCCCTCTCTCTAGTGTTGTCCTCTCATTTTTCCCCCTCACACACACACACACACACACACAAGCCTGAAACTCCACGTCCACACTCGCTTTGAATTTAACGTCTCCTCTTGTTGCTCATTCCCACACATCTAAATGAAATTAATAGAAAAAAACACTTCACGTATTTTCACATTTTGATATATTTCAAAGCTGCAGTTGTTGGGTAAATTAAAAACATGACTGAAATATCATCGTTGTCATTATTATTATCATGATAATAAAGGAAAATTTTAAAAGCTCTCTGATTTCTATTTGAATTCTGCACATTAAGAGTCATTAAACCTGTGAAAAAGGGAAAAACAGTCATGTGATTTTTACTCAACAGCAGCAGCAGCAGCGGCAGCAGCGGGATGTGAACCGTCGCCATCATACATCACATCACACAGGATCAGCACGTGAACATTTCAACAATACACCAGCCAGTCATAAACCCAAAAAACGCTGTGATGATAATGTCTGGCATGAGGTCAAAGGTCATCAGGACTCATCTGTGCAGAAATGTTGAGTATCATGACAAAAGAAAAAAAAACACTGGATTTGTATAAAAAAGCATGAAAATGAAGGTGTCATGGGATTGGAATCACATACAATAATAAACAATATCAGCATGCATTATCCTGGATCATGAGTAGAACATGAGGGTGTTACATGTAACTTTAAATCCTATTTAAAATGTCAGGCCCTGCAGCAGTCAGTCCTCCTTTCAAATGCCCCTAAAATTTAGAATTTCAACTCTGCACAATTTGGCCTGAGAGAACACAATGCTGCTGAATCAGTCCTGCATTGAAGAAGGGTAACAGGTAAAGATTGAAAGTAAAAAAAAAAAAAGAAAAAAAAACAGGTAGAAGATCAAAATCAAAGTCTCTCTTACCATGAGTCTCAGTTTCTTGGTGAGGGAATACAATGCCTTCAGTTTCAAAAAGGGGCTGCAGGAAGGCCACTACAGAGAGAGGAAGCACAGGGGTGGGGAGTGTGTGGCGTAAGCTAATCATTCAGAGAAACAAAGAGCACTTCTTTTATTTTTATTTTACTTCTATGACTTTAAAAAAAAACTGCAGCCTGAGTGCATCTTCTAAATAGTAATAACAAAAAAAAGGAAAACAGAATCTCAGAGAAAATCAATTTGGAGTCAAATGTTTTCTTCTGCATTCGAGGGCCGGAGAGAGAAATGCTATAAACACGTTCTGCAAATGAAAGAATCGTCTCATCTGTAGCTGCTGGTTAATTCAGGCTGTGAATATCAGTCACGATAGAGATCGTCAAGACTAAATTCTTCCACCATAACTGGAACAAAACGGATTTATTTATTTAAAAAAAAAACAAAAAAAAAAACAGAGCTGAATTAACAGTCAGTGCACAGTTTTTTTTATAAAAAAAAAGACCTGCAGCCGAGCTCTGTTTCCTGTGTGCTTGTTTATCTCAGGGGGCTTGTTGGGAAGTGAAGTGTGTGTGAGAGCGACTTGTTCATATTCAAACAAATGTCACCCGATCATCAGCTGAGGGAGCGTTGACCTGGCTGCACGGCGGCCGTCCTCCCTGCCTGAGTAAAAGCCGTGCTCATCACCATCACCACCACCGCCATCACCATCATCATCATCATCATCATCTCAACCTTTTTATTTGTCTGAATGGACGAGCCGTCCGGCTGTTATGCAGGCAGGAGGATGGTTCCCCCGAGGGGCAGCCTCAGGGTTTTTTACATACAGCGTGGAGAGCTCCGAGCGCTGCATCGATCTGCACTTAAACAGCGCTCACTAACCTGCAGCTCAGCCCGACACTCTCTCTGTCTAATTATGACTCCTGAGGACAGCTGTCCAGTCTCGTGACGGGCCAGGAAACTGTTAAAAACGCTGGGAAAACGTCTATGAGGAGATTAAAAACCCAATTGATCCTCGGGACTCTGGACGGGTTCAACTGTGCCACCTGTCACTGTGCACTTAAAGGGAGAGTCCCCTCAAACTCCACTGATCTGTTAAGATTTACTTTTTTACTTTGAGCATCACAGCTACAATATCAACTCACTGAATGAGCAGATCATCTAAAATTTAGAGCTTTTTTGGGGGGGAAGTCTGGTGGCAAATCAGGCCGATAGCGACACCTCAGTGGTGAAGGGCTGCAGCGGTGTACCGTGGTATCAAAAAGGACTGTTTGCTAATTCACAGTGTTGAATTCTTCCATGTTAGTGTCATTAAAATATATAAATATTTAAAGTTTGTATCAAGTTTCAGAATATTTTGTGAAATTGTAATAAAGCGTTCGATCGTCCAGTAAGACGCCTCAGCTTTAATTCCTTTAGGGGTCACTGTAACTAATAATAATAATAATAATAATAATAATAATAATAATATAGTAAACTTTGATAATTCCTGGCGGTTATCGTACCGTGAAAACATCGCACTGCTGCAGCCCGACGGTCACGTGACCAGCTCTGACTCTTCGATCAAACCAGCGATGGAGTCACATTTTCTTTTGCAGATTTTATTTGTTAATTGTCTTAATATTGTATTATAATTCAGGCTTTGGTCATTTGACTTGAAGGACACACTAACATCGAAAACACTTCATTAATCTGTGTTTCTGTGGAAGATTTAACGTCTCTTTAGTCCAATTTAAAGACATCTCTGTCGACAACAAACATATTTTGGGCAAATCTGAATGTTTTTTTTCTTGGTTTGTTTTTTTCATGAAAACATTCAAATTCACACATATTCAGCATTATATAACAGGTGCATGCAACGTCATTTAAATAGCATTACTAACACGAGTCTTAGCGTCTCAGCACTAAAGGTGCAGTTCACCTACAAAATGGTAGTTTTTGTGTTTTGTTTCCAAACCTCGGTGACCATGATCCCAAATGAGACTTCTATCAGAACATCTCTGCGTTTTTTATACTGAAGATTGTTCTGTTTGTCTCCTCACATTATAATAATATACACACACAGTGACAGTCAGGATTAACAGTCTGCACCAAAGAGTTTAAAATCTGCAAAACTCCCGATGAACATTTCTGAGGGAGTCGTTGGTAAAGACTCGCCGCCATCTCTTCACCTCGTCGTTGTGTCATTAACACATTTAAAAGTGCAGTGTATGTCCAAATGTCCATGATGGGGTGCATGGCCAGGATAGGCTACTGATGGTTGTAATGCCTGGATGATGGGAATGCTTTGGCGCATGACAGCATGTAAACAAAAACCAAATATGGTGATCGCCATGGTGACATATCCATGTTTCATCCAACCAGAGGATAATGAAGAGACATGATTGGACAATTTTTTTTTTAAGAGGAAAAAATATCTCTCCCTCCTCGCTGTGAGGTTGTTAAAATCAGGAGAGCGAAGCATGATAAAAATATACAGGCACTGACATGCTGCAATAACACAGAGACACTGTCGCATTCTGAGCCGCTCTGGATTCCCCCCTTGTTCTCTCCCTCTCCGGCTCGCCACGGGCCTGCTGTTAATGCGAGTCCGCTTGTTTATCCGCTTGTGTAATTGTACACAAAGCGGCCGATGGTGGCTGATGTGTGAGATTATCACAAGGTCATCCGTCGACGGGATGAGAGCCCTGCGATCACGCACCAGCCCGATCTGGCTTTCACTTGTTTACATCCTTATTATGGCTCCAGCATGGCCGCTGAGGCTGCGCGTAAATCTTGAAGACGCAATCAAATAAAAAAAAAAAAAAAAAAGAAAAGAAAACACCCAATTTATCTCATCTACGGGCTAAAAAAAAACAGGCAGGATGTTTCGCCAGGGGAACCGGCGGCTTCCCTCCAAATCCCCCCTCAGCCCCTCTCATTGTTTCCTTTCCATCTAAAGCGGCGGCCCGTGATTGTTTTAATGCTGATGGAAAATGACTCTCGCTCCTTAGAGAAAAAAATAACCGTGCCTTCTATATTTTTATCACTGCGTAACTGGAGCGCAGATCTGTGGATCTGGGGCTGTAAGCATGCCGCTGTGTACGTCAAGAATCAGATCAACCTGCTCCCCTTTCTCTCTCTCTCTGCCTGCCTGCCTGCCTTCCGGACGAAGCAACATTCACCGAAACCCGAACAAGCTCCCCGCATCCCCATCGCTGCTCTTACCTCCCGTGTTTGTGCGTTTGGTGCTGCTGGCCTCCGTCGGAGTCTCCAGGGGTCTTTTACGTGAGTCCGGGGGATCGGACTCCATGTGTGGTTGTTGATTGTGATGGTGAGGATTTGAGAAAATCCCGTTTTGCTGTACTGCTCCGCCGGCCATCATTTTCGAGCTTGCTCTTGGATGCTTGGGCTGCGTTTGCGTTTAAATCCCCCCTTTTCCCGTCTTTTTTTTTTTTTCTTACGCAGCGCAGCCGTGAAGATGAGTCCTCGGTTGAAGGCGAAAGCGATTTAGGAATTGGAAAATACGCCTGTTTCTTACGGACGGGGGAAGGTTAGCTGCGCGTTTCTCCGTGGTGCGCCGTGCGTACAGAGATGCTGCGCAGGGACAGAAAGAAAAGAAACGCTGGAGCGGCGGATGATCGGCTCAGAGAGGAGGGAAAGATCCGAGACCTCTGCAGATGGAGAATGATCTAGGCTGCTAAAAAAAACGTGCAAAACGGAGCGTTAATCTTCCATCAACCTTCTGATATGCGGGGCTACGATATGTGTGTCATTCCGCTGCAACCGGATAAAAGAGCGTACTCATGTCAGGCGGTGCAGGATGGTGGCGCTCCTCCGCAACAGCCAGCGGGCAATAAATAAAACAAAACCCAAAAAAAAAAAAGCACAACCGATAAAGACAAAGAGGCGAAATCAACCGAAGGAGGAAGAAAGAAAAAGGAAAAAGGTCGGTGAAGCAATAATAATAATAATATTAATAATAATACAAAAAAAGAATCCGATGCGTTACTGGTGGGCTATTAGAATTTCTTTCTTCTGATCCTGTCCTGGCTCCGATCGTGAAGACACCCAGGGGTGACGGGGTGTGTGAGGAGGGTCCAGAGACGCGGAGCTGGAGCAACACGCAGAGAAAGAGACGTTTTTTCCTGCTCGTCCTCTCGGTGAAGATGCTGCAGTCTTGCGTTCAGAGCATCCCTTCTCTGACTGGCTGCTCGAGGGAGCGCAGGGGAGCGGCTGACGTCACAGGGCCCCGCGATGCCTCCAGTGGCATCGCGTAAACTCGAGCCTCCAAACACTTTTAGGGTCGAGATGGAATAACGGACAAATCACTGAAGAGAAGTCGCCTGGAGGACTTTATTGTTCGGTTTGAGCAGGTGTCTTTAGGTTTATAGTAGAAAAATCACGTTATTAGACTTGTTATATCTCGTAGCCCCAAGACTCAAACGCGCCAAATGAAATTACGCAGCAGTGAAACAGATCTCCATCAAAAGAAACGTTCAGGTCAATCATAAAACCCGGGTCCTGTCCTGCTGTAGCCGCTTTACCAGCTCTCTAATTCTAATTTCCGACGTCACGTGAATGCCTCACGAGAGAGAAAGCGAGAGAATGGGAAGCAGAGAGACGCCTCCGCCGAGACGCGATTGGCCGAGGCTGCATTTCTCCGGCGAAACGAGCAGGACGCAGATATATTCGCCCGGCGGAGTCACATGACGCAGAGGAAAAGGATGCGGCGGCGGGTTCTGACTCCGCTTCAGCCGCGGCAAATGCAATTGCGGTTGAACGGGGAGCCTGAAGGTCCCGCTGCGGCCGTCTGAAGGTCTGTAGCCGCTGCCTGCCTGCCCGCCTGCAGGCCCGAGGAGCACTGACACACACCTGGAGGTCTGCAGGCAGGAGGAGAGCTCGTCCTCAGCACCTCTGGACCCAGTTCACATATCAGAAACCAGCAACAGAATCAAACTGGTGAGGGTTTGAGATCAGTGTTTTTATTCAGGCACAAATAAGCAGCATAAAAACATTAAAAAAATAAAGATCTTACACATTTTTTTCCTTCTTTTTTTTGGTAGTATTAGTGGCTGTTCGCCTCATTTTCAACCCCACGATCTCACACTTGACAGATTTTGGTTTCCAAAGCACCGGAACCGAACCTGCTGACCCCTCGGGCCCGACTGCAGGCCCGTCCGCCTCCACCTGCACCACGCAACAACACATCTGAACAGGTTTGGTAGTTTCTGCATGGTCATGACACACTTCTGACACCGACAACATCCTCACAACCCGGGACGCATGACACCTGCGCGCCGGCCCCGTCTCACCTGTCCCCCCTCAGCCGCCGTGTGACCCACCTGTGTGTGCTGCGCCTGACATCTCTGCGTCGCCTCCGCCTGGATCTGAAGAGGGATCCTCCAGCACTGTGAGCTGTCTGAGAGAGCTATACCCGCCTCAGTCTTCCTCTCTCTCTCACACGCGCACACACTCACACATTTGGCATATTCTCACACACACTCCGAGAGACACGCAAATACCTTCGGCTCCCTCTCTCCTCCTCTGTCCAGCGCCGTACAGATGCGGTGCGCCCTCAATGCCCGCCGTAGATTGTAGTCAAGGTGACATTGTGCTTCCTGTGCACACACACACGCACGCACGCACGCACACACACACACCGTCGCACAGAGCAGCTCCCTCTCACACTATTTCACATCGCCATGAGAAACGCACCGGTGAGCCAGTCTCCTGCTCTGGAAATACGTGGCAAATCCGAGGCAGATGGATCCCAAAGCTGCAGTCTGAAACAGATTCTGCACCACAAATAGCAGGCGGGCGCTCAGAGGGACAAAAAGGCCTGCTGGACGCCGGCTACTAATTGCATGAGCTACTCTGCATAGTGTGTGGAGTGCAGCACTGCTTCAGCCGGACGCATGCATTGATACATTTGGAGCAGAGACAAGATGTGTTGGGTCCAACAGTGCCAGAGCGTCCAGGCTGCTGCTGCTGCTGCTGCAGCATATGGAAAAAGTGAAGTAGCCCCATAAGCAGTAAAGCACACAGACTTGCAGCATTCTTGAGCTTTTATTAGGCTGGAGCTATGAGCAGATGTTAGTGAGATGGTTTTCAGAGATTTGGTTCTGCAAAGTCCTGTTCTGCTTTGGACGGTGACCCCCCTGAACACGTCAAAAGCGTCTCCAGAGCTGCCACGCGTTCTCCTGAACACCGCAGGCCATGTGGAAGCACCGAGGTTACTGTAATAACTCACTTTTTCCCCCCTCCACTATGACATAATCCGAAAGCAGGAGCTTCAGTCGAGCCAACAGGCAAATGTTATTCCACATGAGTTTTACTCTCATTGGATCAGTTTGGAAGAGGAGCTTTTGCACTGATGGATTTTTCTTTCTGGAATCAAACTCTGGAATTCCCAGTCACTGGATAAAAATGTTTGGTAAGTGACTCAGAGGGCAGAAGGCAGAAGAGCCGTGATACGAGCCAGCTGCAGGTCAGAGCTCAGACCTGTGACAGTCAGAGGTTGTCACATCTGACCTGGTGCAGCAAGCATTTCACCCATCTGAACCATCACCAGCTCTGTGCTCAAACACATCATTCACTCAGACTGATAGGCCCTCCAATAATTCACACAAAGGCTGTCCGAAGTCTGCAGAAATGAGTTTTCTCTGAGAACAAGGTCGTACTCAGCAGGTGTGTCCTGCTCACACCTGTTTTCCCTGCAGAGTTCAGCACTGTACGTACACAGTATGCTCTGACACTGGGTCAAGGCTGACTGCAGCTAAATGGATATTCAGGATGTGAAATCAGCTGCCTGCTGCACAGATGTTGGGCCTCTGCTGCCCCCTGCTGCCAGAGGAGCAGCACAGCGCCCGAGAGTTGACTCTGGGTGACGATTTCCAGATATCTCACTGCTGCAACTGTGTTTGTTCACGCTTCATCTCAGATATTTAGTTTTTTCACGTACAGTATGTTAAGATATCTACAAAAGATTGCAGTGTAATAATGTTTATAGGCTGAATTGTTATGCCATCCTGCGCCATCACATTCGAGAAAAGACGTCTCCACATCAGAACCATCCAGACGGACGGACAACACTACAGGTAAGAAGAAGAACGTGCACCCCCTTAACTGTCTCCGTAAGATGATTTAAGACTTTCTGGAGAATCATGTGTCCCCTCCCACTTCTGTGTAAATGTCCTCCAGCCTGGCACCGGTTCAGTTCTGTCCCTGGAATCAATATAAACGTCGATGCAGAGGAGGAGGCCGGACCACTCTGTGAGATTGGACGGAGACAGATGTGATGTGAGTCTCTTTATTTCTGTTGTCCCTGACCTCACTCACGCCAACACATTTAGATTTATGGCTGAAACCAACAGGACCGGACTGCATCGGAGGGACCGGGACTAAAACTGTGTTATTTATAATGGCTTCATTACTATTCCAGTCTGGACAAACGTATTTTTAGAAACTACAGTACCTGCGCAGTGAGCCAGCTGTCTTTACAGGAGAGTCTTGAGTATTTACTACGACTGATTCCTAAGGAGGAGAGAAAGTCCTGATCCATCGTACAAATGATTCACTGTCGAGAAGAAGTGGTCAGAACTCAAAGGGAGCTACAAAACTACAGAGGCCAGCATAACCGCTGACTGCTGCTTAGTTTACTGTAGCTATCTTCCACTCAACCTGCCTCCCATTTAACACGGCTGGACGCAAGACTGGAACTGAACACAGCCTCCGAGACTGATAGATGACTGTTTGAAGACGGGGGATAAAGTACAGAGGTGATTTACAGCGGCTTTGACCAGGACTGTGACTCCGGAGACAAGAAGACTTGGCAGGCGGGACAGGAGCGGTGCAAAGCAGCAGAGGAGAGAGTGAGTTGGGCATTAGCAGTGGGTGAAAGTGGATCATAGAGACGGAAGATCTTTGCATTTTACATCAAGTCGGACTGAAGTGTGTTTTACAATGACTTAACAAAGTGATTAAGGGTTTGGTAAGAGACAGAAACTTTAAATCAGATGGTGAATGTTTGTATTTTTCTGTTTAATAAGGAAAATAGTTTAATAATATCTTTCTAGTCATTTTCATTTTGTTAAGTTGATAGACTGCTGGCGTACACTCACCAGCTGATACTGCAGAGAGCTATCAGACTCTGTGCAACTTTAAAGGGACAGTGTGTAATTTATCAAGTATTTAGCGCCATCTAGCTGTGAGGTTCTACATTGCAACACTCCTTTGCTCACCCCTCCCGTTCTGAAGACGTTCCGGAAGCTACGGTGGCCCTGACGGACAAGAAACTAATTTTCAAAATATGGACTCTTTCCCAACAGCGTCGAGTATTTCTACTGATTCAAGTAATGAGGTAAAGGTGTAGTTAGTTATTGTTATTGTTCGTGACGAGCGCTTTCGCTGAGCTCCCTCTCAGTTCCGCAGTCAAGCTAGCTCTGAGCGAAAACGCGTTTAGCCTTACTACGCAGTACCACGTAGTGCTTTGTGTCCCTCTCGGCAGTCCATAGTTTTTTCAAAACCGGAAAGACATGGCGGCCTCCATAGAGCTTGCCCGTGCTGTGTATATTCAGATAGGTAATTCTTTGCTCAGGAGGATAAGTCAGATTGTTGGCAGAGGTAATACACCAAGGAGGACTTACTTATAAACGAAGACGTTGATTTGAGTTAATAAATTACTAAAATCGTTACACACTGTCCCTTTAAATAATAGAAAGAGGCTAGCTGGTTAGCATGCTAACTTCAGCAGACATCTCTGCGACACAGCACAGACGTCGATATCATGTCAACACTGTTGTTTCTTCACTCTGTTGACATTCGTTCATCAGTTCATTGAATACTTTAACGACAACTCTAAGCTTTATCTTACATTTCACCCAAATTATACAAATGTAATCTAGTCATACAAATAATTTTGGGTTTATGTTCTCAGGTTTTTTGGATCCACATCGATGTCATTCCCTTTGCTGACAGCGACACAATGGAGGTGAGCGCATTTCACTGCTTGGTGCTGACGTCTGAAAAACAAAACAGAGGCATTTCTTTTGTCCTCGTAACTCTGGTTTACACACAAAACACTGCACACTGGAAAGACAAATGGCTGCTGAGATTTGCATGTAAGAGCATGTATTATGGTAATTGTGGACAGATGGTGGGGGGGCAGTCTGGGTGAAAAAAAACCCATCATTCCACCACCTCTGGAGGAGGTTTATGAGGTTTTGCATAAATCCAAACTGCTCTCTGCGCACTGTCTTTAAAATGCTGCACACACACACACAGATCTACACTTTGAACCTTGATCTCTGAAACGGTTTTAATGATCTTGAAGCTTGCTGTTGCCGGCATTTTTTGTCACTCTGGTCTAAAATAATTGTAGTGTGAGAGTGTTACAGAGAGAGACAGTGGGGAGAGAGAGAGAGAGATAATGGGGTTGTAAAAAGAGAGAGGAAGAAGGATAAATCACGTCTGCTTTCTGAATCATTTGGGCTTTCATCCCCCCCAATATGAATCTCTTTGTCTTTGCAACTAGCTAATGTGAGTGAGCATGCACAGGAAAGTGAACTGTGAAGGATCCGGGTGATTAATTAAGTAGAGAAGCAGGTAAAACAGACATTATTCCACAGTGAAGCTGGAAAGTACAGGACATATTTCCAGCTCCCCCCCCCCCTGAGAGCAGCTGATGAAGAGGGGGAGCTCATGTGTCTGGCCAGCAGCCATCACAGCCATTGTTCTGCTGCAGCAGGCTGATGTGCACAGACTGACACACATCTGGTCAAGAGTGCCTCTCCGTGTCTCTGATATTATTCCTTTTGTTCAGCGGCACTAAAAATGAGGTCTGTGGTGATGTTAGAGCCGCTGTCAGGATCAACCTTCAAACTGAAGCTTCATATTTTCATCACAAACCTCTCAGCAGACGCAGCTGTGCGGCATCTTTTGTGGATCGTCAGCGGACAGAAACGTGCAGTTAACGTCTCTGTACGAATTTACAGAGGAGGTAGCTGAGAGAGACACACGTCGGCCGGATAAACTGAGCAAAGAGTGTGTTTTGCGTCAGCAGTCAGCGGGATCAGTTTACACAGAAGGATAACTGCTGCCAGTAAATTCAGCCGCAAAACTAACTCCTGTCTACTTGTTACCAGATGAGCGGCACACACACGGTGTTCAGACTATAAAGATCAGGCCAGTGAGTTGCAGACTAATGAGGTTTCATCATCTCAGCACAAAACACAACACAGAAAGTCTCACTAGTGGTAGACGTTTTGTAGTCTTAAGGTAGGGTTCACTGTTTTATTTTATTATTTTTCTTTCTATAATCATTAACATCAACTCCCCTGGTCTGAGTATCTATGCTGCTTGGCCCGGTGGACTGAAAAGAATATAGTCCATCATTTATCTGCCATAATAATCCATATTATGCAGCATCTTTGTCTCTGCTGTACTCCAGTTGTCGTGTTTCAATGCATCCATTTTTATTTAGATTTTCCTTGTGTGGACAGTTATTCTGTTGCTGATATAAATCTTCAACCATCACTTTTAAGTATTTCCACTCCATCCAAACTGTGTGACCACACCAGGTTGGATGGTGAGAGCTCTACACTCTGTATACACCGGGTGGTGCTCTTGTACAAGTTTCACTGCATCCACTATCCACACTGAGTCCACAGTTCCTGATATATGAACCAGGAAAGGTCCCGACAGATACAGATGTTGGTGGTTTATTATTTATAATCAGTAGTTTTATCTAGATAGTCACCTGCAGTGTAGACTCAACGTGTTTTAGTGTTGACTTTAAACAGAACATAATCTCGTGTCACTTAAATTCCTTTCATGTTCTTGTCCTGATGCAGCGGCTTGTATATGTGAGAGCTTAACTGCTTAAACAGATCGTATATATGATCAGGATGACTCATAATATTTCATGAAGAATGATGAGAAAATACTTTTATCAACTCTAAAGGCCTTCAAATAAACCAGCATATAAACATTTAGGCAGTCATTGTGTTTAAGAATGTCAAATATGTTCAGGAGCACAAAACTGTTTCAGGAATGTCACTTTTGTTTTTACTGTTTCTCAACAGTTTCCTTTACTGAATTATATGATAAACCAGAAATAAACAATATCAGTATCAACATCTGAGCCGGACTAAACACCTTCTTGAAGTGTTGCATTGCGTACATTGCATTTCAGTAAATGATCTGTATCAGATTACAGCCATCGGTCTGCTGTAAAGTTACATAAATGTTGTTCATGTGCACTAATAAAGCCTGTCGGCCGTCTCGTGGGGGGGAAGGTAAACATGACGGTCACGTAGATGATATTCTTTTACCACACCAGTTTGTTTGTTCAGCCTGGGTACCGTGAGAAAGTCCTTTCTTACTGGTTCTTCACAGAGACAAATACAAACACAACGTTCGTCCTATATGGAGCCGAGAGTCGACTCACAGGCAACGTTTACATCAAGAACAACATCATGAATGAATCTGTTCGCTCAGACATTCAAATACGTTGCCGAATGATTTTCCAGCCGTTTGATGACAGAAAGGTTAGTGTGAGGGAATGAAAAGAGAGACCATCTGGAAGTTTAAAAACATTTAATCATCAATAATTTGACTTCTACTGAGGTCAGATTAGTATCAGACAATGAGGTTATTTTCATTTCTGAAATCACAGTTAATGAACTTTAAACTGTGACTTTAATGTCACTCTTGCAAAGCCCATTCAAAGCCTGCTGTTGGGCACAGATGGTGCTGAGACGGGTTTACAGATCCAGTCTGAAGCCTCCTGAAATGCTCCCAGGCTCATCAGGACTGCACTGATAACACCAAACATGTATCCACACATGTGGATAGTTACATCTGTCCAATCTGAGCTGGACAATAAAAACGATAATGATAAGCAGCTGACGGAGCTGCCAAGCAACAGTAAACAGTCTTACCACTGAACCATCGAATCTCGATTTTGTTTATGTCTGCTTCCCCATGAGATCACGCATGAGCACAGGTTCAGTCTGCAGAGACAGTTCTGAAGACACGCCCACACTACTGCACAGATCAGTGATCATTAGTGATGTATTACTATTGAATGTTTCCAATGTCCAATCTACACCAAACTGGATGCTGCACTTTCTAGCAGTGGCGTGCACAGACTTCTTGAAGGGCAGGGGCAAAAAGAAGGGCACTTTAGCGTGTGTTTTGACTACCAGGAGGGCACTTTAGCGTGTGTTTTGGCTCCCAAGAGGACACTCTAGCATATGTTTTGGCCCCCAAGAGGGCACTTTAGCTTTTGTTTTGGCTCCCAAGAGGGCACTTTAGCAAGCGTTTTGGCTCCCAAGAGGGCACTTTAGCGCATGTTTTGGCTCCAAAAAGGGCAGTTTATCATGTTTTAACCAGCCTAGGGGGCAGTTTAGTGTGTTTTTGCCAACCAAGAGGGCACTTTGGCACGCTTTTTTGGCTCCCAAGAAGGCACTTTAGCGCACATTTGGGCTCCCAGGAGGGTACTTTAGCGCATGTTTTTCAACAATTGGGCCACGAGGGGGGGCGACTGCTTTCTAGGATTCGCAGCAACACACCTGTGAAGTAGAAGTAGATCAGATGAATGTTTCTTGAGATATACAAACAACAGACAGACAGACAGACAGACAGACAGAGACGGATTCTTGGCTTTATAGTCAGATGGAAATGCAGGATACTGATGGGAAGTGCAGGGATATACTGAAAGAAACAAAAGATGACAACGACTGCATTACAGGCCTGAGCAAAAACATTTCTATGCGTGTAAAGAGTCTTCACATCCAGAAATATGAGACTAGAAATAAGCCTGGTTATTGGTTTAGCGATGAGATAATTCTGAATGAAAAATAAACCCAAACAGAATGAGTGATCAGAAATAGCCGGAGCCCTGGCTGAGGAGAAACAGGAGGGGAAGCTGTGTTTGTAAACAGCGAGTGGGATGAGATTCCTGCCCGTCGCACTCACAGATAAGGGAGGCTGTTTGTTTTCTGAGCCGGTGCTGTTTACGCTGGACGTTCTCCTCCGTGCCCACTGGTTCCCGGCTGAAGACGTCGATGCTGAACCCTCTGCTCATAAACAAAGACGTGAAACATCCTGAGGGCTTCCCTCCACCACCGTCTGAGAATATCATATGTTCAGATCCGGACGGCAGAGAGTTTATCTGACTGTCTGGAAGGTTTTACACAGGTTTGAGTAAATGACAGAATCAAAATGACCAGGATATGTTGTGATATGTTATTCCTTCCTCTCTCAAGCCTGCACAAAATGGCCTCGGTGCGCCCTGATTGGCTATGAGGAAGATGCCTCGAGCTGCTCTGGATCATTAATCAGGAGTCCAGTCTCCACACCCGGCACAGCAGGCCACCTAAACCTACTGCAATCAATCCAGAGGGATTTTTTTTTTTCTATTCAGGTGAAAAGAGAGCCAGTAATGATGTAAACAGACTGTGCACTCAGGAGATATGTTGAAATCATGTTTCATCAAATTCCTCAATCAGATTCTATTTTCAGCAGAGCTGTGACTCAGCGCTGCTTCAGAACAATCATGTGGGTGGATCCACTGACAAAGTGTTACTTGATGAGATTCCTTTGAAAAGTGACACACCCAAACTCTCCTTTGGCGTGTGTGTGTGTGTGTGTGTGTGTGTGTGTGTGTGACTTGTTCCTCAGGTCGACCTATTTTAAATCAAGCCTGTTGGTTAACGGATATAGCATATTTAATTACCTTGTATAGTCTTGGTTGCCGTAACGTAACCAGACTGCGACCATCACGTTTTAATGTTTGTTACCATGACGACAAATGTCACCTGACTTGTGATCTTGCCAAGTCTCTCTCCGAGTTTCAACCCAAGTTTCCACTGATCTAAATCCGAATCCCACTAAGTTAAAGTCTATATAGGTAGAAATATCAGCAATAATCCCAACAGGCCCGAACAGTCTCATCCCAGGTTCAATTTAGACCCGATATCTACCGGGTCCAGCCCACCTGCTTCCAGCCCCAATCTTAATCCCAGTTTAAATCCCTCTACCAGTCTCTAGAGCCCCTGTCTCTGAGTCTTCTTATGGATCTGTATCACGGTCTTAAGCCTCCAGTCTCGGCTCCACTTCCAGTCTCAGTCTCTCACACCAGTTCTTGTCCCTGTCCCCATCTCTGATCTTAGCCCTGCTGTTCCTAAATTCACAGACCCGGCGCTGACACAGCTGGACTATCACTCTGTCACCACCACGGGGACTATCTGTTAACAGGAAGTGGGCTGGCTCTGCGCTTCGGGGCTCGTTTTATTATTTCCTCTACAGGCTCACCAATCAGAAAGAGGATTTACAGCCGGGAACAGACCACCAGCTCAGCGGACTGTCGGGAAACATCTGCAGGGGTTAGCAAGGGTGTTGGACGCCTTCTGAGTAAACCCAAGATAACTGAAGCTGCCGGGTCACGACTGCTGGTCTGACAGAAGAGGGGACACTTATACAACGCTGTTAAAACATGGCAGTTCTTTAAGCTGTGCAAATTCTTTAGCATTGTGTTGGTTTACTTTACACATCAACAAACCAAATGTGTGGTTGATTTCATTGACGCTTGGCCCCGTTGTGTATGTGATGCCTCTGTGACGGATCACCGAGGGATTTTTGGTGAATCTGGTGAATAAACAGTTTATGTGAAGATAAGTCAGGCAGTGGGCGACACAACGGATCTCTTATTTCGCTTAGAATAGTTTGTTAATTCTGCTAAATGAGGTGGGACCAAGAAGTGATGACACAAATTGTAGCCTTTGTCCAAAGGGCAGAGCGACTGGATGACAGTCGGGGTAACCAGGAGCGGGCCACAGTTTAGAGAATGTGTTTGGGTTTTAGGTTTTGGCTGGTCCTGCACTGTCAAACTTCATAGTTTACCTTCTCTCACCGCCAAGTGCAGTGTCCTCCCGTCAATAAACCAGAGTTGACTGACTCTTGAGCTACAGGAGAGGAACAGTTGTATGGAAGGAGAGCAGCTTGAACGAGACTTTTGGTGAGTATTGGCGGAAATGTGACTTGTTGGGGAAGAAATATGATTATTCCAGGACAGTATGTCTCCAAACAACAGGAGGTCATATGTGTCTTGTACGGACGTTAAATCTTGCATAATGTTAGTGATGATTGTCCACAAGCAATCTTCTCATGGTCTCTGCAACCTAGATACTCAAAGTTACTGTTGATATGTCTACAGAGCAGATCACTGACGAACCATGCCAAAGCTAAGCTAACTGTTTGCATAAACCACGTAAGGAGGCGTTCGATCTTGCTGTGTCTTAATTCAGGGTCTGCATCCTTGGAAGGACCTGGCCTTTGTGGTCTTTGAAGACCTTGTTAACCGCGTCAGCTGTTGTTGATGGGACGGTCTAGCCTTTGGAGCGCTTCCTGGTTGCGTCACCAGATGTTTTACCCTTACGTCACGATTTCTGGCACCCAGGCCCAGCAAAAGTGACGATCTACACCACGCGATGTCGCCCTTTTTGTCTCTTTCTTTCTTCTTTTTCGGGCGTGCAAAGAATCTTGTGATATGTGAGGCCACGAAGGATCGTAGCGGTGTATCCTCCAAAAACAGGGAAAAGAAGGAGCATTTGTGGGCTGCATTTGGAGGAGCCTTCGGATTGGGACAGCCTTTGCACGGTGTTGTGACGTAATTGGCCTTCAAATGCTCCTCCGAAGGATGGAGACCCTGAATTGAGACATAGCAACTGTCACTGACCTATTTTACCTCTTAGTCTTCTGGCTGCAGGGGAGAGATTCTGCATCACCCTCCTTTCTATGTTATTAAACAGATAACCATGTATGGAAGCACTGCCTCCTGAAGCTGGAAGAATTAATTTAGACACTTGAGAAGGTTAATAAACTATCTATAAACTATCTCAACAAAAGCCATCGGTCGCTCTGAGTCTTCTTCATCTCCCGTCCAACTTGAGCACCAGATGTAGACAAGTTAGCAAGATGGCTAACACTCTGGAACAAACACACAAAGGTGATCAGTGAACGCACGCTTGATTTTAAAAGTATAATGGTGGTGAAGTGGGCGCGTTCTTGCAGTGGTCTCATTGGGGTGCATACAAACGACCAGACTTTACACTTTCAGATTGCAGTACAGATGCCAAAGATCAGTTTTGTGTTCAGGTGACACACCAGTTGTTCCTCAAAACTTCTTTGGGGAAAGAATCTAGTGTAACATGGTTTTCCTCCAGCTGATAGCTCGGTGTAGGCCTGATTCGACCCTGGGCCTCCTGGTACCCACCATTTAAAAGAATATAGATCATGCAAAGTACATCTAAGGGAATCTAATGTACCATACATGCAGTAATATGAGTGCATATTAACACCAACAAGGCCATCTTGTTGCAAACGTCCTTCTTTATAAGTCAATTAGTCCCAGTCCAACATTCAATAGAGAGACAGAGGTGGTATACTGAGGCATCATGTGATGTTAAATATGTTTTCGGGTCACAGGGTCTCGAGATAATCACATAACAATGTCACGAGGAGCCAAATCACAAACGCTGAATAACAATAAGTTCATTCAGACTCGCAGAAGGATGAGTTTGTTGGTTTTATCCCCTCCTCTCTTTTCACCAGCGAAGGCACAACGAGAATCCCTCCGACACGAAGTCCTCGCAGATAAAAACCTTTGTTAGATGATGATCTGAACAGGTCTGCTGTTTCTTTGAATTCAAAGAGGTTTGGCTTGTCTCTTTATTGTAGTTTAAGTTAACTGACTTGCAGATATCTGTAAAATAACGGCTCTGACTCAGTGAGCACACAGTTTAAACTGCAGGTTGTCGTGGTCCTGTCATTCAAGTTTCATTTAATGTGTGTTTTCTAGGTTTCTGTGGAGTCTTTTGCCTTTTTTCCTTTTACCTGAGTTCCTCCACCCCTGCACTGCATCTCCTTCATCTGCTCCTCCCCTTCCCAGTGTTTTTTCAGCCTACCGACTTCACTCCACCTGTAACTCATCACTTCGTTAGCTTGGTTTGTATTCAAGTCCGGTCCTTCGTCCAGTCATCAGTTGTTTGCCTGTTCCTGTTGTGTTTCCCAGATCCTGTTGTGTCTGCCCGGTGTATATTTTTGAGGCAGTAGTCTATTTTTAATTTGCAGTTTTTTCCTTCGTTACAACTCTTCTGGTCCTGAATGTGTGGATTAAGTGTGGGGAGGAGAGCATGGAGCACCTCTGCTACGGATCTGAAGTTGGCAGCTTGATGAAAAAGAAGCACCGTCTGTCTGTTGACAACAATACGAGGATGGAGTGATATAGCTACATGATGAAGCATATGCTGTGCCTCCTGAAATACGTGGATATCTCCACTTTAAAACTCCTCTTCTGACCTCCACAAGCACTTTGAGGTAAGTTGACAATACTGGAGGTGTGTATGTGACGTTAATGGTCTTTAAATGTCCTTAAACATTTAAAGGGATATTCCGGTGTAAGTTTAATCCATGAGATCAAGTTAGCAGACCGCTAATTTACGGAGTTTTATCAACCTCAGAAACGACCGCACGACAACAATACACTGCAGTAAATGGATCCAAATATAAACCGCCACCAAAAAGCCACAAATAATGCTCAGAACAGCACCAAACTTCAGCAACAGTACAAAGAGGGTCTCAGCACATAGTCCGGGGCATCTAACCTCCGCTAGCTTAGCTGGATTTCTATTGTGAAGCTAAGAACAGATTTCAACTCTCCTCCATCAGCTTCCGGGTCGGGGAAGTCCCGACGCGACGATTACCGAGTGCGGTTAGAAATGCTCAATTCTGTTCTTTTCCCTGTCCGCTCTCGATAATAACTGTTATAAACTGGCAGGTAAGACACATATGAACTTTGATTGCTTTTCCATGGAGTCATAATCATACATTTTCATCCATGAGCCGCGGAACTCTACTGCACTCGGTAATCGACTCGTCGGGACTTCCCGTCAACAGGAAGCTGCTGCAGAAGAGTGGTAAATTTAGTCAGCTTTTCAGTAGAAATCCAGCTAAGCTAGCGGAGGTTAGATGCCCCGGACTATGTGCTGAGACCCTATTTGTACTGTTGCTGAAGTTTGGTGCTGTTCTGAGCATTATTTGTGGCTTTTTGGTGGCGGTTTATATTTGGATCCATTTACTGCAGTGTATTGTTGTCGTGCGGTCGTTTCTGAGGTTGATAAAACTCTGTAAATTGGCGGTCTGCTAACTTGATCTCTCGAGAGGGAGTCTAACACAGTTTCACGTGTGTTAGACCATGGATTAAATTTACACTGGAATATCCCTTTAAGCTAACGTATTGCCAATGCTAACGTTACTTTCATAAGCGCAGCTGATTAAAAATGTTAAAAATATGAAAGTGGAATGTTACTTGTATTTTGACTTGTTCTTCCTCATCCAGAATCGTGTCAGCTGCTCTGATAACTTGCTCTCTTTCTCACCTCTCTCTTCAGTTTTATTTAAATCGCCTTTCTGGCTTCAAATGACCTGAAAATATTATCCCAATCCAATATTTAAAAAGCAGTTTTGTGTCTTCCAGTACTTTCTATTCCTGGGCCTAATTGATTTCTCCCTCTCAGGTTCACTGTTGAAAAGGCAGCGGAGGAGACGACGACGGAGGTTTCGACGCCAGACGTGAGTCAGACTTTCGGACGCTATGACTTCATGAAGCTAAAGCAGAAATAGCCATTGTTTCTTTTCCTTTCCCCTCTTATCTAATCAAATAACAACATGTGACACACGATAACCTACACTGCATACGAGTTTCCACACGTTACCACAAATGCATTCGATGCACTCAGTCGAACACACGAGTGGTCGGCAGAGTCTCAAACAGGTGAACGCGACTTTTGTTTATGGACCTTTCCACATTTTTGTTACTCATGTTTCCCAGATGGTTATCGACACAATGCATTCCTTAACCTCTAACACTAATGTTGTTAATCCCAGTTGTAACCTTCACCTCATATAAACCCTAAACTTGATCTAAGTCCAACATTAACCCCTAAAACGTCTCAACCCTCAAACAGCCCTTGAAGAAGTGACACTCGACCAACTGTCCTCACAAAGAAACTCAAAGTCTTGTACCAGAAATAAAACTAAACACACACACACACACACACAGGACATGACACCACCTCCTGTGAATCTTTGAGGCTGTAGCGTCTCGGTGTGACTCACCGCTCGATACTGTGAAGGAAGACTGTAATTCACAGAAGCAATTTCACCTCGACATGGACACGGCTGGTGTTTATAGCTGCAATCAGCAGGATTATATTGAGGCTTTGGACTTTTCCATTAAAGCATCCACTCTTTAAAAAATATATATCTGTCTTTTCTGCAGAGGCAGGGCTATTTGTTGTGCCTATTGCCTCGGCGCTGTTGCCTCTGTGACACTGGCTTTGTTCTGTCTTCCTGCCTTGTTAGCTCGGTGAGCTTCGTACCGTTAGCCGTCGTACAAACTCGCCTAGGTTGCTAGCTTGAAGGTTGTTGTTTTCATGTGCATTACGGCACCCAATGGCAGGCCTGTTCGTACAGCCCACATCCAGCAAGTCGCAGTAATCCACATCTGTCACTGGAGGGTTTAGAGGTTGTTACACTTGTTGGTCGTTTCCGGCTCTCTGCTTTGGATCCTCTGTGAACTCCAGTCTCTCCTCAACAACCACATTAACTGTGTTTGAAAGGCTGAGGCATCACTCTTCATAATGTAATGTAGGACCTCGCTGTGTAGGAGGAGAACAGCTTGACCTCGAGAACAATCTGTCCAACATGGAAATGAGCGCGAGCTAAGAGCATCTGCTTTATGTTGCTCTGGGTTAGTGTGTCAACATGTTGAGCTGCTCAGTAAACACAAAGCTAAATTAGTAATAAGACACATGTTAATGTGTTTAGTGCGCTCGCCTGTCGAGTGCCACAATCATGCAAATGTCTCGACCTTAGCAGTGGAGGAGCGTCGTCAGGGCTCAGGGCACATGAATTATTGATGGTCATTTGCAATTCTCCAGCTCACTATCAATCCAGAGCTCACAACCTAGAGCCTCTGTGTGATTCAGCCGCCAGGAATTTGTATTTCAAATGAGCAGCGGCTGAATAATGAGCTCGTGGATTATTTGAATAAATATGGTGGAGTTTATGGAGGGGCTTCTGAACCTCATCCAGCACTCTCTCTTTATTTAGACGTCCATAAGAGCTCCATTATATCTGTTGTCCTCAGAAATCTGTGAGATTTTTACACAAACTGATGGTTCACATGCTCTTTTGTCGCAAAACAGTCTTCCATAAGCCCACGAATACCACGAGCGCCTCCCTAAATGTGTGATAACATGTGAAAACACTCGCGACCGTCAATCAGGAATTAGCTCTTTTGTTCTCGACTCCTGCACAATTGAACGATGCGTGGTTTCCACCGGAGAGCAACGTGAGTCTATTTTTACTGAGCTGTACGTTGGCCTGGGCTGTTCAGGGGCTGGTGACCTGCTTCCTCTGCCAGGATGGAAACACGACTGAATGACTTACTAATTCGATTAGAACGTGCGTCTTAAAAATGGATTCTGGGTCACATTGGTCACAGTTGTGGGAGGCATAAACAGCTCAGCGGTGCTACACAGAGGTAACGTTACGTTGAAATGTTGGTAATTCTGCAGGAATGAAGGATTTATGTAACAACCGGAGATTGTTTCTGTGTTTGAGGCACTTAAATCCTTCTGGTTGTGTCTTTTTATCTTTTATTACAAACTCAAACAGGTCACTGTGAGACTTCATCCTCTTTCAAATGGTTTGGTTGATAAACTTATATTAAAGGGGCTTTATGAAACAATTTGTGACAAGTTTCATCGACCTTCCCCCGTTGCCTTTACAAGCCTACGGATGAATTGTTTAAGTTGTTTTTCTGCTTGACTGTGGATTTCTGTGTGAAGGACTCGAATTGGACTTTCCGTGTCCATTTAGTGGATGTGACTTTGTGAACGTTGGTTGAATAGAAGCATATTCTGCTTTAACTGATGTTTTGGATTAAAAAAAACCTCCGCCAACAACTCTGATTTACCTGGATTGTTAACATAGATTAAAAATATAGGTACTACCTTGATGTGTCCACTAATAGCAGTTGAATGCATAATTATCTTCTTCAACCAGGAAGTTGACCTCAGAGCGAGAAACGCTTAGAAATCAACCAAGAAAATAATGACAAACAAATACTTAGATGAAGCAAATATATTAATCAACTAATGTGGAGCCCGAGTTTCGCACGAGGCACAAGTACCAGAACCAAATCTTTGACATTAATAACTACTAACATTGATATATATAAAGGAGCATTTCACCTGAATGCTGAGGGAGAAACTGAAGCTCCTTTTAATAACTGTGTTGCACTCAGGCCGGATATAAATCTGAATATCCAGTGAAAATAACAGCACAATCATCTTTTATGATCCCGGAGGTGTCTCTGCACCCTTGCCTGATAATAAATCACTCTAATAATCAGGTGAGCCTTTGGTAATGACAGCATGGCCTCTGGTGAGCTGCTATATATAGACTTATAGCAGAGGTGGCCAGTGAAGCATAGAGGACGAGAGACAATGTTCCCTCAGAGAGAGCCGGCCGCGTCCTTCCTCTCCTCTCAAGAACAATAACGGCATGTGCAGTTACTGCGTTCTCCCCTCGTCTTCATGCACACTCACACACATGGCTACACCTGTGCAGTATATATGTATGTCCTGTTACATACACTCATACCTGTGTGTTATACGTGCTTTGTTTCTATGTCTTCTTTCTTTTATAAGCTGTCGTGTCTTGTGTAACTCGCCTCCACCGGGACAGGTCGTAAATATAAGCTCAGATGTACAGACGCACACGCATTGTCAACGATAAATACACAAGCACACATAGTACACTCACTGAAATGCATGCACACATATACACACACATGCAGAGACCTTACTGTATGTCATTCATTAGCTGTACACCTCTGAGCATCTGCAGCAGGACAGGAGTGAGGAGTGAAGAAGGTGACTTTGTGCTGGCAGCATCCCAGAGCTGCTCTCCACTGATCCATACAGTGATGTGTCACCGGAGGATATTAACAGTGTTGTAGGAGTCTGCAGAGTTCTTGGTCCAAAGTCCTTGATAGGAATAATTAAGTGCACATTAATCTGTCCTGGATTCAACCCCTAAACCTTCAGTAGGGAGGGAGAAGAGATAAGCGGTCGGACTTATTCTGCCGCTCAATCAATCAAACAAACAAACAAACAAACACACGTGGCTGCAAAGTTTCATATGCATAATTTATTTCTCACTGACACTGTCGATGAACAGATACACATTATGAAGCCCGGTACCTCGTCTCTCACACTGACACAAAGATGCACAACCAAAGCGAAGCCGCGCGGCGCGGCGCAGCGTCCAGAGCGACACTGACGAGCTCAGAGCGTCCAAACATCAACATCATTGCACTGAACATCATTTCATGCGGAGAAAAGGTTTTTTTTTGTTGTTTTTTTTTTTTAAATGGTGTCGCCGGGATCACTGAGACATTTATCATCCTTGACACACCGTTGTTGGCCAGCGGAACTGCAACATGGACACTCGCCGTCTGTCTGTCTGTCTGTCATGAATTCACTGTCGCAAAAGACGTATTTGAGCCGTAACACTTCACACAAGGTAAGCTTCTCGTGTCATTGTTATATATCTGACACACAGCAGGACAGTCCGGATGCACACAGACAGTCTGTTGAAATGTTACGACCACTGATTCACAGAAACCGTAAAAGAAAAAAATGTGAAAATGAGTTTTTGGATTGCACAAAAGAGCAAACTGAACAAACTTAATGTCGGAAGATGCTTCTGCTCTGACATCTGTACTTTCCTTTCGTACTGTCTTCGGCTCTCTGTTGGAAAAGCTGCCGTTACGTTTTGGGATCCCTACAGACTGCTAAAAGAAAATCTGTGTTTTGTCACTTTGTGTTAGATTTACTAGAAAAACAAGCTCCCAGACGGGTGAAGGAAGATCACTCACGTCTCTGTAATGTCAATTTATGGTGAATAAATGCAGCACCTGAAGATCATGAGTCAACACATGGCAACATATGGCATCTAATCCAGCTCTGGCGGATTATAATCGGCTATATTTACATGTTCATATACAAAAGGAGAGACATGCTTGCTGTACAGTTGTAATCACTTTTGATTTTAAGATACATGAATGTCATCATCTTCTTCTAGTTTGGTTTAATGTTCCTCTGCTCATCTCGAGGAACCACTTTCTAATAATCGCATGTTGGTATTGAATGGAAACATTCATTTACGTTTTCTTTTTGCCGATTCTCTTGAGATTTGGCTTTTAAGTTTTGCTTGGAAAAAACTTGGCTGATGTCAGCAGAAAGCAGCGTTGCTCACATCAAGGCATCACGAGAGGTTCTTACAGCTTTGTTGTGCAGCGTGTGCGATGAGAAAAGACGACCGTAAATGAAAACGACAGTGTACTTAAGTTAGAAGGCATCAGTCTGAAATATGAATGTAAACAGTATCAGGTCAGCTGTGGGAAGCCTTCGCCAAACGCCTTTCTGCATGTAGGTGAGCGATGGTTGTCTGGAAATCCGCTTCAGAACCTTTCAGGAATACAAATCTAATTTTATAGCATGCACTGCCCCATTCTTTAATTATTATTGGCACCTACAGCATGCTCTCACATAAAAAAAAAACTCAAACTAATAATCTGTTTCAGTGAACTGTGACACTGAATCTCTGCTCCACGGTGCTTCAGCGATGTAGCTGAAAGAACTGATGAATTGGACTTTCAAACCGAGCTGAACGCAGTTGTAAGGCTTTGGTTTAGGATTGTTTTCCCATCATCTCCGTGCTGAGTTATTTTGCCGTCTGCTGTCAAAATGAAAGAAGAAGATAAAACATTGCTCACATTACATAAAAGACTACTTCTATCACAGTTTACGAGCTGAGGTACTTCATAAGGCTTCATCGTCTCCTTCAAGACACTAATAAAATGAGAAAAGTCTTTACGAACAAGCACTGAAAATGTTTTTTGACCAGTAATCTACAATCTTTATATCAACCCTGTCCTCTTCTTCCTCAGTCCAAAGTGGTGCATTTGGATGTCAAACCCCGACATGCGACATCCGCCCTTTGTCCAGTTGGGAGTCACAGTCAATACGCAGCCATGCAGTGTGGTCTAGTTTTAAATAATTCCATTTAAATATTCAAGAATGTCAACCGTTGGAGATTGTCCAATTAATCCATGTCATCCTTAATAGTCAGCTGGTCTGTGATCAGTCGGTCCAACACTTTGGTCCATCTGCTGGATGGATTTGCACTGAGTTTGGTTCAGACATTCATGGTCTAATGTGGCCGAATCCTGAGGACTTTGATGATCCCCCCCCCCGATAATATACAGCGCCACCAGCAGGTCAGACTTTGCCAACACTTCATGATATCTTTTAACGACCGAACCCTTGTCAGCTACAGTTACACTCCAGGATTCACGATAGCGACATCAGCATGCAGTGCAGCTGTGCAGATGCTGACAACCTACAGCCTGAAGTCCTGAAAGTGGAACCGTATCAGCAACAAAGATCTGAGCCTGGTGATCTGTCGGTCGGATTTGTCCTGAACCGGACAAAGCACAAAGGATAAACCTTTCTGATTTACAGAACGACCTGTCCTCCGGCACCGCAGACGGGCCGAGCTGTACATGTTTTTGCCTCAGTAGTGGTAAAGATCTAACAAAAGCAAAGTGTCTTAATATTTCCATCACCCAACCGTGTTGTTTTCTGATGGATAATCTTCGGAGGCTGCTACCATGGCTACAGGCGATTTGTTTTCCATCTCGTTCCCATTATGGCTCGTTAATTTGCCATCTCGTGGAAGCTATCACCTCCAGGCATCTACAGCCTCATAAATACATCTGAATTCAACCTGTCAGCCCTGAAGACGTCAGACCCAGCCAGAGTTCACTGAGCTGAGCAGCACAGTACGCTCCAGGCGGAGGTCACTTCTTAACACTGAGGATGCTCATCTGCAGACACTCCTCCTTCAGAGCCACCAGTTCTGTCTTGTAGCTGCTGGTCTTGTTGTTTCCATCAGCGTAGACGCAAGGCTGCTTCTTTGCTGACAGGGGTGTTTCCATAGTCACTGAACCAGCATTGAGTATGTCCACGTGTGATGGTGAGGACGAGGAGCCCCGGTTGCAGGCTGCAGACAGTAAAGCCGAGAGAGCTCGGCCGACGTCGTGCCGAGCTCCCTCGTTGACGAAACAGTACAAAATGGGGTCGGCGACGCAGTTGAGGCTGGTCAGCGCCAGCGATACGTGGTACGCTGCGAACAAGCTCTCCTCTGAGCCGCAGTCACATGGCTTCCTCAGAAACATGACACTCCGCACCAGGAGGAGGATGTGGTACGGTCCAAAGCAGAGCAAAACGATCAGGATCAGACTCAACGCCAGCCGCTGAATCTTGGCCTTCTCCTGTCGCTCTGTGGAGACGTTACAGCGCACCGCTGCCAGGATCCCTCGGTAGGCAACAAGCATGGCTGTCCATGGAGCGAGGAACCCCAAAAATGTCCTGTAGAGGTTCATTCCTGCTACCCAGTCCTGCATGGGATACTTCTCGAAGCAGAAGGTGTGGTTGAACCGGTCCTGGAAGAGCTCATCGTGGAAGAGTGGAGCAGAGTTGGCAATAATCTCAATGATCCACACCATGGCGCTGACCATGACCGCTGCAGGAGGTCCAGGAGAGGACGGAGAAGAAGAAATATTAGACTTTGTAATAATTTGGGGAGCTCTTGTGAATATGTTTTAGGGGTGATCCCATCCTTAATCCTACATACCTGTTTTGATTCGTCGGACCTTGGCGAAGCGCAGAGGATACGCCACAGCCAGGTACCGGTCCAGTGATATACAGCAGAGAAAGGCGATGCTGACGTAGATATTAGTGTAGAAGATGAAGCCGAACAGCTTGCAGCTCTCCTGACCGTGGATCCAGTTATCGTGGTGGAGGAAGTAGTCGATCCAAAGAGGAAGCGTGATGATGTAGAGGAGGTCGGCTACTGACAGGTTGATCAGGTAGACGCCGAGCTCGTTGCGTTGACGGACCTGGAGGAGAGGAGAGAACGGAGAGGAGAAATGAAGTTTAGGGAGGAGATAAGAGTGTGTCGTGTGTTGTTTAACTTCTGTTTTACTTTGGGGTCTCATACAAATGATCATATTCCAGAGAGGTGGACGGATATTTCTGAGGCAGCAGTTCAACTTTCCTTTTCTTTTGGTTTCCTTGATTTGATTTGTCAGCTCTTGATAGAAACCAAGCTACAAGGAGAAATCTCTGTTTCCCATGCTGTATTGATATTCCAATGTTAATATTTAGGCAGAACCGCCCTGGTAAATAAACTGCACGCCAAGTATATTCATGTTTTTGGATTCAGTTCAGGTGTTTGTCGGTTCTGAAGCCGATGGCTCTCATCGATGACGAGCACTGAGGAGAAACCAAAATGCACCTCTGACACAGAAGTGGCGGAGGCAAAACAATAATCTAAAGTTGAACTGTCGATTGCTTTTCATAACGTTTGTGCCTGAAAAAATATGAGATAGTGAACTCGCTTGAATGAAAAGTCAATAACAATTCGTACTGCTGCTGCCAAAGCAAACTGACAGTCTGTGGGAAATGCTGGAAATGATTGGATGCTGGATGGGAAAATATCCCCAGAACTGTACAGCAGCGTCAGACACGTTACACGGAACATCTCCTATTACACAGTGTGAACATAAACATGTTAACTGTTACTTTATAATCACGGTAAGTAGCGAGATCACGCATTACATGACTTCTGAAGTAATTCACAGAAAACAAAACACTGTTGTTTTAAATGCAGCACAAAGGAAAGCCAGCATGTGGAGGCTCGACAGCTGAGTGTTCATTCATAAAAAACAGTAATTGACAATCAAAATCAAATGTTGAAGTCTGAGTCTAACATTAGCATCGCTGTCAGTGCTGAAAGCCGTGAATTGTGAATTTGGCAAATCGGGACATCTTGACCGTTCCACTGTTTGAAAAAAACGTATTACAGTCACAGTTACTGGACAGGTGGTGTGTGTGTGTGTGTGTGTGTGTGTGTGTGTGTGTCCTCACCTGCATGTAGGCAGCCCACAGGGCCATGCAGTTAGTGGGCAGCCCCAGAACAATGACTATGATGTAGAGCGTGGGCTGGAAGAACAGGTCCACCTTACTGTCCACATTACAGAACGAGATGTTGCACATTGTCCTGTGTGGAACACTCTGGGTGTGTGTGTGTGTGTGGTCGGTGTGTGTGTGAGATGTGTGTTCAGCTACTCTCAGCTCCGAGTGTCCCTCTGTAGTTTCACTATATTCCAGCTCCAGCAGTTTGACAGTGACATGCCGACTCTGGCGTCCCGCTCGGCTACCACACGGCTGTCCAACCTGTCATTTCGGTCGCATTTCATGGTTCCTCGCTAAACCACCGTCCTTCTCACCCAGAGGGCTCGATGTGTCATAATCCTCTCTCGCGCTTCAAAGCCAGCCCCCGCGTCCCTCAGCACGGAGGAAAGGAGGGGAAGAAAGGAAGGAGCGAGGGATAAAATGTGGTGAAATGGAAGCTGCCTTATCGACGCTGCGCCAGGCCTCCTGCGCCTGGACAGGGCCTCATCAATCTTTTAGAGATTAGAGGTCTGCCAGGTCCACTGTGAGAGGGAGAGGCTCGACATCAGTGTGTGTGGGTGTGTGTGTGGGTGTGTCTCAAGGCCGTGATGACACATAAAACTCCTCCGGGATGCCTCGAACCGAAATACAGGAATGACTTTACAGAGCTTCACCACTCTGGAGCCGACAGGCCGGCCATATACTCCAAACTCCTGAGCATCTGCAAGAGAGAGAGACAGAGACACACTGTTAGATTGTGATGCATCGCAAATACACGTCCTACAAAACATCCTGACCTGCTTCAAATAATGAAACTTGCACAGATAAAGAGGACAGCTTCAATGACCCGATTGCAATAAAGGTGTAAATTGTAAAATATGCTCATTCAAAGGTATTTCCAAAACGTAGGGGGCACCATGTCGCCATCTTTGCTAGCTATCCTTGGCTTTAGCTAGCTAACTAGCTCATGGCTCAGTTAGCTGTCGAGGTAGCAAAACTGGAGTTAGCTTTGACGAAGAGCTCGGATCACATGCGGGAGCGATCAAGGGGAACAGCGCACAGCTCCACCGGGTTTATCTGCCTGAGACTAAACACAGAAGACAGTATGGAGGCGATTTACAGACGCTCTGATCAGGACTGTGACTCAAAACATAAGGAGAGAGAGTCGGGCATCATAATGGGTGAAAACGGAGTGTAGAATTGGGATATTTTCACATTTTACTCGACCAAACCAGATGTTATTGTGTACAAGACTGTTATAGTGAGTTTTATTTTGCTCATTACGAGTTTGAATGACGTGGCAACTACGCTTGTCTTAGTTTGGTAATGAGAGTACAGATTGTTTTTCTTCTTCTTCTGCTTCTGAGAAAGAGGATCTGGGGGAAACAGCAGGTTCACTCAGACACTCCAGCTTTTTTTTTTTAAGGCACTTGGTTTGGTTATTATTGAAATGAATGGAATCCCGCCTGCGGTGAAAACAAACCTTTCCAAACTGCCTGGAACGAACACACCCTCAACACATCCAATCCGACCCCTTTTTCTTCAAATACATCGACTTCTGCAGCCCCGACGGACTGAGATACAGCGGAAGTAGAGGGAAGAGGCACAGAGAGGAAGACTTCAAGCAGCGAGTGCAGTGAAGCAGCTGCAGTTTCTCCGGGTGACATTTGCACAGATACTGTCTTAACATCTGCCGTAAGAACAGAGAACATGCTGACACACTGTGCAGACACAAAAAGATCCTGCAGACAGAGAGTTCAGGACGGGATAATCATTACGTAATCTCTCCTCAATATACATGTACAGTGGAGAAACACAGAGAGGCACAGAGGACGATGGGAGCTCAGTTTCTCATCCACTCCTCGACTTCTCCCCCAAACTGTTTATACATCTTGGAGCGCCCTGATATTTTTGCGTATGGCTGATGTGAGTCCACATGTGCTTTCAATCACTTTACTTGAAATGTGTTCTTAAGCGCCGTGAACCGCCTTCCTCCACAGTTTATGTATGTTTCAGCTTCTTGTCATTCCTCTCGGATCAATAGATCTCAGAACTAACTGTGAAGGTTTTCGGCTTCAAGAGCCAACCTTTAGACATATTAGTGAAAATATTCATCACAGACCGTTGAGTTTGAATTAATAGAATATAATCAGATCGTGTAAGTCCTGCTGACACAAACCAGAGGCTGTTTTTCATCCGCTTAAGTTTGACAAACCTTTTCATATAATGCCACAGGATCACCAAAATAAACTGAGTTCATCCTCTTTGGACCAAGAATATACACAGAAAATGTCATGGCAATCCTGCAGGAGTTATCTCTAATTTAACCCTAATGCAAATGGACGGAGATCCGCAGTGGAGCAGGACATGTCGATGTCGTTAATGAATGCTCGTCACTCATGTTATTGACAATCCACTCATTCCTTTACCAGAGTACAAAACTGACAGTTAGATTCGATGCATGATAATTACTCACGTAGTGTCTACGGCAGAAAGGGTTCCTGTGTGAACCACCAGTGTGTTTGCAAAAATTGCGCAAGAGGTAAAGTGAGTCGAATAATCTTCTGTAAAGATAAACAAAAGATTTCATGGAAATCTGACACAGTAATGACTCAACACAGCAGTCGCTGGCTGTTCGGGAAGTAAAGTGAACCTTGTTAACCCTGTTATCAAGGAACTGAGATGGACTGTGATGGCACCGGGCAGCCGCCACGTGGAGGCTTGATGACTATAAGACAGGTCAACATCAGAAAAACATTCACATAGGAAGCAGGACACAAGACACAGGACACGGACACAGGGTGGGTGTGAACAAGCAGAGGACAGTTATTTTTACTGATGTACTTTACTTACATTATCTACAAAACGTAACTAAAGCAACATAACCCAACTCAGTTTAGTGCCTAATCCTAAACCAACAAAAGCCGTACAACAAATGTCCGCTCACCTGGCGCTGGGTTGCATGTTGTTTTAGGAGACACGGCAATCAGCCTATTTGGTTGTGTAAGTATGGGGATGTGTTGTTACTTCTAAAGAAAAATGGCACACGCGCTGAGTCGGTGTTCACTTCCTGGTTGAGACCTCAGAGATGTCTGTCAGCACACATCAAAACAGTTTAAAGATCTGTGAAGGAAACAGCTTCAGCCTGAGATAATGTGACGATCACTGGTGTGGAACAGCGACTCTGGACAGAGCTGACCCAGTGCCACCAACATGTCAGGAAACACACACACACACACACACATATACATACACATGAAGTCATTTCTACGGTGGCCTTAAGTCTTTGTTGGGGGAAACACCCACCTCGATAAGAAAAACCACAACTGGGTCACAACTGTGCTGTAATCTGTTCTCACACATATCAGAGCCACAGTACAGATATTACTGGTAACTGATGCGAGTAGAACTTCAATACCGCGTGTTGCATGGAGTTATTTCAGTATGTATGTAGTTAAAATGTCACTTTGCATTCATGTGCACGACATGTGCATGACAATAACGATGATGAACACCATGACAAAAGAACATTATTACTCCCAAAATTAAAATGTAAACTCTACTGTAAAACTTTTTTTAGTGAAGTAAAGGGTCAGTTTGCAAAGACTTTTCACCACCAGTGTCATCATAACAGGTGGATACAAATAAAGAATTTATTCACTTTTATCTCCTACTATCTGCAACCGAAGAGACGGACATAAAAAAGAGGCAGCAAAGAAAAAGAAAGAAGAAGGAAAAACAGGAACTCTAGAAAAATAGTGAAGTGAGAAGTTAATATTTGAGTTAACCAAACAAAAAAAAAAGAACTGGGATTCTTTATACATTTGATTTGATGCTTTAAACTGCAGCAACTTCCAGACAACGAACCTTTCCAACAACATGTCTCTGCTTCAGCCTGCAGTCACAGCACTTTTCTACTGAGATCACATCTGTCGCTGCAGAGCGCCACGCAGCGTGACCTCACTTCCTCCTCAGATAAAACAGCGGGGGCAACATGCCAGAGTACCAGAGGGCGTTCAATCTCAGCTGAAGGTATTTACTGGCCCCTCCTCTTGTGATGGACACATGAAACAGAGGTGTACACAAACATTTTCACCCCCTTTTCCAACACGAAACCATCCCACTACTTGAACTTCTGGACAAAGTCACGTAAAACAGTTTTCCATCCATCTCTGTTGGCTCAAACATCGTTCAGTCTGTGTTTGAGAGACGGAAGTGAAAAAAAAAAAAAAAAAAAAGAAAAAGTAACCACTGTGACATTTTCCCTGGCCTCCATACTGCTGCTACCATTTCCTGTTTTCAGCACATTTGAATGTGACACACCAGAAAGATGACCTTGATTTCCGAAACTTGCATACGCGTCCTAATTTTGGTTTAAAAATGGAGCAGCTCTGTCGGCCAGGAGGTCTGCAGCATGATTTATATCTGCTGTGGCTTTCATACAGTCCCACTGAGGGACAATTAATTAGCTTTTGCACCAACAAACACAGCAGCTGGTTGAACTGTCGTGAAATATAAGTCGACAGGATTTGTGTGCATCCACTCATATTTCAAATTCTTTTGTGTCTCTCAGCATCTTTTGTGCCCGATCCACGTTTGTTGGACTGACTGAAACACACTAATGAATCATGTCTGAGCCCACTGTGCTGCCTCAATCCCACTATTCAAGAATAATAGACTTTAAAATAATCGCGTGTCAACTTGCTGCTACACACATCGATCACCATCACAGCCGTCACACTGCCAGGATACGATCGTCAGAGCAGGACTTTTGTCTCTGTCGCTCTTCATGCTCCAGTCAACTTAAACCTACTCCTTTAAAAACAAGTGGCTGTGAAGGATTAGTGTCAAGTTATAATAGAGTATTCATCATTCATTTAAAATAACAATCATGGCTGTACTTGGGTTGAGCATGTGTGGCTTTGTTCAACATGTCTCAGAGTTATTCAGGACTCATCTTGAGATATTTTGCACCATACTGACGCTCAGTTTTTGAAATTTTGAGCTTTCTTTTCATAATTCCTCTCATCGCTCTCCCTGTGCAGACTTGCATGTATTTAAGAGCTTATGTGCTGCGATGTTCTGTCATTTCTAATAAAAATAAGCATGTATTACATAACGTACAGTGCTGCAGCGATGTACTGTGTGTTTGAGGTCGCACTTCACAGCTGGAAAGCGGTTCAGAAGGTTTATTTGTGATTAAAAATTAGGAATGTGTGTGTGTGTGTGTGTGTGTGTACAATGGAGGCCTATATCAACCTGTTCTGTGCTGTCCGGTGCAACACAGCAGCGTCTGATCTGCTGCCAGAGGAGATTAGGTCAAGGCAGCCGTGCAACACGTCATGCTGGCTGTCAGAACACACACACACACACATGTTCTCCCTGTCATGATGTACAGACACACACATGGTTTTGCTACAGGACACACAAACAATACACCTCCCTCCATCGTTCACTTGCGATGCAGTTTTCGTCCCCTTTCACTTCCCGGGCTGCACTTCACTCTTATTGTTCAGACCTTCGGCTCTCATGGTCTCCATCCAGGTGAGTAAACCCTGAATATCACAACTCGACCTTCTCATACTCACTTTCCCAGAGCAAACTGGAAGAATAAACAATATGATGAACTCCAGCCAAACAGTCGAATAGTTAGTTTTGCACTACAAGTTAAAATCTAGCTGTTAAGGTCGTTGTGAGGTGAAGTCAGAGTCGCTGAATTCACGGATTGATAAGATTTAGTGGATGTTACATAACACAAGTCGTATCATAAGTAGGTGTGTTTTTTTTTTTGAGACCACACTGTGGAGGATGTGGTCTAAGCAGGAGATTTCATCAAGGCTCTAAACATGAAGCTCTTCCCCTCACAGTGAAGGAGAAAACGACACGGAGACAACTCATTTTCCAAATCATTGAAAGTCTTTAAAATCAGTGACTCTGCTGCTGAAACAGACACACGAAGGGCTCCACATTTTACACAACACATGTGATTAAATTGGAATTCATTTTTAATGCTGATCAGACCACCTGGTGATTCTGATGTTTGTGTTTTCACTCTCATGGTGTCAAATCCTGTGAACCCTCCTAAGTGGAACTACTTGTGACGGCGGTGCCAGGAGGGAAGACGACACAAACAGGAGAATGACCTGTGTCCTATAAAACAGAAACATCAGGGTCATATCGTGAAGTCGTTCACTAGTAGACTGTGTGTGTGTGTGTGTTTCCGACCTTGAGAGCTAAAAAGACATTTTCAGATCGTGGATTTCAGTCCTTCCTTCTTCGTAGGACTGTTTGACTGTTAACAGGTCACTGATGTTTCTTCCAGACAACAAATTTAGGGTCCAATTCATCAATAAAACAAAGTTCAGTGAAACAAGAGACAATCAGACGCATTGTATACAGTCAGGTCATCTAAAACACTTCATCTAGAGGTAGAACTGGAGTCACTGGACAGTATCGGATATAAAAACTAATAATATCTCTTTGCAAAATGATACTAAAGACTGCAGGTCGAAGCAGGAAGTTGGTCTGATCATCAGTTTGTTTGTGATTTCTGTGGGCTAAAGTTGAAATAAGGATAAGCAGAGGGTGAGAGGGGGCGGAAATGCAAAATGTCATAAGTGTATATCCTTGTGTGTGTGTGTGTGTGTGTGTGTGTGTGGCTGTTTGCCAAACATTCTTGTTGACAGTCAAACAGTAGGAAGCAGGAAGACAGTAATGCTACACCATCAGACATGTCAACACACCTTCTATTCACAACTCGGTCACTTCCTGGAGACACACACAAACACACACACACACACACACACACACACAAATAATCTTTTATGTATGTAAAGTCTCAGGGAGCTCTGAAGGGATATCACACTCATTTAAAGGCTGCACATCTGTTTTCCCAGTACAAGTGCTGCCATCATGAATCACTGACCGTGAGCGGTTCGGCTGGCGGGCTCTTTGATATGTGAACGCCGGTAGCCCACTGACTGATGTTATGTTTTTGGCCTTGTGACCGAAACTTGTTACAAGCGTCAGTGACGGCGGAGGGGTCCGGCCCCTGGGTGTCATCACGCCTACACATCATTTTCTTTGGCACCAACCACAGTGGAAACATTCCCTTTACTAATATATCTGTATTTGGTTTGTTTGGATTTATAAAGTAACCAAACACGAGTCGCGTGGGGTCACCGGGCCTGCTTAGGAGGGTTTCGGTAACCTGTACGGTGCCTGGTCGGAGTTTTGGCAACAAAGAGCGAAATGCGATTCCAGTCCCTGCGACTTCACTCAACATGTTGGATGGTTGGTCTGTTTCTTTAATTTTCTCTTCGAGTCTCCGTTGCCCTTTGGCCGTCTAAGAGAGACAATAAGGACAAGAACTTGAGCTACAGCCAAGCAGATACGAGAAAAACAGGACAGCTGTCCCACCCATGTTCCTGACTCCACTTCCCAATTTTATCACATTTTTGATATAAGGCGTCTCCTCGCAGAGGTTCAAGTTAGTTATCATGAATTTCAGAAAAAGACTCCTGTTGTCTGTCTCCTCGCTGTAACCTGCTGTCTGTAAACAATACGGCAGCTGCTAAACGTCTCAAGCGAACCGGTCGGCGTCAAACTTTCCCTACGAACACACTCTAAAGTGATCCAGAGCAGATTCTGGTTGGGACGAGCCAAACAGCTCCGTCGCCCGAATGAAATGTTGGCAGTGTCACATCAACATTTCTATAAGACAGGTGATTTAGATGTATGAAAAGTGCCATATAAATAAAGATTGATTTGATGATTTGATTTGATTAGACGACTTCTATATGAGCTGATTTTCACAACGCCAGTTTTTGGTGAGACGTCGGGACATTTGGCAGCTGTTTTTGGTGTTACTTGTGCTTGAGATTCAGCATATCTGTACCAACATCTATTCTAGCCATTGAGTTGAGCCCCATTGTCCTGAATGACATTAAATCATTAAATTAGACCTGTACGATCCTTGTGTGGACGGTATGTCTCAACAGACTTTGTAATGTCAAAGACTAAACAGTCTGAAAGTGGCTTCCAACTTGCGGCTTCCAACTTCGACTGCGCACAACCATCAAAACCTTCCCTGCATCACCTCAAGAGTATTTCTTTTCGGCGCCCTGCGTTGCTCCACTCTTCATCCGATCACTCACTTGTACCAGTTTTCCACAGATGATGAGAAAATGGTTTTGAGTGCTGAAATCAATTCACTTCACTTCAGTCAGCAGCAAATTAAACTGTTCTGGGAACAAATCCAATATGAATTCACAAAAAACGACGTCATTTAGTTCAGTTAGTTTATCATATGTCAATCGAATGTGCTGAATAAAGAGACCACTGACCCCGAGTCAGCTAGTCCAACTTATACTGCACACCAGAGACGCTGCTCGTTCCCACCAGAGATGCTGCTCGTTCCCACCAGTAACAACATGTTCGCTGTCCGGTATCTCCACAGACGAGTCTCTCTCTCTACGATCCTGCACGTCTGCACTCTCCAGGATGTTCATTTTCATCTCTTCTCCAGCTAAATGAATCAAAAACAGAGGTTATCCTTTCCCCCCCCCCCCCATCTAGTTCCAGCACCTGCATTCCCGACAGTCTCCCCTCTACGCTTGGTTTCCAGAAAGAAAGCTCGCAATCTCGGTGTCTTGTTTGACTCAGAGCTATCTTTTGATTCACAGGGAACCAAGGTAGTGCAATCCTGTTTTGGGCAGCTGAGACAGCTAACGAGAATCCGTTCTTTCCTCTCTTCCACCGACCTGGAGAAGGTTGTCCATGCTTTTATCTCTTCAAGACCAGACTACTGTAATGCCCTGTGCTCTGGGATCAGCAAGGGAAACATCCGTAGATTGCAGCTTATTCAAAACGCTGCTGCCAGGCTTTTAACAGGCACAAAGAGAAGTGACCACATCTCTCCAACCCTTACTGCTCTCCACTGGCTGCCTGTGAGTTTTAGAATTGTTTTTAAGATTTTACTACTTGTTTTTAAAGCCCTGAATGGTCAGACAGGCGAGCTCAGTGGCTTCTTTTAAATCTCTTCTAAAGACTCGCTTTTAGCGATGATGGTGGTGGTGATTCAAATCTCAGAGAAGCTGAAGAGATTTCCACTGGTCCAGTGGAGAGAGATGAACCAGCTCGCTCTGTTGCAGAATTTTTACACATATTTTTTAATATTCCAGGCGGGGAGCAGCTCTTTGTCATGTTTATCTGGCTGGGTGTCACTGATTATTGCTTTTTAAGGCAACCCTGGGTGCATACTTCACATCTGGGTCACATCTGGCTTCCAGACCAAAAAACATTTCTCCATTAAATCGGCATATTTAGCAGCGTAGGCAAACAGTGACAATAAAATACAGTCCGGTCTGCTTTCATCCTTCATATGCTCGATTCGATGATTCTCTTAATTTTGTTTTATTATCATTGCATGATAACTTTGTTGAGGATGTGTGATTTAAAATTTCTAACTTTTAAGTCCAATTTTATTTCTCTTGGCGGCTTTATTATGTTGTTGTCAGGCAATTTTATTTGTTATGTTTTATTTCTGTTGTACAGCACCTTGTAACTCGTTTTTGAAAGGTGCTGTATAAATAAAGTTATTATTGTCATTTCCATTTCAAATGATATTCTTCATTGAAGTATTTCCATTTAAGCTCTTCCCGATCCCAAAGATCAGTTCCAATATGAAAGGATTACTTTTGTTGCGTTGTTATTTTCTGGATGTTATTACGGGCTGTAGTTCAGGTTTTCTCTTTAAATCATTCATGTTTGATTTTACGTGTATTCCTGTTTTGAAATGATCCTCCACTCAACAAAGTCAGGTTCCTCTGACATCAGGATTCGAGGCTTAAGGCTGTTTTTATTGTCATGTGAAGGAAAAAATTGGTCTTGGATGAAGGGAATTAATATATTTACAACTTTTCAATATTGTCTGGATGTCAAGTGATTGAAGCAAACTGCTCCGAGGGATTGGAAATGTAAAACTAATTTAAAATCTCCAGAGCTATTTGTTCTGTACATGGAAATAATGCAAATGTGATATCACACATTTACTAATTCTTTCTAATCAAATAAATATGTTTTCGTTGCCTCGTGAGCTTTGCTACTTTAACTGTGTGCCTGTGCTTGCAGCGCTCCCAGGAGGACTGTTAAGATGTATTCTGTGATTAAACACGTCAGTTTCTGGTTGGTTATGAATATTCAGGGCGGAGGGTGATTCCACCAACTCTTCCGGGGACTCAAACTGGCAACCCTCCGATCACAAACATGCTTCCCCTGGGGAAGAATAAAATAAAAGATGACTGGAGGAACATCTGAGGAGGAATTTGAAGGTCTGGTGGGAAATTAACATTTTTCTACTGACACAAAGACCAAAGGATGACGGCTGCCCTGAAGCATCATATTCCCGTGACTGATTTCCGTCGGTGTGACCGCGACGCGATGATGGTGGTGGTGATTCAAATCTCAGAGAAGCCGAAGAGATTTCCACTGGTCCAGTGGAGAGAGATGAACCAGCTCGCTCTGTTACAGTCAAACATATTTTTTAATATTCCAGGCGGGGAGCAGCTCTTTGTCATGTTTATCTGGCTGGGTGTCACTGATTATTGCTTTTTAAGGCAACGCTGTGTGCATACTTCACATCTGGGTCACATCTTGCTTCCAGACCAAAAAACATTTCTCCATTAAATCGGCAAATTTAGCAGCGTAGGCAGACAGTGACAATAAAATACAGTCCGGTCTGCTCTCATCCTTCATATGCAACAAAAAGAAAAATGTGGTTTTGTGACAACTAATCATGTGTGCAGGAATCATCACCTCTAGAAACAGGTGAAAGATCAAATCGCCTTCAACTTCTAGCTGCATGTGGCCATTTTTAGCCGTGAAGAGGTCTACACTTCTCTAACAAGAGCTCGGGGTAGAAGACTGCATTTCTAAATTGACATATTTGAAGGATTTTCCAGTAAACTTTACCAGCTTCCACTTCTCATAGCTTTGTTGAGCAGCAGTGTGTCGATCGAGACAAACCACTTTGGATAAAACTAGGGCTGCCCTCAAATAGTCGACCACTCATTAGCCGACCAAAATTTCATTGTTCGATTGGTCGCAGGAAAAAAACAAAACATTTCGAGCTGTATCTTGTCAAAATTAAGTCAAAATCTATGTGACTGGCGGCTGGCCTGTGTATAAAAGGCTGGAGGGCTTTTAATTTGAAGGGCCAGATACAGGAAGTCGTGACACTCACTCACTGTCAGTGTTTTTTTTTTTAACACGGCAGGTCCCTTCGACATCGCAGTTAGACAGTTAACAATTAATAGCCAACCATGTCGGGAAAGACGTCTAAAATATGGGATCATTTTGAGAAGAAGAAGGTGACATGCAAACTTCGCAAGAAAAACTTCGCCTATCACTCCTCCACGACGAACATGACGTACCACCTTAAACATGTAAGTAGCCTAGCTACCTGCCCATGGCGGCCCGAACGTTTGAAAGCAGAGATAAATACATTTTATTATTGTTATATGCGCTAGTATTAGACTATTCGTGTGTACTGGGGAAGCTAAATTATCCAGCTCACTGTGTTTTACATGTGTTGTGTTTTTAATGTGTGCACCAAACTGCAACTGAACACATGGGGCTTAATTAATCATAAATCAAAGGCATGTTGACGTTACATCGCTCGTTCAGCTCCTTGTCAAACCCGAGCGATCAGTTCTGACAGTTTCGTAGAGTCCCTCGTGAATGACATGTCTTCCTTGCGCTCCACAGACATGTTGGCAGGGAACAGCAGGGACAGTCGGGCTGATGGAGCAGAGACGGTGGACGCTGGGCGTTCGCTTCAGCAGCCAGCCTCCACAGTTCTCGCTGAGAGCTCGGATGATTTGATTCACTTCGGTGTTTGTTCTCTGTTTATCGTGGCTCGAGCTGGATGATAATCATTTCCACAGCAGCTGTATACACATGTACTGTATACACAGGCCGAATAATACTGGATGAGTTATTCTTTCCTATTAATTTAAATCAGGTTTAGCGGGCCGTCGTGTCGTCTCACCACTGTATTCCGGCCTTTGAATATGATCTGTTTATGCTCATAAAGCTCGATGAAGTCACAACAACAGCATCGAACGCGCTGTGTTCTGTTGTGTGCACATCATTATAGACGGAGTGAAACCCTGCTACACGTTTCAGACGAGACGAATACAAAGACGGAGCTTCACTTTGAATTCTTTTCTACTTTTCCACTCGTGCTTGCAGCAACTGTCGACTACATGAGACCGCCGACACATTCACAGCGTCCAAGGACCTTGACCTTCTGCCACCGTGCAGATTATTCCTGTACCAAGAATACAGTTACGTTCAGGAAATCCGCTTTTTTTTTCTTCAGAAACATCACATCTTAAACTGAGACTTTGCACTTGCTGTCAATCTATCAGCCCAAGTCATAAAACTAACAGCTAACAGGTGCAAAAGAGGAATAAACCTCTCTGCAGAGAGCTTCTGCAGGATGAGCCCGGCCGTCCTCTGTGCATCATCATGGAAAAAGTCCAGAAATGTTCCGTTTCATCAGGTAGATCTGTCCTCTAACCTGCTGGCTGTATATTTAACCATTACTTCCACACAGTCAGGTTCTCCCTGGTGGCGGCAGACATGTTTGTCACGAGATCTGTGAAACAACTGCAGAGCAGAAAACCAACAGAACGCAACCGCAGCAGCTAAACTGAGTGGTTTCAGCCAGCAGCAGCAGCAGCGATGTCGCAGCTCTGGACTCTCGTTTTGTTTGATTTCAGCCGTTCAATCTCACCAACAACCTTAATGGAAAAGAAAACATCAGTTTGACAGCTTTACAAGAGACTTTGCCATGTGGCCGTGTCGATACAGCAGTACAGATAAGAGATGAGATTAGATAAATGTTCCTGTGGGAATACTGAGCTGTTACTGTTATAATACAACACTGAAAACAGCTAAATATCAACTCACAAATGACTCGGGTTGACCTGATTTAACTGTAATACTACAGTCCTGCGATAAATCACAGCAGGTCACTTTGGAGGCTGCAGTTTGTGGTTGACTTCAGAGGTGTTTCTTATAATTTGTCCACCTCGTTTATATAATTGAAGAGATGCTGCATGATTGAACTTCCTCCTGTTTTCACCAAAACTGCAGGAATGAGTCGGTCACATCTGCCAGGATTTAATGTGCGACGACTTTCAGGAAATCGGAGACAATATCACGGAAAAACCGTCGTGATCGCCAACAGCATCCGAGACAACAGTTGGGCTGCGTCTCGTGTCCTCGCTGCTCAGAGTTTGAGACAGATGTCCCCGAGGGACTGACTGTCATAATGAGCTGTAAACAGGAGGGAGGACGGCTCGATGTCAGCTCTCATAAGTGTGGTGGGAAAAGCCCCGACATCATCCTGTCGAACCTCGAAACAATAAACAAAGCAGGAGGAGAGGAGAGGAGAGGAGAGGAAAGGAAAGGAGAGGAGAGGAGAGAAGAGGAAAGGAAAAGGAAAGGAAAAGAGAGGGGAGGAGAGGAAGGGAAAGGGCGAGAGGCGCGGAGGAGGAGACGAAGGAAAGGAAAAGGAAAGGAGGAGGGGGAGGGAGGATGAGGAGAGTGAGAGGAGAGGAAAGGGAAAGGATAGGAGTGTTAACGGAGGAGTTAAGGAGAGGAGAGAAAGGAAAGGAAAGGAGAGGAGAGGTGAGGAGAGGAGGAGGAGAGGAGAGGAAAGGAAGGAAAAGGAAGGAAAAGAGGAGAGGAGAGGAGAGGAAAGGAAAGGAAAGGAAAGCAGAGGAGAGGTGAGGAGAGGAGAGGAAAGGAAAGGAAAGGGAAAGCAGAGGAGGAGGGTGAGGAGAGGAGAGGAGGGAGAGGAGAGGAGGAGGAGAGGAGAGGAAGGAAAGGAAGGAGAGGAAAGGAAAGGAAAGGAAAGAAAAGGAAAGGAAAAAAAGAGGGAACGAGAGGAGAGGAAAGGAAAGGAAAGGAAGAGAAAGGAAGGAAAGGAAAGGAAATGAGAGGAGAGGAGAGGAAGGAAGGAGGGAAAGGAAGGGAAGAAAGGAAAGGAAGGAAAAGGAAAGGAAATGGAAAGGAAGAAAGAAGGAAGAGTTTTGTTAGGAGAAAGTTGACTTAACAGCTCCATGACCGAAAGTGCAGACACAGAGACTGGGTCAGGCTGAACTGAGCAGTGTGTGTGTGTGTGTGTGCGTGTGTGTGTGTGTGTGTGTGTGTGTGTGTGTGTGGGTGTGTGTGTGTTTAGAGTCGGGACATGGGGCTGTATTTCGGGAAATTGCTTAGTTAGTGCTCTTAAGAGGATAAACTGAGGCTAATGCTACGTACGCTGTATGTCATCAGAAGTCTTTTTATCGGCCGGTCGAAGAGCTTTAGAAACCCCTCCCCCTCGCACACCTGTGTGATGTCACATCAGCTGTGCAGAGGTGAGACGCTCCCTACGATGAACAAATTGTTCGTAACCTGACCCTCACTCTTCACTCAGCTGCTGAGAGCTACCAGGACATCAGTATAATCTGTACAGTCAACATAGCTCTGCAGCGTTAGGGCTGAGGCATTATGGGTAATAAGATGACGGATTGTTACCGACATTTAAATTCCACTTTTTACGGAAGCCAAGGAGCAACTGTTTGTTCATGCACAGCAGCCTCCAGATGGCTGACGCTTGTCGTTTGTATTTTGTTTTCCTCCTGCGGGGCTCGAGGGAGTCTGCACCGCTTCAGCACTTCTTACTGTAACTCCCCGGAGCACTGCGGGAAAAAAAAGATCTTAACGCACCAATAAACACCCACAGCTGAGGTCTCGTAAAGACGCTCTTTACGTTAGCACCACATCATCCAAATGTGAGGCTGTGACTGTATTTTACTGTCATATGAAACCTGCGAACACCAGAGATACTGCGCTCTGTAGGAGAAGACATACGACTGTGCTCCAGTGATGCTGCTGCAGATTAGCAGCAGGCGTAATCTATATAGTCCAAAGGTTAAAAACTGTTCTGTTGTGTTATTTTTGTTGACAATCCTGCCAAACCAGATGTGCGACGACAACTGCAGAATCAGTGAGCTTACAAAGGGGAAGTCGTCAATTTGAATTATGCAGTACGTAGCAAAAGAAGGACTCTAAAAACGTCTTGTGCTGATTAAGTGTTTCTTCATGACTTTCTCATAACGATTTATGATGAAGCTGAATGAATGACGAGGGGCATGTTTCACTCCGACACGTCGTCAGCTCCACACGGCACCCTGCGGCGTCTCTGAAACACTTCATACATCAAAGTTCGACACGCCGCTTCACATTTTGTGTCGTTTGTTTCCCTCCACTTGCAGCTCCTGAGAGAGATAAACAGATATTCCTGTGATAGTCTCAGCGTTGGCCGTTTTCTTGTCGCGTTATCGTAAACACAGCATCTGTGGCCAGACGTATCTGCTGCGCCACGCGGGCGCGGGCCAGCGGCTGTAACACCAGCGCTCATGTTACAGAGAAGACAAACGAGCGGATGTGGCAGGACGGCAGCTACAGAGGGTCGCTGACGATGCCACGGGCTGCAGTCCTACAGCAGCTGTAAAACATTTCACAAATCTGATTTAGACATGTCGGGCTTCTAATGAAATTACCCTCACGTCAGTTATGTTATAGGAGAGGCTACGGATGTACACAGAACTGTACTCTCACAAGAGACGCTGACGCTGATCCAAACCAAACTTTAGATACTGCTTCCAGCAACGAACTATAACACTGTAATACTGTCGATAATGCAGCTTTCATGCAGAGTCTGAAAACACGAAAGATCCCATCAGAGTGGAGGCTTCTGCAGCTGTGTCACAGTGATCTCAGACGGCTGCAAGCGTTTATTTTAGAGAAGTAAGTCAGTTTTAATTATTGGGACATTTGACGTGTTATTTATGTGACATCTTCTTTATATTTGACAGCAAATGTGAATCTAAGAGACCTCAAACAAAGTAAACATGAAGAAAAGTTTCTTTTTTGCACATCAGGGTGCCGTGTTAGCTTTACATCCAGCTGAGGATGATGGGAGCCATCAGGTTCAGAGAGATCCTGTTATGATCTGAGGTCAGTTTGGAAGATTTCAACCCTCACGACGTTCATGATTCGTCCTTATTTTGGGACCTTGAGCGGGAAAAACGGCTGCACGGTAAAGAGGATTCCTGAAGCAGTTCCTGGAGGTTTCTGATGCTCCCTTCAGCTTCAGCTCACTCCTCAGTTTGTTTATCGTACGGTGTGCTGATGTTATCATTTGCGACAGTTTCCACGATCTGTCCGGCACCTTGTTTAAATTGTTACTCTGTTACAGGAAGTGCTGACAGCAGGTTGTCACCAGCAGTGCGGCTGCCGCCCAGGGTTACCGTTATTACAACGATCCATCAAAGGCCTAATCCTTTTACAGGTGAGTCACAACAGACGGTGACTTCAGATTGGATTACGGTGGAGATGATTGGGTATATCTGGACCAAACAACCAGACTGTATTATTAGAACGGCTCAGTCTCCAGCAAGGTAATCAGTTTCTGTAATATCTTTGGAGGAAAAGGCACTACTATGGCATCTGACTTCAGTGTCCCTGCAGAGTGTGAGTCAGCAAAGACCAGAACATGTCTGTCATACACCTGTGTCACATTTGTGAAGCTCAGCAGGGAAAACCGTGTGTCACATTGACCTGCACCGGTCCCCAGCAAGGTGACTGGAACATGTCACGGGCTCTCAGCCGTGTGTAATGTCGTCTGCCGAACCAGGTCATCCGTTACATGATGTCTCCCAGTCGTTCTGCGCTATGATGTATCAAATAATCACAATCGGGTTTGCTGATATTTACGCACGCGGGGAATCTGACTCCAGTGTCCGGTGACGCGTTGTTTTCATTCTCGGATCATCATCCTCTCTTGTTTATCGTCTGTCGTGGTTTAATACGAGCGTCGGGCTGTTTCACATGGCTACTCCTGTCTAGCCCGGTCGCGCAACGCCTCACTATCAGGTTCGTCAACACCGGTAAACTAATACACAGGAGGACTGCCGTGTCACCAGTGCCAAACCTGTTGAATTACACGCCCAAGGAGCAACGAGGTCAACTGCTAGATCAGCATCTACCGTGCCAGGAAGCGTGACAAAGGGCAACTGACGTTAACGCAACGCCGTTATCATCACTGCCTCACAAACACGTTGGATAAATCATCAACTCATATCGGAGAAAAAACAGAAATACAGTCTCACGGCGATGAGAGTTTCCTCATAAATGCTCCAAAGATGAGAAAGTAAGAGCTGGAGGGATCTGAACCACCGCTGGCGACCACATCACCTACAACCAGGGAATAAACCAACACAGAAGCCTGATGTATCTGTGCTGATCTGTACTGATCCAGAAGCGCTGCCCACATCATGACCTCCTCCTTGTAGCTCTGGTCACACTGTCATCCACCTGCTGCCCACCTGTCGTCCACTCTTTAAGTACTCACAACTGTAAATATGTGGCGTGGTGACCGTACAGACGAGCCGCTGCGAGGCTTCTCCTGCTCAGACGTTTTCCTCCAGGATGCAGATATCGACAGGATGACAGAATCAATCACTGCCTACGTCTCGGTCTGTGTTCGCTTAATGTGACCTCAGAGAGCAGCTGTCAAATAGCGAAGCGTACATCACAAAAGAAAAGAAAGTGCGTATCGATGGACGGAAAAGAGAGTTCTCAGGGTGCTTAAAACGACGCACCCAAACAAAGCAGCTGGACGATAATCACAGGCAGTGTTATGAGATCCTTACAGAGGATCATGACGGAGGAACTATGTTGGGAGAAGGAGCGACGAGACGATCAGCTGTATAATCTGTTTTTATCAAAACAGGCCACGACGAGTCAGCGTGAATCCGGATCTCTCCTGATGTAGCTGAAATCAATACAGCAGCTCCCAGAGGATGTGCAGTCCTCCCTTTTTGTTTACTCTGTATACAAATGATGGTGTCTGCTTCCAGCCTAATCAATTTATAGTGAAATTCTCCGATGACACTGATGTTCTCAGTTTACTCGCGAGCAACTCCAACACCAGAAAATGAAGCTGGAGGGGGGACTGCTGGGAGGATTCATCGTCTGAAACTGAAGACGTCGCGTTGGATCCCAGATTTTATTGGAGATGATAGTCTCTGTCAAACCAGAATGCTCCACGCGAGGTGAAGAAGAAGTATTACCAATCGCACGTATTGTGACGTCGCTGTCGCTGATGATAATCAGCGAACAACAACAAAAGGAAGTCTCGGCGTGTAAGTTTTTCCACGACAGCTCACCAGTGATAAAGTTAATGGCCACATGCGAGCGAGCGTGTCACGCCACCAGAATATCAGTGAAAATAATAATCAGGACAGGATGTGTTGCTGTTATGGCACAGGCCGAACACGCCGTCTGTCACCACAGCACAAGTTGGACAAGATGACGCCGGGCGCAGCAGAGAACAACAAGAGAGAGCGACCGCATGATAACAGCCTCCAGCCCGTCATCAGCTGCTGAGCTGAGTCATGAGGCTGAAGCCCGAAGGACCCACGCTGCCGTCATATGGCGGTCTCACCTGTGTCTGTGTGTGTGTGTGTGTGTGTTAGAGAGAGTGTGTGTGTGTGTGTGTGTGTGTGTGTGTGTGTGTGTGTGTGACACAGAGAGAGGAGAGAGGAGACTTTTGACAATTTCTCAACAGCCCTTTTGATCAAATCTGATTAAATGTCGACCGCACGCAGTACTATCTTAACAGTGTTGGAAGAAAGGAAGGAAGGAAGGAAGGAAACAGGAAGGAAGGAAGTTAGACAGAAAGATGAACAGCAGGAACACACACACCAGCCAACAATCTGTTACAGGCTGAGACAGATAATGTCTTCTACTGACAGGAGATGAAGTCTAACTTGTCAAAGACGACGTTTGATGGTGAGAGTGAAGAAAAGATGGATGAGAGATTCTGCCGAAGCTAATGCTAGCGACTGAGACTGAGACTGAGACCAGAGACAGGAGAACCGGACCTTTGGTTGGTCTAGAAGTCTTGACATCAGTCGGAGGCGGAGCTTTAACCCACAGCTCTCCGGGCTGCACGTCGCTGCCGTGTTTGAACTCTCAGAACTTTCCAGCAGCCGAACAGCTACGGCCCGAAAAAGAAAGACAGGTATGAAAACATGACCTGGGTTCCTTCCTTGGCTTTCTTTGTGGAGCTAACTTTAGCACCGATAAGGGATTCCAGACCTTCTACCCTGACTCTGCAGATTTATACCTCCTCTTGTTCACAGCCTGAAAGTGTTCTCTTCCTGCGCTGTCACATGAATCACGCCGAGAAATATTTCAGGAATTTGAGGTACCTCTGCAGACCGGGTCACTCCCTGCGGACTACACCGTCCAGTACACACTCAGATGTTTGGCCCTCTTTCATGTGTCTCACTTCCGGTTTCTCTATCGATGTTCCTGAACCCAATAAACCGGCTCCATTTACATCCACAGCCCCACTGCTGGCCTGCAGCCCGTTTACACTAACACACAGCAGTAAAATGAAACAAAGAGAGGCCGATAAGCCGGATAACAGACCCTGATAGGACATTCACTGAAGGTGTACTGGACACAGGAACAGGCTTTGATCCTTTGTGTAACTGTTTTGTTAATGAATCAGCCAACAATTATTTCCAGAAACATCGATATATAACGAGAACATTTTCCGTTTCCCAAAAGTTGCAGCATAAATAGACGTGAAGTTTCGCCACATCTGTGGTTTACAGAAACACACAAGGTCAACATGTTTTCTGCAGACCGTGTTTTAAAAACCAACCACACACTTTGCACTTCCATGCCGGAGGATGCAGTTTGGTTTCCATCATCAGCAGAGAGTGAATGCAAATGTTAGTGGATCACGAGAACTTAACTGGCTGGGTGTGTCAGGATGATTGGTCTGTTTAACTACCCACACAGGCTGCTTCCATCATTTTCATACGCAAACACACATCCACGCCGCCGACGTGACGAATCAACACCGCAGCGCAAAGTGTGAGATTTACAAGAGCGGGAAGACAAAAGTTCCTTTTCGCTTTCCGCTTCATTAACCACCTCATCGTTTACCTCCGAGTCACATCGAAGCTATTGCCCACGACATGCTACGATTAGCAGAGACGGCTGCTCTGCTGTAGTAAAACCCACACATGTTGCTCAGACACTTCCTTTCCACAACATCCTCACTTAGTCCTCCTTACTGCATGATGAGGATCTAATTCTGTAATTCAGCCTGCTGGTTATTTAGCAGGAAAATCCAGAATCTACCCACAAGGTTTCTGTTTTTAGCCATGAGGAGTGCTGAGATTATACCTCCTGCTTGTGACATCTCGCCTGAGACGGCCGACCTGTCAGCGCAGGAAGTTCGATGAAAATTGGAGACGGAAAACTGGTCGTCAGGGTCTTAATATACGTCTCCAGGATGAAGCTACGTCTTTACTTTCATAACTGTCTCAGGTTTGAACGTATGTTTGCTGCAGTGCAACAGCACAAAACATCGGTGTAGGAGATGAGATTGCTTTCATTGACAAGACTGGAAGATGTCTGCACGATGCACAAACGTCTCATTGTACGCACATTCAATGTGGTGTGGTGTGTGCTCGAGGGATTCCAACCGGACCAGGTGACTTCAGATGACGTTCCTTCAGCCCCCTGACTTCTTTCCTTCATAAGTCCTTGCACTACATACCCTCGAGTAACATTTTGCTTTGCAGGATCACGAAAATAAGCGTATCCATATTGTCTTCTCTTCTCACGGTCTTTACTGGCTGGAGGAGGTCAAACACGGCTGTTCATGTCAAACAACTTAAAGGGATATTCCGGTGTAAGTTTAATCCATGGTCTAAATCACCGTGAAACTGTGTTAGACTCCCTCTCCAGAGATCAAGTTAGCAGACCGCTAATTTACGGAGTTTTATCAACCTCAGAAACGACTGCACGACAACAATACACTGCAGTAAATGGATCCAAATATAAACCGCCACCAAAAAGCCACAAATAATGCACAGAACAGCACCAAACTTCAGCAACAGTACAAATAGGGTCTCAGCACATAGTCCGGGGCATCTAACCTCCGCTAGCTTAGCTGGATTTCTACTGAAAAGCTGACTAAATTTACCACTCTTCTGCAGCAGCTTCCTGTTGACGGGAAGTCCCGACGAGTCGATTACCGAGTGCGGTTAGAAATGCTCAATTCCGTTCTTTTCCCTGTCCGCTCTTGATACTAACTGTTATAAACTGGCAGGTAAGACACATATGAACTTTGATTGCTTTTCCATGGAGTCATAATCACACATTTTCATCCATGAGCCGCGGAACTCTACTGCACTCGGTAATCGACTCGTCGGGACTTCCCTTCAACAGGAAGCTGCTGCAGAAGAGTGGTAAATTTAGTCAGCTTTTCAGTAGAAATCCAGCTAAGCTAGCGGAGGTTAGATGCCCCGGACTATGTGCTGAGACCCTATTTATACTGTTGCTGAAGTTTGGTGCTGTTCTGAGCATTATTTGTGGCTTTTTGGTGGCGGTTTATATTTGGATCCATTTACTGCAGTGTATTGTTGTCGTGCGGTCGTTTCTGAGGTTGATAAAATTCCGTAAATTAGCGGCCTGCTAACTTGATCTCTCGAGAGGGAGTCTAACACAGTTTCACGGTGTGTTAGACCATGGATTAAACTTACACCGGAATATCCCTTTAACTAACATACAGGTCTATTCTGTTGTTTAGGTATGAGGTTGTGTTCAGCTACACGTGCCCGTTGTTGATCTCACTGATCTTGCCTGAATAATGTGTCGAGCCTGTTTGTACTTGACACCGTCTGAAGCTGTGACCATCTGGTGCAGTGCGATTAGTAATCACCACGTAGGAGGGAAAGAAGTGACAAGAGCGGTCATGGAAGGAAAGAAGCGGGTTGAAGAAATCAGAGAAACTGAAGAGGAAAGACGAAAGCTGTCCGAGCCGGCCGGAGGCAGAGACAGAAGGCGAGTCGAAGGCTGCAGGTAGTTAATCCTGGCTGTTCATTTCATGCTCGGGTGGCCGTGCAGCCCTCCATGTTTCAAAGACCTTGTAGGCTCAACCTGACGCCCTGCAGGGAAAATTAATGACTTCAATAAAAGTGCCTCATTTTCCTGCAACGTTTACAGCATCGAGCTTTATTGGACAAATCTTAATTTGGCCCTGATCAGATCACCAGAGCTTGTTACTGTACGTCTGGAGAGAAATGAATGAGGCACTGTGTGTGTGTGTGTGTGTGTGTGTGTGACTAACTCCTTTCCTTTCAGCAGCAGCCAATACAAAGCACATGATGTATGATACTCGTGTCTTTTCAGCAGAGCACCTGTGTTGTTGTAGTCTTCCGTTGGATGACGAGGCGCGGTTTGTTCCAGTGGGGCATTTTTGTCCAGTTGATCAGATTTTCACTAAATGAAATAAAGCACCAGCGTTACAGACTGATGCATGAAAACTCAATCTGTACCACTAAGTTCTGTTTGAACTTCTCTCCCACAGACGGACTAAAAGCGGACCGGTCTTTGTCCATTTCTGCGCTAAATTCTGACCACGTGTGAATGTTTTTTAGACCCAGTGGTTTGTCTGTGGGTGGCACGTTCATCATATTTGATCCCCTCCAATAAGATTTTAACATAAACATAAAATGTGATCAGGGTGTTCTCATGTCTTGGACTTATTACAGCCCCCCCAAAACTCCCCTCTTTCCACGTCTCCTGCAGGATAAACCACATCTTTATTAGCTGTCTTACATGTTCGGTGTGCGTGTGAAGCGTTCTGCAGCACATCGGCGTCCTCAGCTGCTCGCTGCACCTCAGACAAATGATATTCCATTGGAGGTTTGGATGTGGAGGTGTCAGCAGTTTTAATGACAGGCTGCAGAAAACCTCCACTCATTTCTGAGGCGCTGCCTGCCAGACTAATCCCACCGGAGCTCTGTGTTTGTGTGTCAGAGGCACAGAGAGGGAGAATGCATATGATTGTCTGAATTTCTGTCGAGTCGAGGGTATGTGCGGGCGTGCAGACGAGCGAGTGTGTGTGAGCGTGTGAGCGTGTGTTCGTTGACGGATGGGAGTTAACCCGCTGCAATGGCCACGCAACAATATGCAGACAGCAGTAGAGGTCAAACCTCGTCAGTGTTATCAAAAAGAAAATAAAAAACAAAACACATGCATGACACAAGTCTGCTCAACCCATCAGTCAGGACTAATTTTAGAAGTATAGGGTACATGTGAAATAAACAGGGTATAGGTCACATGTGCAGCAGCTTAAAGTACACCGAAATAAACATTTTAAAAAGTTTGATGTATGAAAATGTAAACGCAGTAGCAAACAGGAGGGTGAGTCACAGCATGAACATCACGCTTATCCTTAAATACAAAAAGGAAGAGATAAAAACAGGAGGCGTTTTGCTGCAGATGTGAAAGATATAGTTATTGTGTCTTTTATGTAATCAATGATTATATATATATATATATATATACTTTTATCTTTGCGAGGACATTTCTGAAAGTGGGGACATTTTATCTCGGAGCGCTTAGTCACCATCTGTGGTTACGGTTAGTTTTTTAGAGTTTAATGTAAATGAGGGTCCTCATTAGCTAACAAGCCCGAGCGTGCGTGTGTAATTATGTGCTTTCTGAGAGCACCAGTCTGCTGCCAGGATACGGCTGCTTCCTGTGCCACTTCCTGTTTTGTCTCTCCTCGTCTGATTGGTCGGTTTCTATTCTGGTTAGTCATGTCGAGTGACACGAGGGCACGCAGGGCAGCAGGCTTATAAAATCTTTTTCCTCTTTGAACTCCAGCTTGAGGTGGGTTACTAATATCTGACATAAATCAAACAACTGACTGGCTGCTACACGGGCTGGTAGATGGAAACACAATTAGATACATGCAGGATCACATACATGACAGACGTGGCGCAGCCTGTAAATACAGCCTGATGCGAGCTTTTTACAAATGATTATTATCAAGGGAGCTAAAATAAATTCTAGCAAAAAAAAAGAAAAAAAAAAGTGCACCAATAGATGAAAATGTAAACTCTCCTCTCTGCGGAGTAGTAAACTCTTCTGTAAACCAAAGTGCCTCTCAGAATGATTTAGTATATTTTGAATTTCATTAAAAACAAACAGGCTTCTCTGTCAGCTCGGCTGAGGCACCGGCTGGCGGTCAGTCAAGAGCAGCGAGGTTAAATCATGAGCGCGCACACAAATCTGCAGGCTGCCATCGTGGAAAATATAAGTTGCAGCGAATCAGAAGTGACGGAGTGAGATGTTCGTGCACGACGCGGATTCTGTCTGAAAATAGAAACGTTAGGAAGGGAAACGCTGCCATGTCGGAGGAACAGCAGCTACAGTAAAGAGGGAGCGTCGTCACCTTTTCCCTCATTGCTTATTTACGTTTCCCCACCTACTGCTCCACCCGCACAACACTGTGAATACTTTTAATGTAGGCTACTGCTGCTAAAGGGAGAAACCACCCAGGAGACTGACTTACTTAACATGAGTTTGGTAATATGCAACAATAAACTGACACGAGGCCTTGAAGTCGTTATCTTTAAAATGTCAGTCCGGGTCAGCTTGTCAGCGCCCGTGGTTACCCTGACAACAACAAGCGATATCCAACACTTTGCTCCTCGTCCGACTACTTTGTCAGAAATACAACAGAGGACCACCTGGTGCGTCTATTCACGGCGCAGCCAAACAAACCCAGCGTGTTTTAATAAAGAAGTCAGTCATTAATTATTACACCCGTGATCTGATCTCATGCTGCGCTCAGCAGCCGGACACATTAAAGGTTTGGTTATGTCGCTGAGAGGAGTTGGAGGTGTGCAGCGAACGGTTTCCTGAAGCTCATGATCTCACAGCTCGCTGAGTCTAATTTTACTCGTTCCATTACTCACTCGTAAACATTTAAAATGCCAAGAATTCTCTTGTTTCGTGGCTGACATCTTGAATTCTGCAGCAAGTGTTAACTGCATCGTCAAAGATATCGCTTGACCCGTGATAAAATACATTTGACTAAAAGCTGACGTATGTTTCACTGGTTGAACGTGTTTAATGCGAAACAGCAGAGAAAAAAACATCCACGACAAATATCTAGAATAATGTTTGATTTAGCAGAAAGGTTTTGAGAACTTTACTTTTAAAGAGGATCCAGTTTAAAACCTGAACTTCCTGCGTGAAGTTCTTATGTTCTTAAGTTTTCTGATCTTCATTATTTTAGTTGTGTGCTTGTATATTGAATATTCCTAAATATGGATCCTGTGCATTTTTTCCCAGGGCAGGTTAATCCGACCCGCTGCTATAGACTTTAGGCTCCAGTCTTTTTTTGGTCACTTCCAAAAACAACGTCCAGTCATACAGAGTGTGTAGCGGCTTAGAAATATGCTGTCTCCAGGCCTTCAAACCAGTCTGACAGTCCAACAATATCATAAATCCTTCAAACTTTGTGTGAGCATTTATCCCAAAAAGGTCTGATGATGAAGACAAAATAAGCCACTTGCTTTAAATATAAAATCAGAAAGAACACCCGTCACCGAGACAATGTTTAAAGTTTGTGTTGAGTGACTTTTTCGGCTCTTGTGTCCTTTAAATCTGTTAAACCTTAAACCGCATTTACTGTATAATCAAAACAAGCTATCTTTATTCTTCTGGTCCACCAACAATTACACACTGCAGGATAACGACCCGGCACGACACAGGACAGGACATTTTATTCTTCGCGAGGCTAAACCATCTGGATCAGATATACATTTTGACCTCAATGTTTTCTTCTATCTATTTCATCAGAGAGACGACGAGAGCGAGTTCCTGAGAGCAATGAGAAGTAAAAAAATGATGCCTTGTGAAAATCATAGTATGAGTCTGAACGAGAGCTCAGGCGTCGTGTTTAGAGGAGTTAAAAGTTAATATAAATGTGAAATCCGTAACATTTGATGTGTCTTATTTCTTCCTGCCGCTGCAGCGTTCCCATTCTTCTTCTGGGATCATTACAGTTTCATCTAATCATCTTCTGTACTCCAGTACTAAAACAGTCGATAGCTGCAGAGCTGATGAGAGACTGAAGATGGGAGAGAGACACAAAGAGGCTGATAGAGAGAGAGAGAGAGAGAGAGAGATATCTTCTTTCCTCTCCTTTCGACCGACACTTTAAAAAACAAGACATCATCACATTATCTGTTTCAGATTTCATCCAGACTCACTCAGAGCATTTTCCTTAACGGGCCTTCAGTGAATCGCCCTGACTCTTTCCTTAAATTGTTCCAGTTAAATAACAGATTATAAGTCTTTGTTTTCATGTCAGCATGTGGTTTTGAGAGCGAGAGTCAGATTTTTAATAACCACTAATCTAATTTTCTACAACAGCCTTTTCTACTATAACTTTTATTTTCTCTTCTCCCTGGCAGATACGCACAATTGGTCAGTGCAACCACATCAGCCGCCTCATTAATTTCAGTGGGGTGTTGGAGCGAAACATCTGGACCGGACTTAACATCTGCTGGCTGGAAGTGCCTTTGATTCAAACCAGCAACAGGAGAGAAAGTGAGAGAGCGACACTGAAAATGTCATTAACCCGACACGCCAAACCATCTGGAAACTGCCAGGAAAAGGGCCGGCACGTGATTGGACGAACCAGTGATTTTGTAACCAATCAGATATACAGTAGAAGAGCGTTACCTCCAGCTGAGCCCGTCTGTAAATCAATCTTTGCTGTTGTTCTAATGAAATAAACTCCAGTTCTGATAAAACTGAGCAGCGAGACAAACGCGAACAGTCGCCTCTCATGCCGGTCGTCACACGTAAACCACGACTGCAGTTCCTCAAAGGACGCTGATGACCAGCTCAAAGCCTGGTGAGACGGATGATCGCGTTTATCTTGTGAATCCAGCTGCCTCACAAGGTAACAAAAAGATGAAAGTCCATCTGAAACCTTGAGCCAACAGTCTGAACACAGCTGTTATACAGTCTGGAACAACCAGAGAAATACAAGTTCAAGTGAGATTGCCATCTTCTGTGAAAACCCCCAAAAATAAACTTACACAGTTCAAGTGTTCAGAGGGTTTGAACGAAACCATGAGAGAAATAAGAGAGCAAGAAGAAAAATATTGATCAGGGGCAAAGTAAAGAGAGGAGAGGTGAACGATACTGAACATGGGAGAGATAAGAGATAGAGAGATAGTGTGAGAGACGGAAAAAAGTGGGCGAGCCGAATGGAAAGAGAGATAGCGAGGGTGTAATTTTAGATCTTCTTAGAAAGGAGAGGGTGAAAATGAAAGTGAAGAAAAATGTGGTAGAGATGCTGCCGAGGAGAAAAGAGAGAGAATAAAAAAAAGAGGACAAGGTCATTGATCTCGAGAAAAATAGAGCGGCGGTAAAAGAAAGGGATATAAAATGGAAAGAGAGAAGAAGAAGAGGAGCGAGGGAGGGAGGTTAATGGGAAAGAAAGAAGGCAAACAGGGAGAGAGTGAGATGGTTATCGACCATCTGAAACTGCTCTAATGCCGGCCACAGGTGCTGCTGTCTTCACACTGGAGACGTGTGTGTGTGTGTGTGTGTGCATGTGTGTGCGCGCATGTGTGTGTGTGTGTGTGTGTGTCTAACAGGGCTAACAGTGTTTACAGACAGACAGCAGTGACCTCATCACACCCTGGGTGCATTTAGACGCGGCGTCAGACTATCAGCAGTTACACAAACGCACACACACACACACACACGCACACACACACACACACACACACACCTTTTTCCTCTCTTTTGTTTAAATCTCTCTCTCTGTCTGCAGGCCATCAGCCGTATCGTCCCATCGACACACAGAGATGAGCGCCGCTGCCGTGTTCAAGGACAGCCTTTCAAAGTTTATTGATACCAGGATCCTTTTTTTTCCATTCGCAGAAATCCTCCAACAAACCGCGACGTGCTTCACACTGCGGGACACGTCTGGTAGCAGTTTCGCTTTACAGACTGTCAGCGCTGAGCAGGGATGCAGACCCAAAACATACATGCCTTAAAAAAACAGCATCGGTTGTGGCGTGTTGTCGAAGACGCTGACGAGACGATGAAATCTGAACCAGGAAGTTCAGTTCAAGTAACGGATGAATGTTATCAGAAACCAAAACACTGCAGAGAAAGTTTGTAATGCTCAGACAGGATTTTACAACTCTGGGTAGTTTTCACAGCTGAGTCTCGTGTCACGATGATCGAAAGGGAGAAAAGTAGACATTCTCTGAACGCCTTGACACTGATTTCATGTTGCGTTCTCACAAGCTGCCACTACTCTCTTCTTCTGTCCTCTCCACGCTGCACCAGTGAGGCAGAAGCAGTACGAGGTGCACCAAAGATCTGCCCGCTGGCTTCGAGTGCCGATGTTCACCAGCTGCTCAGACAGAGGTGCTGCACCTGACTCACAAGCTGCAGCGATCGTTTCGGCAGTGATGTGCACAAGGGGGGGGGCAGGGGGGCGGTCGCCCGCCATTATGGCCCAATTGTTGAAAAACGCGCACTAAAGTGCCCTCCTGGGAACCAAAACGTGCACTAAAGTGCCCTCCTGGGGGCCAAAACATGCACTAAAGTGCCCTCCTGGGAACCAAAACGTGCACTAAAGTGCCCTCCTGGGGGCCAAAACGTGCACTAAAGTGCCCTCCCGGGGGCCAAAACGCACGCTAAAGTGCCCTCCTGGGGGCCAAAACGCATGCTAATGTGCCCTCCTGGGAGCCAAAACGCATGCTAACGTGTCCTCCTGGGGGCCAAAACGCACGCTAAAGTGCCCTCCTGGGGGCCAAAACGCGTGCTAACATGCCCTCCTGGGAGCCAAACATGCGCTAAAGTGCCCTCCTGGGGGCCAAAACGCATGCTAACGTGCCCTCCTGGGAGCCAAAACGCGTGCTAACGTGCCCTCCTGGGAGCCAAAACGCGTGCTAACGTGCCCTCCTGGGAGCCAAACGTGCGCTAAAGTGCCCTCTTGGGAGCCAAAACGTGCGCTAAAGTGCCCTTCTTTTCGCCCCTGCCCTTCAAAACGTCTGTGCACGCAGAAAGGTACCTGTTGTGAAATCAGATTCAAATCAATTAAAAAACAGTTCGATCGCACTTGTAGACAAAAAGAAACGAGAGCTTCAAGACTCTCAGCAGTAACACTTGGATTTAGTTTTAAACTTGAGGTATTAGCTCGCAGACAGCTCCACTTAGACAAAGAACCAGACCATTATCTCAAAATGAATAAAATATGTCTGACACGCAGCTCGTATCATCCCGCGTGTCAGACACCCATTAATCCTGGTTTCAGACCTGAAAATGTAATGAGCTAATGACGCTAATTAAAAACTTATTAGTTCTTGACCCCTTCGCTGTGATGAAGTACAAGGAGCTAATTACCTTCTCATCATCACTTAGTTAATGAAGTGATAGAGCTGTAAAGTGTCACCTCACTGATCTCAGACCAGTTAACTATTAAAATTAAAATGTCTTAAGAACAGAGCCGCCAGTGACAGTCAGATGATGATGATGATGACAGGGGGGAAAATAATAAACGATTAATTTCGGATAATTAAACCGGCAACTCTGATGTGCTGTGACGAAAAACTACCAATTATCGTATCACCATGACAACAAACAAAGCAGAGGTTGACTGGAGATGCAAATGAGCTGTTGACTCTGAGGAAACAAAAGCAGAGTCGCCCACGACGAAAGTACTCGCCGGCACAAAAACACCACAGACCCCCAATTAAACACGTAGCTGCACTTTTACCACTGGACTGTTCTGGAAGTGTGTGTGTGTGTGTGTGTGACTCAAACCGCTGCCACCTTCACTTTTGTGCATGAGTCATCCCTCTAATTGAGAGACCAGAATCGTGACACCTCTCAGCGTCTCTGCAAAAATGATCCGATCAGGAGAGCTGCGAGCCCGCAGGCCGACGTTTATCTGACCGTCTGTTTGTCCGTCCACCAGCTCGACGTGTGCGTTTAGTTTTAGGGAGATTGACCTGTTGGTGCACGTGCCAAATAAGCATCAATACCTTCCCTTGGTCGATCAATTTACTCCAGAACACCACTGTTCCAGCTTTTCTCGCATGCGCCTATTTAACCGTGATGTCACTGACTCGTGGGCTGTTGTTTTCTTCCTCTCTCCAGGTGAGTCTGCTCACGCTGATGGAGGAGTCGATAAAGAGGAAGGGGACGCAAGTCTGGCTTCTTGTCTGGTTGTGTAGCTGTGGTTGTTCGTTCTTTTCTGGAGGGTCCGGTGGTTCAGTTTTGTGGCCCCATTTCTTTTGTAGGGTTTAGTTTGGGGAATGTTTGGGAAGGTAGGAGGGGAGAGCCCGGTTCCAGCGGCCCTGTAAGGGTTGGACCGAGGTGGCTTCCCTTCTTTGGTTCTTTTATTGGCGGCCCATCAGTTTGTAGTTAGTCGGGGAGGCTTTGGTTTTAGTTAAGTTTAACTTATGTCTGTTGAAATAAAATTCTTCTATCTTGGACCTCTTGACTTGTGTAATCACGTTACACCTCTTTAACGTAGCTTTTTCTCAGGGTCTCGCAACCACACTAACCCCGCCATTCCATCAGATACGTGTCCGCTGCGTTACGGCGCCGATACGGTTTTGCTCCGCTGTCCGGCAACCCCCACCGGTTGCATGTTGAGTCACGGTCGACAACTGGCATCGCGAGGCCAAGGAGTTCCCATGCTAATCACATAATCACTCGCGACCGCAGTTATAGGTATGTGCTATAAAAACAACAGGAAGTGATCCTGGCCAAAGGATTAGCGAAGCAAAGGATGAGTGTTTTATTTCTAAAAGTAACTGGATGTCATTTTGTTTCGGTGCGTGACTTCCTGTCTGCTCGGTGCTAAATTCAGCTAAATTGCTGTGTCGTGCTCCGGCATCCGCCAGAAATAGTAGTCCTGCGTATTTGTGTCGGAGGGCTTTCGGACTGCCGGAGCTGGGACGTCTCCGCTGGCGTGGCGGAGACGTAGCGCAGCGGACACGTATCGGGTGGAATCGTGGGGAAACTCTGCTCCCAGCTGTTCCGTCGTAACTGTTTGTCTCTGTGTTCGGGTGAAGTCACATCATTCAGATGTTGGAAACTTTCTCTCCAACTAGCAAAAAGCTTCTGCCATTTTTTAAAACCTCTTTCTCTTGTCCTGTGTTGTCTGTCCTGCTTGAGCTGTTGGCTCCACTGCTACACTCCCCCCCCCATGACTACCAGAGGTACTGCTCCACTGGACCGTATCCGCTTTCAGAAACTGTGCAGAAATACAGACAGAAGGCTCCGTCCACATCTGGTGCTGTGACAGCAGTAGGATGCTAGGATGAAACTACCAAGCACGATTTAATTGTGCCCATAGACGCGGGGAGGCGGGGGGTGTTGTCGTAACAGTTTCAGCAGTATGAACAGCAAGGTGAAAAACAGACCACAACCAATGTTTTTCTTCATGCAGGAAACAAACAGGAAATGAGCATCTTTCTCATGTGTACCACAGAGGCACAACACGTTACACAACAGCTGTCCGGCTGCAGCGCAGTGTGTAAACGATGAGAGCTGCAGCTTCACCAGCGACCGGACTGTAAACCTGCTGCTGTGTGTCTGTTAGCATGAACGCAGCATCACGGCGACTGTTATCTGATCTTCTGTAACGCGTGTGGATTCAAAAGTAACAGGCCGTTTATCTGCCTGTCACGCATGTTACACACAGATCCTGTCATTTACATACGTAGCGCAGAGTGTGCATGTATCTCCTGCCGAGCCTGGCAGGTGAGACGTTTCGCAAGCGAACCGAATCTGTGTTTTCCACATTAAACAGTGTTGTGTTATGTTAATTTGACAGTATAATGTGATAATGCGGTGCAGTGGGTGTCCTTCCTCCAGTCGGGCTAGCTGTTAGCATCGTTCTCGAACACAGTAGCTGTTTTGGTCCTTAATCACAGTGATTACTTAACCACAGAGGCTCTTAAGTGCTGCTTATCAGAACTCCTCTGGAGAGCAATTACACCATCAGTGCTCTCTCTTTCACATTCACCCTCCTCCGAAGATCCTTTTTTTATCCTGCCGTCTGCTGCCAACTGGCCATCCATCACCCGTCTCTTGTTTCTAGTCTGTCTCATGCCGCCCTCCCCTCCCCTCCCCTCCTCTCCCCTCCCCTCCCCTCCTCTCTGTATCTTCCTCCCATTTCTCTTCTGCTCCCTTTTCTCTCTTGTCTCCTCTTTCTAGTCGCTCGTTTTTCTTCTCTTCTTGTCTCACCCCCCCCCCCCCCCCCCGTCCTTGAATTTCCTTCCCTAATAAAAATGTTTCCAACCCATTCGTTTTTTGAGATACTTCACAGGGTAACTTTGACCTGCTGACGATGCTCGATAAAAAACAATGGGATCACAAATCTTGGGTGCAGGGATATTTCAGTCGTTGCCACCTCAAAAACTTAGGATAGCTAGAAAATGAACTACACCAAAATATGAATTACAGAGAAGCTAACAGCCAAGTTGTTGCTTAAGTGTCCTGCGTGGTGCAGACAAACGTTTGTGCACTTTTCAAAGCAAACGTAGACGATACAATGAGCTGAATGTTTGTCTCCAAAACTTCACCCAAGGGTGAAAGCATTCTTTTAAAGGTCACACCACCATCTGACTTTTGAGGGACACAGTGAACAAGCAGGGAGGAGGTTGAGGAGGTGGGACTGGTAGGTAAGTGAAGCTGGGGCTCTTGGCTAACCACAGTCATTCTTCTGCCCTCAAGGTCGGAGCTAAAACAGCGCAGATTATCTTTCCCGAGAGGGTCAGAGGTAGTTCAGTGTGAGGGATGGAGGAAGAGGAAGAGGAAGAGGAGAGGGTGGTTTACTCAGAATGTTGTTTTGAAGGATTCAAAGAAATCGAGAACACAAAACAGAAAGAAGTCAGTGATACATGCAAATTCTGCATTTGTTAGTCTGATTTTGAGTTAGTTCCTGTTGGAGGGCAGTTTAAACCCAAAAAAAATTGTAATCATGAGAGACACGTGACTGGAGACTGCGAGGGAAGAGAGAAAAGAGGACAAAGTGTCTCGGGGATCTTCACAGAGGGTTGAAAGAAAGCGACAGAGTGAAGAAAAGAGAAGAGAGAAGATATTCTACTGATTTTAATATTAAGTGTTGGAGTTGAAAGCAGGAATTCCGGAGGAGGAACAGCGGACTCATTGTGCCGACTGTTTACTAAGAAGACCATTAAGATCCGTTGATACGTTTTTTTCCCTGCAGCTCGATGAGGCGCGATGCTTTCCTGGAGATCACAGCGTCTCCGTCTCTCTCCCTGCCGGAGTGGTTCGTAAGAATCAAGTGGCTGCCCTTCATCCTTTTTACGGCACCAAAATAAACTTCCATTGAGTGACGATGATCCATGACGGTAAACATGAATTCTTAATGTGATTAGGTCAAACTCCATTTATCCTCCTTGTACTTGTGTGGTTTCACATCCCTGCTGCTTCAATCCTTAATCCTTCAAAGAGATGTCGCTTTATAAACTTTTCCTCTCACGTCCGTATCTTATAATTCAGAGAATCAGTGTCGGCCCAAACAGCAGCGAATTCACAACCATGACACCTAAATAAAAAGACTTAACACTCGCAAACCTGCAGCCATGTCGCTGTCACGGTTTGTGTTGTTTTCTGGGAGAGAAACATGTGAACACGGCTCCGTCGAGCAGAAGAATCAGGAGCCGCACCTTTAATCTGAGTGAACGCCGCACAAAAATCTGGATCGCCACCAGTTTCTAATCAACCGATTTGTCAGCCAAAGGCCGATGTGCTCTCCAACGTTCAGTCATGTCTGTTTGTTTATGAGAGATCTGACTGACAGGCAGCAGGACGAGGCTTGAACGCTGAATCCTCCTCATACTTTGTTGGCAGAGGTGAAGAAGGGAGATCTTTTCAAATGGAAGTAAAACATCAGCTAAACCTCCACGTAACTTAAACAAAGATTTAGCGAAGAAGCCGTCCACACAGAGCTGCGGGAGATGAACTTTCTGCTCCGTGCACAAAGCACGATACAGCTTGAGGTTCAGGGACACAAGTGGCTGCTTTAGTTGTTCAGTCTCATGATTTATTAATTGCCTGCAGACAAAAACCCCTGTAGCCGTGGCAGAGACACAAGCACCTTCTGTACCGCAGCGTCCACGCTCCGAGCTCGCCCCGTTTTCCGTTTACTAACGCGGCTCGACTTGCGAGAAGTTAATGGGAAGCCAAAAACCGGGCGGCTGTGCGAAGAATGGAAGTGATGTCAGACGTAGAAAACACAAACTGGGTTCAAAGTCGGGGGAAAGAGCAGAGAGCCACTTCTGAATTCATATGTTTCACTTTGATGTCTCTTAAAAACCCCCTCCGAAGGTTTATTATGTGTACAGTAAGAGCATTATGTTCACTTACTGTGCAGTGTTTAATCCACATTATAAACACCATGTGTGACTGAATGCTAAGGGATGTGAATACGCTGACATGCTGACCTAATGATCCAAGTGCAGAGAACAATCCCAACAACTACAGAAAACGTACAGACAGACGACTAGATAGAAAGATAAGAGTTTTGTGGATGACTTATATTATACATTTGTGTATTTTATCCATGTGGTAGCGTACATAGAGTGACTAACACCACAGGATCATAGTTTGTGGCTATAGAATATTCCAAAAACCTCCAAACAATGCGAAATATTCATATTAAAGCCAATACAATATGACAATAAAGACAGCAGTAACTCACATTACTCTGTGCGCTTTAGGTGTCGTTCCACCTGCTTTACGCACATAAAGTGCACGTTGTGGGTGACCGACGTGTCTATAAATATAAATGTTAAGGGCTCACACTTCCTTACGCCACATCGAGCTGAATTTCAGCTCTCCGTGGCAGGTGACAGTTTCACTTCTTCCTCTCTGTGTGGAGAAAAAAAGAAACGGAGAGGACACAGCTGAGTGAAGGCGCAACGCTGCTACTCACGTCCAGCTTCCCGGATTCCTGCTGTCAGCTCCCAGAACGGCGCGTATCCATCCAGAGAGGAGAGGGAAAGTCTCCCAGTGTCATTCAGCGTCCGGGAAAAAAAACGTTTAGTAGCCCGATAACAGCGGCGGTGGAGGTGGAGGTGGTGGTGAAGGTGGTGGAGGTGGTGGTCCGGTTTAACAGCCTCCAGAGCGCAGGACAGTGTGAGGAGGAGAGCGGCAACAGACGGCAGACTGAGCGAGAGAGAGGGGGAGAGACTGAGAGAGAGAGAGGAGAGAGAGGGAGAGAGACTGAGGGAGGGAGGGAGAGAGAGAGAGAGAGACACACACACACACAGAGGGCGTTATTATGTCATGCAGAATGCCGACTCTCTCTCTCTCAGTGTCTCTCTCTCTACATGAACATAAAGTACGAATCTAAAGTAAAGTCTTGTGTTGGAGAATCCTGTTCTGTTGATACAGATATATAATTTTTAATGCAACATAAAATTTAAAAAAATGTATGAAACAAAATGTAACTCCTGCACTCAACACAGAAACAGGATGACTCAGCGTCCCAGTAAAAATGTAAAACACGCGCCTGCACTCCTTTTTTTTTTAAAAAAGGCTCAGTGTGTCAGTTCTGCCACCAGGAGACTCTCGGTGAAAAACAGGACAAAAGATGTGAGTACCAGGGGATCATGGGATGAAATTCTATCCTCGTCACTCTGGCAGAAACATTCAGAGATGTGTGGGAACTGAACAGGTTTAGATTCAGAGTGAGGAGTTGTCAGGGTCAGGTATTCGTAGGAGGGGCAATTCTCTGTGCCTGAGGTTAAACAGGGAGGTGGACAGGACGACTAGAAACATCAGAGGGTCGCCGCCTCGGGGGGAAGGCATGGTTAACAACTGTCCTGAAGTATGAAACCACTGTTCTGTTCAAGACAATCTGCAGGACTGAGGAGAACACAGTGGCTCATCTTAGGCTACGTTCACACCGCAGGTCTTAATGCACAATTCCGATTTATTGCTCAAATCCGATTTTTTTGTTTGGCTGTTCACATTACCTCTTTAAATGCGGCCTGTCTACGGATTGCTGTGTGAACAGCTCACGCTCCTGAAGTGACCCGCATGCGCAGTTGATCATTGATGACATCACGCCACAGCGGTGTTTACGGAAGCGAACATGGCAACGGCAACCGGTAACGTGGGACTGTATGGCTTAATGCTAAAAACAGTGTGGCGGCAGCCGGCAAATTTGTGAGCGGGTGATATCACGAAGGAGGAAGAGGAGAAAGAAAATTCATATTTTAATGATGGCTCTATGCGGAGCAATAGCGGCAACATCCGTACAGAGGAGTATTTGGATGTGGCTGGTTACACCGAGCAGGATCACTGCTGTCCTCCATGTTTGTTTTGATTATGTTCATGGCTCCCGCTCGCTCCCGCCTGTGGCACACTTTTTTTTCAATCAACTTTATTTGTCATTCATTTACAAAACAGTGCAGCGCGGTCAGAATGACGTCAAGTCGCATTAAATGCGACCTGGCTGTTCAGATTGCGGTCGCATTCAAAAAAATCCGATACGTATATACGTATATACACATTTAAATGTGGCCTGAATCTGATAAGAAAATGTCAGATTCAATGCGACTTGTGCTGTTCACACTGTCAAAAGCAAATCAGATATGGGTCACATATGAGCAAAAAAAATCGGATTCAGGTCACTTGTAACTGCAGTGTGAACGTAGCCTTAATGTAGGATCATGTTTTAAAGTTGTGGGGGGGTTTATTCTTTGTGCAGCGACAGCACCACCTGATTTGTGTTTGTGCATGTGTGTGTGCTGGTGTGAGAAAGGTGAGCAGAGGGCATCCAGAGCGACGTCAGAGCATCAAGGGCAACCGCAGAGCTGATGTCCCAGGTGACGTACGAAACAGTGCTGCTGACTGTCGTAATGTCTTTTGCGCAGGTTACAGTACTGTGAAGGGACCGCTAGGATCCAACAAAGACCGCTTAGTGCTTGTAATGTTCTGTAAGGATTTGCAAATTCAGAGGGTAGTGAAAGCGATAACTGCGATCACTGCTGGTCGTTAACCTGCAGCAGATTTACTGACCTCCTCGTCATCCCACAATCAAAACCACGTGAACAATGAAAACTGCTGCGAGAAATGAAAAAAAAGGCTGATTGGACTCGTGTCTGTCATGATATATAACTTATCTTTTGCAAAAACATGTTCATTCTTTCCTGACATGAATGAACAGTCCCTGCCTGCACGTGTGTCCGCTCTGTCAAAGGTTAGCATGAAGGACAGATACACGTAATCTGCAGTCCGTGAGATAAAACTACCCGAATCTTAAATCCATGTTCAGGATTGCAGACATGTAAAAATGTGCAGTATTTGCTGCAGATCTACTTCTTTTCACCTGATATAGAAGACAGCAGCGTTTCAGCACTGACTGTTCCAGAACAGGGTCATGTGGACGGCACATGCAGCTCAGTGGCGACAGAACACTCCCCGGCCCGTCTGGAATCTGGAGCTGGGAGAGGATGGTGTCGTTTCTGTGGAGAATCAGAAACTGATGTCCGTGCCTTTCTGCTTTCCTCATAAAGAGCTCCATGTGTTTTGTGTTTGATGCTCAGCCTGTGTGAAGAGAGGAGGAGGAAGAGGAGGAGGAGGAAGAAGATGCTGTCTGTGCAGCTTCACTCTTTCTGCTCTGCTGTCTGTCTGTTAGATAACTGTAAATAGTATTGCTGGTAAGTGATCTGTTTGGTTGGACCTGCAGAAGCGGGCTGAGGAGGTTTCATGTCCTTTCTACCCTGTGAAGCTGTATAAATGTGAGCCGTGTGTGTGTTTTCATTCTTTATTATGCACGTTTGTGAGCTGCACAATGTAATAAGCAGTGTGGGTGAGAAGTGTTGACGTCTGTCGACGGTGCCTCTGCAACAGCTGCCATGCTTGTAAATATTATTCAGTGACTGATTTTGGTTATAATTGGATTCTTGCTCGGGTGAGTTCGGCTCCTTCAGCAGAGGAAACCCAGAAAGTATTTGACTTTTAAAGTGATCCCAAATATCAGAGCACAAAAGAGACATTTGCAGAGACAAATGCTAAAAAAGTTGCTGCACGTACGTCCCCAACTCCTCAGCACCACGACGTTCAGCTTGTCACGAACACTTTGTCTGTCGTTTGGTGCTCGGCTGCTGCTGCTGCTGCCTCTGAGAACGACGTTAGCGAGCAATGAGATGTGACCAAACCAAACCAAAAAAGTTGCGGGCTGTAAAACCAAAACAATGTGCTGAAAGATGCCAAAACACACCATGTTCCTGAGGGAAACTGCGTAATGGGATAAGTGGTTGTCAGTTGATCCTCTGCTAGAATAAATACTGCAGTTTTAAGGTCAGAGTTATAGTTTGGGTTTGGGTTTGACAAGATGAATCTCCAGGAATTAATGTGGGTAAAGTGAGTTTGCCTTGCGTGTGTGTGTGTGAGTGCAAGTATCTCGACAGCAGTCAAGCGAAAGCCAAGCTGGTGTGAAACGTCTCCCAGCAGTGAACTCATTACGTCCCATTAAAACACCATCCAGCTCATTTACTCTGTGTTTTTTACGGAAATCGACTTACTGCTCCGTCTCTTTAGGCTTTATTTCATTTCTGTGTATTTACGCGGCTCCTCGTCTGCTTGATCCGTCCCCGTAAATGTCTCAAGATGCTCCAAAACCATATGATAAAACACTCAACGGGCAGAATCAGACACAGGATGCTCCAGAATAATGTTTGGAACGGTGCCAGTGAGGAAGAGGAACAGAAAAGTAGGATAAGGGTGCTCGCTGCAAAGTCACAAAGAACAGCGGACAGAAAATGTGCCACAGGATTTAAAAAGAAGACATTCACAAGAACAATGAGGCCAACAAATACACAAAACAATGAATAACTTATTCATAAAATGTAGATCCCAAAGTGAAAATGTGTCATTGAAACAACACAATGATAAATTTCCTGCAACCTTTAAAAATTTCCATGATAGTTCTTAAGAAAATGTCGGACGTTGGACACAACTTACGGTAATTTGAGTCATTTCCTTACATAAAAAAAACTGCCTGGAAGAAAAAGATGTCTGGTGCATGTGACATCGTTTAACACAGTGTGTCTGTCCACTTGTATCCGCACCCATAACCCTGAGCCAGCTCTGTTGAGACAGCTGCTGTCCGCTGAACACGAGGCCAATGTGCAACGCAGACGGATCAGCGCCATGCAGAGATGAAAGATGAAGCTGATAGAGTATTTTTATGATTTTCTCAGGACAAGCAGGTGGACGGTCAGTGAGGTGGGCGAGCCTGGAACAACACTGAAGTGCAGCGTAGTCATCTGCAGCCCAGCACCAGTTCACTACAAGGTATCAATGTATTTTATTCTCCTGTCTGAACCATGTTTTACACACAGTGCTGTACTGTCAGTAGGTTCAACGACCTCTGGAGCGATTGCAAAAATAAATTCACTTTGTAAGGTCCAGGAAAATATCATGTTTTGTGTTAAAAGAAGAATGTTACCAATGGCATTAACTTACATTACGTACGTTTTATTCGCAACTTAAAGGGATATTCCGGTGTAAATTTAATCCATGGTCTAAATCACCGTGAAACTGTGTTAGACTCCCTCTCAAGAGATCAAGTTAGAAGACCGCTAATTTACGGAGTTTTATCAACCTCAAAAAAGGCAGCATGACAACAATACACTGCAGTAAATGGATCCAAATATAAACCGCCACCAAAAAGCCACAAATAATGCTCAGAACAGCACCAAACTTCAGCAACAGTACAAATAGGGTCTCAGCACATAGTCCGGGGCATCTAACCTCCGCTAGCTTAGCTAGGGAAGCTATTGGGATGCTAAAAACAGAGTTCAACTCTCCTCCATCAGCTTCTGGGTCGGGGAAGTCCCAACGAAACGATTACCGAGTGCGGTTAGAAATGCTCAATTCCGTTCTTTTCCCTGTCCACTCTCGATAATAACTGTGATAAACTGGCAGGTAAGACACATATGAACTTTGATTGCTTTTCCATGGAGTCATAATCATACATTTTCATCCATGAGCCGCGGAACTCTACTGCACTCGGTAATCGACTCGTCGGGACTTCCCGTCAACAGGAAGCTGCTGCAGAAGAGTGGTAAATTTAGTCAGCTTTTCAGTAGAAATCCAGCTAAGCTAGCGGAGGTTAGATGCCCCGGACTATGTGCTGAGACCCTATTTGTACTGTTGCTGAGGTTTGGTGCTGTTCTGAGCATTATTTGTGGCTTTTTGGTGGCGGTTTATATTTGGATCCATTTACTGCAGTGTATTGTTGTCGTGCGGTCGTTTCTGAGGTTGATAAAACTCAGTAAATTAGCCGTCTGCTAACTTGATCTCTCGAGAGGGAGTCTAACACAGTTTCATGGTGTGTTAGACCATGGATTAAATTTACACCAGAATATCCCTTTAAGTTATTCAAGTCACGATAATTAACTTTGTCACAAAGTGAAAATAACTCATAATGTCTTTTGGATTCTGGACATGGACAGCAGTCAAAACGTCCTGTGTTTGTTTGTTTCATCCACCTCACCCTCCTCCTTATGCAGAGTTTGATGTTCTTTATACCAGCTCACCCGACTTCCAGCGTTGCCAGATATCGCGAGAGAAACAAGCAAGCGGGCCTATGAAAACAAGCCCAAAACAAGCGACTTCTCCGTTCGTGGTAAAAAAAAAAAAAAAGAGACATCATTAGACTTGTCACACTCACAAATATCACCCTGAATCCAGAAATATCATCATATTTATTATTGTTTTTATATGTTATGATCCTTTTTTGTTTTGGTTCCAGGACTTCAAAACAATATGACATGCAATACAACAGGAAGAGGAACACTTTAACAACAAGCCCAAAAACCCGCAACCCGCGACTACCAATATTTATAAGCGACTTTACAGAAAAACAAGCCCAAAGTCGCTTATGATAAGCGGACTTGACAACTATGCCGACTTCCTTTTTTGCTATTGTAATTACTATGATGGCCACTAGAGGCCGCCAACTAACACTAAACTTAAATTTGTCTTGTAACTGGATTAGGCCCACAGCAGTCCCCTTTAATCAAGCCTAATCCAACATTAGATACATTAGATACCAACCTAAATAAGCCTGATTGAAGAAACTGTCCAAAAATGTTGAAATATATATAAATATATAATATAATGGGGTCATTTTTGGGCCGAGCAACATCCACCATGCAGGTTTCATGGAAATCTGTTCAGTAGTTTCTGTGTAATCCTGCTGACAAACCAACAAATGGACACAGGTGAAACATAAACTCCTTGATGGAGGTAATAAGCATATTCTTATCTCTGCTCCACCTGTGTTCAAACATGTACATGGTTTTTAAAACAATTAATTCACTTTCACTTTGCCCAGAGAATCAATTAGCTGTAAATCTACATTCTCATCACCTTCTGTTGTTGTCTGTTGCTGCAAACTCTTGGTTTTGTTTAAATCGGCGTCACAGCTCAAAGTGAAACTCTCTGTGAAGCTGTGTGGGTGCAAACAGTTTACTGGAGAGTTTACTCTGTTGTATTTTTGCATTTAGTTTGTTTAGGTTCACGCTGCTCAAGTCTGAGGAGCTCTGACCTCCTGGAAGTCATTAGGGACAAACTGCTGCCGTCACTAACAGATTGCATCATGTTGAACAACGTGTGTCCTGCAGCTGAGTTTCAACAAAATGAGCATTTAAAGCCTCTGATGTGTCCGTTACATGTGAAATAGAAAGTGTAGACATTAGTTCTGGGTGTTCGGGGGTGTATACGTTCACCATACAAATAAATATAGAATAGATTCACTTCCCTAAAGTTGAGTTTGTAAATGTTATCTGACCTAGCATCACTTCTCCAGCTCCACACATGCCGACTGAAGGACGAGTGTTCAGTTACTCTCATGTGCTTTCATAACAGCAGCCAATGGAAACCTGCTGTACACAGAGTGATTCTCATGTGGGGTTTTTTTTTTCCTCTCTGCAGGACTTCTAGCAGACAAACCGCTGTTATTAAGAGACGCCCCATACATCAACACGTTGCTCAACGGGCCGTCGGCAGCGGCTCAGACACCCTGGTGGTTCAGAGAATAGACTGTTAGACACAATCTGCATTCCTGACCTTCTCCCTGAGCTCTTCCTCTCCTCTCCTCCACTCCCTCTTTCTTTCTTTTTTGAATCCCCTTCTCGCTGCTTTCTTCGTCTCGTGTGTTTTCTTTCTCTGAGCTCTTTCTCAGACGGAAAAATCCTCCTCAGTCTACACGTAAACTTTAAACACACGATGCACTGACACGTAAGGCTGAATGTTGCATCGTCTCTGAAATACATGACAACAAGCCTATATTAGAAATCATATTTACCGTAATTTCCGGACTATAAGCCGCTACTTTTTTCACATGCTTAGAACCCTGCGGCCTCAACAATGATGCGACTAATCAATAGATTTTTATGGGTTAATGGCCTCCAGGGGGCACAAGAGCGAGACAGACAGGTGGAAGAGAATGCGCCGAGGAAGACGCTAGTTTAATTGTGTTTTGAACAGTCATTTTGCGCTTCATGCACACACCCTCATCATGGAAAACACACAAAGAAATGCATATGATGCAGCTTTTAAATTAAAGGCAATCGATCTGGCTGTCGAAGAAGGAAATAGAGCTGCTGCACGTAAGCTTGGCATCAATGAATCGATGGTGAGACGTTGGAGACGGCAGCGTGAAGACTGCAAAAAGACGACAAAAGCTTTCAGAGGTAATTAAAGCAGATGGCCCGAACTTGAAAACGTTCTTTAAGACTGGGTGAACACACAGAGAGCAGACGTGGACACCTGGGGCTTATAGACAAGTGCGGCCTATATACGTACACATTTTTTTTTCTTTTTAAAATTAGTCGGTGCGGCTTATATTCAGGTGCGCTCAATAGTCCGAATATTACGGTATATTCAATTATACATGGTTTACCTGCACATTGAAAGTTCCTGTGTCTATGAATTTTTAAAAGTGATACCAGAGATGAGATGCCACTCAAAGTAAGAAGAACAAACACAAACAAATCTCACAGTTTTATTGAGTGACAATGCTTTAGTTTAATTAAAGGTATGTTATTTTCCGCCCCTCCATCAGGACGAACCAAAGATGTAAGTGGTGTCGGATCACGTGAGCTGTCGTCTTTATTGCTAAACTCATATCAGTGGTAATGAAAGTCTATCTACATGAGGTGGAAATGTTCAGGTAATGTTTTAAAGTCACATTTGTTAAATTCCTTCCTCACCCTCTGACTCTGAGCTGACCAAATGAAACACACCGTCATCTTGAATAAAATGAAGGACACTTTGATGCAGAAATGTTACGTATCATATCTTTAAGACGCGCTCAGGTTTAGGGAAATATCATGTTTTGCAGCAAAATGAACTTTGTTAAGGTTACAGAGGAGTATGTGTGGTTTTAATACATTAAATCTTCATACAATAAGTACAATACAAGTGTTTTATACACACAACTCACTGCACTGGATCGGCTCTCCCTCTCTCTCTCTGTCTCTCTCTGGTATTGTTATGAAACTGTGTCTGGAATATTAATTGATGTTTGCATTATCCCAAACACAACATTTTGGCAGTCGCTGTGGCGTGTTCACCGAACTGCAACTCGTGCACCGACGATGAAGTGTCGTGAGATGGAGAGCGTAAACCTCCAACACAGCAGGATATAAAGAGACATATCATGGAGAGAATTTAATCAGTTAAAGTTAAATCCATGGTCTAAATCACCGTGAAACTGTGTTAGACTCCCTCTCGAGAGATCAAGTTAGCAGACCGCTAATTTACGGAGTTTTATCAACCTCAGAAACGACCGCACGACAACAATACACTGCAGTAAATGGATCCAAATATAAACCGCCACCAAAAAGCCACAAATAATGCTCAGAACAGCACCAAACTTCAGCAACAGTACAAATAGGGTCTCAGCACATAGTCCGGGGCATCTAACCTCCGCTAGCTTAGCTGGATTTCTATTGTGAAGCTAAAAACAGATTTCAACTCTCCTCCATCAGGAAGTCCCGACGCGACGATTACCGAGTGTGGTTAAAAATGCTCAATTCCGTTCTTTTCCCTGTCCGCTCTCGATAATAACTGTTATAAACTGGCAGGTAAGACACATATGAACTTTGATTGCTTTTCCATGGAGTCATAATCATACATTTTCATCCATGAGCCGCGGAACTCTACTGCACTCGGTAATCGACTCGTCGGGACTACCCGTCAACAGGAAGCTGCTGCAGAAGAGTGGTAAATTTAGTCAGCTTTTCAGTAGAAATCCAGCTAAGCTAGCGGAGGTTAGATGCCCCGGACTATGTGCTGAGACCCTATTTGTACTGTTGCTGAAGTTTGGTGCTGTTCTGAGCATTATTTCTGGCTTTTTGGTGGCGGTTTATATTTGGATCCATTTACTGCAGTGTATTGTTGTCGTGCGGTCGTTTCTGAGGTTGATAATACTCCGTAAATTAGCGGTCTGCTAACTTGATCTCTCGAGAGGGAGTCTAACACAGTTTCACGGTGTGTTAGACCATGGATTAAATTTACACCAGAATATCCCTTTAATGACTTCAGCACTTAATCATGACACCTGATCGAATATTTGTTGGAATACAGAATCAGTGTTACCTCTGAATGTCTAAAATTTGATCAACTTCATCATTTGTTTTAAAAGCCCTCGAATCTCTGTGCCAAACGCAGCAAGAAACCAAAGTAAGCCGTATTTTTAGAGGTTAATCTCCTGAAATAACAATACCCAAATATTGTTGGAACAAAAGTGAACTGTGTATCAACGGCATTAAATGGTATCACTGTTGTTGATACAACATGTCATCCGTCATTATGACCTTTAAAAAGATACACACAGGAGAGATCATCTTGTTTTCCACTCGTCATACAGAGATACCGGACTGTTCGGAGCGTGAAGAAGATTTCAGTGAGCAACATCTACGTGTCACACAGTTTGTCTGCCGCGCTGTGGAGGAAGCCATCGTATCTTCATAGGAAGTGAACTGGGTGGGAAGAAGAACGCTGTGAACCGCAAAGATCTGCAGCTTTATTTAACGAGTGTGTAATCAGAAGCCCGTCGTGTTCATCGAGCTCAAGATATGCAGGATGTCGTGCTGTTATCTGTCATCAGTAAAGGATAACAGCCGCTATCACACTAAGCTTTCACAAGAAGGTGGTTATGATCTCATTCTCATGTAGGTTTTCGATATCTAGCTATGAGCGCGCCACAAACACAAACAAGTCAGCAAGCACGGAAGTGTTATAAAAGAGGAGCAATCTGTGAAGATGTTCAGCACGTAATACAGGCTGAAGACGCACAGTTGCATCTAATGAAAACAGGAAATAGAGCTGACAAGACTACTGATGGTGTGAAAGTTTAGAATATTAGGCTAATAATATCACCGGCGTTACTCATGTGTGAGAATCCATCTTGAACAGTGTCTGCAGTAGTCTTTAATGTTTGACAGAAGTCTCAACACCGTCCTGAGAGTTTGTCTTTTCCTCCACCGGTTGTTTTTCAAACTCCTCTGATCACGTGTCAATCTGTCGCGTTGTCGCCGTAATGCGTAACAACGCGCGTGTGTGTGTGTAGTAATGACATTTGTCCTCCTCAAACCTGTGAAATCTGCAGTGACCCTCACATCGGGAGACATTTTTCAGCACGTGTCTCTTTCTTATTGTTTCGTTCCCAGAATAAGAAACGTGTATGTCCGCGGCGGCCTCGGGGCTGTACATTTTGGGGTTGTGACCTCAGTCTGTCAGAATATTCCATCCTGTGTTATTTGATTAAGTGTGTCTGAGAACAGCTCGCTGTTTTCTGTTCTCATGACTCGCTTCCCCTCAGAAAAAAAAACAAAAAAAAAAAAAAAACGCAGATCTGCAGCACTTCCCTGTCCGATTTTTCTTTTTACAGTTTTTCCTGAAGGCGAAACGGGGATGAAAAATGTGAAAGCTGTAAAAGTGTTACAGAAATGGATCATTTTAAAGTAGCGGGAGTGACATTTATTCCTCACATTTGTCGGATCAATACTTTTTGAAACGATTGATGGGTCTTCTGTTTCTGCTGCTTTGTCTCTCCATCCGTCCGCTGTCCTCCACTGAGCTGATTAATGCAAATATATATTTACTCTGCTGGTCCCTGCAGAGGGAAGCTAACAGGACGACTGCATTAATCTCCTCTAATATGAAGCCTACTCCATCTTCCTGTTGTCTCAGTGCAGAAAATGCCAAACGGAGTAGACTGCTCTCTCCCTGTGAAAAATCAATAAATTACAGCCCACATCTTGACTGATTTGCATTATAAATCCACTTTATGGCCGTGCCAAGCTTGAGCCCCCTTCAGTGTTTGAAACACATCTTGTTCTTTCTCTCAAGTGCTTCGTTGAGACCACATGAAGACGCTGAATTGATTAAGGCCTTCATCAAGCACAACACTTCCTCTTTTATTGAGACGTATTTACTCTTGTCGTCCATACAGATGATAGGTTTTACCAGGCAAAAAGTTCAGATGCTTATCTGGTATATTTTACTGTCATAACCCAGATAACATGGTATTACCTCCCCAACGAGGTGACAGACAAGCAGAGCCCAAAGAAATGTTCCCCATCATGAATTCTGGTAATCCAAAAATGACCCTCGGTGTTCAGTAAGATGCTCAGTGTTATATCTGATAGTGTGAGAGAGCGTCAGGACTGGACGGGAGCCTGGAAACAGCTCTAGATGATGTGTTTGTGTCCAGCAGTGTGGCTGTTTGGCATCTGAGGGGAATGTGGATAAACATTTGTTTGCAATAAATCTCCCGTAGATGATAATTTGTATGAAAGCAGCGGACGGAGTGGAATGTGCTGCTGCTGCTGCTGTGGCGGCTGAGTCTACCGGCTCTGCTGGGAAAACAGGTTGTTGTCCATGTGAGGTGACACAAACAAACCAAAGTGACCTGAAGCAGGACATCAACACTCTACCTGCCCTCTGAGGAAATACATGTTAGTACCTGTTGTCAGCAGCTGATTTGTAAATGGTGACATTCCAGTCATTCTCTAAGAAAATAACTGAAGAGTCGCCCACATGTTCAGCCATTCTCACGTTTAGACCCCATTTGTGTGCAAACCTGCATTTCTACCTGTGTGAGTCACTAGAAACTGGCTAAAACTGGCTTCTTTCCAGTGTGTCCAATATGCCAGTTATTCAATGCAAATGCAGGAAACGCTCTGCCAGAGGAGTAACCTGCGGACATTCAGCAGTCCTCACCTGACAGACACCTCTTTCTCTGTTGATCTGTGGAACTGCAAGCTTGCTGCGAGTGACCTGACTTCATTCCTACTTTAAAGTGAAACTCTCGCCAAAATGCAACCTAGGCTTTTTTTGTGAATGTATATGAGTCAAATCTTCGTGTAAAAGCATAATTACGACTAAAGAGGCACTTTTAAGATTTACCGTACTTTCGTTTTCAGTGGGAGTGCTACTGGCACTTTAGCGATAGCATCAAAATCTCTATTTTTAAAACAGTAAGAAGGCTCGACACAACATGAAACTTTGCTCGTAGTATCACCAGGGTCTCTACACATGAACACGAGCATTGAGAACATTGTTTGTGTACACAGAGTTTACTAAAATGTACGTTTTTGAACAACTCACGTTAGCAGTAGCTTGTTCAGCTAGCTGCCGTCAGGACAGTTAAGGTGGAACGCTCCCAAAGCTTAGTTCCATATAAATGCACGGATAATTTGTTGTTTTGTCGTTAGCGAAAAACAATATTGACCTTGAAGTTGAAAAAGGAGCCTCATATAAGAAATGATATAAAAAATCAAAAGCCGGAAAAGTCACGTGAGATAGACAGTAGTTCCACCTTAACTGTCCTCCAGGTTACGTCACATTCTGAGATCGACACTTCTCCACTGGCAGAACGGCAGCTAGCGGAACAAGCTACTGCTAACGTGAGTTGTTCAAAAACCTTCTTTTTAGTAAACTCTGTGTACACAAACAATGTTCTCAATGCTCGTGTTCATGTGTAGAGACCCTGGTGATACTACGAGCAAAGTATCATGTTGTGTCGAGACTTCTTACTGTTTTAAAAATAGCGATTTTGATGCTAGCGTAAAAATGCTGTAGCACTCCCATTGAAAATGGGTTTGACCCGAAAACGAAAATACGGTAAATCTTAAAAGTGCCTCTTTTGTTGTAATTATGCTTTTATACGAAGGTTTGACACATATATATTCACAGAAAAAGCCTAGGTTGCATTTCGGCGAGAGTTTCGCTTTAATTTACCATCCCAGCAGTCCTAACTCGAATGTGCTGAGCTGTTTTACCAATAATAGTCACTGTCCGAAGTCTTCTCCTTCTTCGTCCTAAGAAGCCCCAGTGCTCCTTCCTCTTCGTCTTCGTCCTTGTCCTCTGCGTCACCCTCGTCCTAAAGGTCGATGTTTATTGTGTTATAGTTTAGGGTATCATGTGTCTCACGCTCTTCCTTTGCACTGTATGGGAAATCCTTTTGTCCTTGTTATGTTCATGTTGTCCGTACGTCCTGCGAAGTTCACAGAAGCTACTGAGACAAATTCTTGTTTATTTCTTGCTCTACAGTGGCATGTAAAGGAATTCTGCCTCAACGTCTAGAAGGAACCGGAAAAGAGGCGAGTTTACATAGAAAATATGAAGTTAAAACAAAGAAAGTACGTAATAAATAATCAAAAATTACACAAAACATGAATATAAACCAATACTTTTACTCTTTGTTTTTCATTTCATACGTAACGTAGCGCATTACTGCCGCGCCAGAAAAGGAAAAAACGGTCATTACAAAGTTAGAAAGCAAAGTATTTAAAGTCTACTGGATCTACAGCATCCTTAACGGGTATTTAATATTGTAACATAACAAAAACATGACAAAGAACTGAGGTTGTCTTTTATAAACCCTGTTTACCGTAGGCTCTGTATTATCTCCAAGGATCAGTCACACTACAAACCTCCTGACCACCTTTGACGTTCATGTTTTTGGTTTCTTGCGAGGAGCTCCGGGGTCACTCGCTTCTCATCCTGACCGAAGAGGTGTTGACAGACAACAGGCCATTATCACCACAATACCAACGTGACCTGACCTCGGTCACTGCCTGCTCGACGCTGGATAAACACTGGAGTCGTCCTCTCTGGGTTCTGACCTCAGTCTCCCCATCTCACCCCTAATTTGCTTCGAGATTTGTGCACCTTCACTTGGATCGAATCGGGAAAGATCATGATTCGGGTTAAACGATCGCTCTCGCTGTGGGGTTGACGTCTAGTTTCCCAAAATGCCTTTCAGCCATCCTTGAAAATGTTCCTGTAAGTGCTGATGGAAGCTGGTTTATGATGCAGCCACCCAGATTAACCCAGAGTGGACTTGGAATTTGAACCAGCAACCTTCAGAAACCAGCAACCACAAACTGACCTTTGTCTGGCATCACACATGTATTGACAGTCAATAAATCACAGAACTAACTAACTTATCATCAGCTGTACCTGTTTTCAGACACAACGGGATTTATCGAAAGAGGATGTCCTTGATTTGAGACCTTTTAAAGATCATTTTTAACCCAAAACACTTTTTCATACGCAAGGATTGCTAATAGATATAAAGGTATAAATATAGGAATATGGTTATTGGAGAGAGTGAGGTCAATCTACATTTTGCAATCAAGTAAGTACAAGAATAAAGTAAAAACACAGAATAGGGCCTGAGGCAGGTTTAAGGATCTGTAACATCAGAAATGTGGACTTTCTGGCAGAAGAGCTCGACTGATTTTGACAAAAAAGAATTAAAAGATGGGAAATTAAATAATATTTTACATAAAATGTAGCTTTAGGCATTTTAACCTCGCAAAATAAATCAGGATGATTATTAAGAACAGAGCCTCCACTGAGTTCTACTTGGGTAAAAACTTTATTAACAAAACAGAAGGCAACGCACAGCTCAAGCTCACTTCCACAGCACAGCAGCCTACATCGCCCTTCTGTCCATCGCTACACGTGCCACAGGAATAATATAACACCCATCATCGTTACAGTTAAATATTAAAATAACACAGCCACTCGGATATACTGCATAATACATATATATTTACTTTTTATAGACCTTTTTGCGACATTAACAGCATCTACAGGAGGAGGGGTGGCGGCCTCGTCATGCTCATTCTCTTGCATCGCAGCGCCATCTAGTGCCTCCTCAGCACAGTTACAGTAGTAGTACAATCAGAAACACAGTAGGCGACATGAGAGGCTCCGGACAAAACAGCCACTTTGTACCGTTTACAATCTCCGACAGCAGTAATCTGTAATACTTCAGAACAATCTGCATCGTTTGAGCTTTGAAATCAGGGTGAAGGATGGAGGTGTGAGATAACAAGGCAATGGGGTTATAGTACTTTTTTTTTAAAAAGGGGAATTCCACCCATTTTAGGAATACTTATATAATCTTTCTTCCAAACACGGGTCTCTCTTTCCTTAAAGCTAGAGGCTAACGGACTGACTTTAAAAACACTGTGCCGTCACATGTTTATCACGAGTTTGAAAGGTTACTGTATCTTTTTTAAAGATTTTTAGGCTTCAGGAATGTTCCCAAGAAGTGTTTTTTGCATGTTCTTAACCCACCAATAATGTATACCCTACAAAAGCTAACAATATTGACAACCCAAACTGCGATTATCAAGAAAGTTAAATGCATTTTGTTCTTGATTTTTTAAGAATCCATTGTTTCTATGCACTCAGTGTGACGTGGAGATCTATAAGAAAATATTTTAGTTCATTCTTCTTCCTCTGGGTGGGTTCTGATGCTGTTTTAGTGTAAACTGAGCAGAAAACTGCATTCAGCGGAAGAAAGTTTCAGGAGTCTTGTAACTGATTTTTCGTACATTATGGAAATTAATTGACATCAATAGTTGCTTGGAAAGAAAGGGCAAGTTCTCTAATATTAAACCCTAAAATATAAATACGACCCGTTATCGTAGCATGCAACAGAACCGGGACGTACACATGATTTGTAATTAAGGAACCAAACACGATTTTCCTTCAAAACAGGTGGAATTCTCATTAAAGGGGGTTAAGATAAATATAGTTTAGGCACAGTTAGTTCTAATGCTAAAATCACAGGTTTACTGTGTAGTCACCTCTAGCGGTTCCAGCTCGGTTGGTGTTGCAGTAGTAGGTTTTTTTTATTTGGGACCAGTTAGGATTCAAGTCATTTTCTCTACATTCTATTACAAACAGCAGGACACTAAATAATATTCCATTCATTATTACAAGGATACTCAATCATCTGATCTGGTGTGACATCGTCGGGTCGGTCAAGTTGTGTTTATGTTTGTGTGTAATCTTTTTTTTTAATTTTTTTTTTTATTCCCAGTAGGCACAGTGGAGATACTGCCCCCTGGTGGCAGGAGGGTAAAACAGTGAAAAGGTGAAGGAGGGTCAGAGAGGATGCTGGTCCCCGACTGCGGGGATTAGAGATGTTGGATGGATACTGTTGCCTAGGCGACCACCCACTGCAGGATGCTGGTGTCTTTCCCACCGGTGGAGATCAGGTGACTGTTGTCGTGCAGGAAGGCAACGTTGGTCACGTGACTGCTGTGGCCGCCGTACTCGTGGCTCGGAGCCTGGAAATGATGCATGAGGCAAACAACAAGGTCAGCTGTTAAGATGCTGCATGTATGCTGTGTTTCAGGTCACTTTTAGAAAAAAATGCTTAATATTAATGTAACTCAAAGATTTCAGGTGTGTAAAAAGACACCTCGAGTGAACTGCTGCAGCCATAGCTTTGAATATTTAATTCAGTGTGACACAAGGATATTATAGTGAACTGAAACCACACAGAAAACTACAACTATATCTGAAAAATCAATTAGTAAATGAGATGATTTTCAGCTCGTCTTTGTGATTTATGACAGCAGCTGAAGAGTCTTTGGGTTTTGAACTTTGAAGATGTCACTTTGGGCTCTGGGGAAATTCTAATCAGCATTCTCCGCAGTTTATAGGTCAGCAGATTAACTGATAATTGACATAATGTTTAGTTGTAGCCCCGGTTTATCAACTTGTTGTAACTATTTACAGCCTCTGAGTCTCTGTGCTAATGGAAACCAGCATGTCTGAATGGACAATTAAGTTTACAGCTCCAGTTTGGCTAAAAACTTGTTGAAATAAACAAAAGGAAAAAAAAAAGCCTGACAATTAAACGTGTTTGTGAGAACAAAATAAACACCTGGGAGAAATTGCGCACATTATAGGTCTGGTGGTTATTCCCACAGAGAAGCCCTGTGGTTGAGTATTTTGTTATTTCTGCTGAGCTTTCATGGGGTTTTCACAGCGTTCATTAACACTTTAATGACAAGGTTGGCAGAGAAAACCAGTGCGGCTGCTCGACTCTGGAAGTGCAAAAGGTCAACGCCTCCGCAGAGCAGGGCAAGTTTCAAAGACATCCAAACAGACAGTGATGTGCTGTGTGCTACCGCGAGTGAACACGACTGACCCTTGGTTGAGAGCAGGGGAAGGTGAACAAGTGCACTTTGCCAAAGTCATCGGCAGAGGCCAGCAGGGAGCCGTCATGTGACCTGCACACGGCGTTGATGTCTGTGCCGTCTGCTCCATCTGGCCAGACTCCTGAGAGGGAGGGAGGGAGAGGATCAGAGAGAAAGAGAGAGACAAACAGTCATGTTCTGTTTCAGGCAGCGTCAAAATGCTGTGCAGCGGTTTGATCAAAGGTCAATCTGGACATCTCACCAGCAACAGAGCTGATGAGTCAAATGTAAAAGAGGACAAAACTTTTTTTCTAACAGCTGTGGGTGGAAGCTCCCTCCAGAGAAAGCTGTACTTTACAGGTTGGTAAAGATAAAAAAATATATAAAGTTTCTTGGTGCAGCGTGATGCTCATTCTGCTTTCACTGCCAACCGCTCCGAGCATCAGCCAACAAAACCGAAAATGCAGTACAATGCTAGTCGTTATGTTGTTTTTACAGTTCTTTTTTATTCTCTATCGTCGGCTCTTGTGGTCGGCTGCTGGCTGCGGGATGTGATGGGACTTATTCTTCTAAGATAATCCAATCAGTGTGACCTTCTGTTCAGGAGGAGTTGGTCTGTTGATCTCAGGTGGGCTCACAGGGTTCATATTAATAAATCACGGAAGAAAAGTGAGTTTTCTCAACCTACCAAAGGTGTTGATGCCCAGAGTGCAGGTGTAAGTGGCCCACTCCAGGTTGCGCACCGTGTCCATGTTGGTCACGTGTTTACCACTGGATGCCTCCCCTGAGAAAACAAACAGAAACGGATTCAATTCTTTATTTCCAATGGAAAAAAAGGGTAAGCTTTACATGTATGTGAAGAGAGACAAGAGGAAGGACCTACAGAAGAGGATCTCGTAGTCTCCTGAGTTGGTGACGAGGTACTGACTGTCTCTGGACCAGTCCAGATGGGTGACGAAGCTGGAGTGACCCTGTGGACGAGAGAGGAGTTCATTTTGATTGATCACACAGATGTGAGGGTTTCATTCCGAACACATGTTGGAGAAAAGTGTCCTTGTTAATCATAATTTCATTCATTCATTCAACTTCATCTTTTAACTTCAGTTTCGTGATAGAGTTTTGCATCAAGTACACTTACAGTGCATTTCCCCACACGGCTGTACTTTCGGCCGTTCTCCGTCACAGCATAGATGTAAACATAGTTGTCATGGGAAGCGACAGCCAGGAAGTTACCGTCTAAAAGCAAAAGAGTCCAGAGTTAACAACTGTAACATGAACCAGCTGCCTCTTCACTGTGTCTGCTGGATGTGTTTTAATGGATCTGTCTCAGGGATGTGAAGGACCAGGTGATGTTTTACCTGGAGAGTACTTGACGTTGGAAATAATCTCATTGCCGTCTGTGTGCATAGAAACAAGATCTCTCGTGTCAGTGTCCAGCACCAACCACCTGCAACACACACAGAACCACAGATGACGTCTTAACGGTTTCATCAGACCACCAACACCCCGAAATTATTTACACTTCATGAAGCAGAGAAAGCAGTAAATCCTTAAAACTGAGAGTGTTCGCTTAATAAATGAGTTACAAAACATCTACATTTACACAGTTGCTGCTTTAAAATAAACATTAGTTGTCATCTTGTGTAATCGTTGTTTCCCTGTTGAGAATGTTTAATTGAATTAAAGGAGAACTTCGGTCAATTTAAACATGCAGCTTCATTGCTCAAGCTACCCTCGACTTGCCAGTACCGAAGACGCGAAAACATTTGGTCCAGCCATTACAGAGCTCCGTGAACGGAGACTTAGCATTGAACGCTAACAGCATGGGGTCAGAACTTTACACTGTGTTTTAAGCGTCTTAACATGCTCCACATCTCACACCAAAAGTTATGCAACATCAGCAGACACCTTACAACACAGCACTGTAGCGTGTATGACTCAAAATGAATAAAAAAGTAGTTAAAACAGTGTGTTTGTGCAAGGAGCTACTTACCTGTTTGTTGACATCCGCGTCTTCTGGTAGCTAGACCAAACTAGCTCATCCATCGAGTGTGCACTTAACAGGCTTAACAGGCTATTGTAAGGCTCATGGCTCATGACAGGCTGTAACATGGACATGTACATTATGAACAGAAACACGAAAATGCTGGATTACGTTTCCGTCTCCGCCAGTTAGGGAGTAAGTGCACGCTCGACGGATTGACTAGTTTGGTCTAGCTACCGGAAGACACGGATGTCAACAAACAGGTAAGTAGCTCCTTGCACAAACACACTGTTTTAACTACTTTTTTATTCATTTTGAGTCATACACGCTACAGTGCTGTGTGCTAAGGTGTCTGCTGATGTTGCACAACTTTTGGTGTGATATGTGGAGCATGTTAAGATGCTTAAAACACAGTGTAAAGTTCTGACCCCATGCTGTTAGCTGTCAATGCCAAGTCTCCGTTCACGGAGCTCTGTAATGGTTGGACCAAATGTGTTTGCGTCTTCGGTACTGGCAAGTCAAGGGTAGCTTGAGCAATGAAGCTGCATGTTTAAATCGACCGAAGTTCTCCTTTAACTGAAGTATAACAGTGAGGCTGACCTTCCAGTCATTGTGCCCACAGCCAGGACAGCCCCGCTGGGATGGAACCCAGCAGACCTCCCTGGATCCTGGAGCACAAGAGGGAGCAGAGAAGAAGATGATTTAGTTAATTTCATCAACTGTTAAATCTTAATCTTATATTCTTTGTGATATTCCGGTGGTGTCAGGCCGGTCACCTCAATGGTCTTGCTCCAGAGGGGCTGATGGGAGTTGGTGTCCCAGAGGTGAACCTGTCTGTCCTGGGAGCAGGTGACAAACTGCTCCATGGAGGGATGGATGTCCAGACCCCACAGCTCATCTGTGTGCCCCTGAAACAGGCATCTGTGTTAGCGCCACACAAACCACATGATGTGCTCATGCTAATATAAACATGCACATTGTGTGTTTATGTGTGCGTACCTGTACGATGGGAGTTAATGTGTCAGGGAAAGCCGCTCTGATGATGGCGTTCTTGGTGGTTCCTACGAAGAGCTCTCCGGGTTTACCTTCAGCCAGAGCCCGGACCGGTCCGAACAACTCGCCCACCTGGACAAACACACAGCACAGACTGTAGACAAGCTCACACGCTCCTGTTAGAGCATTACCCGTAAACAGATCTGATAATACAAAGCCAAATTTCTGTAGTTGACTTTACAAGCGCAGTATTTGTCGGTAAACACAGAGATGAAGAACAAGTCATATCCTCCTCTGAGCGACTCTCCAGGGAGCGACTGGATAGAAGAATATTATGTCCTTGAAACACACAGGACACTTCACGTCTCTCACCTCCATCTCCGCCTGTTTCCTGTAGTCGTGGCCCCACAGCACCACCTTGCGATCCTTCCCTCCTCCAGACACCATGGTGCCGTCCTTCAGGACACAAACAGAGAAGATCCCGCCCTCGTGGGCCCCCGACACCTGCTGGCTGATGCGGTTACCGCCTGTCAATCAAAACAGAGGACAGCCCGTCTCTGATGGATGCTTTTATATTTTTCAATAGAGAAAGTGTGACAGTGCTTGATGGTGAGTGACAAGTTATTATGAAACTGAGACAACAAGCAGATAGCACAACAGTTTTAATGGCTATATTTACTGCAAAGTCTGTCAGCGTTTGGAGATTTGAACAAAAGGTTGAGATTATTGGGAGTTATTTAGATTCTACCTTTGCCCCAGACGTAGATGTTTCCACTGGAGTCTCCTGTGATGGCGTCTCCATTCTCAGCGAACGCCACACACAACACATACTTTGGCTTCTCGTGTTTCTAGAGACAAAGACAGAGGGAGAAGTTGTATTGCAATGAAATAACAAGCAAGTTTACAGGCTTTTGTTAACTTGAGGTTGGAGGGCGGTGTGACATTTTTGAAGCAGTGTCTGTACTAGGGCTGGGTATTACCAGGTACCTCGCGATACGATGCTATCACGATATTTTGCCCACGATAGCGATAATATCACGATACCGCGATTCTGCGATAATCGGCATATTGCAAGAAATTTCATCCACGATACATCACGATATCTGTGTCACTGAAGAAATTCAGAATTTATTGACTGCACTGAATCCATTTCACAGGAATTACAAAACATTGTCAATGAATTTCACATGAATGACGGCCAAGTAAACAAAGAGTATATTGCACAGTGTCTCTTCTTAACACACACACTGACTACAACTATCATTAAATATCTATATGTGTGGGTTTCAGAGCTACTTAAACCATTTTTTAAATTTTATTTGGTTGTATACCTATGTTTGAATAAAGATAAAGCTGTCCTCCGAAGAGGGGTGGTGGGCCAAAAAAAAATGTTTTTTATATATTTTCTTTTTATATTTTTAAATATCGATATTTGGCACCAGTGTATCGATAACGTACCTCAAGACGAAATATCGCGATATATCGTAATATCGATATTTTGGCACACCCCTAGTCTGTACCTCAAACAGGCCCTGTCTCTTGGTCAGAGTGTTGCCCTCCATGGTCCAGAAGTTGATGTGAGATTTTCCACAGGTGACGATCAGGTTGGCATCCATGGGATGAAACACAGCAGCCAGTACAGAGTCGTTGGAGCACTGCGAGACAGAGACAGGAGGCATCTGTAATATTGCAGCCCTTCTGTCCATGCTGGTAGCCCATGCTGATTGTTGATCAATGTTTAGAACCAGGAGATTTTAAGCTTTACAACTGGGATCAGGGTCAGATGATCAGAGGGTCGAGGTACCTTTACGTCAGCCAGTTGCTTCTCCTTCTGCCAGTTCCAGACCGACAGGATGTGATCGTTGGCATCGTCCACAGCGCAGAGGAAGGTGCCGCCGTTCTGACAGAACAATGAGGAGTGAGATCTTCATCCAGCGAAGCAACAGTTACAATGTTTAACCATTTGACTGAACTTTGAAAGTCATCAGGATGTGAAACGACTCACCGACTTGGAGAAAGCCACGCAGGTGACCGCTCGGTCGAACACTCCCATCCCGATCACATGCAGCGTGTTGAGGCTCACAGAGTCCCAAACACGAACGTGAGGAGCCAGCAGCTACACAGACAGGTGGGAGAGATAAAAAAACAGTGTGTTGTAGAAACAAAAAAAGTGGGAGTAAATAAAAAGAGGAACTGCTAAAAGAATTAAACAACTTTTCTCACTATTAATAATGGAAATAATCTGGCATGTTTCCTAAATTGAACTGTGTCTGTATGTAGCTGAGTAAAACTGTGAAACTCTGTGGGAGGAATGTAAAGCGTTGTTTTCGCGGCACCTTTCCATCTTTGGAGTTTCCTGCCACTTGCCCCGTTGCTATGGTAACCATGTCGGGATGCACGCTCAGGCTGCGGAAGAGAGAAAATATAGTTATAATATAATTCGTTCAGGCTTCTGTGTTAAAAATGATGAGTGCATCAACTGTGGATGTAAAACAGCTGATACAGGCTCAAACGGTGAAAGTGAAAAATATCTTTGAAAATATAAAAACACAGAAAGCCGTCAAGCCGTCTCAAGCAAAAACGTCAAACATTTGCTGCTTCAATCTTCTTAAATGTGACGATTTGTGACCTTTCTCTGCCATAAATATAAAGTCTTTGGGTTTTGGACTGTTGGTTGGACTAATTAAGCTATTTGAAGATGTCACTTTGGACTTTGGGAAATTGTGGTGAACATTTGTCTCAGTTTTTGGACATTTGATAGAATTAAACGATTAATAATTGTGAGAATATTTGATAAACGACAAAGAAAATAATTGTTACTGCAGCCATAATTGACACCATATTAGTTTTGGGCACTGACTCATACACAAGGACATTAATAATAAAATAAATACCAAATATGTTTTTTAGAAAAAACATTATTGACACCTTTTAAAATATAAACTTCTGCAGGTTTTATATCAACGAATTTGTGTTTCTAAAATAAATAAGTGACAAAAACTGCAGTTGTTCGTGTAGAATCTTTTCCATAGGAAGCTGAAGAAGAGAACTCAATGTGATGCCGTGGGAGAGAAGAAAATGACTGGCTCCCTGTAGAGATGAGTAGTTTTCCCAGCATGCCTCGGGGGGATTCAGTGTGTTTACATCCTGGAGGATCCAGTCACAGAGCTCACTCAGGATGTCAAGTAGCGCTCATTAAGTAAACCAAAAAAAAATAATCACATTAATGAGAAACACAGTCAGCAGCAGGAAGCTGAAAAGAATCCTAAAAAGTCAGAAGCTTTATTCTCTTTGTCCTGTCATGATGAATCTTCTTATGAACCAACCAGGTGTGAAATATCTGAATTCAGGTTTGACTGAATAATAGACGTCTCATATCAGCCTTTTAGTGGACGTCTACAGAAGAACTGCCTGAAAGATGTTTCTACAATATCAACGTCTTGCTGAAAAGCTGTATAACAAGACATAATGAGTCTCTTCTCTGTTTGAACAAATGTTTCCACATCCTGCTGTCAGCTCCACTCTGACTGCCGTCCTTCCCCTCTGTATTATTTTGCGTGTGGAGCGAACACGCAGTCCTTCAGTTGTTTATCTTTCAGCAGAGCCTTTGAGCAGAGGTGACACGCCGACATGCACACAACAACCAGGGAGCATCAGTCGGCACGTCCCCTCCAACGTGACCTTATGTTAACTATCAAACGCCTGAAAGGAAGCCGCCGGTCTCACCATTTGACGTCGTCGTTGTGGCCCAGGTAGTGTCTCTGCTGCTGCTCCTCGGTGTTGTACAGCACCACCACAGAGGCGTTGAAGTAGACGATCTCTCCGGTGGGCAGCAGGTAGAGGTTGGAGCGGCAGTCACGTCCACGGTAGCCGTACCTGGTCGGCGCTCAGGTTAGGGAACAAGATGAAGGTGAAGCTGGACAAGCACAGCAAGAGAAAACCTTGTACATTCTTATTCTAGACATTTAGTTCAGGTTCCAAAGTGACTCAGAGACTGAAGCTTGTGTTTTTGCAAATTCTAGGATAAGAAACTTAAAAGTAATACTCAACTTAAACGTCCCATATTGTACTCATTTTCATGGCATCTACAAGAAAATATTTACATGCTTTAATGTCCAAATCCATTATTCTTAAACTGTCCATTGCAGCTCTACTCTGATTGGTCAGCTCTCACATGCACCGACCACTGTGTTTTTGCACCCACGGTTTGTGCTGGAGGCGTGGCTTAGTGACATCACAACCTTACGGCAGTCCGGATGGCTCATTTGAAGCCCAGTTTCTGATTACAGGCTGTGTGCTTTTCTCTGGTTATTGAGGGTTTTGATTCTTTCACCTAAACCTGCTTTAAAATAAAAGAAGACACTGAAATCTGCGTCTTCCAGAATCCAAATAAATGTCTATCATGTCTCTGTGCGGCTGTGACTGAATGATGGAGCACTGTGCGCCTCTGCGTTAACATGTTTCCACACTTTCCCTCTTCCCTGAAGGATACACCCACTGCAGTTTGAGCTTGCGGTCGGGTAGCGCCACCTTGTGGTCGATGCTGTAGCTCTCCCTCTGCTCATCGGGGATGTGCATGGTGACGGGACGACCGCGGAGGAACATCCTCACGTAGCCGTCCTCTGGAGGGAAAGGAGACAAGGGAAGACAAGGAGAGACGGAGGTCAGGCTGCAGATCGAGTAGAAGAGACAGAAAGATGATCTGTTTCTTTTAGAAAATAACAAAACTGCATCAATTGAAGGTTTAATGAGTCAAATTCAGAACAGCAGATGAGATGATTTTGTTCTAAACTGAAACCCTGACAGTGCTTTGTTCAAACTTCCTTCATACTGCGTCATATTTTCCTTTAATTTCTGACATTTGTTCTTTTTTTCCTGGTTATCATTCCCAAGTATAACCAAGACCAGAATATAAAGGGGAAACTTGTCTCCATTAGTTCCGACGATCAGATGATCAATACACAAATGAAACATACGACTGCAAACCCAATCTATCAATAGCCTTAATTCAGTATGGATGCTTTAGAAAATGCAAACATAACCTCGATTACTCAACACTTGAGTTCTTTTCTATCAGAATTACAAGCTTTAGAGGTCGGTGCTCTTCAGCTCTTTAATAATCTTCATGGATTTTCAATATTTCAAATGAGAAATATTTGACAGCTCAAACTGACGGTTATAAAAAAAAAAAAATCCTTCAAGAGTTCTTCAAGGACTCCTGAAGGCTAATTGAGTTTCACACATCAGAGGCTGCTCATCATCTTTACAGTAACGTGAGGGTGAGACATAATTACCAATTCAGACTTAAATTAGACACACAGAGACTCACTCACACACACACACACACACACACACACACACACACTTTAAACTCCTCTCACCTGCATTGAGGGTGCATTCTTTGGATTTGCTGAAACAGAAAGAGACAACAAATAATTAGTTGGGAGCTTACTGGGCAGCAGAAGATGATTTATGGTCCTGCTGTCGTCGAGTGTTTTCCAAAGCTCATTACACTTTGTTCCATAACATCAGGCCCTCCTAAAAGATTCTGAATTATTTATTCTCTGCTCTATAAGGCTTGGCAACCCTCACTGCTCAGTTTAATATTAACTGGACAACAGGGATGTGTGCGGAGGAGCTGCAGCCAAACACAAACAGCTCTTATGTTATTGCTATTCTTGTTTGAGATAATGGACTCTGGAGGCCGGATTAAGGCTCCTGCTGCTTGGGAAAAACTGTGTGCACGTACATATTAGATATAAAGTGAAACTGTGAAGATCTGAAATTGCTGTGAAGATTATTTCCACCGTTGATGGCAACAAATATAATAAGTTTATTTTTTAGAAAACACTCAAGATTTGTGCCGTTTTGTTTCTTTATCATGCAGATTGTTCAGACTACTTACATTTTATAATATAACATCGCTGTGGTCAGGATTTGGATATATTTCATTCATAAAAAACCCTCAAAAAGATCATTGTTTAAAGATCATCATAAAATTATCATCTCACGATTCTAATTTGAGGCCCCTTTCCTGTGTTGAAGTAAAATTTCACAGCCTTTATTTCTTGTTTCTGCCAAAATGCTGCATATTCTTACTCATATTTCCTCCTCCGCCTGACAGAAAATAAAACTGTGCAGCGTGTTGTGTGTGCTGCACAGCGATGATTCATAATTAATGAACAGATAGTGGGAAGACTGGAGGATCAACAATGGCCAGCGGCTCATTTTAACCCGAGTCTCCAACAGCGAGTTAAATCCTGACTGAGCAGACATCTTTGTTAGTTAACACGATACAAAGTTAAGGACACCGTTCGTTAATGCGACTGTGCACAGAGTCAATAAAAGAGAACCACTGGCTTTGATCGAGTCAGCAGACACAGAGTAAACAGAGTCCTGTGATGTGTAATCAAACGGGGAAGGTGACACTTATTATCAGTTAAACACACGGTGAATGTGCTGCTGAGCCAAACAATGTTCCCGAGGACGATCAGAGCCGAGACGAGGGGAGGAAGAGAAAAGCTGAAAAAAAGTTAGCTAAGTACTTTGAATTCATAATGACAGCTGGCGTGTCAGCCGCTCTGCCTGAATCCATAATCACACCTGTCAATCAAAACCTGCAGCTGCCTCATCAGTTCGGAGCAGCGGAGCCTCATCCTCAGCTGTTCCTGAATCAGCTGTCCGTCAACCGATCGGAACTGCCCGCCGAGCACTTCGGTCGGCGTGCTGACCACTCAACCTGAACCTGTCAGGACGCTGTCGACCAATCAGATCGTCGGGCTTGTTGAAGCGCTTGCCTCAGCTGACAGGTGGATATCGCCATGGCAACAGCAGTAAAAGTAAGGCCTGATAAGATAAAGGGGAGCGGAGGGCTCGTCTCTTCCTGCACAGCCGCGGGAGCGAAGGGCAAACAGTTCCATTCAGGAAATAATGAACCATATGGGCTCTACAGATGGTGAATGACATAAACTGAGGAGATGTATAGCCACACTGGACTGTGGAGCAGTGTTTCTACATCGAGTCCCTTTACTTTTGTATTTTTCCATGTATGTGAACATTCATGCAAACCAGCTGATCGCGATGAAGCAAGTAAAAAAAGAAGACTGGCACGTGGACTTGCTTTTATTCAGTGCTTTCTGGTCTGCCTACCGCTTAAAAAAGGCTTTACAACTCCTGCGCATTCACCCATTTTTATTCATACGCTGTCGGCCATCGGGAGCAGTTTGGGGTTCAGTGTGTTGCTCAAGGGCACTTAAACATGAGCCAGAGATCGAACCACCGGCTCTCTAATCGGTGGACAACCTGCTCTACCTTCTGAGCCACAGCCGCCTCAATCCTGATAAACAGATGGATGCAAACAAATCATGTTAAAAATATTTAAATAAATCTACTTTACAAGTGTTTCAGGAGGAACTGCTCGATCTCAAATCACACACTGAACACTGAACACCGAGTGCAGGCAGGACACGAGAACTCAACAGGACACCTTCAAGCACCTGACATTTGTTTAACAGGGAGTTTCCTGAGAAAGCCTCACAGCGCTCGGATGTCTCAGTGCATCTCTGAGCTTGTCTGGTCACGTCATGTGACATGCATCCACAAAGTCTTTCTCTTTTTATAAAGTACGTCTGACATTATCGGTTTCATAAATCAATAAAGGACACAAGAATTCAGAATAGCTATGATCATAATTGATCAGAGCTTGTGTGTGTGTGTGTGTGTTTGAACTTCACACAAAGCATCTGAGGAACATTAAACGAGTGCAGAGCAAACAGGCGACTGATCTGAAGACCTGACTGGCGTCTGTTGTGTCTCTGGGCAGCTGGAGGCGACCAGGCGGGGTGTCGGCTCTTCAGAAATACCCACATAAAGACCCGTTTGTCTCTTTGACTGTGTGTTGTGTGTGTGTGTGTGCGTGCGCGGTCTGCCAGGAAGATGAGGCGTGGCCTGGATCTAGCCAATGGGAGGACAGGATTGATTCAGAGCCAGTAATTAGTGCAGGGCATGCTGGGTAGCTGGCAGTCGGACAGGGCAAATAACTGTGGATCAGAAGCCCATGCGGCTGCAGTCACCAGGTTACCAGGGAGAGGGAGCGCACAAACACACACAAACGCGCTCATTAACATGCAGACTGAGTGTATTGTTGACATTTTCTGGCTGCCTGCAGTCTGAAAACACAAATGGGTTCTTGTAAGAACAAACGGGGACTAATGAGCATCAAACACGCTTCAGGGTTCCTCTGAGAAATCCTCCGTCACATCAGACACCGAGAAGTCTCGCGTGAAGAGATCGCTTTCTTTAAAATTTCCTCGAATCCAAAGTTCTCCGAAAAAGTTTCTCGTCTCGGTCAGCGGGGCGAAAACATTCGTCCCTCGTTGTGGTCTGGAGAGTCTCAACAGATCTTTGCTTGATGCACACTAATGGGCACAGAGAAAGCTTGGCAGGTGATTAAACAGGCTTCACCCAACAGGCAGATACAGTAATTAACGTGCTCTGCTTCTCTGCGGACGCTCGGCTCTGCTCGCGAGTCACTTCGGGTTTTCAAATTGGAAAAACGTGGCGAAGCTGCTTCACTAAAACATTCAGCAGAACAAACTTTTAAATAAATCTGAGGTAAGAAAGAAACTGTTTTAATACTTAACGATGAATCATTTACGTTGAACGCAATTTTTTGATTTTAGAGTTGTTCCAAAATCCAGAGCTGCAAGCTGTCGTCATCGGGAAACCAGTAACAGACCAGAGTGTTACATAAAACATTCAGGCAGAAAGATAAGAGACGGCCTCTGGAAAGCTAAAAAAAAAAGTTGTTTTTGAGTGAGAACTTTTTGGCTGTCAGTGTGTGCGCACAAGGAAGGACCGCAGTGTAACTTATGAAGCTTTTACATAATCTTGTGTGTTAGCTGCTTTGTTTGTTTCCACATGTTTTTAACATCTTGGAACATTTCAGAGCCTTCTGCTTGATAACTGAATCATGTGTTTTTTTTATTGCTAGCTAGTTTGCAATGCTTAACTTGCTAAATACTCAAAGACTCAAACTTAAATCTAGCGTGCGCAATTCTATTTCAGCCCTCAGCTGACGAGTTTGTACAACAAATACCACCAGGTAAATGTGACATGATTAGAAAGATTCCCTCATTAGTTTTTTGTTTTAGAGGAAGCTGCTCCATCCGGCTGGGAGGAACTGCGTCAAAGTGATGCATGCGGAGAGAAAATGGGTGTTGCGGTCCGACTGTTTAGTCGCGGCCCCCGTGAACTGTGGGAGCGGTCGAGCGTGCGTCCACTTCCCGGGTCCATTATGACTAAAGTACTGCAGCGGTTCAGCTAATGGATGCAAGAACATCTTCACTCAGCTCATACAAGAAACACACTAAGAGGCTGAACTCTGTGCCGTATGACATCAGACCAACATGACGCAGAGAGACAGAGAGACAATGAGAGAGAGAGGGAGAAAGATTTGATTGGATGCAGATGTTTTTTTCCTCTTCTCCTCTCTTTTCTATGCCGTGTTTGTAAACACACAAGTATTCATTTAAATAGAAAAGCAGCCACATGAGATTTCCTTCTGGATCAAAGCCCTCAGTGGGACGAAGAGAACGTGATAGAAATCTTTTCCTTTTTCCTCGTATTTGCATAAAAATCAAAACCTGCACTGCAAAACTCAAGTTTGTACGACGTCCTTGGACACGGAGGCTTCTCAACCTCAATTTCACTTTTCACCTGGATTTAGTGGTGCAATGTGCTTCTCTGCAAATCAGCTACACGGTCGATATGTCGGTTGCATGTTAATGCAAGTCCAATCAATGTTATCAGCGATTTTGCATGCTGAGCAGAATCGGTAATCGTAACATCAGTCCGACAGCTGCATCCGCCTCCTGTCTGCGGTCACAATGCTGCAGGGTGATAATGGAGAGAGGTTTAATTCCAATCCCATTCTAACACATTAATGTCAATTAAGATACAAATGTGCATCTCCCACGGTGACGCACGCAAGTACAACTACAGTGGGTGATGTGAAGCAGCTGGTTCCACATAAACACGAGATTTAAGTTTTTTTTTTTTCTCGTGAACTTCAGTGTGATGTGAAGCCGGAGCTGCGACCTGTCTGCTGCCAGAGTCGATCGCATTCAACAGAACGGCCAGTGAACTGACAGAAGTGCTGAGCACAGTGTGACTGTTCTGTCACTTCACATTCACTCATCCCACATGTGTGCGATTGTGTGTGTGTGTGTGTGTGTGTGTGTGTGTTTCGTAACTGGACAAAAATGCGACATGTTTGTTTGTTTCCACCATAATTAGACGTCTGAGGACAAAAGGAGCCACTAATTACACACAAAGGGGCATGTAAATTCATTCCACACATGTGTGACGTAATGAGAGACTCTTGCGTAAGAAATCCACTTCAGAGAAAAGGAAACGCATTTGCTTCAGTTTGGTTTCCATAAAAAGGCAGATTTTAGTTTTTTTAAGCGGAGGAACAAATTAAAAGTTTTCTTCATGAAAAAAACACGTCAGACAGTACAAATCACTTCTCCCTTCCTCGTTCAAACTACACAATCGAACCACGACTAACGACTTAAATGCCATTTGATCCGTTGTCCACTAACACAGCTGGCTCTTGTTACTGTGGTCTACATGTTACCATGCAGCAGCCCCTCCCCACAGCCACCCACGGCCCTGCAGACGGGGATCAAACAGTTCGCGTGACAACAGATTCTGTCACGCAAACCTCAGATATCACAACTTCCTCAGGCTGTCTGGCAGGCGGACATAAAGATCCGACTGACTTTTTTAAAAAACCTTAACATGGTGAAGCCTGAGTGCATTTTTTTTCCAAACCAAACCACACTGCGTTTCATTGTGCAAACCTGTAATCCATTTAAATATTAGTCACCAACAAATGTAGGGCTAGCTGGGTGTGACACACGAGAAAAAACAGTTTCCTTTTCTTCTGAAGTTCTTCTGGTTGACTTTAAAAACAGCAAATGCATTTTTAAAAGTGTTGTCAGCACTGAGCGACGAAGGATTAAAGCTAAACACCTTCCTTAACAAGATACATGTATTTTAGATACTTCAGTTTTGTACAATGAATCCGTCAGATCTCGAACAACTTCTCTTTCAAAAAGCTTTATCAGTAAATCCTGTCTACTCGCAATCTCACACTCACTCTGTCAATAATTGATTGTGGATTATAAAGCAGCAGTTTACCTGGTGGATCTCTTCATGGCTGCACGGTTTCCGTTAGTATAACAGTCGACAGTGGTGAGCAGTCAGAGCGGTTCCTGTCCTGTCTAACAACCGCAGCAACACACTCACTTCCTCCTTCACTCAGCAAAGTTTTAGTTCAGCCTGTAGAGGCCCCATCAGCCAATCAGAATGCATTTCCCTACTGTGAAGACCCCTCCCCTCTGCCTGCTGACCACTCCCCCCTTTTACCAACAACTACTGGAAATGTGAGCTATCAGCAGGAAGACAGGACAGAGAGGGAAGAGGAGAGGAGAGGAGAGGAGAAGAGAGGAGAGGAGAGGAAAGGAAAGGAAAGGAGAGGAGAGGAGAGGAGAGGAAAGGAAGAAGGAGAGGAAAGGAAGGAAAGGAAGGAAAGGAAGGAGAGGAGAGGAGAGGAAAGGAAAGAAAGGAAAGGAAAGGAGAGTAGAGGAAAGGAAAGGAAAGGAAAGGAAAGGAGAGGAGAGGAGAGGAGAGGAGAGGAAAGGAAAGAAAGGGAGAATAGAGGCAAGGAAAGGAAAGGAAAGGAAAGGAGAGGGAAGGAAAGGAAAAGGAAGGGAAAGGAGAAAGGAAAGGAAGGCGCGCGGTGGTCGAGTGGGTTCCTAGAGCGCAGCATAAAATGCAGCCGACCCCGGTTTCGATTCTGGCAGGCGGTCCTTTGCTGCATATCACCTCCATGGTTTCCTCTCTGTCTACTGCCTAATAAAGGTGTCTATGCCAAAACAATCTTAGGAAAAGTGAAAGAAAGAAAAGACAGGAAGGAAATACCAATAAAATAAAGATAGGATTAGGAAAAGGAAAGAAAAAAGAAAAGAAAAGAAACAAAAGAAAAGACAGGAAAGAAAAGAATAGAAAGGAAAGGAAATTGCAGGTGAAAAGAGGAAAGAGGAGAGCAAAGGAGAGGAAAAGAAAATACAAAATTTAAGAAAGAAAAAACAGTAGGAGATGGGAAAATGGGAAAACAGAAAATAGGAAGCAATTAAATGATGAAAGACGGTGACAGATGTATGAAAGGACAAACGAGAAAAATGGGAAAAGTGTGTGACTGAGATTAACCAAAGATAAACTTCCTCTGGTTTGTCCACACATGTTGTGGCACATGGACAAGTCCCATCCTGGACAGCTGTGGCATCACAGAGACAAACAGCCTGTTAGCATCAGACGGTAACTCATGGTGACATCCCAGATAGACTGCAGGCGACCAGGAAGTGCTGACTGTGGAAGCGTAACAGCCACAGATGATAATGATGATGACGACGATGATGATGAGACACATCAGACGACACTAATAATGATGATGTTGTGCAGAATTCATCTCACGCTCCTCCTCGTCTCCCTCTCGCACATCCTGAGTGAGCTTTAAACTTCAGAAACTCTAAACCATCAGTTCTCGGAGCCTCAGCAGCTCCACAGCTCTGGGCTGTAAACGCAAAAACGCCTCCATCAAACTCAGATACAGATGCTGATAAGATTGGGGAGCGGAGGCAGTCGTTCCTCTTGTCTTTTACCACAGAGAGCCCGTGCACAAATGCTCAAAAACTCATGAAACTTTGCACAAAAAGCAAACACCTTCATCCGTTTGAAGACTCCTTCCATTCAGGCTTGTCTCTTGCTTGATTGAGCCATCGTTCTGTTTTTTTTTTAGTGGAATATTATAGTCCGTGTAAATGTAGATAGTGTTACGGGAAGCTGAAGCATATCCAAGTTTCAACTGGTAAAGGGGACAGATCACATCCTGGACAGACTGCCAGCTGTCGATCAGGTTCTGTCATCTGATATCTGGTTAGTTAAATATCAGAAATATGATATCTGAAATAACTCTTTGTGTTGCTGTAACCAAACACTCTCACGCTTGTCTTTTTCTTTCCGCCTTGACGGGTTGCACATCGTGTTCAGCCTGTGTGTGACGCGCTCTCTGGGCTTGTTGGAGGCGAAATGAAGAGTTTCCAGTTTGTTTTCATGCCGACGTACAATACAGACTTCTGCTTTCTCCGTAACATCTGGCTCTGCAGAAAATGTGACTGATGATTGCTTCTCTCACATCACAGGCATAACACATAAACCAGGTATGAGAAGGTGCTCATGAATTTAGAAACACACTGTGTAATTCACAGCACCACGCTGCACGAGGCTGATACCTTTTGCCTCCAGAGGAGCTGCTGGAGGAGGTGGTTCGACTCCGACTCCCCGCCTCCATCTCTCTCCTCACCAGGGTGAGGCGCTCTGTGGACATACTCTTTCTGAAGGGGAGAGGAGACAGAGGAGGAGGAACAAAACTTAAATCAAAATGTTCTGACGTGAAACTCATCTTCACCCTCGTTCAACCTCGTCTCCCTGAGGCCACCGCTAAAAATAAAGTTGCACTCCCAGTTAATTTCCCCGGTTAGACGGGGTCTCATAAATGAAACGAGGGGTGACGGATACGAAAGATTCAATGTGAGAGAGTGTAGAAGGTGAAACACAACTTAGGATGAAACAGCAAAACATTCACTAGACTTTTACCTTTCATTAGCAAAATAACTCTTGGCAAATATTTGAGGCCTAATTGCTTTTGCTGACCTAACAGGTGAAGCATTTACAGACTCTGAGTCAAACTGCTGCACCTGTGTAGAGTCGTACAGTGAAGACTAGACAGCACAACATGTCGTCACTCATGTGGATGAGTTTCATAATTTCTTACCCTCAGGTGTGCATAAACTACAAGGTACGAACTTCTTTAAATAAGTTTAAAAATGTGACTTTATTGGTTATCTCATCAGAAAATTAGCTGCATCCCTGACTTTAAGCCTTGCACTTCTCCTCTGAGATAAACATGTGTGATATTTGTGCCAGTTTTTCTTTTTCTTTAGCGTTTTCTTCACCTCTTAATGGACTGCAGCACCTCCTTCTTCGGAGAGGACGGGGATGAGAGGAGGCGTTTCTGTTGAACGTAGCCATTACTCAGAGGTCTGGAGGGAAGAGCCTGCAGGAGCTGACGCACTGAAAGGTAACACATTATTATCAGCTTCAGCAGAAGTGGAAATGACAGAATTAGTAGCCCGGGGAGGGCGCAGGACGTTGGCCGCCTTTCAGCCGGTTACCTTCCTGACCTTTGGTAGGTGGTGCTGAAGCTGTGGTGGCCAGAGATCTCCTCCCAGCAGCATGGACGCCTCCCGGCTGCTGCCCCTGGCTCTGCTCCTCGCAGTAGCCTAGTCGGCGGAGAGCGTCAGCCAGAGCGGATTTCAGCAGCTGGATCTCATCCTCCTGCAGCTGCAGCTTCTGCTCCAGGTGGGACACCCGGTCCTCCATGTCCATGTTACTGCTGGCTGACACCGTGTCATCTGGACGGGAGGAGGGAGGGTTCAGTTAAGATTGTAGTTACTAATTCTATTTTTTTGTTTTTTATTAATTATTATTTTTTTGTATTGTTTTGTATTTATTATTATTATTATTATTTTTTTGTATTGTTTTGTATTTATTATTATTATTATTATTATTTTGTATTTTTTTGTATTTATTATTATTATTATTATTATTATTATTATTATTATTATTAATTTATTTTTTCAATTTTTTTTATGTCTTTATTAATTTTTTTCTCTTTCAATTGAGGGCATGTAATCTCGCATTCATTTATGCGTTAAGATAACTGTGAAAATCTAATAAATATAACTATAAAAAAAATAAAAAAAGATAGTAGTTACTGGTACATGAGTAGTCGTGACAATATATTACCTCTATTCTTTATCAATGAGAACACTCTGTGGTGACTGCTACAACTAAGCACTTGCACACAGTCCAGCACACCACACACAGTCAACTTAGTTTAAACTAGATTACATCCCCAAGGAGTCAAGTACAAGACGGATAAAGGCAAATTAATGCAGAACTTTACTCAAAAACATCACATGCAGCTTCAAAACATCTCAAAAAATACACACAAAGTTCAGCCCACAATGTCTGACACACATCAGAGGGAGTGAATAAAGGCGGTAGAATGATTAATAATGATTAATATTATAAATACTGGATATTTTGTCTCAGTTGTTTGTATATAAACACAAGCAGCTCCTTCGGGCGACTGTCATGGATATCTTCCACCGCTGCTGCTCTGTGAATAAAATGGTTTTGGGTTTCTCAGAGGTTCATACAGGAAACTTGACTGGTTTAAATAATTCAGACTCCGTGTGTGAGCGCGAGTCAGAGAGTAAGAGGAGGAAAACAACACCTGGTAGCAGGTTGTGTGCTTGTTTTGTGTGGACAGGAGGGAAGAGGAGAAAAGAAAGAGGGATGGAGACCGAGCAGCAAATGTTATCTTCGCCCTCTTCACCACGTCCTCCTGCAGCGAGACCTAAAGCTGTCCTGTGGCGTCTGTAACCACCTGATGTGCTTTGGGGTTGATTTGATTAAGAGTTCCCTGTTTTTTTTTTTTTTTTACGGTTCTGTTTGCAGCAGCGGTCCTGCCAGCTGCAGAGGGCAGTGATGCAAATGTGAGAGAAAGAATGGGATCGTTAGCTGATGTCCCACGGATGTAAATGATGCGGGAGTTTGTTTGCATTCATGTTTTATGAGAAAGAAATATATTCGACATGGTTGTTTGGCCTTGAGGACACACACACACACACACACACACACACACACACACACACACACACACACACACACACACTGATGGTATGCATACATATTTACAAGGAAACCACAACAGAAACAATACATGAAATAATTAGCAGTCCAACTTGTGCACGGACGGAGTGCGTCCTTACATTTTTAGCTTTGCAGCCGAGGTTTCAACTTTAAAAAGAGAGTAAAGAACATGTTTTCAAATTTATTTGGGATCTTGGGGCGTTCAGAGACAAGAGTACAGCATTAAAACAAGACTCCTGCCACTTTTTGCAGACTGTGAAACTTCAACCAGCTTTCCCTTGTTGAACTGAGGATGACTGAACTTCATGTTTGGGTGAATTGTTCCTTTTAACCTGATAATCATCAGCATTCTGTCATTCTGAGGTTCCTGTTAAAAATCACAAAAACCTGGTAATTGTTCAACTGGTGCAGTTCATCCAGCAAAATATGCTTTTTTAATCAGTAATTTATGATATGAGCACTAAGCTGCTGTTGATTCCAGCCCCCTCACATCGGTCCATCCTCCGCCTCATTCCTCTCCTCTTGAACTCTTTCCAGCCTAATCGTCCACCGTCCTCCCACCCAACACGGTGACATCACCGCGGGCTGACTAGATTATAGCGGGCAAACTGCCCGGTGTGGATTATTAATCTGCGGCCTGACAGATTACAGATAGTTTCTGGTTGGACGGAACATCTCGACTCTGAATTCTGAACCCCGTCTCTTCTCTGTCATGAATCCAGCTCTGCAACAACATCCTCTTAATCCTTCATTCATGTATTTATTACACCAACGACAAATACGTTATCTCCTACTTGAGCTCTGAAAATCAACCCTGGCAACTCTTTTCTTCTCGCCTTGAATATGATGCTATTAAATAAAATAAATGACACTTATACAATATACTTTGCAGGATAGGTGCTGCTTCCTCTTTTTAATAAAAGGTCACATTCATCACGTGCACTCGACTCAAAGCAGCGATGGAAAGCCACACTGCTACTTTCTGCACAAGCCAATGCAGGGCTCCCAGCATGCATCAGTCCAGCGCTGTAAGCTGAGCCGGGGGGACACAGGGAGCCACTGTTACTGTGACTGTATCACATCCTGCAGTCAAATGAGACAGAAAGGTGCCGCGGGGAAAACAATTGTCGGATTTACATACAGAAGTGAAGCACAGGAGACGATTTGCATTTCAGATGCTGCTGATGAAGCTGCAGCGTGATGTCAGATAGATGAACCCAGACCTCCATCACCGCTTCTCTTCTTAAATGTCTGCAACTTTCTGCTAATTTGTCTGATGTATTAGAACCAAACATCAGCCCTTGTTGTCAGAAATGGGACAGTTGTGAGGTCGTGTCCTCACCACAGACTTCAACTGACTAAAACCTTCTATAACTGAAAAAAAAAATACACTTATTATAATTAAATCTGCTTTTCACAGACATGAATCACTCGTTCAGTCTTGGCATTGCATCCCAAACTTTCTGTCACGACTTAAAAGATGGCTTGGGTTCTCCTTTTTAAAAACAGCTGCCAGTTTCTAAAACCCCTTAATTTGTCTTCATTATGGTCCAAATGCAGCTTCAGAGTCAGCGAACCATTTGAAAATTAAAACTCAAGAGGATTAAATTAAATATGGAGAGCCAGTTTTCCATCAAAGTATTCTTTCCAAGGGTGTTTTTCTTCGGTATAAGCGTACAAATAATGAGATGTCTCACGTCATGAGTGGTGCTATTACGCAAACTAAATCTCCTCTCATTATATCCACGTTGGAAGAACACCTTAGTCGTATGCATGTGAGGTGAAAACAAACAGAATGGATGCAAGTGATGAAAACAAACTGAATGAGAGAAACAAACAAAGTTAATTACAGGAGGAGGAGAGGACAGACTGTAGGTGGGAGGAGGTGGAGAGCGGGAGGAACACAGTGAGACAGAAATAGGGTGAGAAGGATGATTAATGTTTAACCACACGCAGAAATAATCGTGTTTATCTAAACCGCCGGGACAATCAGGCGCACTGATATCAAACCAGGAAGTGAAAGAGTGAGAGGGAAACAGGGCAGAGAGCAGATGAAAGAACCTGGAAGAGACAATTTTACTATCCAGAAAGATAAAGAGAGACAAACTGCATGTTTATCAAACTGCAAACAGCCGTCGACTGCTGATCCCTGACTGCTGTAACATCAGGATTTAAAAGGCTCCACACCAGAGAGCACATTTAAAGAGGTGTGTCCCTTCAGAGCTGCCGTACGACCAGAGTTGTTGTTGTTGTTTGTGATATGTGGGGAGAGGAAATGAAAAGAAGAAACGTTACGTCTGCACGTCTCGGTTATTTTCTTATGAAAACAATAAGAAAGCTGCAGTTTCTCTCAGTCGGGCCGTTCATACACAGTTTTCTTATCTTGGCGTCCTTTGCTAGTCGGCCAACGTAGTTTCACGCAACGAGGCTGAACTAAGCTAAGTTATGGTTTTAAACCCGGCGCAGGGCTGTATGTCGGTGGTCACGGGGGATAGTTTCCTCTGCGGGGTGAGACAGGTGGAGATTTATGTCAGAGCGACGGCTACAGCGGAGAGCTAACACGCGACTGCTGCTGTACGACGACGCTGAGGTGACACGCTGCCTCAAACAACGTCATGATCCATCGTAATGATATCTACAGTGAGGCAGTTGTCTCTACTAATACTATATGTTTCAAGTTGCAGCATTTATTGTGACTCCTTTTACATTTATTATAAAGCACCACTTGGATGTTGCACTTGGCAATATTGTGATTCTGACAATGTTTTTGATCAGCTGTTGAGCCGTTACTGTGAGACAGTCTGGGTGCTTTTAGCTGATTACAGAGCTGCAATGATTTAATTGCTTAGTTGTCGACTATTCAATCGATCGTGAGAACAGATTTACTGGCTTGAGTAATTCTTGAAGAATAAAAAAGGTCAAACTTTTCCCGATTCTAGCTTCTTAGCTGTGAAATGTTCTGGCTTCTCTCTTCTTCTATGACAGTAAACTGAACGTCTTGTGGACAAAACAAGACATTTGAGAATGTCACCTTGGACTTTGGGAAACTCTGATCAACATTTTGAATTGTCAGACTTCACCATTAACAATAAGATCACTGCCAAGCTCTGTTAGACTACTTACACACAGGCTATGAAACCACTAATCTACAGTGTGCATAATTGAAGACTTCTTGTTGGACTGTGGTTTCAGCACAGTGCTGAGGGCGCTGTGGGTAGATGTGTTTGTCTTTTTGTCACCTTCACTAACTGGCAGTGTCACAAATGAGAGGAACCAGATTACCCGGCAGTGATCGGGCTAACAACCCAGCTCACACTGGATGTCCTTTTCTCTTTGAATACAACTGAGAACTATGCTAACATTTAGAGAGAGAATAAGGATGCATAACAAGTGGGGAGAGAGAAGAGAAAGAAAGAAAGAGCAAACAGATGGAGAGACGAGCAGAGTTCACCTTTGTCTCCTCTCCTGTCAGGACACCTGTTAAAAAACACCGCAGAGCCGGCTACTTTACAATTCGCCCTTGAATTCTCAGACACACACACACACACACACACACCAACATCGGTTACACCTCAGCATTATTCAATTACGTTCCCTACAAACCTCATCTATTTGATATTCAGCAGGCGACACACATTGTTCTTTACGAGCCATCCCGGCTCAGCTCAGCTCAGACAGACACGACTTCAGCGTTAGTTAAAAACCAGCTGACATGAAGCTGACAGACACATGGCTGCTATCATGACACAGAGGAGAGACGGAGAGGGAGGAGGGAGGGATGGAGAGGGGAGGGGGGGAGGAAGCCGGTGAGGAGTTGGAGGGAAAGGAGTGAAAAGGGAGACAGATGGAGAGATATGGATGATGAAATACAGAGGGGGTGGGCTGAGTGAGTGAGAGAGAGAGAGAGAGGTGGTGACAACGGGAGGTCGGCGCAGGGCAACGAGAAAAACTGAAGGTGCAATGAAGTGATCATGATGATGATGATGATGATGAAGGTGGAGCTCGTCTCGCCTACCTGCCATCATGCTCCTGCCAATCAGACCCGTGTGTCAGTCCACGGAGCAAACACTCACTCAGGTTGTCCACTTGCTCTCACCCTTCCTCCCCCACAGGCTTCCCGGACGCCGACTCCCTCCCCTCCCCTCTCTGTCTACGACCGTTGCTCGATCACTCTCTCTCTCTTTTACACACACACACGTTGTCCCACACACACACATTCACAAACTCTCCTCTCCCGTCCCATCCTCCATCTCGCTTCCTGGACCACTCCCTCTTCCTCCGATCATCCCCTCCCCCTTCTCTCCCTCCTCCTCCTCCTCCTCCTCCTCCTCCTGGCTTGTTAGCTATAGATGGAGGCAGAAGGGGTGGAGCATGGCTGAGGGCCACACACACACACACACACACACACACACACACACACACACACACACACTGCACCAGCATCAGCATCTGTACAGCCAGGCACCACCAGGAAGAGATGCTGCAGAGCCGGACTCCAGGATCAATGACACACACACACACACACACACACACACACACACACACACACACACACACACACACACACACAAAGGTGTCACAGCACTCGTGACCATCGTGATCTTGTTTACTGTACAACTGCACAGAAGTTATACTCACTACAGCACCAATGAGTATTAATCCACAATTGAAACTAACACACTCTTCACTCAGATTTAAAGGGTTACACCACCAATTTCACACATAAAGTGAGTTTACAGCACTTACAGGGGAGTAATACATTTAATCTGATATTTAGCCCCAGGTAATGTCACTCAGTGGCTGAGTTGCATTATGGGTAACGTAGGCAGCAGGACTGGAAAGGGAAGAGGAATGTGAGGGTAAAAAAAGTAATCATCTTCTGCTGTCATTTCTATTAAAACTGTCCATCATGAGTCCAACTGCAGTATACGCCTACATTAACCACAATGCAACTTTGCCACCGAGTGACATCACTGGAGGCAATTTATCAGATTACATGCAGTTTCCTCTGGAGCGACTTTATACTACTTTTTTAAATATGTAGTCGAACTCCCCAAAACCTCAACACACTTTAATGTGTACACGTGTTGGAGTTTTACCTTTAAGTAACTACATAAAAAAGCTCATTCTGAGGTAAAGAAACGCATTGATCCTTGATTTCAGGTGATTAATCACTAATGAAAACATCATTATGAATGTTGCATCACATTTCGGTTCCTAAATCCTCCTAAATTCAACATATTGGACGTCTAAAAACAAGTTCAATAAAAATCAGATGTTGGCTTCTATTTCTGACATTTTAAAGAGAAACACAATCAGCTAAGAGGTTTTTTTTCTCTCTGTGTACATTAAATGCCAATAAAGTTGCTAAATCACGCGTCTGCGCAGCGTTAAATGAACAACAGCTCCGGCTGCTGTAACACTTCTTCAGTCTTCGTCTCAATCCACAGCTGAGAGAACATTCTGTACTCTGCACGCCTCCCAGAACACGTCTACGATCCTGTTACACAGTAAATGTAGTCCTGATGTAATTCCTGATTGAGGAGCTGCACTATACGTTCACCGCACTCCCACCAAGCTGAATCATCGGGACGAATCCCGTCCTCCTCGCACAAATCAAATTCTGGATGTGAGCACAGTGAGAGGTACAGTTCTCCACGCCCTGCTGCTGGTTAAATGAAATCTGAGTGAAATATAAAACGGAACCTAGAGCGCTGGAAACACCGACAGCAGCGGAGCATCTTTCAAACCTCCTGCAGACGACAGGACGGAGAAGAGAGCGGCTCGCTGTGGTCTGATGACCTCGGTTACCTTTTACTGCCATGTGGGGCTGCTGGTGTGCAGATTCATTTAACCTAAATGACCGAAAGTATTAACTTAGTGTTTAGTTTCATACCGTACAGCCTCTTATTTAATTATTCATCATATTTGTCTGTGCTGATGTTGTGACAAGTTAAAGGGATATTCCGGTGTAAATTTAATCCATGGTCTAAATCACTGTGAAACTGTGTTAGACTCCCTCTCGAGATATAAAGTTAGCAGACCGCTAATTTACGGAGTTTTATCAACCTCAGAAACGACCGCACGACAACAATACACTGCAGTAAATGGATCCAAATATAAACCGCCACCAAAAAGCCACAAATGATGCTCAGAACAGCACCAAACTTCAGCAACAGTACAAATAGGGTCTCAGCACATAGTCCGGGGCATCTAACCTCCGCTAGCTTAGCTGGATTTCTATTGGGAAGCTAAAAACAGATTTCAACTCTCCTCCATCTGCTTCCGGGTCGGGGAAGTCCCGACGCGACGATTACCGAGTGCGGTTAGAAATGCTCAATTCCGTTCTTTTCCCTGTCCGCTCTCGATAATAACTGTTATAAACTGGCAGGTAAGACACATATGAACTTTGATTGCTTTTCCATGGAGTCATAATCATACATTTTCATCCATGAGCCACGGAACTCTACTGCACTCGGTAATCGACTCGTCGGGACTTCCCGTCAACAGGAAGCTGCTGCAGAAGAGTGGTAAATTTAGTCAGCTTTTCAGTAGAAATCCAGCTAAGCTAGCGGAGGTTAGATGCCCCGGACTATGTGCTGAGACCCTATTTGTACTGTTGCTGAAGTTTGGTGCTGTTCTGAGCATTATTTGTGGCTTTTTGGTGGCGGTTTATATTTGGATCCATTTACTGCAGTGTATTGTTGTCGTGCGGTCGTTTCTGAGGTTGATAAAACTCCATAAATTAGCGGTCTGCTAACTTGATCTCTCGAGAGGGAGTCTAACACAGTTTCACGGTGTTTTAGACCATGGATTAAATTTACACCGGAATATCCCTTTAAAGAATGAAGAAAAGAAAGGACAAAATAGACTTTTGATGATAGAAAACAAATCTTTTGCGTTTGTTTTATGCCTCCTGGAGTCTCAGACGGGCGGTTGATTATATCGCCCAGCGGATCGACGCCACACCTGAGAACAATAAAACTTTACAAACTTCAAAAGGCAGAACACGAACTGCTTCTGGCTCGAGATGTGAGCAGGTGGCCGAGGAGAGCAGCTCCGGTTACCAGGAGAAGACAGATGGCAGAGGAGGAGCGACGGACGGACACGACAGCAAAAAGGAAGAAAGAAGTCGGTCGATTGAAAAAAAACTCCCTCGGCAGATGCTGCGATTAACAACACATCACGACTCAACATGGCCGACGAGACGACACACGTCTTCTCTGATGCACCGCCCGTTATTCTCCACCTGCGTCTCACCTGCTGCAGCACAGCCGAGCGACACATCACACTTTCCCTCCCGACTCCATGATATTCTCTCTCACACACACACACACACACACACCAAAGCCTATTTTCAGCATCAATTTCAGCACCTTACGTCAAGTGTGAAAGATGTCCCGTTCAGCTGCAGACAGGTTTCCAATTAATATCTTACAAGCTATCGGATCAGAACATCAGCATCCCAAAATGTCTCAAAATACTCTTTTGCTCATAATCTCCACAGTAACGGGGCGGGAGGTGGTCTAGTGGCGCCGGCAGAGTCCGAGTCGCTCACAGATCACAGAGAGTCCAAACTCTGATCTCTGAGTGGAGGAAGACTTATCTGATCTTTCCTTCTGGCCATCAGTTCACACTCTGTAAATGTCAGCACACACATGCAGGCTTATGTTCCTACACCGGACCTTCTGAGATCCGACTCACTTTAACCCTAATCTCAGTTCTGAATGAGCCCTGAACCAAAGCTCTAACAGATATAAGAGGGGGATAAAGCATTCGCCTCATCTTTCCGTAGCGCTGCAGGAACATTCGGTGCTCAGAAATCCAGAAACACACACCTCGCTAATCCACCTGTTCGTCCCAGAGGCGTAGGAGGGACCGACCTGGAATCAGTCGTCTATCTGCAACTGTAATTCAAAGCAGAAATGTGTCGTCCAACACTTGACCGAAGACAGAAGGCAGCCGGGTCAGGCAGCTGGTCCGTCACGGCAGGACCAGCTGTCACTCACCGAGCTCATATTATTCACTTTCATACATCCACTGTGTTTTACCCCATCACCTGTGTTCAGCTCCTGCGTGCAGAACCTCAGCTTTGCCTTTCACTTCATATTAAATATTCATATTTTCGACCCGACACTCACCCACTGGCTCAGATTATGGCACAGGCTACATGTTGGATAACACACATCACAGCTCCGATCAGACTCCCATGACCCCTCGCTGTCTCTGCACCTGCCGCTCAATATGGCCGTCTGGGAAGTTCAGTCGACTGCAGGGACGATGTGTCCGTCCACGGACTGTCCTCTTGGATAACAACAGCAGTTTACATGCATTTAACAGACCTCTTTGTGATATATCTACATGCCATCTATCTGTTTGAAACAGCTGGAACAACCTGCACCTCCTTCCTTGTTCAGAGGACAGAGACACAATCCTCTATTGTCACCACAGATATGATACGAGCAGCAGCAGCGGGAGGATATTTGCATTATATTTGTGAAGCATGATGTGACAGATACGGAGAGAGGAGGACACTGAAACAGCCAAATCATCATCACGTATTCAAATGAGAGAAAAAATGGATCAAGTGAACGTAACGGGCTTCTCGTTTGTGACACAGTGATGTGTTTCACATGCTGCTTGAGATGTTTCACGAGACAGGAAGTGACCCTAAATGTGTCTCATTCAAACGTAACCTGAGCTAATTTCTACAATAACATCAATGCAATGTGTGATAAAAAAGAGAAGAAAGACAGAAAAGGAAGTCAAATAATAGAAACAGTTTTCTTCTTCTACACTGAATGAATATAAATGTACACATCCACCATGCAAGTCCCATTTAAACACATTCAGAACAGTCTATATTCTAAAATATAAACCAAACACTCGCCTACATGACTTAAATATATGAGGTTAATGTAATATTTATATCAGAATCTGATTAATATGCTAAAATATTTTTTCCTGCCCTTGAGAGGAAATAAACCCCCTAAAAATCTTGAACATAATCAATGAAGAAAGACGAACAAATGAATCAATGTATCTGAATATCTGACATGATCAGATGAAAGTGTAATGTCATGACGTTCATGAAGCCAGTCAGGTTAATGTGCGCAGTCACAGGATATAAACAGCTGGGGAGAGTCTCCTCCAGTACATTTCCTGTGAATTGATGTGCAGATTTCCAAACAGGTTTTCCACCAAACTCCATTCAGAAAACGAGTGATTTAGCGTGTCGCTGTGTGCTGCTGTGGATGGAGCCGCTCACCGTTGTTGCAGTACTGTAGCAGCAGGTTGGTGCTGTCATACAGGCTCCCACACGAAGCGATCCTCTCCGACATCCTCCCTCCCTCTCTTCTTATTCCTCCCTTCTTCCTCTCCAGCTCTTCCTCCTCTCAGCCGGCTCCTTTGTCCTCCTTTCACCCCTCTCCGTCTCTTCTTCACGCCGTCACCCCTTCTTCTCTCCCCCACATTCACAGTCACATTCACAGACACACACCTGTACCTGCCTCAGCTCCCTCTCTATTCTCCCGCTCCAGCCTCACCGCCGGCTCCAAGCTGCTCCCTATCAAACTAAAGGCACTTCCGCTTCACGCTCTCTAAAGTAAAAGTCACATCCGACGGCACTAAGCAGCATCCTGCTGACTGACGTGATACAATGTCTGAAGAGGAGTCTTTATTTAACTAGTCAAAAGGTCTTGTTTTAATTTGCATCACACTCTTTTTCTAAACGTTCTCTGCTCTTACATCATAAATTACATCTTACAATTATCTCTTTTCTCAGTTAATCTGTACACAGACATGAATAAAAAAGAAGGTACGCATTTCCAAATATGCAGGTTGATCCATATATGTATAGGTGTGGACATATATGACTTTGTGTTTTGTAAATTTTGCTTTTTGTATCACTGGGTGTCTGAAATATGAGCAAAAAGGGAGTAAACTGCGTGTAAACGCAAAAAGACATCCTGTGGCTGTGCTGACATTTGAACTAAATCCAATAAAAGTAGTTTGTTGTTTAAAATAAATAAAATAATTATATCTTCACATAATAAATAAAAGAAAACGTGCCGATTTTAACATGACGGATTATTTTGTTCGTGGCTTTCATCTCAATTTACTGTATTGCAGATTTTGTTTTGTCTTTTTTATTTGATGTTGGTTAATTATAACAACTCAAAAGTAAAACTCACACACTTTACTGTAGATTACATAAAATTCTTGCCTCAGTTGATAATCAAAATTTTGAATTTTGTTAGTATTAAGATTTTGTGATATTTAGTTTGGGCTAAAGATATAGCTATATTTCGTTATTCAATCATCTATCTATCTATCTATCTATCTATCTATCTATCTATCTATCTATCTATCTAGCTACCCTGTGCTTTTATTTTGATGCGAGTACCTTCAGTCTTTCCGGCGGTGATCTAGTTGAATCTCGTTGTCTTGACGATATATCCTCGCCTACCGCTGTTACTATAGCAACAGCCTCTCGGCACGCTCCGGCTCGTGCTCATTGGAGGCGGCAGAGACACGCAGCTGAACGACGTGTGCGTGTGTGTGTGTGTGCGTGTGTGTGTGTGTGTGTGTGTGTGTGTGTGTGTGTGTGTGCGTGTGCGTGTGTGTGTGTGTGTGTGTGTGTGTTGCTGAAACAGGAAGTTGTGGAGTCGGTTGTAAACACGCGCTCGACCCTCTGCGCAGAGAAATGTGACGCCGGTGTCGGAGCTGCTCCTCCATTATTCACCGGGACAGGTGAGCTGCTGTGGCGCGCGTGCTCGTTATTGATGCCAAAGACGGTTGATTCAAATCGAGATCTTAAAGTGAGAAAACTAAAAAATGATTTCTCGACTCTGATTCAATTGAATGGGAGTCAACTTATTAATTAAAAGGTTGAGAGAAGTCAGATTTAGATAAAACAAACAAACAAACAAACACTTTTTTGATTTATCGCCAAGTGCAAAGGCGCTTGGATTTATTTTGAAAGTACAATGACAGTGACAGGAAGTTCTAGCATGTCATCGTGTCTGACGTGACTGTTCGCCTCATGTAGTTCCTCACTGTGGCCACTGGAGGGCAGTGAAAACTCGTGTTTCTCAACGCCCTCCTGTTTTCAATTTAAATATCTGTTAATATTCTCTCACTTTGTGTCCGTCTCTCGTTATCGTCAGTGAGATAAAGGTAATATTTAATAAAATACGTTAAGTGGTGCTGGAATTTATCATTTTAAATCATCAAGTCTTTATCCTTAGTATAAAAAAAAGATATTAGAACTAACATGAACACCTAGCAACCTAAAGTATACCCATAATTACATCTAAAAAACCTCTTATTATTTTGATAATGTCTATAAATATCTATATTTATCCCACTGGAGAATGTGGAGTTGTTAACCTCTAGATAACAACCAAAATAATTTCACCATAATTTATATGGATTAATTCGTTTTTAACATGGTAATCTATATTTAAGTAGAAAGTAGTGACTGTAAGTGTAGCTATTATTTCATCGTAACTAATTTTACATTTTGCCTCAATGTAGTTCTTCACTGTGGCCACAGGAGGGCAGTGAAAACTCGTCCTTCTCTAATTTTCTTTTATGTGGTGCTGTAATTAACCATTTTGGATTGTAAAATCTTTGTAAGTAGAAAAGGTATTAGCACTAGCATGAATAACTAACATAACTACTTATACCTGTATTAGATAATATTCATCATCTTTTATAAATAATGTTAACAAAATTCTCTGTTGACCACTAGATAATGATTCCAGTAATAATTTCATGATAATCTGTTTAGTAATGTGTTTGTTTCAGCGTGGTCATTTGGAATTATTTTGAAAGTATTGACCGGAAGTGCATCTATTATTTAATTGTGTGTAACTTGATATATCTTGCTGTATTTCCTCCCTGTGGCCGCTAGAGGGCAGCAAAAATTCACACTTCTACATGGAAACATTCAACAGTCAACTCCACTACAGCTAAACAAGAAATACATTTGTTAAATTGATGAAACATTATGTTTGTAGTTTTTAGATTTGGGTTGACAATAAAATAAAATACTCAAGTAAAAAATAGGCATTTATTTACGGAACGATCTCTACAAAGGTTTTTAATACAGGGTTCTTTAATGAATTACATTGAACAGCGGTCAAAAAAGTGTGTGATACTACAACTGCTATTAACTTTGCTACTTTAATAGGACAGAGTAGCTTCTGGAGGCTATAATTCACATTATAGGGAATAAGTCTTTGTTAAGTGTAGAATTTATGTTTATTGAGAGAAGGGAATATATAAAGGCAGGAGAACGTCAGCGATGAGGGCAAAAAGGAGCATGAGTCAAAATTAAATTCAAATTATTATGGGGTCCACTCAGGTTTTAACACCAAACCAAGTCTTTACATGCAGAATCCTCAAGGTACAACTGTAGGAAAAAAAAAAAAAATGCATGAAGGAAGAAATCATAACACTGTCTGACCCTAAAAAGAGGTTATGGACTTGCAGATTTTATTTTGTACTGCCAGAGACAGATCCAGTAACCACAGGATAGAAAAGGAAAACACAAAAACTCATAACAAAGGAAGAAAACAGGATATTTGGTCGCTGTTCGACAGATGAGGTGCAACAGAGATGCACTTCCTCCCACAATGTGATCAATTTAATGAAATAAGGAATATTTGAAACTGAAATTGTTTTAAATTGTATCATTGTTATTATGTACTGTCCAAGTATTTGGATAACACTTTTTTCTGAAAACTTCAATGGCAATAAAGTTTAATGTATATTTGAATCAAAAGCAAAAACTGCATTACTGACATGCGTTACAGGCTGAAGATGTTTAGTTGGAATCCTCAGGAGAAAAGCAGGTTTGTTCATTGTTGCTGAGTAGGTTGGGAAAAATGAAATATGAGGAAACAAACTCTGTTGACGTGTTGTTTAAGATGTGTATAAGCAGTAGGCGATTTGAGGGGGGATGAGGGGGGATGCCGTCCCCCTTGTATATGTATACATATATATATATATATATATGTAAGGGATAATGCCCGACGAGGTGTCCATAAACAGAAGTTAATGGACGACGCGGAGGCCTAAGAACCGTCCGACGCGCAGCTTTCTGGCTCATGGCTGAGCGGACGAGAATATCTCCCGTTGCCAAGTCGCATCTATGGTCCGTCCTATTTACTGGAGGAGTGAACAACACTTCCGTTGCATAAGAATCTTACGGGAGATTAATGAGTGTTCCAGGTATTAGTCAAACCCTCAGGCGTTACCAGGGAAACTAAGTTATGGCTTGTGAAAAACTTTATATTTTGATTGTAAAACGCATGAAAATGTAAATTAATAGTCCGAATTTCTTTTCTTTGGCAAGTGACCATGGTATAAGCGGGATAATGCCCTTCGAGGTGTCCATAAACAGAAGTTAAAGGCCTCTGCGTCGACACCTCGTCGGGCATTGTCCCTTACATATATATATATATGTATACAGTTGAATAAAACAACATTTTTAAGTCTCTAAGTGAGCACTCTGTTGCTTTTTGTTGTTGTGTCATAGATGTGACAAGAATCCTGCTTGCAGCTTGATATGACAACTTCAGTGCCTTTATATTTGTGTCTCTTCAAAATTCCTTTGCTTCGTCTCATAAGGCATTTTCAAATTGGAAATCTTCATCACAGCTATAATCTCCTGGCATATTAAGCACATGGGTCTTGTGAAACTTCACTGTCCACTTTGGTGGTTTACAGTTGAACCATTAGTGAGGTAGCTGTTACATTTCCTGACACCAGCTGACAAACTGTCATTACGCCAATTTTCAATTACCCCAAGCATGTTTTTCTGCATCATACTTTTTAAATGTAAGGTTTTAAAACCTTATAAATCAGCCGGTAAATCGATAAAGCCAAATACTGATATATCGGTCGGGCTCTGCTATTTTGTACAATGTTCAATATGTGTCCTTCATGCAATTTAGATGGTAAAAAATTCTTAGGGGTCATGTAGCTTTAAATTACCCTGCTTGTAGTGTCATTTCACTGCTTACAATTCGAAGATGTATTTACTTTAATACAGTTGTAAAAAGACAATCGTAGTCGGTAGAGAAGGAAGATAACTGGATTAAATGGAATTGTAGAATTAGAGTTCTGGTTAAGGTGTACACAGGTGTGTCGGGGCAGGGTGGTGCTCGCATTGGGCCGTCCCCCCCCTCCGTTAAAAATTAACAAATCCCCTGCTGTGTATAAGTATTATAAGTACAATCTCAACTCGTCTGCGAGCGGTGAATCACTTGAAGCGGACTTCAAGCAGACTCGCTGAATCACCACAGAAGGAGGAAGTGATCTGACGCGACTGAACAAACAGTAAGTTTGATTTAAGTTGTCGTGGATGCTGCTGATAAAACTCTGATGTGAGGCTGTTGACTGTCGATAGCGTGTTACCTTTAACCCTGTATTGTCTTCACTTTTGGGGTTTAAAAAACAATGCTGAAATAACATTTTAATTCATAAACATTAACATAAAACAATAGAGATAACATATATGTTTAATGATTACAATCAGTCTCTATTAGAACACAATTAATGGAAGTGTGATTAGGTTGTTTTTCGTCGTTGCTGGCTCTTGGACTGTCTGTGGTGAATATTCTGAGTGAAGGCCATCTTCAAATTCACTTTCAGAATCAGAACACTCTGAATTGATATCTAAATTATTATATTTGTTGTTTTGTTGTTTTATGTTTGTGTCTGTGTAGGTGTTTGTGGGTCAAACTGACCCAAAGACCATATGACGAATGTAAATGTGTGGGGTATAGTAGCATGGGTGCTCAATAATTTTTTTTTTGTTTGTACATGTCTCTCACCGAAAATAAGCTCAGGCCATTGAGCTTCAGGTAGAACAATGGATACTTGTACCATTTTTCTTCTTGTAAAAACTTGAAACGAGTCAATTTGACCCGAGTACCATACAAGAGTTATGAGGAAGAACAAAAAAAAATCTTCAAAATTCCTTTGCTTCGTCTCACAATGCCGTTTCAAATTGTAAATCTTCATCACAGCTTTAGTCTCCTGGCATGTTAAGCACATGGGTCTTGTGCTGGATTGAGGGAGAATGAATGCAAATTTTCCAGTCCATTCTTATTCGAATTGGCGATTTTCACTGTCCACTTTTCTTTTAGCAGTGAACTTTGAACACGCCATTTTCGTGCAATCTAGAGGCTCCTACAGTCGGCAAAATGTTAATATGCGAACTGCTCCAAAAACAAAAGTGAAAGTTAAAAATTGCGCTGGCAGCAGTGCATGACCCAAGTGTCTGTGTGTCGTTGGCATGGAGACAAGTCCCTGTATACGCTTGCAGGCCCAAACAAAACACATGGTGAAGGAATAATGGTTCGGGGGCCACAAATAGGAGGCCGGGGGCCGCCTATTGAGGACCACTGGTCTAGTGAGTCTTTTTTAAGCATTAAGTGAGACTGCATGTTGGTGTGTGACTATCTGTGCATCACAGAGACAGACAGGTTAAGTCTTGAGACAGTAAACACTAGAACAGCAGCTGCATTGGTTTCTCTGTCATTCACAGGCACATGGAGAAACAACATCTCGTAAAAATCTCTTGAAATAGTGTTGGAGGGCACCAACCTGGAGCACAAGTCCATTGATCTGAATGCATTCAGATGGGCAAGCACTGAAACATTTTACTCCACATTTAACTTTTTATTAATTTATCAAACCTCCAGGCCGAGCTGCAGAATGGCCAGTGGATGGGTGTTAATGGTTTAATGGTTTTAAATTGATATTTATGGACACACAGTTCTCCGAGCCAGCAGAAGTCTTGATACTCTGATATCTAGCAATAGTGTTTTGGTTGATATCCAGATTAACAGTGTACCTACTGAATCTGACTCATTGTCTTAGTTCTGCAACCGGGCAGCCAAACTTTATCCATATAACTCTTTTCAGAAAACAGATATTCGCCCTGATTTGTTTTCTCTGAGACTTTGCGCGGGCTGTTCCAGAGAAGATCCGCTCTGTCTTTTAATTAACCATATTTCCTTCCACTGTAAACCATCTGGTAAAGCAGGAAAGACTGAAACGTAACGTCTCAGTTGTCTCCTCAGCTGGTATTCAGTATGATGAACATCCCCCCGGTCACCCTGGCTGTCCTGGGACTCAACACGTACCTCTATCTGTTTCCTGCAGCTCCAGTCATGCAGGTAATGCACTAACATGGCACTAAAGTCAGAGTTGTGCCAAGCAGCAAATAAGACATTGAGAGAAGTTAAAATTCGGTTTAAAAGACAGTAAAATAGGCAAATAAACTGTTAACAATGAAAAAGAAATGGCATTTAGAGGACTATCAAAGAAAAGCAAACAAATGAAGTATTCTGTCATTTTGATATCCTTAAAAACGTTGATGTTGTGTTTCTAACTTTTCTAATGGGACAGTTTGCTTCTTCACTGACCCAGTCAGTGCTTATGTGAATACTATCCACTCTCCTCAGGTCTGTGTGAGTCTCAAGCAGGTGTTTGAGTTTAAAGGCTGGCGCCGTCTTCTGTTGAGTCCGCTGCATCATGCTGATTTGTTGCACCTCTTCTTCAACATGGCGTTCTTCCTCCCGAGTGGTAAGAGGCTGGAGAGGCGGCTGGGCGGAGCCTGGTTCGTCTACCTGCTGTCGGTCTTCTCTCTGCTCACCAGATTGGTCTATCTGGCGCTGCAGGCGGTGTTAACTGAGCTCACCCAGGACCAGTCCTACAGCACGACCTGTGCTGTCGGCTTCTCAGGTAAAGACTCGTCAGCAGGCTCACAGAAGAGTAACAGTAAAGATGGTCAAAAAGATCATTGAAATGCTAAATAAGATGGATTCAGCAGCCCGTGCTATATATGTCAGTTGAGCGTGTTGTTTCTTATTTGGACGAACTAAAAACGCAACAAGCTGAAAAAACCCCCCTAAATCTGATTCTGACTTTGTCTGCATTAAAGGGATATTCCGGTGTAAATTTAATCCATGGTCTAACACACCTTGACACGAGAGATCAAGTTAGCAGACGGAAATGACTCAGAAAAGACCGCACGATGACAATACATTGCATAATACGCCTCCAACAAGAAACCGCCATTGAAAAGCCACAAATAATGCTCAGAACAGCACCAAACTTCAGCAACAGCACAAATAGGGTCTCAGCACATAGTTCGAGGCATCAAAACTCCACTAGCTTAGCTGGATGCTTAGGTTTGATGCCCCGGACTATGTGCTGAGACCCTATTTGTACCGTTGCTGAAGTTTCGTGCTCTTATGAGCATTATTTGTGGCTTTTTGGTGGCGGTTTATATTTGGATCCATTTACTGCAGTGTATTGTTGTCGTGCGGTCGTTTCTGAGGTTGATAAAACTCCGTAAATTAGCGGTCTGCTAACTTGATCTCTCGAGAGGGAGTCTAACACAGTTTCACGGTGATTTAGACCATGGATTAAACTTACACCGGAATATCCCTTTAAATGTTTTCTTTAATGGTGGTCTTGACTTTGTTTTTGTTCTGCGTTCTCTAAGCACCCGCTCTGCATTCTGTCATCACTGATCCGTCCATGTGTTTATTGATATTTAGTGATTTATATTGCTTTTCCCTCTGTGAAAGTGCATCAAGGCAACTGTACATTGCAGAATACCACATGTTCTGAGGCATTGTTTTTACTCTAATTTCTCCTATACTCTACTTAGCTCTAATCACACTGGGGTGAAGTTTCCCAACCTTCCTGTTTATTCATCCTTGTTAATATGACCGTGGTTCTAGGAGTCCTGTTTGCTCTGAAGGTGCTCAGTTACCAGGACAACCCTGATGGTGAGAGCAGCGTGATGGGTTATACTGTTTCCAATCGCTATGCTACCTGGGCGGAGCTGATCGTGATCCAAATAACAACACCAAGGTGAGTAGCCAACCAAAATCTGCATAACAAGTGAACCAGGAGTCACTCGTCAGACACGACTGTGAACAGTACTGACACATTTAGGACAGTAGTAGCACTGCCGAGGTTAAAGCTTCTTTTTCAACGAGATAATCAATGTCCAATCAAGGAACGATTCACAAATTTTTTTAAGTCGATCTCTCTGTATTTACTATAGAATAACATCGCCACAACTTGTAGACAAACTGTTAATCTTCCCAATGTTTGATCAGATGATGCATGCAAAGGCCAAGGGAGCTGATTTCAACCTTTAAACCAGTTATTTTTGTAGAAAGCCCCGATAGCATTAATAGATTGTATAGACCGGAGAAACGAGACGAAGATATGAAGAAAATCTGGGATAACACTGTTCAACCAGATGTCAGTGTTTCATTGGTTAAGAGTTAATCGGTTGCCTGCTTCTTCTTCAGGGCCTCTTTCATTGGTCACCTGGCAGGTATCCTGGTGGGTCTGCTCTACACTGCTGGACCACTGAAGGCCATCATGGAGATATGTGCATGTTTCAAGAGCAAAGATGCTTATTAAGGGCTGTAAAACCAACTGACTCCAGCATCACATGGGATGTAGGTGTATGTTAAATTTGTGTTAACCTGTGGTGGATGTGGAGAAAGTGGGAGTGTTATTTTAAGTGAGTCCAGATGTGACCTTGTGACTGCTGCAATTATGTGTATTAGTGTTTTACTATTATGAAGGACGAGAAAAGACTGCCTCTCTTCAGTCATCATCTATGCACTGCTGATGTGTGACTTGATTGGAAGCAATAAAAGAACTTCTGGAAAATAAATATTGTGTCGAACTTGATGTTTGACCAACTTGACAAACCTTAGACCCTGTGTATCCTGTTTAAAGCGCCATATGATTTAAGATGTCTATGTTCACGTACTGGCCTCGTCGGAGCAAAACAGGTTTGTTAAGTAACATACAGACAGACATAACGAGCTTCTCTTTGTGATACTTTGATGTATTTCACATATTGCTTGATCAATTTCAGAGTAAGAATAAGAATTCCTTCATTTGTCCTGCAAACGGGGACATTTCTTTGTCACAGCAAGCAAAGGACAGCAATATTACAATAAACTATAATAATAGTAAGAAAATAAACAATATAATAAAACTGCAAGAAATAGAATAGACTTGTGCATACATAATATTGAACAGTATGAACAGTGTAATTATATGAGACAGAAAATGACCCGAAATGTGCCTGATTCAAATGTTACCTGGATCGTATTACAACTAATTTCTCCAATAACATCAATGCAACGTGTGGGACAAGAGAGGAAAGACAACAAAGGAATAAATGAATAAATATAATATGAACTAGAGTAAAGTACTAGAAACAGTTTTATTCTTCTACACTGATAGACTCAGTGTTCACTGAATAAATAAGGTGGATACATCCATCATGCAAGTCCCATTTAAAAACATTCAGAATAGTTTTTGTTTTAAATTAAACACACGCCAACATGACTAAAATATATTAGGTTAATGTAATATTTACATCAGAATTTAATGAATATCCTTAACATATTTTCTGCTTTCAAGAGGAAATAAAACTCTAAAAACCTCTAACATAATCAATGAATAAAGACAAACAAATAAAACAAGCTGTCAGAATATCTGACATGATCAAATTACTTTTCTCTGAAAATTTGCTAATAACTGTTTCAGAGTGGATCTCTCTTTGTCTCTCATCTTGCTGTATTTCCTCCATGTGGCCGCTAGAGAACAGCAAACATTCAGGCTTCTACATGGAAACATTCAACAGTCAACTCCACTACAACTAAAAAAGAAAACTGAGTATGCATAAATACATTTGTTAATTGATTGAAATACCATGTTTACAGTTTTCATATTTGGGTTGACAATAAAATAAAACACTCAAGTAAAAAATAGGCATTTATTTATGGAAAGATCTCCACAAATGTAGTTAATACAGGGTTCTTTAATGAAATACATTATGCAGGGGTCAAAAAAGTGTTCAACTGCTATTAACTGTGTTACTTAAATAGGACAGAGTAGCTTCTGGATGCCATAATTAACATTATAGGGAATACGTTTTTGTTAAGTTTTTGAGAAGGGCATAAGCAGGAGAACGTCAGCGAAGAGGGCAAAAAGGAGCATGAGTCAAAATTAAATTTAAATTATTTTGGGGTCCACTTTACATGCAGAATTCTCAAGGTACAACTGGAAAAAAAAAAAAAACAAATGCAGGAAGGAAGAAACTAAGTAAATCACAAAACTATCTGACCCTAAAAAGAGGTTATGAACACAAAGAATCATGACAACCAAAGAAACATCAATGCAAACATCAATGGCAATACAGTTTAATAAATATTTAATAAAAAGCAAACTGCATTATGGTAAAGGCTAAATATGTTTAAATGTCATCTTCAGGAGAAAAAGCACTGATGAGGAAAAATACATCACTGATGATGGGACTGAAAACCAAAGAAGAAGATCCGTGACGCGCATGCGCCGCTACGTCGGTTTGTTATTGTCACGTGACAGCTGACTCAACCGCCAACTGTTGCTGAGTATCTTCTAGTTTCTGCTGGAAATGATGAAATACGAAGACACACACTCTGCTGACGTGTTGTTCAAGATGTTTATAAGCACAACCTCAACTCGTCTGTGAGCGGTGAACCACTGGAAGCGGACTTTAAGCGCGAACGAGGTTAAAACACCCAACTAATATTTAAAGTTAGCATTAGCATTAGCTGAATCCCCACAGAAGGAGGAAGTGGACTGACGGGACTGAACCAACGGTAACTTTTATTTAAGTTATCGTGGATGCTGCTGATAAACGCGTCTTAAACTCTGATGTGAGGCTGTTGACTAGTTACCTTTAAGAGGGGGAATAGAGATAAAACCTTCCTCGAAGTTTAATCACGTCATTTCTGAGTTTAGTGAGTCTTTTTTGAGCATTTAGCATCAGTGTCTGCATGTTATTCTGTGACTCTGTCTGAGCAGCACAGAGACAGACTGGTGAGAAATAGTGTTGAGGGAAACTAACCTGGAGCAACATCTATTGAATGAATGCATTAATATGGGCAAGCACTCAAACATGTTACTCTACATTTAACTTTTTATTAATGCATCAAACCTCCAGGCTGAGCCAACACAGATGAGACTTGATGACCAAAATGTCCCAGATTCACAGAAGTCTTGATATTCAGTGTTTTGGTGAATTAAATCAGATTGGCAGTGTACCTACTGAGTCCGACTACCGAGCAGCCAAACTTCTTTAATTCTGGTAAAGCAGGAAAAGACTGAAAATTGATCTCTCAGTTGTCTCTCCACAGCTCGTTTTCAGTATGAGGAACCGACAGAGGGGATCCCATCTGGGCCTGCTGCTCCTGGCGTCCCAGCTGCTCCAGGTGGGTCTGGACAACATCCCCCCGGTCACCCTGGCTGTCCTGGGACTCAACGCGTACCTCTATCTGTTTCCTGCAGCTCCACTCATGCAGGTAATGCACTAACATGGCACTAAAAGTCAGAGTTGCACCATGCAGACACAAAGTGCTTCTCAGAGGCAAAGAAATACATGAAAATTAGGCATTAAGAGAAGTTTAAACTCTGTTTAAAAGACAGTAAAACAAACCAATAAACATGAATATCATCCACTCAATCCTCAGGCATGTGTGAGTGTCCAGCAAGCGTACTGGTTTAAAGACTGGCGCCGTCTTCTGCTGTCCCCGCTGCATCATGCTGATGACTGGCACCTCTACTTCAACATGGTGTCCTTCCTCTGGAAAGGTATGAGGCTGGAGAGGCGGCTGGGCGGAGCCTGGTTCGTCTACCTGCTGTCGGTCTTCTCTCTGCTCACCGGATTGGTCTACCTGGCGCTGGAGGCGGTGTTAACTGAGCTCACCCAGGACCAGTCCTACAGCATGGCCTGTGCTGTCGGCTTCTCAGGTAAAGACTCGTCAGCAGGCTCACAGAAGCTGAACAGTACAGTTGGTCAAGTGATTTTACTTTTCATTTAATTCTCTAGAGTACATGTGTATTGATAAATCTGTAGGTTAAGGGACGTCCTTGTTGTGGTCTTGGATCTTGTCTAACTTTTTCTAGGAATTGTGAGCATCTGTAAAGACTCTCAACTGTCGACTAACTACGAAAGCACAACATCCAAAATATGTGGAAACTGGTTAACAAGCTGAAGAACTAACTTTAAATCTTATTCTGACTTTGTTTACGTGAAACATATTTTCTTTTATGTTAGTTTTAATGACTTTGTTTTTGTTCTGCGTTCTCTAAGCACCCTCTCTGTATTCTGTCACCACTGATCCATCCCTGTGTTTATCGAGATTTTGTGGTTTTTATTGCTGTAGGAGTCCTGTTCGCTCTGAAGGTGCTCAATAATCACTACCACCCTGGAGGTGTGACCTATGTGATGGGTTTACCTGTTTCTAATCGCTATGCTAGCTGGGCGGAGCTGGTCCTGATCCATATGACATCACCAGGGTGAGTAGCCAACCGAAATCTGTATAACAAATGAACCAGGATTCACCAGTAAGGCACACTGTAGAGACACTCGTGTGAACAGTGCTGACACATGTAGCAGAGTAACAAATATTATGCATTATATTAAATATGTCCACATTGGCTTTTCTCTCCGTCCTCAGCCATCATGAGAGCTCATAATGCCACCAAATTGCTACCAGTTAATCTGAGGGTAGCAGACAGCGAGCTAGGGCTTCATCTCCCAGTGACAATAAAAATACAATTATCGAACAGCCCTGCACAGTAATAAGTGATATGTTCTGAAGTGCATATGTAGGTACAGTCATTGCACAGAGTTAAGTTTGAGGGAAGCAGCAGGCAGCGGCAGCGGTACTTTCTGAGGAAGCTGAACTCGTTTAGGTTCAGTCCAGACATCATGTTAGTATTCCACAGCTGCTTCACAGAGAGTGTTATTGCTTTTTTTCAATTATACAGCATCTGTTTCCACTCAGTAACTATCCAGAATCTGAGGAACTGCATAATGTTTTATGTATAATGTACTTCCAGCTTCCCACCACTGACTGATGTGACATGATTGACAATTAGTGAAGTCCTGTTGATGCGTGCTGTGTGGTGCAGTGGATGAAAGTGTCCACCAGATGTCAGTGTTTCATTAGTTAAGAGTTAATCGGTTGCCCGCTTCTTCTTCAGGACCTCTTTCATTGGTCACCTGGCAGGTATCCTGGTGGGTCTGCTCTACACTGCTGGACCACTGAAGGCCATCATGAAGAAATGTGCAGGTCTGAAATTCTGTGCGTGTGTGCTGTGTCTTAAACCATAGACCCATTTATCCTGTTCATAGCACCATGGGATTAAAGACGTCTATGTACTGGCCTCATTGGAGCTCTTATTATCAGTAACAATACAGGTTTGTTAAGTAACACAAGGTCAATAATAGCACGAATGAGTCACTGGAGATGGCCTGTAGTCCATGTGCAGACCTCTGTGTGTGCCTCAGTATTTATCAGCATGTAAACCTAAATGCACACTCCATTTGTACTGAAGTCTGTTTGTCTGCATTTTCACCAGAGTTTGTGACGGCAAACGGATATAACTCCCGGCCCGGTGCGTTCTACAGCTCTACAGGCTCCTCAGGTAACAGCAGTCAAGGAAAGTTATAAAGAATACGAAGAATTTGATATGTTTTCTTTGGTATTTTCAATCAGAGGAATGTAGAATACTCCAGCCATAATGTTTTAACATGTTTCTCAAATTTGAATAGTTATACCATAAGTGTGTGTGTGTGTGTCTGCAGGCTACAGTGGCACTCATGGAGGATACTCAGGAAACCACCAATATGCACCAGATTACACAACAGCACCTACAGCATCTTATACAGGCGGACTGACGGAGGAAGAGCAGATAGAGGCGGCCATTAGAAACAGTCTGAATGACAGAGGTAAGGGAGGAGATGGAGAGTACTGATGATGGAGAAAACCACTGACAGCTGAAAGTCACTCTAGATAAGAATCATCTGAATCACAGGGAAGACTGTAAATCTAATAATATTTTGTTTTCTAGGACAAAGCAACGAGAGAAGAGCTCCGCCTCCTTATGGTTTCAACCTCTCTGAGGAGGCGACGGCTGAGGAGCTCAGGCAGAGGAGACTGAGGAGGTTTGACAGCTGAACTGCCAGCCAGCGGAGACGAAGGACAATCCGCGATGAGACAGAAGAGGAATTCCCTCCTGAGGCCTCGTCCATACTCTGCTTCCACAGACTGACGGAGAGCACCCTGAATGCAAAGGTCTGACCACACAGTCTGACACAGTAAACGGCTCTTTTACTGTGTGGTGCCTTTCTGTTAAAGTGCCTCTGAGTGTTACCAAAGAGTTAATGTAAGCTATGGAAAGCTACTTTAATGCTTCCAATCAAAAAAGAGGAAAGTTAATGAGTATTTGTCTTATTTCTCAGCCAATTTTCTGTTGTTACACCACTTAAAGTTTTGAAAAGGGCACCGGAGGTCAAAATAGATGCCATAAAGTTGTTTGAGCCCAATTATAAGCTCCCTAACCCATCCAAATCACTAGATCTAAATCTAAATGTTATATTTAGATTTGTCAAACATGGACTAATAAACAAGTAGACTTCAGATGCAAGATGTGAAACCTTTATTCTATCAGTAAAAACAGAAGAAAAGGTCACCCGTTTCTTTCCATCTAGGCCATGTCAGACCAAGTCCAGCTCAAAGATTGTGATGCTTAGACTTCAGAACTGGATTATTTTGTGTCAGTCAAGGATAATTCAGTATAAAACAGTCTTAATCCCAGATCGGGAGTAGCACCTGTTTGATTAGATCTCACACTTCCTTTGTCACTTACAAAATAAAAGTCAGGTCAGTCGTCGACGCCTGACGCTTGTGAGTTTCGTGCACATCACATGAGCTTCGCTGGAATTTTTAGACTTTTTCCATGTCTGAATATTTTGGCATGTGATCAATATAAGCGCTGCACAGCATGTTGGGAGTTGTGCTTTGAAACGGTGGAATGAATTTGGCTGGATTAGGGGGGCGCACGTGTCGGTGCGACGCTGTCGATAATACTGAAGCGGAGCGAAGGAGATCGATGGATTCTCTCAGAGACAAACAAACAGAACACGTCACTTACTTTGTGTTTTCAAGAGAGCGCTTGAGAGTGAAGCAAACCGTGAACAGCTGTCTCTACGCACCTCTTTTTGCATGTTATGAGCATTATTTACTCAAATGTATTTGAATAAATAATGCTCAGTTTTTGATGAAGAAGTTATATTTGTTAAGTTTTAGCATCTAGTCCGATGTGCTCCAGTCCCTGTGGATCTTTGATTGATTTCATGACTTTTTCTCTCCCTCTGACCTACCAGAACAGAACCTTCTCTGTGTTCCGGGTCCTCCTGGTTTAGGAATTAAGCACTGAGAATAAGTTCAGCGTTTTTTTTTATCTAAACTTTTATCATATGTGGTCTGGATACAAAAAAAACCTGTGAAATCAGCCCTTTTTCTGTTCTCACAAATAGAATAAAGGTATTTCACTTTTTGAAAACTGAAAGTGAAAGCTAATGAAATGGATGCTGACCTCGCAACGGGTAAGACTTTAAATCTCAATAGGTTTTTAAAGCTATTACTAAACTTCAAAAGGCAATATTGAGAAAAGCAGTGGGATAGCTGCAGGCAGAAATGAAGCTGGAATTTGAATCTTTAATGGGGATACCAATGAATTCCAGCTTCTTTTTTCTTTTTTTAATGAGATGTTAAATCCGAACCAGCCAGTATTTTCACAGTGGGCTCAGTCAGTACGTACCAGCCATACTCAGAATGATGCTTTTGAACTGTGTCTCTCTCCACGCTGTTCATGCTGTTCTGACTGATTCCCTTTTTTCCTTTCAAATCAGCTTTTATCAGATTACCAAAGCACCACACTGTATAGAGGCAAGTCATACATAACCATTGCAGAGGACCCATCGTTGATGAATGCTGTGCTGCTGTATGTTAAAAGGTTACACATCTGCTGTCATGCATGTCATGTTGGTTCCTGTGATGCTACATCTCTAATAAATGTTCTTATGAGTATAAAAAGTTTTGTTTTTTAATCTGTACCACCGTGACCTCTCTCATTTGTTTGTGGATTACCCAGCTACAAGTTTGGTAATATGGCTGCAAGACCACCAGACATGCAATGACTAGTGTTCCTGTTCTCATAGAGTATTACTTTAGGTAAAACATTATTTTCAGAAAAGCGTGAAGTTATGCAGAATCTCCTTTTTTCTTTATCAAACTCGACATCACACTCTAGACTTTCTAAAAAAGTTGCCACGCGGGAGTGACGCTGACTGTAAGCAAAGTCACAAAAGCAACGTTGAAGAAGTACACTGCTGGCTCTGAAGCCCTGAGGCATGATGGGAAGTAGGACAATCTTAAATTAGAGCCAGTGAGCCATCACCCCACATGGGTCTGAAGCCACGCTGAAGCGGATCCAATCAAACTGTGCATGCCTGTCGCTGACATGGAATCTCAAGCAGGAAGCAGGGGTGAGAAGGTTGTGTGTAAATTACCCAGACACTAGAGGTGGATGTCGAACTGTTTTTGATAACTGATGCGTTTGACAGTTTGCGTAGTTTGATTTTGAAATCCTGCCAAGGGGAGTGTGGGAGCTGAGTGGGAGCGCAGGACCCTCGCAGAACATGAATGTGGGAGGCTGAAGAGTGACGGAGAGGATGACAGGACGGGGACGACACACACGGCGCAGCAGTTGCTCCTGTTGCAGAGTGCGTCTGAAGCATGGGCGCACTTTAAAGACGTTTCTTGACACGTTGGTGGTTTTATGTCTTTCTCGGTGTTCAAACATGTCGGGGAAAGGTTGTATCTCGGGTTCGTCATCTCACGTCTCGTCTCCAAAAAGATCAGACAGCTGTGATACCGTCACTGAGCATCAGAGACAAAACCGTGAGAAACTGTCCTGGTTCACTTATTTGAGGCGGAGTTCAGTTAGGCGTTTAGGATAGCAATGAGGCTCGGCGAGAGTCGCTCTTAAACCAGAAGATTCTAGTTCAAACCACTTCGACAGGCACCAGATGTACTGATTTATCCTTGAGCGAGTCACTGAATCACTGATGTATACTGTGACTGAAGCTGTTGTCTGCTTATTTTGTGCAGTTATCTCTTAAATTGTTTTTTATCATCGAAAAGCCATTTGCCCCAAAACATGTCATTTAGTGTTCAGACTCTATAGATGAAGACGGGGGATCCTGACCTGGTTAGAGCTGCGTGTAACAAATACTTATATCATTAATTAATCCAATGATTTTTTTCATGATTAATCAGTCTCAAAATTGCCACAAAAAAACAGAAGAAATGGTTAAAAACATTTCCCACAGCCCAAAGACTCTTCGTTCATATTATAAATTCTAACGAAGAGTGTCAAATCTTCACATTTAAGAAGCTGGAACCAACAAATGTTTGATGTTTTCGCTTAAATTATGACTGAAACTATTATTGCTATCACTAATCTTCTTTCAGGGTGCCGTTGTGTTACAGAGAGCTGTACGGTGAGTCACAGTCTGTCAGGGTGAAGAGTTGTCACGGTTACTCTGTTTGATTAGAGTCTTTCCAACACGGCGACCTTGAGGCCGACGCTAACCAAACGCACCGTGACAGGGCCGGATTTAAGACGGGTGTATGTAGGTGGGCCGAAACCTTGACTGACCTGAAGTACCCCTCGGCTCTCTGGCTGAGCTTGGCGGAGACATTTCACCCCGCTGCCATGTGCTGCTCCTGACCCTTTGGAGAAAGAAAAGAAAAACAAAACACCCTCCACTCAATTCGACGTGAAGGTCAATTTGTCTTTGCATCTAGCCAAAGCCAGCTGAGATCACAATAAGACCCCCACAGGAGCGATAATTGTACCATCGCATAAATGACACGAGCTTTTGGTAAAAGACGGAGCCGGAGGTTTTGGATTACTCTCCCTCTCTCTCTCTCTCTCTCTCCCCGCAGTGCAGTGATTAACTTCATCTCACTCAAATCCTGCTCAGCAACTCATAAAGTCTCATGGAGAATGGTATTAACTTGTGCAGAGGTATAAGCCCAGGGCTAATTTTTCCAACAGTTTTATCACTGGTGTGCCAGAGTTACATGCTGCCGTTGATGACTAAAGAAACTTGCCACACTATTTATAGGATAATCTCATGAAATCCCTCCCCCCCCCCCCCCCCCATCACTCCCAGCCCACCCTCACCCTCCCACTTATAATTATCCTGCTGACTTTGTTCTCCGCTTTCCCTGTTCTTCCCTGCCCCGTAGTCGAACTTAATGGAACTTCCTGTCTCACTATCAAAGCCCCTGCACACCCACGCGGGTCTCTTCAGTTCTTCCCGCTGATTAGCGCTCTTGTTCTAATCAGCCAGAAAGACCCGGCTCGCTGCAAACGATAACGTTGAAGGAGGTGTAGGTTGTCCCGCCTCAAGAGGCTCAACAGGACTGTGAGCGAGTTGTCACCGGTGGTTAATCCGGGTTCTTCAAAGGAATAACGTCAGGTGCATGTCACCAAAATCAGCAGCAGTCCCGTTACATCAAAAATATTGCCAGATTAATAAATAGAAATTAGAAAAAGGAGGGAAAGACGCTCTGAAATATTATTTAATTACATGTGCAAGAGGATGAAACCATGTGGAAACATTTTTTTTTGTGGCTCGGTGGTAGCGCCAGTGTGTTGTTATTTGAACTTCGCTGGTTCGATTCCCATGGTCTGCATGTCAAAGTGTCCTTGGGTAAGATACTCTACTGAAGAAACTCTAAATTGCTCCTGATGTGCTGGTCGACACCCTGCATGGCGGCCACCACCATCAGTGTGTGTATGAATTACTGTAAGTCACTTTGGATAAAAATTTTGTGTCTGCTAAATTTAAACGTGAGCTTCTTGTTCAAAGGACCGTCGTCAGCACAACTTGCTAATCTAATTGTAACTGTCAGGGTTTATCAGGGCATTGTTTTTTTTTTATTTCTCATTGTATATTTGTCTGATTACTAGTCAAAATGTGGTTTTTTTACACTTAAAGGAGAACTTCGGTCGTTTTTTAACCCATATCCCTGTTGATCGAAGAAAAATAACAAGAACATTTAGCACAATATTTACAGAGTAAATCCGCTTTAGCTGCCGTCCTGATATCTGGTCAATATTGTGCAAAAAAATTCACATTATTTTTCCTCCTGACAGCACTCGGTAACCTCGATCAACAGGGATATGAGTTAAAAAACGGCCGAAGTTCTCCTTTAATGTCAGACCCAACACAGAGAGAGTAACATTTTATTAAACACTTGTTCCATTGGAGGATATTTGACTTATGACAACAAAGGAACACCTTATTTTTTATTTTATTTACGTTTTATTTATTTTTTCAATATCTAGATGGCTCAAAGTCACAAATATGAGCCGTATTTTGCAGGATAACCAGTCATTCATATGTCTGATCAGTTGTTGTATATAAGACACTCATTTCTCCTCCTGTGTGTCCTTTTCATCCAAAACACTGCGTGAACTCACAGATTTGCTCCTCATGACGCTGAGCTGCAGCGTTCACCGTAAACACAGAGTGTCACAAAGCCTCGAATGTTTCTGCTCCTCTTTATTTTACTACTCCTCCTCTTTGTGATTGGTGTAGATTCAGTAATCGTCAGTAGGTGATGTTGAAAACCAAGCTTCATTAATATTCTGTATATGTGATTTAAATAGATATATAACAGTAGTAGATAAACATTCGCTTGCCAGACACGTTTCTCCAAAGCATGCACACATGTGGAGCAATCGGGGATCAGTGTTTTGCTCAAGGACATGCCGACAGGATTCAATATAGTAAATAGGAAAACTCGGGGATGAAGATAAAGATTAAAATACAATAAAATAAAAGTGAGCATGAAGTAAAACGACTACACTCTAAAAATGGATTAATATGCTGTCCACAGATGAACATGCATAATACAGAAGACACATGTTTCAGTTTTCCAGCCCTGTTCATTATTTATCTCTTTTCAACATCCTTCAGTGTTGAGTAACTTCTAAATAAACCTCCCTGGAGGCAATATGCAAAACTCCAAAGCTAAACCGGCACAAACAGAAAGCATCCACAGCGACAGACACACTCAGATTAAATTGATTGCGTCCTCAGAGCACAGCCGCAGAGTTTTTAGTTTCTCTCGGGGGTTGAATGCAGTTCAACTCGCCCGCTTTTACATGAACTGCCCGCCTCTTTTACTAACTCCTCTACAGCAGCTTTGATGGGTTGACAAGGGTACTTGAGACTATCGCATTCAGCCCTTCAACAAATATCAATTCAAATCTACTCTTACACTTCTTTTTTTTTTTTTTTTAACTCGGTTGTCTTCTGTGGAGCTGTCACGCAATCTCTCCCTCTTACATTTCTCCCTCTTTTGTTCTCTCCTGCATCTCGGCGCGTCTCTCTCTCTCTCTACTGCTTTAGGAATTTTCCTCCCTTTGAATTTTGATTCCTCCCCAGTGCCTGCGCTTTCTACCGCCTTTTCTAAAACTCTCTTTTTGCCTTTCTGTCTGTTTCTCTGCCTCCTCGTGTGCGCCTCACTGATGATCTCTCTCTTCTTCCCCCTTGATGTTTCTTTCTGTTTCTTGATTCATCTCACATTCTACCACTGCTTTTTGATCTCACTATACCTATACCTCTTTCTCTCAGTCTCTCTCTCTCTCACACACACACACACACACACTCTCAGACTGTCTCTTTCCTCCTGGGTTGCCTGCAGATCAGAGTTGGCATGGTTCTCAGTAAGCTGCAGAGTTACCGAGCTCCTTGATTCATCCCAGCTAACTGGGTGACCCATTTTTTTTGCACAATCTCGCACATTTTCATGCTCTGAAATGAAGTACTGTAAAGTGTTTTTACCACATCAAGTTCAACAATATATCTATACTGCCACCATTTGATTCTTTTCCCATCAAACATCTATAAATGAAGCCTTTGCATGCTTTCAAAATGGAGTACCCCAGAGGTCCGCTCTTGGTCCACCGCGGATCCACATGAAGGACAAAGTAAATGCACATTAATCCAGCTAAAGGAATACATTTTCCTCCTACCTTGGAAATTATTGCCTTCAAAATGATCCCGCAACACATCTTAAAATCTGAAAATATCAAGAGATCGATCCCACCAGAGCTCTTTTGAGCAGGACGTAAATGTTGAGTGGTGACACACGACTTGTATCGGAGTCGATGATACATAAAGCGTAACATCACCATACAGCACCTGGTGGATTGCACCTTTAATTTTTTGTGATCCGACAATAAACACACGGAAGAAGGCTGTTGTCGGGCTCATGACGTCAGAGCCTCGGGGTGGAGCCCCACAGTGTAGACGAAGGAGACAAATGTGTTGTCGCTGGTGTGGACATTTTTTACAGTTTCAGAAGAAGACAACATGATACAAGCTCGCAGTACATGTTCTGTAAGGGGTCCAATATGAGGGAAAATGTCCTGTGATATGGAATATTACATCATCCAGTCGGCTCACTACATCTTTACTTTCTTACCCTCAGCTCTGCTTAAACTTCAGGTTCTGAGCTTAGTGATATTGGCCATGAGAAGCATCCAATATGGAAAAAAATCCATCTTGTTCCTCTGGAACATTCAGTAGTCAAAACTCTCTGAGTCAAGTCACTTGTTGTGAAAACACAAGATGTCAGAACTGATTTCATGCCTCATCGAACAACAGGACAATCCCTTGAATTTGTGTTGTAATTATTGATAGTCAGTGAAAAAAATCTAACCAAAAACCTTTATGAACGCTTATTTATTTATCAACTTCTCCTCAGTAAACTCATGTCAAACTCATCACTTTTAAACAGTGAAGCACTGAAAGCCAGAGCAGAGAACAACTAGAAATCTTAACCCGACAACATACAATGAACACAGACAAGTCGTTCAAGTCATCGCACCTGAAGTCAAAGTCGCAAGTGTTTAATTTCCAAATCCAAGTTAAGTTGCGAGTCTTCTCCGGTCCAAGTCTCGATGACTCGACTCCACATCTCAGCCACGAGTTAGACGAGTCCTCACTGGTGAAAGAAACATAAAGTTTTATGGAGAGCAGATTGAACACGGGGGTGAAACTGAGCTGCTCATAATCTGATGAGGAATAATAGACTGCTGAACTCCCCTAAAATGTAAAGCATCTCCAAATAAAATGGTACGTAGGTTCACTGAGTTCTTCTTACGTACCACGCTTCAATGATAAAACTGCAATTTGACATTTTGCCTAACAGTGATGACATTCTGTGAAATACTGCTGTGTTCTTTGTCAGTCTAACAGTGGTGGCTGATAGAGTTTCTCACTCTAAACTGGGTCACAGTTGTATTACACAGAATATACGACGCAGCAGTGGAAACTCCTACACACAGTTCAAACAATCTAATGATGTGCAGACGTCGCATTCTGACGGCTGTGTGAGGGAAATTATGAACTTTTTTATTAACATCTTGTTTCCTTTGCAGATACACAGACACACCAGTTTTATTCAGCGTGCAAAAAAAGAAAAAGAAAATAAATATATATATAAAAATCAGTGGAGCACCACCTGCAGTTACAACATTAAAATGCTGCTTACACCTTCATGTGTCATTAATTTAACACTTCTAACACATTTTGCTGTTGCACGATGAGACACTTTAACTCATCACAGACTTTTATATATTGTGGTGTGTTTTAATTTTATCTCAGTGGGAATATCTTTTCCACCACCCATTCATTACGCTTGGGTGGCAGACAAATAAACCACAGGGTGTCATATCAGATAATCAGTGCCCTTAATCAATAAGATGCCCTCTTTATGAGGAGGAACACAACCTGAGACGTGCAGAACTGGGTTACTGTCGGTACCAGCTCTGTGAGGGTGATGATATTTCTGCAGAGCAGTCGTCCCACTTCGTGGCTCAATTGTTGAAAAACGCGCACTAAAGTGCCCTCCTGGGAGCTAAAACGTGTGCTAAAGTGCCCTCTTGGGAACCAAAAAAGCATGTCAAAGTGCTCTCTTGGTTGGCAAAACACACTAAACTGCCCCCTTGGCTGGTTAAAACATGATATACTTCCCTCTTGGGAGCCAAACCATGCGCTAAAGTGCTCTCTTGGGAGTCAAAACGTGTGCTAAAGTGCCCTCTTGGGAGTCAAAAAAGCATGTCAAAGTGCCCCCTTGGCTGGTTAAAACACACTAAACTGCCCCCTTGGCTGGTTAAAACATGATAAACTGCCCTCTTGAGAGCCAAAACATGCGCTAAAGTGCCCTCTTGGGAGCCAAAACACGTGTTAAAGTGCCCTCTTGGGAGTAAAAACATGTGCTGAAGTGCCCTCTTGGGGTAAAAACATGCGCTAAAGTGCCCTCTTGGGGTCAAAACATGCGCTAAAGTGCCCTCTTGGGAGCCAAAGCGTGCGCTAAAGTGCCCTTCGTTTCGCCCCTGCCCTTCAAAAAGTCTGTGCGCGCCACTGATCTCTGTAATGGCACAAGATCACTAAAAAATACATTTTTGGTCTATAAGGGATTTAAAAAACGAGCCTAAAGCTCCCCAGTGGACCCAGAACCCCACTGTGGGAACCCCTGAGAGACATTTGAATATTCCCCTAATTGCAGATGATGAGGCAGCAGTGAGCAGACACCCCACCCACCGGCGCTGCCCTGCTGCGAAGTGAAACGTCGCCGGATCCACTCCACGTTTTTCCTCCAGCGCCCTTATATGGAGCTCCGTGTAGGTTATAGGGAGAAGTAGAGGAAATAACAAGGCGCAACAAACAAGAAGGGGCGTGTGGAATGACAGGAAAATCGTCGGCGTGTGTGCGCTGAGGGAGTGATGGAATATGTGAGAAACGAGAGATCAGGGCGCGATTCTCTGCTGCTGCCGCGGTGCCGGATCATCTGAAGCTCCACCGGAGGATGCTGCGGCTCCTGAAGCGCTCACATCCCGCAGCTCCAGGCTCCTCCGCTGCAGCTCACTGTGAATGTTACAGCGTGTGACGGCCGGATCGACGATGTACGAGCGGGCAAACAGGGAGCACAAAGGTTGACTGAACATTTGGAAGGTTTTTTTTTTTTCCCTCTCTCTCTCTCTCTCTCTCTGAGTGTCTGAGAGGATTTTCCTGCGCGCAGTGCTCCTCAGTCGCATCACTGTTACAGACGCAGCAGGAGGAGGGAGAGAAAAAGAAGAACGGACTTGATTTTTTTTCTGCTCTCTTGTTCAATAATTTAGGAGTATCTGTTCCCTCAAGATCAGCTGCTGGCTTTGTCTAACATCGTCCGTGCATGATCCTGCAGCCCGGCTTGAGGTGGCGCTGACACGGATGGAAGCCGATGGCCAGGCGCCCCGAATTTGCTCAGAAGGGGGATGCAACCTAAAATAACCCCGGTGCCAAATGGTAAGAGAGCAGATTAATGAGCGGGAGTCGATGCGATGACAGGCTCCAAACTGCAGTAACGTGTGTTTGTTTCTCTGTGAGCTTTAACCTGAGTCATTATGCTGAATTATCCCCGCAGCTTCCCGCACATCATCAGCCTCAGGAGCCCTGAATCTGTGACACCCTCGGCTTCTCCGGAGACTCCCCCCTCCTCCTCCTCCTCCTCCTCCTCCTCCTCCTCCTCCTGTCCCCCCGACACTCGGAGCCCGGACACCGGCGACTTTTTAATGGCTTTTGTGTTCAGAAGATGGAGGGTTTTACTGGTGCTGAACGTGCTCGCTGTTGCTGGCTTCATGACTTTCTGGGCCAAGTGCAACACACGCAGCGTCCAAGCCGCCGGTCCGGAGGCTCCGGCGGACGGGAAGAGGCCCCGGGGCAACGGGACGGCGCAGGGGCCCAACATCAGCCATGAGGTGCTGCTGAAGAGGCTCAGCTCGCTGGAGGACGTGGTGTACCGGCAGCTAAACGGTAAAGAGCGGCGTAACATTTAAACTGAAATAACACGTCGACCTGATTTCCCTCCAGGAGTCTGCAGAGGGAGGAAGAGTTTCTCCTGGAGCGGCGGAGATGTGACAGGATGATGCGACCTCCTCCTCTTCCTCCTCACACACCCCACGTTATTTCATTTTAAACAAGTTTGATGAGATTATGAAAGAAAAAACATTCTCAACTGCTACATATGAGAGTATTTCACCTCTGCAGCCGGGCAGCAAAGATCAACAACGAAATTATAAATGATTTATGATCAAACATTTCATTTAAAAGACCTACTTAAAGGTCAAATCCGGGTTTAGTTGCATGAATAAACACATTTAATTATCCTGAATTCATGACAAAAGCATCAAAACAGAAATTCACTTTTTGACTGCTGATTTTATATTTGATTAAACTTCAGTTGATAGTTATTTCACCGTTAACAAACAATAAAATGAGTTATAAATGATGAATTATATCATTTATTATTGAAAAGTTGTAACTCATCTTTATAGCATTTGCTTTATTAAGGTTTTATAAGACGTTTCACAGTTGAAATAACTGTTAACTAAAGTTTGATAAACTATAAAATGAACTTTTATTAATGATAATTAATAGCTAAAAGTTAAAACACACTGCAGATGCTTTTTTTCCTCGTTCCCTCAGCGGAGAAGTTTTCACTTGTGTCTTCGTGTTTGTTGGTTTGTCAGCATGTTTACACAAAAACTATGTAATTCCCATGATTCCCGGGAAACTTGCCCTGAATAGATCCCAGTAGCTTTTGGTGCAGAACTGGTTAAAGGAACAGATCACGTGTTTTTCCTCACTTTCTTTATCATTGCAAGATAAATCCTGGATCTTTTAGGCAGCTTGTATCTATGAGGTGAGTTCTCTACGGAGTGCCCTTCTAGTTAAGCATTGTATTTAATGAATCCCTGAAGGAGCGCTGTCTTTGCCAGGAGGGGTAAACGGGGTCAGAGGTCAGGGTCGACTACAGAGCCGGAGCTTTGAGGAGTCCGCTGCCTTCAGGACTCTTCAGCAGGATGTTTGCCAACGCGGAGGCTCTGAACGCAGCTCGCCACGCTGATGGAGTCACTTTAATCACACTTCCGCCCACAAATACATCCAGTCTCACAAAGAAGAAGCTTATTTTATCCCTCGTTTCAAACAGTGAAATCCTTGAAGCTCCAATAACAGTTTGCAGCCTTTTTTTTTTTGTTTTTACTTCTATCATTAAAAGTGTTTCAAGTGGTGTTTTCACACAGGAGCTGCTGACCTCAGTGAGAGTAGGAAGTCCTGGAACGGGCCCACACATCTCTGTTAGTGGAATATATCTGCACAGTGAAGATGCTCTGTGTGAATCTGTGCCAGCACTTGTCATAATGTGAACGCGGCTCAGAGGTTTCACCTGCTTTGACAGCCGCTGACTACACACTGCATGTTCATGTGCGGCTGGAGCCGTGATGTGGAGGCGGGCTATCGGCTGTAAGCCACAGAGCGCCTCACTGAGGGGAGAGTGACTCAGCCCGACTAAAGGATCCTGACATGTAATCTTGTTTTTGCCTCTCCCAGGTCTGTCCAAATCTCTGGGTCTGATTGAGGGCTTCGGGGGTCGGGGTAAAGGCGGCCTCCCTGCCACGCTGTCGCCAGCTGAGGAGAGCGACGCTAAATACCTGAGGGAGAAGTACGGCTACAACGCCTACCTCAGCGACAGAATCTCTCTGGATCGGACTATACCGGACCACCGGCCTGGAAAGTGAGTACGAGAGCGGATAAACTTGGTATTTAATGTTAGTTCAGAACAATTACAGGCTGTAAAACTTATTGTCATATAAGTTTTATCCATAATAGAGACACGATCTGTCCATTTCTGACCAGTAAAATAGAGATTGATGGAATTTGTTGTGAGGAAACACTGTGCAGAAATATCAATTGTTGTTTGTAGACACACTGTTCAGAAGTAGAGATGGCATTTGATGTTTTGGGTCGACGATCTATTATCTTTCTACAGAATCACCCAGAAACGCCCGCCACCGATCAAAATAAGAAAATAAGAAAAAACAAGATTTAGATTTAAGATTCAAAACTCGCTTCCGATGAAAAGCGTTCACGGTGATTTGTGTGCACTGACCAGACGAACTGAGATCCTGGATGTGGAGAGACATTCATTCTGAGCACTGACGTCTCTCTTTGCTTTAGCTGATTCATTCATGCTTCACAATAACGCACCACGCAGCCCACCTGACGCGCATGGCAGCTCCACACGTCACTCCCACCTCCTCCTTGTGTGCCATGTTTTAGATATCAGGCTGTTGTCTCTGAGTTTCTTCTCTTATCTTTATCTTTATCTCTACATACATACACAGAAACTGAGGGAAAATATGCAATTACAGTGGAGTTACCAATCAAATTTGTGGTCATTATGTAAGTTATTTCTGAATATGACATATATATTTTCCGTAAATGTAGAATATAACATTCAGTCCACTGTTTTGCTTCTTTTTCACATTGCTTTTCGATGTAATATAGCTGGTTTATCAGGAGTTATTGCCCGATGTAAAACATCTTTTAGAGAAGTTATCAAAAAGTAACCAAACGTAATAAGTTTCATTATTGTTATGAAATGATTAAAATAGTAATACTCCTTATTATATTCATACAATTTAGATCTTCTCCATTTCCACCCATGTGGATGAAAGCTGAGCGTGCATCATCTGTGCGAAAAGTCCAAAACATGCACGCCGAGTTGCGCAAATCTAAGATTTGTTTTGACGACCTTTCTCGCGGGATCAGGCAAACACACATGTAGCGCTCGTCCGTCCCTGCTGAATCTCTCGCTCTCCCTCCCTCGCTGCCTCTTACTCGTGTTTGATGCAGATGCAATCACAGGCTGGCTATTGATCTCCAGGCATGCATGGATGCTCCAGCCACACATTAAAGGAACACTTTGTTGTTCTGCTTATTATTAATGGATATGCAGATCCTTGCGTGTGTCGGTGAGCGTGCACACGTCAACTCGCGGCGGTAGTATATTGTTCGTCGTGCGGGTCCTGTAAAGAGTTTGTGTCTGTGTCTCTGGCCCACATTGCTGGTTAATCGAGTAACAGTCCTTCTTTTTGAAAGTCAGCGATGATGAGGAAGCCTCGGGCGTAACGCTTGCCACCAACTGTGCGCGAGTGTGTTCGGGGCTGCGGAGTGGAGGAATCAGGATCCAGCACTCTCGTTTGTCACTCGGGGGGGTCTTTTATGTTGCCGGGATCAAAGCGGCGTGTGAAGCGTGTTGGGGTGTGATATCTTCAGGCTCAGCAGCAGCATGTATGATGGATTCTGAGGAGTTTCCTATGTTTAACTGAAGGTCCCTTTCCAAGGCGCACAGCCGGAAGTGGCGGTGAAAAGACGGAGAGGGAGAGGGATGTGAAGAAACAAAGAAGAACTGTGGTTTAGGGGAATTTTTCTAAATCTGCTTACTGTCTTCTTCAGAGCTGTTACATTTATTTGCTTCAACTTTCTTTCCTACATTATGAAATTATACTAAGAGCCGTGTGGGTGTATATCAGCTGATAAGAAACTAGGTACGTCTGAACAGAAGTGCCTAAAGAAAAGCCAACAGCTGATGAGCTGCCTCCTCAGATTAGTGAATGAAGCTGTGCTTGTAAAGTGACAAGTTCACACTCTCACACTCGGAATCATTCATGCTGCTCGCTTCTATCTGCTGCACGCTGCTGTCGCTGGTTACGCTGCTTTGCACCAGCCCGGCCTCCTCCTGTTCTTATTACCATAATTACCACGGCATCCCCTGCCTTGTATATTACGAACATAGATTCTCCATATCAGTGCCTAATGCATCTGCCCTGAGGGAGGGAGGGGGGGGGTGTTTAATATGTTCCCCTCAGATTTTTCTGCTTTTAATTGGCTTCATCTGGAGAGCTTCTTCAAACACAGAACCTTCTCTGGAATCAATGTGCTTCATTAAAATAAAAAGTCTCAATCATATACATCGGAGGGCTCGGCAGGATAGCGTTAAGATAACGTTGCAATATTTTCAGGCTATACAGGATAAACAATATATATCTCGATCTTTTCAAAAGGACTTCATAAATGCTATCACGATATTTTTCACTAAATACCTCGGAAATCTATAGTATGACCGTTTTGACGGGATGACTTGGTATTTTTCCCAAAATAGAGACACTATGTAAGACATTTATGATAAATAATCACCAATAAGATGTAAATAATGTGAGTAAAGGCAAGTTTTAGAACAAGTCTGGTAACTTCAGAAGATTACATCGCGTTACTTTAACACAGCCGTTAAAACCAGGAGAAGAAAACACTAATGCCACATCGTGATATATTGATATTCAACATCTATGGTCTGCATCATCATGTCATCATGTTTGTTTAGTATTTATAATTAAGGCCTTTTTTCTTGTGGAAAGTATGCAAAAGCCCCACAGCTTCATGTCAAATATCTCAAAGGGTAGAATAAGAATATAAACATCTTTATTTATGATAACAACCGAGGCTGATGTGAGTGTTTCCTGCCGAAAAGCCGGTTTCACCAATTTCCATCAAAACATTGGATTTATTACAGGATCGCTTGTAATTAAAATTAAATTACATGTAGGAATAAGATTGCTGATACGAAGGAAGACAGGAAAAGAGGATTAGTGAAGGAAAGCATTTCCTCTCCCACCCTTACTAAACTTAGAGCCGGAGCCTCGCCCTGCCTCTTTCCTCTTCATTAGCGCTCCTTAAACTAAACGGCAGTGGAAAAAAAAAAACAGGCCTCCTATCTGCAGCAGACAAACTATGAATAGGCCAATTTGGTTGGCAGAACAGGAAGCGGCGCGTGGTTTTCCTTTCAGCCTCGTCGAACAAGATGTCAGCAGCCCCACGGAGGCAGCTTGGGTCTTTTTAACGCAATGATGGAGGATAAGTGGAGCGTGCACAAGCCCGGAATGTGGCTTCACAGGCGAGCGTGGAAAGGTTCTTGTGTTACAGATGGTGTGGCGTTGTTTGCGTGTCTCTGTACAGATGCAGAAAGGTCAGTTACCCGAGAGACCTCCCCCAGATCTCCCTCATCTTCATCTTCGTCAACGAGGCTCTGTCGGTGATCCTGCGCTCCGTCCACTCGGCTGTCAATCACACCCCGGCTCACCTGCTCAAAGAAATCATCCTGGTGGACGACAACAGCGACGACGGTGAGTAGAAAAGGAAGATTTCCTCTCTCAAATCGCAAATAAGGAAAAGGAGATAAAACATTTGCCTGCAGGGGCGGATGAAGAAGAGGACTGAACAACCAGAGGGTGACAGAAGGCTCCCAGTCGGCCTCTTGGTTTGACGGATGGCCTGTTCTCTCCTGACCAGCCACCAAATGATCGACATTATTTTACCCGGTCAGCCTCCTCAGAGGTTTTTTTTTTAGAACATGCAAAGGTTACGATTATTTTTTGAGTCTGTTGATTCGATTTTGTCCATTCTGTAAAGCAGACATGTGCATCGAAGTGATATCGAACGACACGGCAGCATTTCAGGCAAAAGATTTGTTCTGTTTTTGATGTGAGAGCTTAGCTGAGATGATTTATTGAGATTAAAGGTTTGAAAGTAACACACAGACAAACAAAATCTGCTGTGAGGACAGCGTGAGAGATCCTACAATCACATATAGAAATCTTTAAAGTGGCTTCAAAGGACAGTTTGACATTCTGGAATATATGAATATTGGATGTCTTGCCAAGAGATCATAAGGTCGATAATGCTCTCACGTTTTTATGGTCATATTTATGGTCACCCTCTTATTGATTCCATATGTGTTTCCCACACATAAACATTACTTGAGCACGCCGCACAGGTATATTAACGACCGCCCAAGTATATCTGGTGACCTGTTTTCACATTTTTACCCTTCATTTTTTTTGTTTTATCCGTCTGAGACGACGACGTCATCCGCAATCGATTTACTAGTGGACCGTCTGCCCTCGTTCTCCCCTTCCTGTCTTCTGAAGTTCGCGCGTGCTCTGCAGAGAAACAGAGCGAGAGAGAGAAAAAGATGTTCTTCGGGATCGCGTCCATCCTGTGAGTGCACGGATCGCGGCACAACCTCTCCTCTTCGACCGAGGGCCTACTCGAGCCGTTTATTTCCCACAAGTGCACCTGGCTGTGGCGATTCAGTGCCACGTTGTCTCTGATGGTTTCCAAAGGATTACATAATTAATGGCGAGCCTCCTCCACATGCAAATCACCTGCCGTCGTGAGAGCGGAATGAGAAAAATCCAGGGCTGTGTTTGGAGTGTGTTTTACGGGCGGCTTCGTGAGATACACTGCTGACGAAGGGAGTCATCGGAGCTCAGAGGGCCTCGCTTTATCTTAATTGTGTAATGCACGTAAAAGGTGGTGGTGCTGCTGCGGTGGCGGCTCAGCACGGCTCTTCTTCCAGTAAAGAAATACTCAGATCTGGTGTAACAGTCGCTGTAGTGGCATCTCCACTAACCTCTTTAAGATCTACCATTGTTGTTTTCAAACGAACAGCTGCGTCTCTCGCCGGTCGTCGCATCCGAACCACAGCTGCGGCGTCCAGTAGTTCCTCGTAGGATGCTGATTGGTCCAGAGCGTGGAGGAAGGCCGGATGGATTCATGAGATCACGTGTTCTCGCCTCGTACAGTGGAATAAACTATGGTTATCATCTGTGCTGTAGGAAATGATTGACACATTCCACCTTTCAAACATAACTCACCGCCTGTTTTCATCCTCATACGTTCCTCACGAACACGCTGACGCGTTGCTCTCCGGAGTGTTACGGGATAAAGGCGTCACACACTTGTGGTGCGGCCTTTGTCGGCCTGACAAGCTGATAAGCATCTCCTCGACAAAAGCCGTGGTCATTGCTTTTGAGGAGCAGCGTCTGCCCGAGGTGACTGATGGCGTCGGATTTTTGCAGGGGCAGACGGGGCAGATAGAGGCGGAGCGCCACAATTGGATGTCACAGGAGAAATGTCCCTGTCTTATTTATCGGGCAGGGCTGCCAAGCTGGGCTTTGTGACATCAAGGGACGGAGAGAGAGAGAGAGAGAGAGAGACGAGTGGAGGGGAAGGAGATGAGACCAGGCGGCGCGTAAAGGAGAGAGGAGGTACAGGAAAGATGAAGAGCGAGGGGTGTTGGAGAGAAATTGGGGAAGAAGGGAAGAAATAAAGAAATAAAGGACGAGGAGAGCGGGGAGGGGGGTTTTGAATATAGACATAAGTGAAAAAGCAGGAGAGAAGAAGAGAGGAGCGGCGATGAAGAGGCATCAGAGGATGAAAGGAGAGGCTGAAAGAGCAACTAGGCTATTAGAGAAAGTGGCAGGGACTGGGAGAGGATGAGAGACAGAGAAGCTCTAAGATAAATGAGGTTGGACAGAGAGGAGGAGAACGAGCGCGAGGCGATGGAAAACCAGAATAAAGAGAAAGAGAGAGAGAGAGAGAGAGAGAGGGAGCAATCAGACAGAACGGAAAGCACACACAAATAACGAGGAAAACGGGAAGAGAACGACGAGACAGTCGAGGATTAAAGGATAAAGCTGATGTTATTCTGTCTCTCTTATTTTCGACAAATCTCGCGAAAAACCAACAAAGCCATATTCTGTCATTCAACACTTTGTGATTCCCCCTGCCTCGTCTTCTACCGTAGAATTAAATCCTCGCTTTTAAATCATTTCCTAAAAGAGACGGGCTCTGTAGCTTTTGCAAACATTACTCAAGCGTCAAATATTTTTTTGACGATGAGAGACATGTAGAGTATTGTCATTCCTCTCCTTCAGAGAGAGTTGGAGGGAGGAAGAGGGGGAGCAAGAGGAAGTGGGGACAGTTGAACCCCGTCTCGCCTCTCTCACATGAAACTGCTGACTGGCTGAGAGCCAGCTATCCATCACAGAGGGGAAGAGGGCGAGGCATGCAAACAAATAACGCTCGCTGCCTGCACGAGTCAGCCGGCTCCGTGGCCTTGCTGCGTACACACCCAAGTGTGTATGAATGATGTGTGTGTGAGTGTGTGTGTGTGTGTGTGTGTTTGAGAAAGAGAAGACACAGCATAGGAAATGAGTTTGTGATCAAGAGCCAGTGTGAGTGAGAAAGAAACGGGGGGAAAAAAAAGAAGCTGAGAGAAAGAGAAAGAACAGACAGAGAGCATGAGAAATGTGTTTTTGTTTAAGGGAATTTTTAAGCGTGTGTGTGTTTGTGATGCAAAGGAAGAAGGATTGTGTGTGTGTGTGTGTCCGGGGGGGAGAGAAGAGGCTGATGGGTTGATGGAGAGATCAAAGGTGGAGCAGTCGATGACACTCAGGAAGCTGCAGACTCTGATTCGCGTTGCGTGGAGTGTGTTGGAGCTGAAAGCAGCACCGCAGAGAACCGAGCCGGCAGATTTATGTCATCCGACTGTTTCTGTTCCTGTGTGCGTCATTTGTTTTTCTCTGCCGACGCGAAACTCGTCGTGTGCTTGTGGTGAAACTTTGATGATATAATTATTATCCTTATAAAGGGGCAGATAATTAATGAGAGGCTGTTAAATGATTATGAGGAGCTTGTACAGTTCAGTGCTCCAAGTCAGGTCAGATCTGCATTAATGATGATTTTTCTTATAAACGGGAGCTTCAAGCTCAATTTCACGTATTTCACTCCGCTATATTGATTTGGCGTTTGAGTCTGTAATTAACAAAACACGATCACAATGCTTTATTGATTAATTACAGTTTAATAAATGATGCATTCAGACATTTTTCATTATAGGGTTTATGGGATTTAGGCGGATGTGTTGGCAGAAATGGAATATAATATTCACAGTTGTGTTTTCATTAGCGCGTAACGACCTGAAACTAAAGAGTCAGTGTTGTCGTCATCTTAGAATGAACCCTTTTTATTTCAGGTGGTCATCCACAAAGCCATGTTGCACCGCCATGTTTTTCTACAGTGGCCCAGGATGGACAAATCAAAACTGGCTGTAGAAGACGGCCTGAAAACAATCCAAAACATTAATACCGAATATAACAGCACGAGAATAGATTTAACAGAACTAACTTGGTGTTGAAGAGAGAAAAATTTAGAATAAAATGAACTCAACTGTGAGTGAGAAACGTTCGGTGTGATATCAGAGCAGAGGGTGACGTAGGACACAAGTGATTTTATTTAGTTGGCGTGGAAAGGCAGAAACATAACGTGTGATTTTGTGAGAGCTGTAAAGATATTAGCCTTTATTTAAGAGCTCAAAGTGCTGTGCTGCAAGACTGGAACTATCAGGGCTTCAATATGTTGTTCAAGGTCTCAGCCCGTCTCACCATCACCCGTTGTTTTGCTCGGTGTTATCTTCGTCTCACGGACTGCAGAGCAGCTGAAAGGACCGCTGGAGGAGTATGTGAACAAGCGCTACCCCGGCCTGGTGAAGATCGTCAGGAACCAGAAGAGAGAGGGACTGATCCGGGCCAGAATCGAGGGCTGGAAGGTGGCCACCGCCGAGGTGACGGGATTTTTCGACGCCCACGTGGAGTTCACCCCATCCTGGTGAGTAAGACGGGAGTAATTGACTTCTGCTCTTTAATATGTAGTACTGTAAGTGTCAGAGACGTCTGGAATGAAAACATCTTATTTTCAGGTAGAACTTCACTTGGACTTGAATGTTTAAAAATTTGTATTCCAAACCAAGCAGTGTGACAACAACCACTGAATTACAAATAATGATAAGAGCAATAACAAGAATAGACCGTATGTACCACTTTAAAGAGAAAGTTACAAGGTGCTTTACAGAATCATTAAAGGAGAGAACAAAGGACGGGCAGCGGCAGCATAAAGCGAACGCACAGAAAGCAATTTCACACCTGAGAGGCTTTAAGATAAGGAGTGACGGAGAAGGGTGAAGCCCGTGGAATCAGGATTAAAAGATACGGCGGGACGTATAGCTCGTCAAATAAACAAAACATAAAGCGAGCAATAAAACAGGACATTCTTGAAAGTACGTTTTCAAGAAATCATTTAAAAGATGAAAATGATTTGGCTGAGACGGGAACACTTGACTGCCTTTTTGTAAATCCCACTGACACCTTCTTTTATAGGTCTCTTATTCGTTTTCAAGCCCAGTGTGTACTTGAGAGTGTGTACACAACCCAGTTCACTCAGCATAAATAGACACATGCCCTCCAGAGCTGCGCTGAGCTGAATCAAATAGAATTTGTAATAAAGTTGGTACAACTTGAGGGACTGTATAACTGAGCGAAGTGGGTGAAACAGAGGGGGGATCTTAAAAGAAGCTCGGTGCCGTCTGTCTGTAAAGTCTGGACACGTGTGTGTGTGTGTTTGTGTGTTTATTCTCCCGTCAGGGCCGAGCCGGTTCTGGCCAGAATAAAAGAGGACCACAAGAGGATTATTCTGCCCTCCATCGATAACATCAAGCACGACACGTTTGAGGTGGAGCGCTACGAGAACTCGGGCCACGGCTACAACTGGGAGCTGTGGTGCATGTACATCAACCCGCCCAAACAGTGGTGGGATGACGGAGACATATCGGCTCCCATCAGGTGAGTCGGCTGCAAAACACTTCAGATCAACCCGTTAACAAACAGTCAGTGTGTCAGAAGAAAACCCCAAAGTCATACTCGAGTAAAAGTAACATTATGTGTCGTGATATTACTTTGGTAAACATATCAGATCCGATATTAAGTGTTTTTTTTATTATTAGAATTGTCTTTTTTTTTATTTTATCCAATTGCCAGCAAAATAAATTAGTTTTAAATTTTGCTACGATGCAGTCTGCAAAGTAACTAATAACTAATCAAACCAAATGTAGTGGAGTGAACGTGTAAAGTAGCAGGAAATAGAAAAACTGTCTTTTTGGGTGAAGCAGGTTTTTGTGTTTACCCAGTTTGTGTCACCTCATATTATCAAAAGTTCTTGGGGGAAAAACTCGTCTGACAAACGAGGAATTAGTAAGAGGAGAACAACATAAAAGCTGCTGATTGAGTAATTTTAAAACAGCAGTTTTTGTGGATTTGTATTATTTGATGTCCACCCAGATGTTTCTGTTAAATCCTATTTTCTTTCGTTTTTCCGTTTTTTGAAATTCACAATAAACACGAAAAACAAGCTGATTTTAGCTAATAAGAAAATAAAGTAAAAATGCATAAAATACTTTTACGCATGCAGAGTAACATATTAAACATCTGTATGTGTGCTGCATTACATATCGTGCCGGTGCAAATGTTCTGTGTAACCTCGTTGCAGGACTCCCGCCATGATCGGCTGCTCCTTCGTTGCCAACCGCGACTACTTTGGCGAACTCGGCCTCCTCGACTCGGGCATGGATGTCTACGGGGGGGAGAACATCGAACTGGGCATCAGGGTTTGTGTGTCACCCAGTTTCCTCCTCTTCCTGCTCCCTTTCTACCCCTGCAGGTTTAAGTGGAGCAGTGGCCACCGTAGCGTGGCACCGCTGATAAATGAGGCCCCATTAGGAGTCCTGGAGGACCAGCCCTGTGTGTGCAGCTCACAGCAGGGCAATGGAGATAAATAGGTCACATGGAGCGAGAAGGTTGGAAGTCTGCTCCTGTATATCTTGAGAGATGGAGAGTCAATTGTTGTTCTGCAGAGTATTTGGGTTTTTTTTTTTGCCAAAAAGCAAAGGAAAGAAAATTGAACATTTTCCAAATGTATCTCAGTGTCAATGATGACTGTGAGAAAAGTCTATTTCTAGTTCTGCCGTTGGATTAGTAAAGTAATTTAATCAATTACTTTAATACCAACTTTAAGGTCTAGTCATTTTTACACATTTCAATGCAGAAATGTTATAAAGTATATATCTTTAAAGTCTGTGTAAAGCAAATTCAGCCATTTTCTTCTAAACACAATAAAAAGGTCATAAATGTATTTCCTTAAAACATGTAAAAAGCCATTCAACCATTTAGAATTTAATTTTGGAGCTAGGCTCACAAACTGTGTTTCAACATTTCTGTGTTCAGGGTTTAATGGGCGGGTCAGAAATCATGGCCGCGTTACGTAACCCGGCCCTGCTGCAGAAGTGGTATAAATACATTCAGTGGTTTTTCCGCCCACTCTTGAGTCTTGGATAGCATCTCTTAGAATAGTTTGCAGCTAGCTAACCAGTCAGCTAAACAGTCATGTCTCCTCCACATCGCTCTGCATCTTTCCTGGATGCCACAGCGTGCAGGGTAACGGCGCTGTTAGCTTATTTAAGTTTCCTAAGGAGGACAACGTAAGGAAACGGTGGATCGATTTTTTCAGAAGGAGCTACTGCAAAGAGTTAAAAATCACCACCATCACCCGTCTCTGCAGTGTCCACTTTACCCCCGATAGTTACAGCAACTGTCACCAGGTAAAGTCTGGATATCTGAAGAGTCCGTTGACGCTGGTCAGTGGGGCCGAAACGTATTTTGTTGATTTGTACTGGAGTTATCCCAAATGTTTCCAACAATGCTCGAACCAAGAGAAATCATTAAGTAACGTGACAAACGTAACTAGCTAGCTCTGAGTTAACTTTCATGTTTTTTAAACCGCCTACCTGCAGGTGTGGCTGTGTGGGGGCAGTATGGAGGTGCTGCCTTGTTCCAGAGTGGCTCACATCGCACGGATGAAGAAACCCTACCACAGTAACATCGCCTTCCACACGCGGCGTAACGCTCTACGCGTGGCTGAGGTCTGGATGGATGAGTACAAGTCCAACGTCTACTTGGCCTGGAACATCCCTGTGGAGGTGAGGGATGATGTCGACGCTAACATCTGTGCCCCTCTTCTTTTTTTTTTAATTTCAAAATTGCACATGAACAATGTTTCCCACACGGCAGATAACAAAAAATGTCCAAACTTTGATGAACTGGGAATTAGTCGAATCATTACCGTGGGAGCAATCAACAGACGATCTGTGTTAAAATATTCCGCGGCACCATTTAAACTATTCATATGGGGGGGAAAAAAAATGCCTCCGTAAAGCAAAGACTTCCCATAATGACTCGCCGTGCTCTTGCAGAACCACGGTATTGATTACGGAGACGTCTCTCAGAGGGTCGCGCTGAGGAGGAGTCTGCAGTGTAAAAGCTTTGAGTGGTACCTCGACAATGTTTACCCGGAGATGAGGAGGTACAACAACACGCTCTTCTACGGCGAGGTGAGTCAGCAGTCAAACCAGACATTAAAGAAGGGGGAGGGGGGGGGAGAGACAAGCTCGTACTTTTACGGTGAGCTGCATTTGTACATATAGATGAAAACCACAGAAAACGGATGAGAAAAATAAATGATAAACAAACATCCTCACACACCGTCTGAGCTGTGGGATAAAAAAAAATAATACAACCCCGATCCCTGAAACATTTGGACTCTGTGTAACCTCTGGAACAAACAAGCAACAAAGGAACGGAAACAGGGTTGTAGAGAATGTTTAATATGCGTTTTGGATCCTGAGCTTGAACGCCTGAATACAAAAGATACAAATGACTGTGACAGGTGAAGGTGAGTGCGATTTATTAAAAGATGCTCTGTGATTTCAGATTCGCAACTCTAAAGTGAGCCACCTGTGTATGGATCAGGGTGTGAAGGAGAACCACACGGCCACCCTGCACCCCTGCCATGGATGGGGTCCTCAGGTAGGACATGGACACAGACGCATGCACCTGTGTAGACTCGTGTGACCAAAACTGTCCATATGTACAGACTCATTTTGGCTTTCTTTATCAGATTTATGAGGCTGTGTGAGTCATTCTGGTCGTTGGCTTGCATGCATCCGGTTCATTTCTCCATAAACTGATGCAGAAACACATAAATATTACTTAATATTACTCTCCCCCAGTCAGCAGACCCAGAAAAGAACAGTGCAACCGACCGTTTCATCAGCGAGGTCCTCCGACATCATCAGGACAGCTGTCGTCACGAGCGACCGCTACGCTCAGCCGTGGCTATTTATAGAGCCCGTTCATGTATCTGTAAACCTACATTGCAGTTATATCCCGGCCATCATTAATAAACACCAGGATTGTCGTGATTAATATATTTTACTTGAGTGATTTTGCAGCAAACGCCCGTTGCAAGTTTTATTTGCAGGTAACACCTTTCGCCTTATACGACACGTTCACTTCGCCGTTTCAGCTGCAGCTGCCCCCAGAAAGTATTCTTTCGCCGCACATTCTCCTCTTTAATACGGTTCTTTACGTGGGACGAGGCGTACGTGTGGTTTTCAGACACAGAGTGCATCTCTCACCACTTTCTTTGCCTCCCTCTTGAAAAACACACTCACCTCATTAACGCTTTTCACCAGTTGACGAGATTTACAGTTGTGTTTCTCGCACAGGCTCAGCTGAAATCCTTTTAGGATTTGCCGTCAGGATAAAAATGGTTCCGTGTTGCACTTTTTTTTTTTGCGCCGAGGCCCTGAGTCAGCCAGTGTCACTTCCTCTGCCCTTCAGCCCGCCGGGGGATCTCTTCTTTAGCCTGCAGTGGTAAACTGGTACTGGTCTTGTTTTCAGTGGTAAAATGCTGGAAGCTTGCAGAGCTGAAAATAACTTCAAATGTGGCAAGTGTGCAGCACAATACCCCCTATCTTCAAAAGTCACACTCCAGGTGTATTTTTAAGTCATCTGTCTGATGAAACCAGTGCAGCGGTTTCTCACTCGCACTTTATGCAGGTAATTGCTGCCCAAGGTGTCTAAAGAAGCAGCAGTGACCTCTAGGGACTGCAAGAGGCGTTGCACAATACACCTACAACACCTGGCTTATGCACTGCAAACGTATGACGAATTTGATCGGTTTGTTTGGAGACTTTGAAGCAGCCCTGTGATTCAGACTGATGCAGTGGGTGTAGTTTTAAAGGACGATCTCAGCTACAGTGTATCACTCGGCAGGGAACACACTTTAATCATTCATATTGGACGGTCTGAGCCGTAATCTCAGCAGGAAAACGCAACAGTAGACACCATCTGGCCTGTTTGTGACCCCCCCCCCCCCCCCTCACACTGTTGAATGTGTGTCATCTCCGTCCTCTGCCTCAGTTGGGACGTTACACCAAAGAGGGTCAGCTGTTCCTGGGCCCGCTGGGCAGCACCGGCGAGGACACTCGCTGCGTGGTGGACGACCAGATCGGCAGCTTTCCTCAGCTCCTCAACTGTGAAAAGGTGACCAACGTGAAGCAGAAGACGTGGCATTTCTCTCAGGTGAGAAAAAGAAAGAAAACTGTTGTCAGTGCTAAATGATGTGAACGTGTTGTGAAATTATAGATTTCCCCCAAATATACTTAAATGTTTGTGCTTAAAGGATTAATATGTAATTTATGGTGTAATTACTCTAAACTAACGGGCCGATTTTTGAGGACACAGATCGCCACTTTTGACTTTTGGCATGTCTGACTTTTAATTTCTCTTTTTTTTTGGACATGAACCCACAAAGTAAATTTTCCATCAGTCTTTCATTTCCACCTGAGGATTTTTTTAAAACCGAGGAGTCGAAGCTTTGAAGCTGTATTTGCACTAGAAAAAAGAGAGTTCACACAGAATAAAGCAGACTTTCATTTAAAAGCAGTGAAGAAGAAGTCCAGCAGAAACGGGCTGTGGTTTCCTGCAGCGGTCTTGTTCGTGGCAACAAGTCTAAACGTTAATGTGGCGCTGATTTTTCTTTTTTTTTTCCTCACAATTAAAAGACTGTAATTAACACCTGAGAAGGTTAAACGAGAACCATCTTCCCGCGTCAGGGCCTGTCTCACCCCGTCACAGTCACATGTGGTTCACAGTCCATCTGTTAAACCTGATAAAAACCAGCACGCCGTCTCTCCTCCTGCCCTGCAGAACGAGTCCATCATAAATCGAGCCACGGGGCGCTGTCTGGAGGTGGTGCCGGCTAATGTTTACTTCGGCCACCTGCTGGTCCTGCAGCCCTGCTCGGGGCAGAGGTGGACCATCAAGAACACCATGAAGCAGTAGCTGATGGGCCAATTTCACTGGGACCAATCGCACCAGAGGCCACTTTCAAGAGCTCTCAGCTGAGCTCCGCTCGGCCGAGGGGCACCCGATGAGGCCGAGGCTCCTCGTCGTCTCAACAGAAGACTTTTGTGAAAAACGTTTTTTTTTTTTACAAACTGGACGTTCAAAGTGATGTAAGTTTAGGGTGAGGACTGTTTTTCTCTCTCCATCTGAATTTGACAAACCTTCGATGTGACGTTGCCATAATTCCTGTACGTGCCACTTCTCCACGGTGTGTTTAGGTTTAAGGATCAGCCTAAACTGTGTTCTGTTTCATGTGGGGGGGGGGAGTAAGGGTTTATCTTCATGCTCAAAAATGTCTCAGCATTATTTCATTCTGTATCATGTAGGGTCTTTTAGAATCATTTAAAAAAGGTAACTCGTTTTAATTTTCAGTAAGCGCTGGTCAGAAAACATCGGCGGTGTTGTGAAAGGCGTCATCAGCGCTTTGACATTTTAGCTTAAGATACCTGAAAATTGAGGTTAACCAACAAACTATAACGCCCAAGTATAGACCCTGTAAATATTTATAATTTGAAGAAAAAGGCATTAACAATAAATATTACTTGGTGTACTGGAGCCTGTTTTTTTTTTTGCCGTTGTTGTAAATCATGTCAAACATCACACCGTCGAGGGCTACTGGGCTACATCATGGTTTTATATGTCGTGGACGCATTTGTCTTTTTTATTGTTCATTTTTATGAAAAGCATTCGGTAGCACAGAATGCAGCACATCTTGTAGCATGATTGTACGTACTGTATGCACAAGGGGACAAAGTTGGAGTTGAGCTGAGCAGTTTTATTCTGTTACCTGCCGAGTGCCATAACTACTGCAGACGGCCAAAACTACCAGGCTGCAGCCTGAAGCACTTTTTTTTGGACACGGGGATAGAAGTGCGGACTCTGAGAGAAATATTGAGTCGGTGACTGAAAAGTGCACAAGTGCAACGACTGTGGAAATGCTGGAGGCCTTCGAGGCCGGTATCGTTACTGTATAGATGATGAGATGTATATGATGTCATATATTCAATTATTTCAATGTTATCAGTTGGATTTTTGCTCCCAAGATTGTCTTCCAATAAACAACTGATTTCCTGCATTTTTCCTCGTGACTGTCTGAAGATACAACTGCAGTTTTTTTAATTGTTTAATTAACTGTGTACAGTTTTGATTCTGGTTGGTTAAACTTAAAGGGACAGTGTGTAATATATCAAGTATTTAGCGCCATCTAGCTGTGAGGTTCGACATTGCAACACTCCTTTGCTCACCCCTCCCGTTCTGACGACGTTCTGGAAGCTACGGTGGCCCTGACGGACAAGAAACTCATTTTCAAAATATGGACTCTTTCCCAACAGCGTCGAATATTTCTACTGATTCAAGTAATGAGGTAAAGATGTAGTTAGTTATTAAGGCTATAAAACTAGAGGTTCCCTCTCGGTTCCGCAGTCAAGCTAGCTCTGAGCGAAAACACGTTTAGCCTTACTACGTAGTACCACGTAGTGCTTTGTGTCCCTCTCGGCAGTCCGTAGTTTTTTTTATAACCGGAAAGACATGGCGGCCTCCATAGAGCTTGCCCGTGCTATGTATATTCAGATAGGTAATTCTTCGCTCAGGGGGATAAGACAGATTGTTGGCAGACATAATTGTACACCAATGAGGACTTACTTGAATGAAGACGTTGATTTGAGTTAATAAATTACTTAAATCGTTACACACTGTCCCTTTAACATTTTAGGTAATTTGATTTGTAGAGTCGCTCAACCTGTAGATCAAACTGTCTTCGTTTTAAAGACACCAACGTTTCTTCTTTGTTATAAACTCCCCATACGATCACTCCCACACAGGGCCCCTTTCGTTTCAGCTGCTCCGTCCATTTGCTCGGTTTTTGGTCAAAATCTTTTCTCCTACCGTTGAAATTCACCCTTTAAACCGTCTCTAAAAATAGACGACTTCAAAAGAGATTTCACCCTCAGCTCCCAGCTGCATGGCATCTGGTGCGACCGAACACCAACTCGCCTTATGAATAGTTTAATCACATATGCTTTATAAAAGCGGCACACCAAAATATTACACAAGCTCATCTGAGGCGGCCAGGTGGCCCGACATAAAAGATACTGTCCTGTAAAAGAGAAGTTATGGAGTCGGTCCTTAAAGGGCCGTGTGTCCTGTGAAAGAGTGTCCTTGAACCAGACGCTGAACTCTGTCTGCTCGCTCGCACTAAGCTCCTCTGGATGAAGCATCAGCTAAATGCTCGGGATGTAAATGAAACAGGAGGAGCCTGCTGGGAGCACAAGGGCCTGATTTTAGCAGAGAGCTGGAGAGGGTGGTGCAGCTCTGGAGGACAGAGTCTGCATGCAAACGCAACACGGACTGCTGATCAGACTGTTTAACGACAGCGGGCCTGCTCATCTCTTCCCTGCATTAAACAGGATTAATATAGGGCGGGTAAAATCCTGCTAAATGTCAACAGTTACTGTAATTAACACCAAGGACAGTCGGATCAAATGAGCTTAACAGACTCTCGTGATGTTACTCAAGTAGTGTGTCAGGCGGGTTGCACAGGGACAGGAGTGTGTCTACTTTGTAGATTTTAACATGCAAACAGGAACATTTCAGACTGGTTGATTAAAGGAATAGTGCGTAGGATTTAGTGGCATCTAGTGGTGCAGTTGCAGATTGCAACTGACTGAATATCCTCTGCTGTGTTGGTGGACAAAATGACAAAGCTCCTCTCTACAGTCAGTGTTTGGTTTGTCCCTTCCAGGCTGCTGTAGGAACATGATGGTGCAACACAGCAGACTCTGTTAGAGGAACTTTTTAACATTATTTCGGAGGTGAAATCTGAATTTAGTTACATTACTGTGTCATTGTGGGTGAAATCATTTAAAAATGAGTCATGAGAATCAGTTATAATACAGAGTGCTGCAGGAATGAGTCCTAAAACTCTTAAAGTCAGTGGGTTTTTTGAACAGGTTTTCAATCAACTGCCTGAAATATGTTGTTAACACAAGCTTAAGATGTTTTCTGCTTAAAGATATAAAGTACGTCGGTAAATACCCTGCTTGTAAATTAAAAAAAATGGTTGCTAAATGAGGCTACAGAAGTTGTCGGCGACATTAAAGGTCATCACAGCGAACACAGAGACTCTTCTACTGTCTGGTCCGTCTTTACACGCTGACTAGTTGCAAACTATTCAAACTCTAAATATGTAGACTGATCAATCTATAGTAGATGTTTTTTGCTTCTATTGATTTAATTTACGCTTAAAAAATCATAAAAATGTGTTTATCTGTGACAATTATCTTGCAGAACAAAATGTTTCTGAGGATAACAGAAGCTGGTTTGATAACAGGGCAAATAATCCTCTAATAATTAAAACAATAATTTGTGTTTGGTTACCTGACTGCAGGTCAGTGTCTGCAGACGACCGTCACCTCCTCTTCTTCTTCTCCTTCTTCTTCGCTGAAATGATCTGTTTAAAATAGCAACATAGACAAATCATTACTCAACAGAAACTGATGAAACAGCAGCAAATCTGCAGATATATTATAAACACGAGTCACTGCAGCTGGACTTCAAGACATGTTATGATATAAAATGATTTATGTTTTAAATTAAATATGGCTGACATGGTTGTGCACTGTATCAGCACAGCTCCACCAGATCTGTGCCTAATGCCACCCTCTTGTGGTCCAAGTGTGTCCCAAATAGATAAAATCACTTTATAAGCTACACTTGCACAACGTCTAATGTGATCTAATACAACCAACCTTACAAATGAAAAAAAAAATAAAGTTTCTGGTGTAATTGTTGGAAAAGTTTATTTTTTCTCTCTGAGCCGGCCTCAACCTCCATCGTTGTTGATTGGAGGAACTTTATGTTGTTAAGGTTTCTAATTTAAAGATAAGTAGCTCTGTATGTGCCACAGACTCTTACATTTTGATGATGGGGCTGATTTAAAGGATCAGTTCACCCAAAAATGAATATTCAGTCATTATCTACTCACCCACATCGGTCGGGTGAAGTCCACAAGTTCTGGAGCTTCACAGCAGAACAATGTTTCTCCTAAACAAAGTATCAGGTGAACAACACTGAAACTCTGAGCAGTTAATTGATGAATTTAAAGGTTGATTAGTTTATAATAGTCTGTGTGTGTTTGTGTCGTGATAATGAACATACACACAAGTCCAGTGTCAAATAAAAACAAGGAACACCGTTTTAAAAAACACAGTTTTATTGCCTCAATGCTTAATCCTTTAACTTTTTGTACAGATTTCAGTATTTACAACTTTATAATTATTATGCCTCTAATAAATAGTACAACTCAAAGTATTCTTCTAGTCTACATGTTTAAATATTGCACATGCAAAGTATGTATAGTGTGTGCTTGTCTAATAGATATGCCGTCGTATTAGCTATGTACAAAGTTACATAACAGAAACAATGTGGGGTCCGACCACCATGCTACTGAAGAGACACTACGCGGTACCCCTCCAAAATAAAACTCTACTTCATTCGATAGAGACATGCAGGGGCAGCTTCATTACAGTAACTGTAACTCAAATCCCAAATAACATACCCAAATGAAAAATATAACCTTTTTTTTTTGTTAAAAGTTCTTCTTGAAGAACAAATAAATGATAAAACACCTTCTACAGTTAACCACTACATGGCAGCAGTGACTCGCTGTGGATCTGATGGGAAGTTTCCACCAGTACTGTAGTAATAACAGATTTAAAAATAAAAAAAAACAGAACAAAATTGATTTCAATCAGTGTGAATTTTTTTTTATATTAGAAAAAAAATAAAAACCAGTGTGACCTACAAGGCTTCGCAGACGTTTTTTTTTTGCACAAAGTATACTCTTCATTTCAGTCTCCAAAACGTGATGTCTGTAAATCATCCGTGGATGAAACCTTTTACAGGTTCAAACAGAGTTTTCTGCCATAGGCAAGAAGTCTATTCCTATAAATACACTGCGTTTAAATATGTGTCCACATACGAGTGCTGCTCTACCTGCAGTGTCGGTAGATCAGAGTCATCCTATACAATATACATAAAAATCCTCATATTTTAACATTTAAGATCAAACGTTTTGCCAGACGCTGTGAGTACGATGCTGTGAGTCCTGGCATCACATTCCCCTGGTGCGTAAGGGAGTAAGAAACACACAAACACCGTGATGGGAGGACAGCATGGACGATGTGATCTCACTTCAACCTCTAGATGGCATTCTCGCACACAACTACAGCCCTCCTTTGACATTTCATTGGAACGGATGACAGATACAGTGCAAAAACAAGAACAGGGACAAAACAAATCCTACGAGACAGACAGATTCCTGCCGACAAAGGGCAGTTTGATCTTGTGTTTCCACGTGGGAAAAGGGAAAAAGCGTCTATATTGTGTTGTCTTGTTCACCTCTGCGGAGTCTTATGGCTTTGGCAAGAGGGTGGAGAGGAAGCAGAAAGGGCCTTCACCGTCCGATGCGTTTGTGATGAAGCAACCGCCTCTCTGGCTGCCGACCTCCCTCCCTGCGCCTCTGTACCCGAGTGAGCAGAGAGCACCGACAGTCATGCACATACAGAGATGCTGTTCACCTTCGACGGACACTTTGAGACACATCAGACGTAGGTTACGGTATTTACAGAAGACACTGACTTGATCGCATGCACTTGATAACACGTGTGTTTCTGAGGCCCGGCTGGGTTCACAGGTTGAGATGAGATCCGGCACACGAGTTCAGAGCCGACCTCGGAGGAGGGACTTGGCCGGGGTCCGCGAATGATTCAGTGCTGCGAGACAGTTACCACCCCGCAAGTCTCTCATAGTTCTCTCGCTTCAAAATGATTTAAAAATGAAATAATTGAATTTCGTCTTAACAGTGATTTTTGTTTACCACCTAACAGGAAACACGTGGAAGAGAGGGCTCTGTTTTTTTCTGAATCAACGAGATAATTATCCTGGAAATTCAGAAAAACAGCACATTTTCCTTCCAGTCTGTGGATGCAAATCAAATAAGGTGAGTGCTAAAGTGAGTATGTGAGTCACGGACACATTGATTTCTTTGTCAAGTAATTAATCGACTCATAATTTCCGCCAACAAAAGATAATAACTGATATTTAGAGGAATCTTTGATCTTTTGTTGCAGGATGTATTTAAATTCAGAGAACACAAGACTTGAAATGTTGATAGGATAAAGGATAATTTTACTTTCAAGTTTAAATGTAATGAAACTTATACTTTGAAACTTCTAATTTAACGCAAAAGGCAGCAATGATGCAAAAACTTTAACTTTATGGAATTTCAGAGCAGTTTTTGAGCGCAGCTACTCGTGGATGAAACAAAAGGGGATTCAACTCTCACAGCACTGAGTTATACTTCATTAACTTAATTCATAGTGATTCTGAAGGACGTAAAAAATCCACCCTAAAACACCTCAACGCTGTTAGATCTCCATCCTCTGTTATACCTTCAGTTAGCAGGTCAGTTTCTTTTATTTCTCCAAGTTTGAGGGCAGAAAAAGGGTGTTTTAAAGGTCCAGTGTGCAGGATTTAGTGGTGAAGAGGCAGAATGAAAGCAACTGAACATCCCCCTCCTCCTCGTCTCTACAGCCGAGGTTTGGTTTGTCCGTTCTGGTCTCCTGTAGAAACATTGTGGTGCAGCATGACGGACTCTGTGCCGGTGACGATTTGATACATTTCTGCCCCTAAATCCCAAAAAAGTCCTGCACAGTGGACCTTTAAAACCTCACTGGTATGTCGGGATCTGGTGTCAGTTCCTCAGGTTTAAAGAGCAAAAGCTTAAACAGACACGCAGGTGAAAGTATGTAAAGACGCCAGAATGAAAGGTTCAATTCAGGTTGTGCTGATTTGAAAGCTTCTTGCCGTTATTCTGCCTGAATATTAAAATCACAACTGGATCTGACATTTTCACACCCGTTCTCTGGAGTTTGTCTAGAGTCCTCCTGGGGAAATGTAGGAAAAAAAATGGGAGAAAGTCGGTCGACCAAAAAGTTGAATTAAATCACCTTGCAAAGGAACTCCTGGAGTGCACTGAGCACCACAGATAGATGATATGTAACAGGGTGAGAGCATTGGAAGGGTGGATTTATTCCCTGTAACGGGACACAGAAACCTTTTCTTTTCACTCTGGACACTGTTCAATCCAACAGCGTCCAGGAGAAAGAGAAGATCTGAGACTGAACTTTTCAAAGCTTCTGAATTCATTCATGAATTCAACAAGCCTCGAGTTACAATTTGACTTCTTAGTCGCTTGACTGCTTCGTTGGTAGGGCTGATGAACTGATGCCAGCACCTCATACCAGCCCACAGACGCAGGAGTTGAAAATAGAAAGTTGGAGGGCTTGAAGTACCGTAGCACCGTGAGAGCTCCAGGAGCTGTGGCCTGACGCGTTCAGATCCTTCTGTACACTCGAGTGGCTGCGAGTTCTGCAATCGTCCTTACAGGAACTTTAACAAGAGGGCAATTGTTCCCTTCCTGTCTCCTCTCTCGTGGGGCCCAGACTGCAGCCCTGGTGGCTCATCAGACTCCCGGTGGGTGACAGATCTGCAGACACGCACGTCAAATCTCGCCTGCTGGGAAAGCGAGCGGCTCTGAACTCGTGCACTTTTTTTTTTTTTTTGTTCTACATCTTTTATTGCATCAGGGAAACAGACAGGACAGAGTGTTACGTGTGATGTCAGCCCTTGAGTGTCCCTGTCAGAGTAAAGGGGGAGGAGTCCTGCATGAACTCCTCATGCTGGCTTCATGGTTTCATTGGACGTCGGGGTGGAGAGGTGCCACTCCTTCGAGAAAAAAAAAAAAAATCAAGAAGAATTTCAAAAAAATGGATTTCAGTCAATGATTAGTTTGCGTGTTGTTCCTCGTGGTTCTCTTCCTATCAACAGGGATATGACCTCACCCACTGGCATGCACATGCAGGCTGGCTTGTTCCCCACCCACTCACAGTGGGCGCCGCTACTCCATGCCGTTCCGCAACATCTGATTGGCTGCGATGAGCATGACGCTGATGATGAATGCCATGGCGAAGGCGCAGATGAGGCTCTTCCTCACGCACGTCTGACGGTTCTTCTTTGAAGGGTGAACTGGGGAGACGGACAGAAAGACGAAGAAGAGGATTAATAAAAGCGTTCCTCGAGGGCCAGTTTAAAAGATGATAACACTTCAGCTTCTGACACGCCTCTGGATTTATCATTTTCTGCAGCCGGGGAGAGAAAATAATGGAGACAAACAAGAGAGTGCACCGAGCATATTTGGGAGAGCTGTTCTACCCTCTGTTTACTTCTTTAGTTTATTAGCTCTCCTAAACCATTTGAACATAAACAACTGCGCTAGGATGCCTTAAAATGCAAGAGTCTCTCTTCTGTCAAGAGATTAGCTTGGTGGTTTGTTTGGAGAAACACTAACTTAATTGGTTTGGGTCGTTAGCAGACGGATATTGACATCTGGTGCTTGGAACACCAGCAGCATAACAAAATAAACTGAGGACCTACAGAGGCTCATTTTCATCTATTCTCATTCATATATTATTAAGATGTATTCATGGCAGAGAAGGTACAATTCAGCAGTGAGTGAAGATACTACAGTATGTGCTCATTTCATACAGCTGAAGTTGCACAGGCCGGAATAACACACTGTTGGATTCTACCTCATTGCGACAACAGGCAGATGAACTTTTTGTTATTTGTGCATTCAGGTAACTTTGGATCACAAATCTTCTGATTCGGCCACACGATTGAACTGTGAAGTGAGTTTTTCCACTGCAGCTGTGGCCAAAGGAAATAAACCTCAGGTGTGATCTCACATCAGTGTTGCCAGGTAGATTAACAGCTCTGCTCTGGATCGTAGCTGAATGAGCAGCAGGTAACTGGGAAGTGATCAGCCGGGAGGAAAACGCCCGCACTCCACTGATTTTTACTGATGATGTTTAGTTTACTTGTCATGAGGAGTATTACTCAGAGTGTGTAAACAGCCGTATAAAGTCTGTCAGAGGGATTTCTAGTCTGAAAAACAACCCTCACGATCTCTGACTGGACCTTAGGCTCAGCATTTTTCAAAGAAAGTCTGTTAAACTACTCTAAGTTGAGAGGTGTGAAAGAAATTGGGGAAGCATTTAGGAGGAGAGGAAGATTTATGATTGAGACCAATATTTTTTAAATCTGATTCTAGTGAGTCCCCTGACGTTCTCAAAGTGCAACAATAAAATCACTTAGTTACCTGTTTAATTTTATCTGCATTGACAAAGATCATCAGATGTCAAAAGAAAGGAAGGAAGATGTTTATTTTGTCTGGTTCTCCATTTTTTAAGTTTGCAAATTTTGTTTTTCTTTTGTGAAACAGAGTGATTTTTTTTTCTTTTCATGTGTCGAGACGATCAAAAATCTTTTTTATCCTTTTATCCACAAGTTATTAATTAATTGTTTACGTGTCAAGCCAAGGAAAAAAAAATTCTCTCTTTTGAATATTTTTTTTTTTTCCCCATTATATGAGTAGTGGTGCAGTTTAGCACCTTGTGGTCAAAATGAGTATTACAGTATTAATTTTTTCACAATTTAATCTTTAATTGAGGTATAAAAAAAAAAAAAAAATCCCCCCCCTTCCATAAAAAAGTCTTATACTTGTTGTGACACATAAAAAAAAAGTTTTTCACCGATTACAAAACAAAAAAATTAATGTGTAGAGACGAGTATAAAAAAACTAAAATTCTCACTCGTCAAAAAAAGTATTTTACTCGTCACGACACATGAAAAAAAAACTCATTTTCACTCGTGAATTTTTATTTTTATTTTAAATTTATGTAACAGAGTGAAAAAATCGTCTCAACACCCGAATAAGTTTAATCATTTGTTGTTTTTTTTGTTTTTTTCACTTGCAAATCAGATTTTTTTTTCTAGTGCTCCATTTTTTTCATTCTCAAAAATGTTTTTTTTTCATTTTCATTTTCATGTGCCATGTGTCAAGCCGAGTGAAAACTTTTTTTTATCACAAGTGAGGAGGCTGTGGCTCAGTGGTAGAACCAGCGTCTTGTTATCAGAAGGTTGTTGGTTTGATTCCCCTGGTCTGCAAGTTGAAGTGTCCTTGAGCAAGATATTGAACCCCAAACTGCTTCTGATTTGTTGGTCGGCACTGTGCATGGCACTCATGATAAAAAACGTTCATACTCGTCTTAACACATGAGAAAAACAGTCCAACCCTTTTATAGTATTTGAGTCGTGGTGCAGTTTAGCCCCCTGTGGTCAAAATGAATATTACAGAAAGAGACACTGCGCCTTAATTTCCTGTTGAATCTTTTTTTTTTTTACAGTCGCTTTGAGAGGCAAATTAAATGTATCCTTATGTGTGAGAACAGAGTGAAAAAAACATTTCATTTTAAAAATGTTTTTATTGACACATTCAATTTCACATTCTCATGTGTTTCAGAGTAAAAAAAAAAATATTTTCAGCATTTTCAAAAGTTTTTTTATTTCATTTCATGAAGAAAAAAACATTTCATGCGTTGAGCTGAGTGAATTTCTTTTTTCATGTGTCGAGCACAAATAAAAAAAAAGAGAAAATTTAGAACTAAGAAAATGGAGCACCAGAAAAAATTCTCACTTCAAATGATGAAGCACAGGGTAAAATAAACAAATGTGTTCACGATGGATCCACTTTAAGATGATCAATCATTTTTGTCTCCCTTTAAAGATACGACACCATGTTGAACTTAAGGACAGTATATAAAAGTCTGAGCTGACACAAACATTCACACAGCAGCGGTCTCGTCTCTCACTATGAGATCATTTTCCGGTTCAATCAGTCTCCGGCGCCGACCGGTAACTCAGCAGCTCTTCCTCCCTGCGGCAGGTCGACGGACTGCGAGCGGCTGAGACAATTTCACCGAGCCGAGGTAATTAGAGGAGCTGGGCCAATGACCCACAGCCACATGGCTCGCACTCTCCGGCGCTCTATTTTTAACTCTCAATTCAAGAAGCACTGAAGTCATCAAAAACGCTTCTTGACTGCTGTTCCAAAGAAAATGCAATGTGGAAAGTAGGGCAGGAATTGCTACATCGTTCTTGGCTCGGCCGTTCAGACGGTGTCATTAGGAGGCGAGCTCCGCTTGAAAAATACTATTCCAGACTCTCGCATCACATAAAACATGACCTGAAGTGATTTTTTAGCCAAATGGATTATCTAAGAATGAGCTCGCAGCCAATTACCCGAGGTTATGTAACTCACAAGCCGTAGTAGACAATGTGTTTTTCTTTAAAACCTGAATTAAAATGAACAAATCTCTTTTCCAGGAATGCCACCCTCACACACACACACACACACACACACACACACACACACACACACACACCTTGAAGCTGTCAATATCAATCACAGCCTCACCTGTTGAACATCCTGTGGGTCTGGAGGTGAAACCAGCCTCGCCACACGCTGCTTTTCTAACTTTGAAGCAACCGTGTTCATCTATTCAAGCACTGTACTTAAGTACAATTCTGAGGTACTTGTACTTTATTTTTATGTATTTCCATTTTCTGCTACTTTATACTTCTACTCCACTACAATCCAGAGGCAAGTATTGTACTTTTCACTCCGTAACATTTACTTTTGTTACTCGTTCCTTTGCAGATAGTTAGCTTAAAAATACAAAACGTCATCAAGGAAAAAAAAATCTGGTGTAACATTACAGCTCAAGATAAAACTTTATGATGATCCCTGAGGTATAATTAAAAAATATCTCCACCTTTACAAGCTGCACCATTAAAATGACTACCCTCTTCATCGAGCAATATAATAAACATTATGCTAAATATGCAATTCTGCATGATGAGTGCTTTTTCTGTACTTTGAGAATATTTTCATGCTGATGATTTTTTCTGATCACCTCTTCCAATTCTGATACTGAATCATTTCAGTCTGATTGTCCTCTGGTTTGAGATTACGTAGCAGATTCTTTAGCACAATGTAACCTTTTTCATTAATCCACTAGATTTTCTGTGATGTGTGCAGCCAAGTGCTTTTTTCTCTTTGAAGAGGTTAAAATCATCTTTAAAAAAAAAATTCTAAGACGACAGAAACGGTTTGAAATTCTCTTTCAAATGTCTCATATGGAGAAAAACACGTCTCGCTACAAGGAACTTGGATTGTTTTGTGTTCTCTGAACTAACACCACCTGCTGAAGATCGTGACCCGGCCAGTGTGTGCAGCCACGAGACTCGTCAATTAATCCTCAGCACTCTGGCGTAAAAACAGTCTTAACATCTGGAATCCGACCCCATGACAGGCGTCGAGATTAACTGCAGTATATAGAAAAAGTCAGTCTACTCTTGTTTGCTTACGTGGTTTATAAAGAGGCATCAGAACTAAAGTGACACAGTTCTATAACCACAATGCATAATGAACATTTTGTATTTCACAGTTCTACAGAGATTGCATGTATCTATCTATACAGTTGTATAAGTCGGGGTGAGTTGAGGAGGGCGTCAATGGAAAGTCCATGTGTTCAGCTGCTGGTGGACCGTGGAAATGGGAGGAGAGTTGTGGTCTAGACATTAGTTCTCAGTCCAGTCGCCTGAACCTGCCGTCAGCCTCATAAAACACCTCCTCAACCGCCCAAAGTAACTACACCGCTGCCAAATATCCACAAAGGGTTTTCTTCAGTGGACCACTGTGGTCATGAAGGTAATGAAGTGTACGCTGGTTTCCAGGCGGCTGAATTATGGCCGTCTACCTCCAACGAAAAAATGTAATTTTACAACTCAGTCTCACATTCATCCCTCAGGACATGAACAAAAAGACATGAAGGATGATTCGAAAAGTTTCCTTTGTCTCAGAAGTTTGCAGAAATGACTGTCGCTGTCTTTAAAGAGCATTTGACACTCTGCTGCACTGATATCGATAAAACCGTAGTTATTGCTTCTAACAGAAAAAATCTGCAGCCTCAAAGTTCAGGAAGCAGTCAGGTTCAACTCCCACCCAGACCCACAGGATGAAAGTACCGGAGAAAGAAATGATACCACAATTCCTAAAAGGATCTTCAGGCCACTCTCAAAACAATTTAGTCGAATTTTTCCAAGTGAATTCAGTGAGTAATTTAGTTCTCCTGAAGCTGGAAATGTTAAAATGTGTATCTAAGAATTGTCCATGAGGTCATACTCCAAACTGCATTTCATCCAAATAAAAGCTGCTGCTAACTTTAGCTGCCGTTAGCTTAGTTAGCCGTGCAGCTAGCAGTCCACACAGGAACCCTGGAGCGCCGAGGGAGTGTTGTTGTTCTTCACACCGCTGATTCAGGAGCTTTGGACGGACGACTTGAGGAGGTTTTGCTGGCAGGAAGCTGCACCGGAATGAACGCCAGAAATAGAACCAGAACCTCAGCAGCATGCCGCAGCACTGAGCTCAGAACAGCAATGAAAAATTGATATTTACATAACTGAAAAAGTAAATGATTACAACTTCAACTGGTGCAGCTGGCATTACGAACATGCACAGTATGAACATGCTGCTAAGACTGATACACGTGTACGGCAGCTGTGACATTCACGGATCAAAGTTGATTTCCACGCCTGCGTCTGGCTGACGGGCGCTCCGCGGACATCTGCTGCTCCCGTATGTTTCTCTGAACTTTACGCTATTCGTGCAATTTGTTCAACAATGAATCAGCGCCCGGCGAACTTCTATGGATCAGTGGTTACATTCTGTGTTCTGTTGTTTTTTTTTTTTTTTTTATTTAGCTCCACACCGTATTGATTCCAGAGCGAGGTGAAGCCAGAGGGAAATCAAGAGCCTTTTATCCCACCTCATATATCAGCGAGCTGAAGCAGTAAGTACCAGAGTAGCATGATGAATTGTGCTCAGTATGAATCGCACTGTGACACGACGTATTGATTTCTCCGTGACTGAGCAGTTTTTGGTGTCCCCGTGTGGCAGGTGGTGCTCGCGGACCTTGGAGTGAACAAATGTGACCGCTCTGGATGATCCCGCGGTGGTCGGTCTTCATCATAAACCCGGCACGAGCATCATGTTGTCATCGCTCCACGCCAGTTTTTAAGACCCTGATAAAGTGCTGGCGCGATCTGTGTCCATCCTCGCTGACACCACCGGCAGCCAATTAAATTCCCTCCAGGACGGGCCAGACTCAGAGGCAGGTGGTGTTTGGTAAAGAGGGACATTAAGGGCTCTCTGGCCTCGCGTGTTGGCCAACAGAAGAAATATTCACGACCTTGACTGGAAAGAAAAATCTCAGTGCAGTAGAATTTCACACACACAGTATTATTATTATTATTATTATTGATAATAATAACACCTCTGATGAAGACAGTCTCACATAACAAACGAGGTTGAGACCCAGCTCGACCGTGCTGCCTTCAGGTTACGTAGGAACTGGTAACGTCATGACTCAGCCTACATCCAAAAATAATGCGACTGCTGTTGGTGTGAAATGGACAAGACTGCAGTTTTTTTTAGGAAGCGCACACACACACACACACACTCCATAACGTCACACAATGCAGCTCAACGGTCACATTTTTCAGTGTGACATTTCTACCTAGACATTTGTCTGAACGCAGCGTGAGTCGGTGCTGAAAATGTCACAAGACTGCCAGAAGGTTTCCTCCAAAGGTTCAAGATTGACGCTTTCAAATTTCAAAATTGCAATTTTGTTTTCACATTAATCTCCCTAATGATCTGTTTTGACTTTGCATTTTAAAACAGACTGAAGCTTTTAAATCCGCTGGCAAAAAAATCAAAAACAGGCCCAGTCTGAGAGTTGAACAGCAGGACGTGCACGGATGTGTTGAGAGGACCGTGAGAGGTAAACCAAGTAAAGTGACTGTTTATCTGAACTCATAAGGGCTGTTGCTCAACAGCAACAAGCATCTGCTCAGTTTCAGCCACACAGATGCCTGATAACACTGCGCCCTGCACGTATATGTTGGTGATAGAGAACTGCCTGGACCGCATACTGAACACTGTGACACCAGGCTGCCTTTATGTTTCATTCTCCATCAAACTGGAAATGTTTTACGTAAATTCAACTGCTCTCTGATTCATTTCCTGATAAAGCCCCCGAAAGACTCACAGAGCTGACTCACTGAATCTGAATCCAAGGAAGTATGAAGGCAAAAATACTTGCGAAATGGTTTGAAATAGAATTTGTTTAAGAGAAACAATATCCCATTTTTATAGCAAGAGAATGAAGACGTCCTAGAATACCCTCCGCTGCTCTCCATAAATTTTGGATGGCTGGTTTTGCAGAGCGAGTTCATGCATTTTTCATCTGAGCCACTTCTGAATCGGTGGCCAGCTGACGCTGGTCCTCGCCACCAGCCCCAAATCAATTAATCAGCAGGTGTGCAGCGACTCTGTAGACTGTACGTCGCAAATTCTTCCTGACAGCATGGATTACTTTCTCTTTCACCGCACTCCCACCACGAACTGTATATCTATCAAACACACACACACACACACACACACATGTATGTACACATTTGCCTAAGTGCCTGTGTGTGACGTTAGCTCAGGGCCATTTCGCTCACCTCCCTCAAACTCTGTCTGACAGTTCCCAGAGTTTTCCTTCAGGCTCTCCTCCTCGTTGATGATGATGTTCTCGATGTCCTTCATGGTCAGGTGATCGCGGAAGGCGTAGAACAGGATGTGTTTCAGCTCCTCCAGGGTGATCCTCTGCATGTCGAACTGCAGGAGGACAGAGATGAGACGAGGAGATTTTCATAAAAGAGACACTATTTTGCTTCTTATACATAAATGAACTGTTCTGCCGTATTCCCGGCAGGATGCAGGATTAACCGAGCAGGAACTTACTCGAGTGTGTATTCATGTGTCGAAACTCTTCTACGATTTTTGGGACGAGCGCTTCAGCTTTAATAAAACAGAGCCAATAATAACTTGAATTTGACTTTCTGCTGCCAACAACTTACAATAAATAATTTGCACTAAAAAGCTCAAACTCATAAATCGCGACGCATGTTCCAGAAAGTCTTCACCGCGCTCGTCCCGGGTAACTAACACACCTCGCGCTCCGATGCGTTCACTTTAATCAGAGTGCGTTGATGCATTGATTAAATTGAACGTGCAGAGGTCACAGCCTGAGAGTGATTGATTTATTGTTCGGTTTGAGAATTTACGCAACTCAAACATGCACATACACGCGCTTGATTTGAAGGTCATACGAGACCGACCGCTGAAGTTTTTGTTTCTGAAATTGCGGATGAAAACGCCACGTCACCAAAATGCTTCAGAGCTGTAATGAAACGGTGATTTAAAATGTCTCCGTATCAGTGTGCTCGAAAGCAGAAAACACAATTTGAACATGAGTAAAAGGCATCAATAGCGGGAAATGAGTGTGATGATGTTTTAATCAACTCTCAGACTCACTGAAAGTCCAGCGGCAGCTCAAAAGACTGATTTTCTCTGATTTGCTGTGAATGTTGGCATCAACAGCCGCTCATATTTACTGACTCAGTGAACACAACTCATTTTATCAGGCCGGTCTTTGCTGTACACATCTGATTACAAGCTGATTATGAACACGTGTTATTTGCCTGCCGTGATACGACAACAGAATTAGCAAATAATGGATTTTCCCTCTCCCCCTTTTCTAAATCTGGCACGGCGTTGAGAAACCTTTCTGACAGATTTAGTATGAGAGAAAAAATATATAACACAGAAGCACCATCCAAACTGATGTCACAGACTTTGGACTGACATGAATGGGTCATTTGGGACGTCTCCACCTATCCCTGAGCTCCCCTCAACAAAGCAGCCGAGCGGCTACGAGGTCCAGCCGTCAGCCCGCCGGGTAAGCCGGCTCTTTTTCTGTGCTCTGCTCTCACAGTCTTAAGCACCTGTTCCATGCTGGAATGGACAATAACCCCCCTGTGACCCTGAACAGAAAAGCCTGCACAGAGAATGGATGGACACGCACAATAATAAAGAGTCAGACTAGTGAAGCCCACAGAGCTGCGGCAGGCAGAGGAACAAGCTGAGGTACGAACTCTGACCACAGTGGCAGGAAAAGATGTTACTCAGAAGATACACCATCAACATTTTCTGATTCCTGAAATATTAAAGGGATATTCCGGTGTAAGTTTAATCCATGGTCTAACACACCGTGAAACTGTGTTAGACTCCCTCTCGAGAGATTAAGTTAGCAGACCGCTAATTTACGGAGTTTTATCAACCTCAGAACGACCGCAAGACAACAATACACTGCAGTAAATGGATCCTAAATATAAACCGCCACCAAAAAGCCACAAATAATGCTCAGAACAGCACCAAACTTCAGCAACAGTACAAATAGGGTCTCAGCACATAGTCCGGGGCATCTAACCTCCGCTAGCTTAGCTGGATTTCTACTGAAAAGCTGACTAAATTTACCACTCTTCTGCAGCAGCTTCCTGTTGACGGGAAGTCCCGACGAGTCGATTACCGAGTGCAGTAGAGTTCCGTGGCTCATGGATGAAAATGTCTGTTTATGACTCCATGGAAAAGCAATCAAAGTTCATATGTGTCTTACCTGCCAGTTTATAACAGTTATTATCGAGAGCGGACAGGGAAAAGAACAGAATTGAGCATTTCTAACCGCACTTGGTAATCGTCGCGTCGGGACTTCCCCGACCCGGAAGCTGATGGAGGAGAGTTGAAATCTGTTTTTAGCTTCACAATAGAAATCCAGCTAAGCTAGCGGAGGTTAGATGCCCCGGACTATGTGCTGAGACCCTATTTGTACTGTTGCTGAAGTTTGGTGCTGTTCTGAGCATTATTTGTGGCTTTTTGGTGGCGGTTTATATTTGGATCCATTTACTGCAGTGTATTGTTGTCGTGCGGGCGTTTCTGAGGTTGATAAAACTCCGTAAATTAGCGGTCTGCTAACTTGATCTCTCGAGAGGGAGTCTAACACAGTTTCACGGTGTGTTAGACCATGGATTAAATTTACACCAGAATATCCCTTTAAATGTGAATATTTCCCGTAGGGCTGCCTGATAAATTGAATTTTCATCATCATCATCATCAGATGAAGCCCCAGCTAGCCGTTAGCTACCCTGACAAAAGTAATCGGCATCGGTTTGTAGGTGGTTGCCAGGTTATGATGGCTGTGGGAGGAGAGGAAAGCGATGAAAATGTGGTGGACGAAGACCTGGTGGTGAAAAGAAACAGCACTTCTGCTGTATGGACTTATTTTGGATTCAGGAGAGACAACATTGTTACAAACAACTTCTAGAGGAAACACAACCAACCTCCATCACCACCTGCAGTACAACCATAAACACCTACACCAACAATTCAAAACTAACGTTAGTCATCATTAACTGTATAGTTAATAATATGCAAACTCCAATATTCTTCATATCATATTCAATACTCATATCGTGCAGGCCGTATTTCCTGGTTTCTCTCCTCCTCGATGACAGTAACCTGATATCTGCGTGGACATAACAAGACATCTCTGGCTTTCTCTCGTTCTTTGTCACCTCAGACCTTCGATCAACTCATCGATTAATCAAGAAAATTATCAAAAATAAGATTCAGCTGCAGCCCTACAGCCACTAACAGTGACTTGCAGCCTCATGTCCAAATCACAGGAGAGACTCTCAGCCGAACACGAGAGCGTTCTGACCCTTCATCTAAAATTTCAATCACTTTAATGGCCTGATGCCAGTTTTAAGGACAGTCTGGGGCAAACCATTCCTCTTACCAATAAAATGCAGGTTTTTATATCCTTCCATGGCCTTGTATTTTTCAGCCTGGACTGAACCTCGGGATAAAAGTTTCTTCCGCATTTTGAAACCGTCAGTGTGGAGTCGAGTCCTTCTATGAGTGATGAAAAACGAGCTTGCAGAGGACAGATTTAAAGTGCCTGGGTGGATCCAACAGTCGATCTGGACTCATTTTACGGCTCTTAACAGTTCTACTTTTGAAATAACATTTTCCAGGGTGTGAAAAGCAGAGAGACTCCAGCTCGGTTCAGATAAAGAAGCCCCCAGAGAGCGCCGTCATCGACGGAAATGGATCCGAGACACAAGCCGGCGATTATATTGATCGACATTAGGCCCCGACACTCTGTGAAGACAGGTAGGATATAGAAGTGGAAAAACTCTTGAATGCTATCTATTCCTCACATTCAGCCAACATCCTTCAACTTATTTTCATCTTGATTTGCAAATCCCAAATCCCAGAGTGCATCTGTAGCGCTCATTAATACTGAGATGAATTATACACATGAACAGACAGAGAAGGAAAAAAAAACGTTTGCTGGACTTCCTCGCAGAGCCTGCTGCATGGATAATTATATAAATCACTGCATAAATCACGCTGGACATAAATCACACTTAGCATCAATAGCATTCGTTATCTCTCCACCTCAGAGACGGCTAATGAACATTCATACCCATCATGCCTCCAATGTTAATCAGCCTCCATAAAGATTCATTATCAAAGCTAATTAAAAGTTGGGGGTCAGCGGTTCATCCTTTGTTTGCCGGGTCGTTAATCAGAGGAGAAAGTAAATGCAAGTGTTGGCAGGACAGAGGTTTAATAAAAAGGTACACAATGATAGATTGATAGATCACGTATGTGTTAGTGAGACGTAAATTAAAAAGAAGATGAAATAATTATTCCACATGTTTGCTATGAATGTGAGTATGTAGGTGTTTAATGTGCTGAGAGTTTGGTTTTGGATAAAAATAAATAAATTTAATATTCTGCAGATAAATGTAGAGAACATTCAACAACAACGCTTAAGTGTAGGCACAAAAAACACTTGGTTAGGCTTCGGAAAACTTCATGGTTCGGCTTAAAAAAAACTGTTTTGGTCGCAACTAACACGCTACAAGTCCCGAGGTCTCGTTGAAAACACGGGCTCGAACGTGACTTCCGATTGCCCAACATTCTGTCAAAAACATCTGCTTTTTGTCTCCACAAACAGTTCTCAAAACGGTCTGTTTGGATGTTGGAAAGTTGTGGAGGTTTCACACTGATAAATGCTGAGATGCAGACTCAAACTGCCGTCGGCATCACAAGCTTATATAACAAGATATCCAACAGAAAAAGACTCATGTCAAGTTTCAGATAATCATTATTCTGTCCGCACACATCCACATTCACGACCTGAAACCTCACCAGGTGTGAGTATAATCGCTGATATATATCGATCTAATATCTCCCATCATGTGGAGCAGCATCACAGTTTCTTTTGCATCAGAACAAATGAGACGCCCCGCAGACAGAGAAGCTTTGTTCATCCCTCCTCTCGTCTCCTCTCCCTCGATGAAACTCTACCCCCGTCCTAAACAGACAGATCCACCTGGAGCGCCCCGGCAGCATCTGCCACTTAAACCTACAGCCAGCTCCTGTGTCACCTCTCCCCAAGAGAGACGGGTCGGCAGCCTAATTGTGTTTACTCGACCTTCGCACAACCTTGCTGCTCCTAACGACACCGGCGCCGGCAGACATCAAAGTCTGCCGGCGCTTCATTTGCCAGGGAAAAGAGAGACAAGCCGGAGGATAGATTCATTCACTGAGAACTCCAGTGGCAGATAAGAGAAAGCCATTTTATTTTTCTCTTTTCACATCCCACGACTTGCTCGGCCCAGATTCACATCCAGGCATGGAGTGACCTTTACCGGAGAATATGGTGAAAGAAAGGGGAGCAGAGAAGAATGAAGCCTCAGGATCTGAAGTGACTCCCACAAAAAAAAGATCTTTAGTGAGACACCCAGTGTTGAGTGACCTACAGTTTTATATTGAACCTCGTGCACAGAGAGGAAACCTTCTGCCACACAGTCTTCACAGAAGTTCCCTCTGAAGTGTAATCACATGCCTCGGGCGCAGACGCTTTTAATGACTCTGGAAAAGTTGGAAATGTCAGGAACTGTGAAGAGCTGCTGCGGTTACAGCTCAGAAGTTTCTCTGCGCCGACGACGGGATGCGACGACGGAGATCTGCTCTGTTACTAACAAACAATCTTCTCTGAGCTGAATTAATCTTTTATTCGTGCTAAAAAGAATTCCCACAATATCAACAAGAAATATAACTTCAATCTGTGATATCTGAGACGCCATCAGTCTAATTCTTTAGACGACAGATAAAACGGGCCAAGACATCCTCTTCCATGTACTGGTGATTGTTTCCAGTCCAATTAGCAATCTTAAAGGAGTTTTATCAACCTCAGAAACGACCACACGACAACAATACACTGCAGTAAATGGATCCAAATATAAACCGCCACCAAAAAGCCACAAATAATGCTCAGAACAGCACCAAACTTCAGCAACAGTACAAATAGGGTCTCAGCACATAGTCCGGGGCATCTAACCTCCGCTAGCTTAGCTGGATTTCTATTGTGAAGCTAAAAACAGAGTTCAACTCTCCTCCATCAGCTTCCGGGTCGGGGAAGTCCCGACGCGACGATTACCGAGCGCGGTTAGAAATGCTCAATTCCGTTCTTTTCCCTGTCCGCTCTCGATAATAACTGTTATAAACTGGCAGGTAAGACACATATGAACTTTGATTGCTTTTCCATGGAGTCATAATCATACATTTTCATCCATGAGCCGCGGAACTCTACTGCACTCGGTAATCGACTCGTCGGGACTTCCCGTCAACAGGAAGCTGCTGCAGAAGAGTGGTAAATTTAGTCAGCTTTTCAGTAGAAATCCAGCTAAGCTAGCGGAGGTTAGATGCCCCGGACTATGTGCTGAGACCCTATTTGTACTGTTGCTGAAGTTTGGTGCTGTTCTGAGCATTATTTGTGGCTTTTTGGTGGCGGTTTATATTTGGATCCATTTACTGCAGTGTATTGTTGTCGTGCGGTCGTTTCTGAGGTTGATAAAACTCCGTAAATTAGCGGTCTGCTAACTTGATCTCTCGAGAGGGAGTCTAACACAGTTTCACAGTGATTTAGACCATGGATTAAATTTACACCGGAATATCCTTTTAACACCCATCGAAATCAATTAAAGTAAAAGATATCTGCTGGCTACATCAGAAGCCCTCAAATATCGGCTGACACTCCCCGAAGCTTCCTCTTCATCAGATGATAGCCGATGGACTCCAAGATTACATTTCCCCCCCCGACGTGTTTCGTCTCTGTTGCTCTCCACACAGATCGTTTACCAGCAGAAACATGATAAATCAATACAACTCGGACTACAAATGCAAATGAGGATGCTTCTGGTCCCCCCAAAATAAGAAGGCACCATGTAATTAAGAATATAAAAATGGTCGCTGACGGATGTTTTCATCGAACATCTGTTTTTTAGATTATGGCTTTAAATCCCTGGAGATTGTGGGAGCCTGTGATATGTTTGATAACTTGTGATAATTTGATTATGGTAGTATTATCTCAAACATGATCAACTCAAGCAATATCTTCTCCTGGGTATCAGGGGGGGAAAAAAAAATCAATGAAAGTATTATTGCCATGAGCACAATCAAGCTCAGCCTGAGGAGATGCATGAGAGTGATTTTCTCACCCTGGCAGGAACACCGTCCTTGGATTACTTTTTTTTTTTTTTTTTTATGATTTTGCTCAATCGATTACGCGCCTGTCCTTCACACCGCAGAGTGGATTCAGGACTCGGGCCTGAAAGAGAAAGCGCCGCTCGTCTCTGCACTCGTAAATGAGGCGTGTTCGGCTGCTTTCACACACACAGGCGGTGAGAAGGTGCCAAGAGCCAGCATCCATCCATCTGCTGAGTTCAGCCCTCTGCAAGCACGGCCAAATTATAACCGCTACAGATAATGCTCCGCACACGCTGAATCCAATTACATGCATTTGCTAATCTAAAATTTTTTTTAAACGCAACGGGCTGGCAAGCATTTTGTTTTAACAGGCAGAAATATGAATGCGTTTGAAACATACTGCAGCAGAGGACACGGGGGTTTGAATCCAGAGCAACGTCGAGGAGCCGGAGACAGACAGGGATTTTTATGAGCTCCGTTCTTTCCAACAAGCCCTTAAAAAAAAAAAGCAGTTTTTATACTTGGGCCACATTCGCTTGTCTAAATGACTAATAAGCGCACAAAATTGGGAATTGGATCAGTAGATTGCCTCAATATGCAGCTGCAAAACAGACTGCAATGGCTGGATTGTCCTCTGAAAGTGCTTGTTTTTGACACTGACACTTTTTATAATGTCCAGCAAAAAGTTAAATTGCAAAATCTTTGTTTAACCAGAGACGGCTGTTACATCGCTCTCCTCAAAGCCGCCAGAATCCGTTGACAAACCCGGTGATTTACAGTTAAATGTTAAAATATTCCTCCCTCTTTGCTCCTCTGGCGATCACATTTAACCAGACTCCATTGCAAAAAAGAGCAATTTTTACAGATCATCATAAAAACACGGCTCATTCAAATAAAACTCTCTGTTGCTCGTCCTTCCACTGACACAACAATCACCCAAACTCTCATTCGGTGATTGTTTTCTCATAATTAAACCTTCATTTATTGGGTAAGATGTGAAAATATCAGGAGAAGGGAGGTCAGGAATCAAAATGGATCGAGGGGGAAACAGCGACAGAGAGACAGAATATTTTCACATCCAGCTTGGTAAAACTGCAGTTAAATGACTGAATGTTTTTGTCAATTAAGTTTGGTGAGCGATACAAGAGATGCTTAAGGATTATGTTGCATGGCTGCTGGACGAGGCTATTTTCTGGACACATTTCAAAACATTTCCGTGCCCATTTGTCATTTAGATACATAAATGTGTAAAAACGGAGCCCAGGTTTAAAACCCTCGATTACTCTCTTTCTTAAACATGTCGTCTCTTCATTGTCAGTGCCTGAAGTTATTCTTTGTGGTGTTTGTCTGTGAACTGATGGTTTCTATCACTTCAATTTCTTTTGAAAGGCAACACAAGCAGTGAAATCTCTGGATGTGGTTGATGGGTTTGAATGCAGCTCTGATGATGACGGCAGGATTTAAAACAAGCTTCTCAGCTGCAGGAAACAGATCTGTGTCAGAGACAGGAGTCATATATTTTCACAAGGTAAACAAAGGTTTGTAAATTAACTACACAAACCTGCAAAGGTATACGAACAAAGACACCTTGGCGAGACCTCTGAGGTGGTTAGAAAAACCTCAAATCCTGCGAGATCAGTCGGTCTGAGTCTCAACGCTGCAGTGACAATATAAACATGAGATTCATGTGCGTATATGTGTACATACAGTTATGTCTTTACAATTGCACTGCATTGCCAGACCATGAAATAAAATGTGGTAAGGGAAAAAAAAAAAATTCTTATGCAACCAAGCTGATGTGTCATCCAGACGAGGATGACAGTTCTCTACCCTCCACACTAAATTGCACCCTCTTGCACTTTGGGAAGTTGCAGCTGTCAATTTTACAATTTCAACATTTCCTTTGGATTTTTGTGGAGGCCTTGCTCGCATCACCACTCAGCCAGGAGAGAGTGAAACACAGTTCAATCCACCGACTGGATGTGTGTACTGTAGTGACAATGAAAATTAACAAGTCGATGCTTCGACACCTTCATGTCAGTAGGCGCCGACCCCATCAGCTGCTCTATGTGGGAGGAGTTGTACAGTAACGTCTCGTCATCACTTGATACCATCGAACCGTCTCTGAGCGCTCGTCACTCTTCAGGACGTCCCTCCCTGCAAACTCTTCCACTGCTTACGGCTGGTAATATTTATTGCCGGGGCATTTATTATTTACAAAGCAGTTTATATACACTCTTGCATTATTCACAATACAGTATCTGAACCAGCGCACAGTTTTCCCATGACGACCCTTCTCAGTTTCAAGAATAAACAAGTTCTCCAGCTCTTTCGTTCTTCTCTTAGCTTTCTTCTTTGTGTGCAGTTTTTACATTTCAAGCTTTTACTTCCATATCATGACTTTCTACGTAACTTCCGCTTGCATAGCCATGACACAACAACAGTTAGGCTGTCATTCTCCATTAACGACACTAAATTTCAGCACATTTATTTTCCTTTTTATACGATTCATTATTTAAAAACCCCCATATTAACCTGGATATCACTATAACCTGGAAAATAACTCTGTCAATTAATGAAAACATGTTAAAGAGGACCCGTCGTGCTCATTTCCAGCTTTATATCCTATTCTGTGACTACACTGCAGTAGCTTTTCATGATTCACAGTTGAAAAAAAAACACCTACTTCATCTAATCCTGGCCTACAGGAGGCTCCTCTGTTCGTCCTTTTTCTGAAACACCCTGTTTAAATTCCTGCTCTCTGCATCAAAGCCCAACTTGATGAGGTCAGACCTCGAATGTTACTGCACGAGAAAACACATCTTCACAACTTTATTCACTGATTTTGTTGAAGCGGGGAGAGAGTCAGCTAATCGGACCTCTTACTGCACAGAGAGCTAAGCTAACAGGCTAATGGTGCCTATTGTCATGTTACAGTTAGCAGCAGCTAGCACAACTTTTAGCAAAAACTAAAGCTATCCATCTTTGAAACGCTGTATATTTTACAGAAAGTTCACTCGGAGCAGCTGGGGGACGTCAGAGGGAAAACCAGAACATATTTTCCATAGAATATGATCCGCTATGAATCACCTCAGCATGAATAACTAGAAAGACTGAGCGGGTGCACGGGTGCATCCCTGTACTTTGTGGGCGTCCTGTGTCTGCAGAGTTAATCCGGCAAACGAGCTGACGACAAAATGCCTTCAGATCGTCCTGAAAGTGACTGTGGAGTCATTGCATTCAGAGCTTTTTGCTCACAGGGATCATTTTAGATCTGTTTACCTGATTATTTTAAACTTTGGCAACAGCCAATATGACTATTGTAACATCTATGTGTCAGAAAATACGAAACAGATCCCTTTTAACAAGGATGCAGCATCAGACAGAACATGACTGCACTGTAGGTGTATTTCTGCAGGTTTTTCACAGGACATGCTACAGGTAATATGGTTCATTATGTCCTCTCCTCCTGCTTAATGTCTGGGTCCAACACACGCACATTTTTTTCCTCGCTGAAATGAACGCTCAGCATTTTTATCGATCTCTGCCTATCCACCCCCCCCCCGAACTGCCCCGAGCCGTGAGGAAAAAAAATAAAAATGTCTCCATTACCACTGCGTTACCCGGCCGTCAAAGGGCAGGAGATTAATTGCGAAAAAGAAAACATAACATGCGCCACGAGACTCACAAACAGGCAGAAAAATGAATTGGGGCTCATATCTCGAACGAGTCAGCGGTGTGTTAAAGTGACAGAAACATTGGCCACATGGGGCCCTGATGAAAATGGAATTGTACTTGGATTCTCATGGAGGGAATCTGTACACATTCAGGCCCTGAGGGAAATAACCAGACCTCTGCTGACGCCTTCACCCCTTGTTGCTGTTTTCATCCTCTGCGACAAAAACAACTTATCATGCATTCGTCTTGAGTATCTCCGCTGCCTGTTCAGACAGAAACAGACGACAGAAAACTGATCAAAGAGGCTCCGATAAATGCTCGCATCAGGTATTTAACAGTCTGCGAGTCCGTCGGGGAAATCCATTTGTGCGTACAAAAAAAAGGTAATATTCTCCTTTGAAGACACTTACTTAACATTCGCTTTTCACTCGCTGCAAGCATAATGACATAATGCTTTGCCAGCGTCGAGTCATCAACAGACTTTACGGCTTCAGAGTCACAGAAGCAATAAGAGGGAAAGTGAGAAAAAGAAGCGAAACGGCCTAAAACCACTGAGCAAGCTATCAATAGCCAATTACTGTTGATATGATTAATCAAGGAGCGATTACTCCCATTAACCCCTGGAGAAGAGCAGGCTCGAGGAGCTGCCTGAGGGTCACGGCCGTCATTAGTGCGACTCAGTGGATCCATACGGGCTGCCTCGCGTAATGCATCGCCTGTACTGAAGAGGAACAGAAGAGACAGGAGGCGAGACGGATAGTGAATAGAAGAGCAGCGGGATCAAGAGGTGGAAGAAAAGTGGGAGAACAAATTAATTCCAAGCACAATTTTACTTGCGGGTTCGGCGTTCAATTGCAGCTCGATCCAGATCCTGGAAATATTCAGCACGGGCTTTAATTAAGCCCAAAGGGCAGCAGCAGCTTTCGTCAACAGGACCAATACTCGAGCCTGGAACTGATTATAGACCATATTTCTCATCTTTAAAGTGGTCGAATCTAACACTAAATCCGACCCAAGAGAACCAGATCCAGCGTCGGCAGGATCGAGGCATCAAATCCCTCCGGCTCTAAAAATAAACCGAGTCACCTTTAGACTTCTTTCCTCCTAAACTTCTGAGAGAAGAAGATCCCACACACTCTTCTGCAGCTTCACAATTTAAACCACAAAAGTCCAGAGAGACCAAAGTGATGAGTAAATTGTGACACTGAGCAGGAGCAGTGTCCGAATTAGTTGGATGTGTGAATATCTCCTGCAAAGAAAATCCTCTTAAATGTTCAAAGACGCCGGACTGATGAGATGTACGGTTAAGACGTCGGACTTTGGCTTTTTCTTTCTGCTAAACAACACCCAGCGTGACAAGCAGGGAAAAGAGGGAGGGATGTGTCAACCCACCTGCTTACTCGCATTATCGGAAATTAAAGTCATTTTCACCGAAATGTCACATCAGGTGTTCTGTTTTAGTATTTTTCGAGGACTGCATCAGCGAGGAGACGAAGCCTGCACTTTAAAAGCCGGGTGGGGGGGGGCGAGGGAATGTTAATTCATGCAGAATTATGAGTTCAGCTCGCAGAAAAATAAAACCGAACTCCTTCCATCTCAGGAAACGCTAACAAACTAAAAAACGTTAAATGATGAATGACGAGCAAAAGGGATAAATCTCTTGAAGTCACGCATCTATATTCACACTTCACCCTCGCTGTCTGCAGCCCTGATGAGACTTTGAAGTACAGCTTAGAGTAAAAAGGTTAAACCCTCTCAGGCGATGTTGGCACGCCAGGCTACGCCGTGAAATGGCCAAACAACGACAAACAGGCCCGTCTCTTCGATTGCTTTCAGCTGACAGATGATTTTTCAAAAATTCATCTAAGAGTGATTCTACATTGTGATTACTTGGGAGATAAAAATGAAGAAACTCAGCGTGTCACTATAATGCAGCCAGCATTTTACTCTGACTGACAGGTGCGTCATTAAAATTCTGGGCACTCAAGAGCACAAATGATCCTCCGGTGTGTGTGTGTGTGTGTGTGTGTGTGTGTGTGTGTGTGTGTGTGTGTGTGTGTATTGTGCGCATTTTAAGTTAAGCGACTGTGCAGAAAATGAAGCAATGTGTTGCCGACACTTCTCGGTGCGGCGGCGTGCATGAGAACGAGCTGTAATGAAGTGAATCACCGAGGTAGCCGAAGCTGACTCACATGTAATTAAAGCTACACGGAACATAAGGAGGACGGTTCAGAAAAAGAAAAAAAACTGACACACTGAAAACGCGAGAAAGGTGCTTTTTTAAAAATCACACAGACTGGCTTCACGTTGCAGAAAGCAGGCGGATGATGCCCGAGGTTCTGCTGCTGCAGCTCCTCCACGAGCAGCAGAACTTCAAACGGCATCGTCCATGTTCTGTCGGCGCCGCGAGAAGGAGCGCCATCAGCCCGACTGAAGCCTGCAGCTCAGCACTCTCACCGCAGACTGACAGACGGCATTCACATCCACACTGTACTCGGGATAATAGCTGCAATATTTGAGGTTTCTAATCTGTATAAGCTTCTTACTGTGCACTGTATAATACTCGGCTTTATTTGTGTCCGTCTATCCACAAAGTTCTTCATGCATACAAAGGTGATACTCCTCCTGCAGTAACCTGTCTACTTCAAGCTGTTCCCAATCAACACTGACATGAAGTGATGTGTCCTGCACATCCACGTCAATGCAGCTATGAATCTGTTCTCCTCTCTCCATCCTGTTCTCTTCCAGTTCTTCATATCCAGTGTTTGGGTCGAACTCACCAGAATCAACTCTCCTTTCCATCAGATCTTCAGGATTTTCTCCTTGCATCAGAACCACCAGTGATGTGCACAATGGGGGGGGGGGGCAATTGTTGAAAAACGTGCGCTAAAGTGCCCTCCTGGGAGCCAAAACGTATGCTAAAGTGCCCTCTTGCGAGCCAAAAAAGCATGCCAAAGTGCCCTCTTGGTTGGCAAAACACACTAAACTGCCCCCTTGGCTGGTTAAAACATGATAAACTGCCTTCTTGGGAGCCAAAACGTGCGCTAAAGTGCCCTCTTGGGAACCAAAACGCGCGCTAAAGTGCCCTCTTGGGAGCCAAAACACACTAAACTGCCCCCTTGGCTGGTTAAAACATGATAAACTGCCTTCTTGGGAGCCAAAACGCGCGCTAAAGTGCCCTCTTGGGAGCCAAAACATGCGCTAAAGTGCCCTCTTGGGAGCCAAAACGCACTTAAGTGCCCTCTTGGGAGCCAAAACGTGCACTAAAGTGCCCTCTTGGGAGCCAAAACGCGTGCTAAAGTGCCCTTCTTTGCACCCCTGCCCTTCAAAAAGTCTGCCCACGCCACTGAGAACCACCAACAGTATCTAGACTCCACTTCCTATTCCACGCACACCTTCACCACCTCTTCAAATATGAAAACATTACGATGGAGTCCAACCTGAGCAGGTTTTTATAAAAGGCGTGCATAGGTGTGAGGAAATAAGTCAGTCCCCTCTGCAGGGAATTAGATCAATATTAACCGCTTCATTACATTTTCATGGGGAAAACCCTTTAAGTGTAAAAAAAAAAAACTGCCTCTGCAAAAAAAACGGCTGCCAGAAATACTTTAATATTAAGGAAATTACAAAAAACTCAAACAGGAATTTAAAATATTCTCTCTTAAACTACAGAAAATAAAAATGAGAAGGAGGACATTTAAAACCACGATATTAAACCCTGCACGGTCGAGACTAAAGTAAGTGCTGCGGATCTAATCTGGAGGGCGTCATGAAAACACCGTTCTGTCTCACGGTGAGAGCGAACAATCTCAGAGGAGACGACTCTGGCCAGGGATCAAAATGATGCTCTTTACTGGCATAATGGCGGCGTAATGCTCGGCGCGATTGAGACAAATTGCGTCGTTTTCACTTTGATAATCTTCCATAATTCACCTACCAACCTCTGAGCTGGAATCTGAGGGGGGGCACATTACAGGGACGATACTCAAAGTTGATGCGACTTTTTGAAGGAGGGTGATTACGTTCGTGGAGGGGAAGGAGGACGTGTGCATGTGTGTGTGTGTTGATTAACTGTAGCATCACACCTCTGAGCCACCTTCATTGCTATTCAAGGCCTTGCCTGGCAAAGGGAATTTGATTTTTCGCCCTTCTCTGCTTTCTAAGCAGGCATGTGAACGCCCTCTCAGTGTGTTTACCTCCTGCATGGCCGACTGGAATCCATCAGACGCCCCGCAGCCGCTTTTCAGAGAAGAACCGGCCCTCCTCATATTACCTGCCTGGAGCAGAACTACCGACTGTCAGCAGTTCTTCATCTATATCCGAGTTTCAGTTTGGGACACTTGAATTATTTCTACATCGGTGTGACCAATGAGGGTGAAAAAAGATCATAATTGAGGTTGTTTAATCATCATTGGGTATCAAATGGGCATATCCACATTCTGTCACGTCTTTTACGAGGTTGGAAGAGAGAAAGAAGTTCAGCGTCGTCTCTCTGTGATGATAAAGAGGAGAAAATGATGTCTGAATGGCTGCAGGAAATCATGACCAACGTCAAATTAATCTATAAAATCAAACACTTTGACACCGGACCGCTGTAGAACTTACGTCACTGACATTACGTGAGCGATGCCATGATGCCAACTTAACATTATGATACTGAACTTAGTTATTTTAACCCAAAGTATCATCTTTTCCTAAACCTCACTGAGTAGTTTTTGTCCAAAAGATATTATGTCACACAATGTTTAACCGTGTGTCAGCAAGCTTTATTCTGAAAGTCCAATGTTTGATAGGACATATTATTGCTAACTTGATTTGACTAGACTTCATATATTGATCTGCACAGAGACGATTACAGAGCTCATGACTTACTCTCATTCTCTACAGAGAATCAGACTAACACTGGAGGGGCCAACATAAATATTAACCTGCTCCTATCTCTCTGTAGGAAAATCATTGTGGCCCATGTTTTATTCATCTCAGATGAATTGTTTCAAAATCATTATCAATCCAAAACCGTGCCCTGGCTCAAAGGACAGGAAGAAGGGGAAGATAATAGATCTGAATTAGGATGAAAGTCAACATTTAGAAAGCTCGAATGAGGCGGAGGCTGCACACTCGAACAGCCAGGTGTCTTAATGTCTGGAGCTGGAATCACTGATACCTCAAAGTCTACAACCAGATCTTTTCACACCGCAGATAATCACGAACCAAGATTTACTTTATTTTAAAATGTCAACATTAGCGTAGTCTTATTTAGCACAACATGCTAATTGTTTGGGTCCTGAGTTGATGCTTCCTGATGTCTGACAGCATACCAGCCAACATTAAAGGGATCTTCCAGTGCAAATTTAATCCATGGTCTAAATCACTGTGAAACTGTGTTAGACTCCCTCTCGAGAGATCAAGTTAGCAGACCGCTAATTTACGGAGTTTTATCAACCTCAGAAACGACCGCACGACAACAATACACTGCAGTAAATGGATCCAAATATAAACCGCCACCAAAAAGCCACAAATAATGCTCAGAACAGCACCAAACTTCAGCAACAGAACAAAAAGGGTTTAAGCACATAGTCCGGGGCATCTAACCTCCGCTAGCTTAGCTGGATTTCTATTGTGAAGCTAAAAACAGATTTCAACTCTCCTCCATCAGCTTCCGGGTCGGGGAAGTCCCGACGCGACGATTACCGAGTGCGGTTAGAAATGCTCAATTCTGTTCTTTTCCCTGTCCGCTCTCGATAATAACTGTTATAAACTGGCAGGTAAGACACATATGAACTTTGATTGCTTTTCCATGGAGTGGTAAATTTAGTCAGCTTTTCAGTAGAAATCCAGCTAAGCTAGCAGAGGTTAGATGCCCCGGACTATGTGCTGAGACCCTATTTGTACTGTTGCTGAAGTTTGGTGCTGTTCTGAGCATTATTTGTGGCTTTTTGGTGGCGGTTTATATTTGGATCCATTTACTGCAGTGTATTGTTGTCGTGCGGTCGTTTCTGAGGTTGATAAAACTCCGTAAATTAGCGGTCTGCTAACATTAGCTCGAGAGGGTTTCTAACCGGAATTGAGCATTTTTTACACTGGAATATCCCTTTAAGCTGTGAAAAAGAGGAATATTTTCTTTATTACCTGGGAGACTTTTAATTAGTCTCAAACTCAATGTTAACAATAAAATATACAGATAAACAACGTGATCAGAAGTGCAGGACTGCAGTCTGCAGAGTGGAGACAAAAGGACGAGCAAGTGCGACAGGAGGTAAAAGTGGTAAAACATTTCGAAAGCATATTCCTTCGTCTTTGGACCCGTTTCATCTCATTAAAATGGTGAAGAGGACGGCTTCAGCGAACAATGACACACGTCAGGTTCCACGATTCACATGAAGGAGATTAATGGTATAAATTACATATCAGGAGCACAGTGAGAGAAAGGGTTAGAAATACGGAGGCTCCACTGAACATCAGCAGCTGCTTGAACAGTCTGTTTGTTCAGTTCATCAGATTCAGAAAATCAGTCCCTGAATATGTGAAAAGGACAAAAACCTAAAGTGTTGCAAGAAGCAAAGAAAAGCTTCGAGACCATAAATATCCCAAACGTAGACTACACTCATGGAGGAACCTGTCAGTGTTAAAATAATTTTAATACATCAAACATTACAGACTCTCAGAAACAACCAAATCCTTATCAGCTGTTTTGTTCATCTAAAGGATTCATTGTGAGCCGAGCGTGATCTGATCTTCTCATTACGGCTCCTCACACATCTCCGAGTCCTCCTTCCTCCTGACATCTGCTCTCCAAAAACACACTTCACCTCCGAGAAACCAATTTTAAACTCTCTGCCCCCTTTTTTTTTTCCCCTCGTTAGCTCGGAAAAAGTTCTATTTTTGGAGAGGCTTCCTCTGACATTTTTTTTTACAGTAGGAATTATTTTAATTACACTTGTTTAAAACAGCCAGAAACTTTGTGCCACATCTGCCAAAGTGGGCTCAAACACCTGAAGCAATTAAGTTGAGGTGATTACTTCAGGAACTAGGCTGCTAGATACCAAACTTACTGCTCGACTGTGCAGGAAATTCAATGAACAGAGGAACAAAAACAATAAAAATATAGAATCTAATTTCAACATGTTCATGTGAGTCTTATGTTACACAGTGTAGATTGAATTCGACACTCAGGGCAGAAGAATGAAACTTCAGATTGTGTTTAGTTTAGTTATTTTTTGTATTCACCATGAATTGAAAAGGGACACAAGTTGCCACCACAAGTATCAGTGATCTTCTCAAAGATATTTTCTCTACTATACTTTTTTATTCTCTAAAAATCTGAGCAGAGGACAAAAAGGATGATCAGAAACAATAATTCCCCATTAAGGGTATTAATATCAGTGTGAACAAGAGCTCAAAGAGAATAAAGACTGACTGATCCACATTAAAGCGTTTGTTGTTGTGTGCATGACGAAATTCATTTTCCATAAAAATTCTTCCTCAGGGCTGCAAAATCGTATTCAAAGTGGGCGTTCGGTACGAAAGCACACGGAATGATTACAGTGCGAACAGCTCTAAAATAATCTCAGTCATGCTGTTCTGTCAACGAGGCATGTAACCCTTCATCAGTCATTTCTGCTGGCTGTCAGTTCACCTGTGGGAAACATGATTGGGAGGCAAAATCAACAACAAGCACATCAGTCGTCGCATGGACTGCTTTGGAAAATAAGAAAATCATTAAAAAAAAGGGGGAAATATGCCAATTTTTACAAATCAGAGTGTTGAGAGCTTTTACTGCTTATGTGAAGCGAGTCGTCTTTAAATGGGACTTCCTGTAAGAGGGAGTGAGAGTTTGAAAGTCAACGGTACATGTAGATATGCAAGACTAAGACAACGCTGCGATCATGTTTAGGTCAAAATTACGGCGTTCTCGAGACCTTTTGCGGGTCTGGATTTACCATATATACTTGAAACTTTACTAAACTCCTGCAGCTTGCTCTTTTTCTCTGATTGCGTCCAGTGACACAAGGCTACATTAGCTGCGACTAGCACAGCACGTCCGAATAACCAAACTCTCAGTTGCATCTCAATTAGACACCTGTGAGGTTTCGTGACTGTATCTTTTTCACAGCTGTGACGCTATTCAGCCGTCAAAAATCGGTTGAATCGATGGAGAACGTGTTTAAGTACAGGTCACCGAGCACCACCAGTCTGATCAATCTCAATCTGCGATGGATCCACTGGAGCATCACTTGATGGTCAGGACGTGGCGGTGTAGAAGAAAAGTCTCACAGATACGAGACATGTCCGCCTGCCCTCATCCTGTCAGTGTTGTCCGTCCTCCGGCTGCTAGGATCACTGATTTCACTGATGATATCATGCATGTGTTGCCTTTTTATGAGGACAAACTGTACGAATTTAAAAATATGAGGAAAGCCAACACAAACTCGACAGCTGAGGCTGAGCCAGAGAGACTCAGGGAGCTGAGAAGGGAGGGGATAGATTATGTACTTTAATTACAATATGGCTGGCTAATTATCATACCTAAAGAAAGATTATGTCATTTTCTGCCACATTTATTCTGCACGTATTATGATCCGTGTAGTTTTATGATCAATTTAAGGATTTCCAAATGAGCCACCAAAGCAAAAAGGTGCCTTAAATACAAGAGATCACTTTGCACACTGTGAAAATTGAAAAATGGGTTCGACAGTGTACAAACCCCTTTATTTAAAACGCTAAATGTGCTGCTGCTGCGGTAGATTCTGCTCAAATGAAGCTACAATCAGCTGAGAATCCGGCACTTCCTCATTTCCTGTTCTGTGATGGATTCCTCCCGGTGTGATGGTTAAACATCAGAGTGTAAACAATGGGCTCAGGAAGCAGCCCTCCGGTTCCCATGAACTGATACCAACAGTTAATGTTTGTTGCTTCCATGGTACAGATGGACGCAGATATCCGAGGAAACTTCCAATGACGGGAAACATCATCGGCTCCTATTTACAGACCATCAGTGATATCAGTGAAGCCTCAAAGGATACTAAAAGACAACACCCATCAAGACTCCTTTGTTTAAAATAGATGTAGCTTCTGTAGTTCTGGGAAAAGACCACAAGCGTGACACCCCACTGCTGCACCCACTTTCTGCACTCCTCCTCCTGCGCGCCTCCTCTTCCTAACGAGCACGGGCGTAAAATCAAAAACCAAAAGTTTTCAAGCCAACGGTTAATAATGAACACGACACTGCTGAGAGGCTACAGACGCCTGTAGTGAGCCACCAGTTCTGCACAAACACACAGAAGCACAGGTCGCCACAGAACAATGCACATTTGAAAGACCATTTATCAAACTATTACCTGCAGACCTGCAGAACGTAGAGCAAAATAAATTACATCCCTGTGATGCCGAAGTTGTACTGCAACCGCAAACTCTGCGGCTTTAAAAATTCAGGTGTGTATGTCCGGTTTAAGCCATCAACTGCGCTTTATCTAATTAACTTTCAACTTCATATATAAGTTATGAGCATCAGGTTGCAAGTGAGGAGCAAAGTATGAGTCTGTAATAAAGATGTTATTCCTGCAGGTGTGTAAAAATAAAGAAGAAGAAATGAAAGTGTAATTACGACACTAAAATCCTTTAAATGATTCCGTCTCCCTCATTAAAAACACTAGAATGTAATCACTTTAAAATCCATTCACGATGTCTGAACACTGAAGTTTCCACATCACACCTGTGTACGCTGAATGTTGGACCAGGATTGGCTTCCACAGTTCGATAATGGAACTGTGATTGGTTGGAGGTTTGGCACGAGGTATCTTTCACCATCACCGATTGGTTAGTCGCCACCCGCAAGTGGAGATGGGATAACAATGGCAGCGTCAACAACACAAGCAGAACATGCCGCTGCGTAAAGCCACTTTTGACGGTACAAACATTCCTTTGAATTTGTTGAACGTAAGGAAAACAACTTGACTGTAAGGTGCACACTTTGTCCGCGTTGGAAACTTCTCTCCACCTCAAACTTAACGAAGCACCCGGAAGCAGCTACAGAGACAGCACGCACACACACAAAGCTTGTTGCTAAGGAACCGTGGAGCACAATGAATGTAACAAGTAATATAACGAGTAACGTAACTAATTACTTTCTTCAGGGAGTAATCATGTAATGTAAGGCATTACTATTTTTGAGAGTAATGTGTAATGTATTACTTTTTTGAGTAACGAGCCCCAACACTGATTAGGACTGATGCCATTGAACTAATCATTACCTACTGGTTCATTAATATATTAGCTTCTATTCTTCTCTGTTGAAACTCATCACTGTCTTCTCTGTATTCCTGTTTTTGTGTGCAGTATTGTAAAGTGTTACCAAATTTCATCAAGACCTTCCGCACTGAGAACTACTTCTATAGCTTCTAACAAATGAGGAAGCTAAAACTTCACTGGGTTCATCACCAGAAACAAAAGAACTGTTTGGCAGCAGAGTGCGGCGTATTGAACGAGCATCCAGTATTGATTATAGAACAACATGTTCCAGACAACCTCACCAAAACAGTCTTTGTTTTGGACACAATCCCTGCTATAGAAATGATTCTCACCTTCAGAGAAAAGATAAAAATTGAGGAGAGAAAGCCAAAAATATAATGAGAATGTGTTTTATGAGATGAAAACCAACCGACTCACTTCGGCATCAGCGCAGCTCAGCTCAGTCAGTGACGAATCCCACACAGACACAGCGTGTTTGACAAGTTAATGACTTTTGACACATACTTCCTTATGAGTTCTCACAAGTTATGAATTATTAAAGAGCTTCCATGTGCATTTCCTCCAGTCTCACTCAGACCTTCTGTGTACGTCACTGCACTCGGGTCACCTGGAATAAATCACCACGTCGACGATGAGTCACGAACCTGCTCGGGGATTAATTAGTACAAAGTAAAACGCACTGACCTGTGATTAAAAGCACAACAGAGACTTGATCTGCTCCACACCGCTTTAATATTTATCATACGCAGCAACACATGTGTGAAACCAAAGTGATCAATCGAGTCTAAGGAAATGTTATAGCAGATAGGCGTTGAACAAAAACTACAAGATGTATTAATTAGAAAACGTTATATACACGTCTTAATGAAAGACTATTTGCTAATCACGTTGCTGATGATTAACAAAAGGAAAATAGATGCTTGCTTGCAGTTGTTCAATTACAAGCTCATAATAATTATCCGGATGGGATAATTAGATACATTAACAAAGTGTTGAAGAGCAGAGACGAGTGAGTAGGAAGGTGAGTGTGTGACAGCGGATGAATCATTATCCCGTCACTCCAGCTGGTGAGGATGTGACACTTTTCCTGACATTAGTGGAACGAGAAAAATCTCTCAGCCGACAGGAACTCGGCTGCTGTCGCGGTTCGAGACGACAGAACCAGAACACAACACGTGGTTCATATAGGAGTTAGCTCCTAAACTCTGACAACCCCCGGCTGAGGTAAAATAAATACACCATGGTAAGAAAATGCCAGACGGAGGAAAACGTAATCTGTGAAACACTGTCAAATGCTTTGATAACGGTGGAATTTAATGAGGGTTACACGAAAAACCCCTCCAGCTAAATGCTTTCAGCGTTGCGTCGTTGTTGTGTGCTTGTCACGGTTCATGTTTTATGGAGGAGTCTGGATATTCAGCCTGACTCAGATTTTCGCTGATCGGTCGTGAAGCTGCACAGGGTTCATTGTGGATTCATCAAACAGCTCCGAGCAGTTTGTTCTTACTCCTTAGCGTCTGCTCGGCTCGCCGTGATGAATGAAAAGGCGGCTGCAGTTATAAAATTGAAGAAAAACAACAATTACTTGCTTTGAATCTTTCCAGTAACTCCACAATGTGCTGCAGCTGACCGATTAATTCTTAGATATGAGTCCATTGGGCTTTTATTCTTCACAGGCAGATCATTAAAATTAGATGTGCTCCATGAATGTCTGGCAGTAAAGCTCAAGAAAGATTTAAGATGATGTTAAACTGATATGGACTCTACATTTATAATAATGTATGAAAACCATCTCAATATTATTGTAGAGACACGGTTAAAATACTAAAACAAAATCAGAAAATTATTAGAGTAAGCTGTTATTTTTGTTCACCGGTAAGTATAGAGACTGTTTTCCACTGATTTGTCATTCATCATATCCAACAGACAAAGACCTTGAAGTGTCACAGGTTCCTCTCTAGTTAACAGCTATTTTCTCTACATACTGTGTAGATATTCATATGAAATGGCTTTTATTTAATAGGCTTTTTTTGTGAATGTACCCGAGTCAAACCTTCGTATAAAAGCATAATTATGACGAAAGAGGCACTTTTAAGATTTACCTTAACCTTAACTCACCTCCATGTTAAGTTGCATTCGGAAATCGACGCTTCTCGACTGGCAGGATGGCGGTGAGCGGAACAAACATCTGCTAATGTGAGTTGTTCAAAACTGTCTTTTTTAGTAAACTCTGTGTACACAAACAATGTTCTCAATGCTCTTGTTCAGTGGCGTGCGCAGACTTTTTGAAGGGCCAGGGTGAAAAGAAGGGCACTTTAGCACGCGTTTTGGCTCCCAAGAGAGCACTTTAGCGCGTGTTTTAGCTCCCAAGAGGACAGTTTATCATGTTTTAACCAGCCAAGGGTGCAGTTTAGTGTGTTTTGCCAACCAAGAGGGCACTTTGACATGCTTTTTTGGCTCCCAAGAGGGCACTTTAGCGCACGTTTTGGCTCCCAGGAGGGCACTTTAGCACATGTTTTGGCTCCCAAGAGGACAGTTTAGCGCACGTTTTGGCTCCCAAGAGGGCACTTTAGCGCACGTTTTGGCTCCCAAGAGGGCACTTTAGCGCATGTTTTGGCTCCCAGGAGGGCACTTTAGCGCACGTTTTGGCTCCCAAGAGGGCACTTTAGCGCATGTTTTAGCTCCCAAGAGGACAGTTTATCATGTTTTAACCAGCCAAGGGTGCAGTTTAGTGTGTTTTGCCAACCAAGAGGGCACTTTGGCATGCTTTTTTGGCTCCCAAGAGGGCACTTTAGCACACGTTTTGGCTCCCAGGAGGGCACTTTAGCACATGTTTTGGCTCCCAAGAGGGCACTTTAGTGCACGTTTTGGCTCCCAAGAGGCCACTTTAGCGCGCGTTTTTCAACTATTGGGCCCCCCCCCCTCGTGCACGTCACTGCTCGTGTTCATGTGTAGAGACCCTGGTGATACTACGAGCAAAGTTTCATGTCGTGTCGAGCCTTCTTAGTGTTTTAAAAATAGAGATTTTGATGCTATTGTAAAAGTACCATAGCACTCCCATTGAAAATGAGTTTGACCCGATAACGAAAATACGGTAAATCTTAAAAGTGCCTCTTTCTAAGTTAACTCTTTAAATCTGTGTTTTTTGAGGTCAGTGTTAGGGATTATATCCCCTGTCCAAAATAACCGGGTTTCATGTGAAGCCCTCTCGGCTGTGCCAGTTTCTTCTCACTGTTACTACATTTTAGAGATACATTAATCACTCGGTCACTAAGGGAACAGGAAAAACTCCCGAACAGGCTGACAGACCCGAGACCAGAAACACGCTTATAAGAGCCGCAAGAGTGAAACATTCAGTTTGTTCTTTTCAGGAAGTTGAAAGAAAATCTGAAAATGTCAAAATACAGGAAGCTTTGTTTAAATCATGTGCTGCCTCCCTCACATCCATCGCATCTCAGAATCCAGAAATGTCCACACATCTTCACGTGCAAGGTTCAAGTGCAGGTTAAAGGAATATATTCTTATAAATTCTGGAGTCAGCTGTGAAGGATAACTCGTTTTTATAAGCCTGCATGGTTTTGCTGATTAGGAGTGTGGTGTAGTTTCTGAATGTTGATGAGTGGGACATAATGAGCCAGCAGCATGAGTTGTCCCGGTAGATGGTTTATTCAGTGTTGGCGGAACTGTTGGGTGGGCTTTTGAACAGATAGTGTTATTTTTCATCATGTATACTTGCATCATTTCCATTATTCTATTGTCACACAGAGGCTACACTACATGTTCTGTCCTGCAGAGCTAATGTCTTATTTTGTTGAGCTAGTTTTAGATACTGTGAACTGAGAACAGGACACTTGTTTGGTGGCCTCCCGGCAGGATTTACAGCCAAAACACTGCATCTAATCCACCGTTCTAAGGCTTAGAACCACTTCACAACGGGTTAGCCGTACAGAACACACAAAATGAATACTTAGAAAGAAGCTGAGGCACACACACCACAGTCCATTTACAAAATAAACTAAGAACAAAACTGTAATACCTCGAGCAGCTTCTCATCTGTGAGGCATGTGGATGAATAATCATGAAAGAAAATCAAGGTTTTTAATCCAAACACGCCCCACACATCAGATTCCCGCTGATTCCCGCTCCAGGCATGAATCCATCAGACTAGAAATGTGGGTTTGCAAGTGTAGAAGCAACAAAACCTCAACCCTCAACCGCCGGTCTTACCTACTTGGAGGCAAAAAGCGACCTCTTTAAGCCAACCACTTTCCTGCACAAGCCAAGGTTACTGCAGCAGCCAAATGGGGCTGGCAGCACATTCACCCAGACTGCACTCATACCTCCAAAGACTCGTGTCCTCGCGGTGTAAACCACACGCTCCTGCCCCGCGGAAACAGCCCGGGTCAAGCCGATGATTACATCAAGAGGACAGACTCGCCAAGTGTTACTATCAGAGCCAAATGTCTCGTTCTTTCCCCTCACACCTGCTCAATCTGTCATCCTTCCCGCTCATGCTCGCTCTCTCTCTTTCTATTGTCTGCACATTCATTACTCTCTGTCCCTCTCGCTCAAAGTCAGTCTTTGTCACCAACACGCTGACGTTCTCTCGCTCGTCTTTGTTTCTTACGCGACCGATTCCTTTGAGTCTCTTGAGATTTTCTCAAACCCCCGTCAGGCTGTCCAGAGGCGCATCTGTCAGGGTCACATGCAACCGTCATCAGTCACAATATCACTCAGAGGACGTCAGGCGCGGCACAGAAAGCATCTGTTTGGCGACGGCCTTCAAAAGAGTCACGGTGCAAGAAATGGAACCCGAGTCAAATAAAGTTACACTTCCTTTAACGTGATTTATAGACGGCATTATCACAGAGAGGCAGAGAAGACTCTCTCTGGGTTCGTCGAGTCTGGACCCAAAAATATCTCTTTTCAGCAACATTAAATCCTCTAAACTCTGGCGAGACCATGACAGGTGCAGCAGTTCACTCCTAAATCGAAAATACATATTGTTCCTCTTACCTGCAGTGGATTTACGATCTACATTGTTTTGGTGCGAGTTGCAGAGTTTTAAAGATATCGGCCAAACAGAGATGTCTGCCTTCTCTCCAATAGAACAGAACTACATGGAGCTCAGCTTGTGGTGCTCAGAGTGCCTATGGGGCCGTCCAGACGAAAACGCTCTTTTGCGAAAACGCACACGTATTGCATCGTTTTACCCGACCGTCCACACGGATCCTGAAAACGCACTTTTTTGAAAATGGCGAATCCGCATACTTTCCAAAACGATGACGCCATCGACCTCTTGCCTCCGACCTCTCAACCCTGCGACGTCTCAACTGTTATAAACTGGCAGGTAAGACACATATGAACTTTGATTGCTTTTCCATGGAGTCATAATCACACGTTTTCATCCATGAGCCGCGGAACTCTACTGCACTCGGTAATCGACTCGTCGGGACTTCCCGTCAACAGGAAGCTGCTGCAGAAGAGTGGTAAATTTAGTCAGCTTTTCAGTAGAAATCCAGCTAAGCTAGCAGAGGTTAGATGCCCCGGACTATGTGCTGAGACCCTATTTGTACTGTTGCTGAAGTTTGGTGCTGTTCTGAGCATTATTTGTGGCTTTTTGGTGGCGGTTTATATTTGGATCCATTTACTGCAGTGTATTGTTGATCTCTCGAGAGGGAGTCTAACACAGTTTCACGGTGTGTTAGACCATGGATTAAACTTACACCGGAATATCCCTTTAATGCGCATGCTCCATGTCTTCTTTTCCGTTTTTGGTGAATGTCAAGCGCCACCTATAGGCCTGGAATATGAACTACAGCGTTTTCGGTCGTTTTCAGTGGATCTGTATGGACGCAAATATTCTTGAAACAATGCCGAGGAAGAAGATTGTTTTCGTCCGTGTGGACGGCCCCTAAAACACATTTTAAAAACTGTGTCTTTTTCCATCGCCACCTGCATCACAGTGACTGCTTCTCTGAACCACACCTGGATATAAAAATGGTTTTCATCTGACAAAAGCTGTACAATATGTTGGACTTCCAAAAAAAATCCTCTCAGGCGGCTCACGGTCAATCAAAAAAATACTCAGCAAAGATTGTTACAGCCTAAATCAATCCAGTAAAATCAATTTAATAGTAATAACGCCAGCTTTATGCACACAATACACTGATGTGAGGGGGATACTGTTTCATTGTGTTTGGCAGAGCAGGAAGATAAAAACCCTTTGGGGGGAAGTTAAAAGAACTATAGAAAAGATCATCTCAAAAGACATTTTAGTTTTATTTTAATAAGCTCTGCAGTATGCTGAAATGAACAATCAGAAGATGAAAAGATCAATAACGTAGAATTAATCTAATAAAGAGGCAACAACTGTTACATTTTGGTAATTATTATATCACTAACTAATAACTTCTCATTTACAAAGAGTGATGGACCCACCAAATAAACACGAAAAGGAAAACCAGATATGTTTTAAAAAGTGCTGGTACCATTTACCAATTTTGTAAAAATATATCTAATCGATGATGAAGAGAACGGATGAGTACTCCCTGATAGAAACTCATCTATCTAAAGTCAATAATCAATCATGCTTTAAGGATTCATACGTGATCAAAGGTTGGTTTTATGTCTGAGAAGTTGTTCTTTGTGTCTCATCTGTGCCTCAGTGTGAGCTCGTACGTGGAGGAACATTTTAATAAATGCTGTATATTGTCAGAACCAACCCCTCTTTGGCTGAAGATAGAAATAATTATGTTACTTTCCTCGCTCCACTTTGCAGTGATTATCATTCAACTGAGTCATACAGCATCCGCTTTACCGTTCGATTCATGACTCAGCAAAGTTCCCAGCGCGGATTTAAGAGGATAAAGTTTTACCTGCCAGAAGATGGTATCTATTGTGCTGCCCAGGAAGCCCTCCCTCGTTTCCGACGACAGGAGTTTGGGTCCGAGGATCGTCATGAACTCGTTGAAATCGACCTGTCCATCACCTGACACAATGAAACAAAAAAAGAGATCATGGATTTGTTGAAGTTGCTGATTGTAAATGACACTTTAACCTCACGGGGCTCATCCCCAATCAATCCTAATCAAAGCTGCAACAAACAGGTGACTGTTCTCGTTTTTGCTCTGTATCCGAGCTCTCTTTAAACACAATCTCGCAGATATCACTTCATCGGTCTGGAGTCTGAGGTGAGGCCGGGTGAATGACAAATGATGTTCCTGTCCTGAACAACTAAGGCTGATGTGGCTCAGAGCAGAGCACTCAGCGGCCAACAGCCTGCAGCTGAATGTGCAACTGCAGGGAAGTGAAGCCTGACGCTGAGGGCAAAGCAGGACACGGCTATGAACCTTTCCTGGATTAAATACGTATGCAGCACAGACATAACTTAATCCTCTGGAGCTGCAAAAGGTTTCTTTTATTATAATTTCTTTCTAGAATGTGTAGAAAAGTTACATATTTTTGGTCTCAAAGGAGAAATATGTTGCTGTTTTTTTCTGTCTTTGTTGTTATGATCGAATCTAAGCTCAAAACAGCGATTAGTACTGAGACAAGACCTCGTTAAAAACAATGAGCGATGATGACTAGATGTATAATACAGGATATGAAGCAGATCAAAGTGTACAGCTACTGTATCAACCACAACAAGAAGCTCCTGCTGTGCACACTGATCTGGGAGCCTGCTGATGGCTGCCGAAGCTGCTGCCAAAATAAATCATCTAAAAATTCTGCAGACAGCGACTATTTCAAGCAAACAAATCACGGATTCATACTGATGTGGTTGAATATCCTTGAATCCTTTTTTTTCTTTTTTCTTTCTTTGAGTGGGAAGTTTCACAAGCCGAGAGGGTTTTTCTTTATCTCCGGCAGGGTCGGCCTGGTATTGCTTTTGAAACCGTGAATATTAGATGCGTTAGGAATTCAGATCCTTAGGTTTTAAAATAATGTGATGACCAGTAAACTCACTCAATTTAATATTCATCTATTCATTCATTCATTTAACATTTATTCATGATTTAGAGATCTATTAGGGGTGTCGCTTAAAGCTAAGAAAAGGAACAAAGAAATCAGCAGATCTACTTTAGCGCTCGACAGCGGAGCACCCCATGGCTGTGTGCTCAGCCCCTTCATCTTCTCGCTGTACACCCATAACTGCACTCCGAGACACTGATAGAACGCTATTATAAAATATGCAGATGAAACATTGGGTTGGGTGGCTTGAGATCAAATAATAATTGAATATAAATCGGTGATAAATTGCCCAGAAAAGACAAAATTCTTTTCAGTCTTTCATTCTTCCAAAAACCCAGTTTGTTCCGTCGCCTCTCTTTTTGTTGTCTCATGCGTTTCATGTCCTCGTCGTTAACTCTCATCATACTTCTCTGATCTTTCACTTCTGCTCTTCCTGTCTCAGCAGATGAGGCTGAGACCTTGTCAGTGGAAACTTACCGATGCAGGACGACACAATCTGTCCCGACTGGCAGACAGTGCCTCTGCTCCTGCTCTGACAGTGGCAGTGCTGACACTGTTTAATGCTATTGACTGCACTTCTGTCCATGCATATTCAGCAGGGTAAGTGCAAGGCAAAGGGCCAGGTGAAGCAGAGTTGAGATCTGAGAGCGTCAGGGAGGGAGGATGGATGGGTGACAGTGGAGCTGAACAGGGACCGGGTGAACGGGTTCAGGGTAAGACAGGAGGAAGTTCTGTGGTTTTGTTTGTATATTGGGACAAGTGTACGTCCAACAAGTTAAATGTTCTATATTTCCACTGAAACAGTAAACACCTCCTGACAATCAACCACACACGACCTGCCCAGCACCAACAGCAGACAAAGAAAGACGAGCTAGTGAGGAAAGTGCAAGATGAAGCATCCTAAGGGTTTGTAAGGAGATTACGCAACTGAAGAGACATATTTTAAGGTAAACGACAATATTTTCCTGAACCTAAACAAACTGCAGGTATATGATGAAGGTCCTCTTGCTGCTGCGCTGTAAAGGATCATGTTGTTTTGAGAGTGATGGACCTGTTGGGTTGTTAAGGATGAGGATGTTCTGAGCAGTGCTGAGTGGAAATGAACTGATTGGATGATGGCTGTAATTTATATGTTTATATCAGAATCTGTTGGTTTACTGGATCCAAATAACTTCATGTTGGGAGGTTTTCTACCCATTGCACAGGGTAAAATTAACCCATTGTGGTGTCTGTGCTTATTTCTTGAAATCTCCAAGACCATCAGAATTGTCTTCAAATTGCTTCTTTTGTCCAACCAACACTCTACATCCCAAAGATTTTTCATTTACTGACATTAATGACAAGGAAGAGCAGCAAATCCTCTCATTTAAGAAGCTGAAACCAGGACATGTTTGACATTTTTGTATGACAAAATAAAAGACTAATTATTTAATTTCCATCAATTGCTCGACTAACTGTTGCAGCTCAAAGTCTCCAGGTGGAAAAAACCTGAGAACAGAGTTTTTATACCGAATGCACAGTTTATTAAGATTCCAAACATCCCTCAACATCAGGTAAAACTGTTTAATATTTGAGGTTTGCTCTGAAAGCCCTGTTTGCTTTTCCTCTCATTTTGATGTTTCTGGCGTTTGTGACGGCTCAGCGTAACGCAAAGTCACTGAGTCACTTTCTGTGTCTGTCAGAGACCAGAGCACCTGCTTCAGACCGGTCTCTTCCTGTGCTGCGTCACAACCGAGCATCCTGTTTCAGCTCGAAACAGAACAATGAATTATTGAAGGTGCGAACTCCTGCTCCGCTCAGTTAAAGACAAACAAGTCAGGTTTAAGGCAATGGGAGATAAACACAAGATACTGGTTGCTGTTGTTATTTAGCTAATGCAAGCCCACACCGATCCAGCATTAGAGATTAGAGTAAAAATTCGAGAGTGATGGTATCAAGGTCATCAACACCAGAAGAAAAAAAAAGAGGCTGGTGCAATGCTGTGATCCGGAACAAAGGAGTAGTCACACCTCTCCATGAAGGGCATACAGAGCTCAATAACAATCACATGGATGTGTCTCGACAGCAGAGGCGAGCACAGAAGATAACCCATCACAGTCTTCCAGGTGGACTCGGCCGCTCGGCTCAGAATCGCCGGCTGCGGCCGAGGATCCGATCCTCACAGCTGCCCACTTGGACCAGATACAGTCGCTGTCATTCTTTCTCATCCATCTGCTAATGCCTCTCCTCTCCTCCCCCCTCCTCCACACCGTGTCCCTTTGATCGCTGGCTCTTTGTCATCGTGTCAACACACATGCATATGAGAGGATAATTTCACAAACGGCTCTGTGAATTACAAAAAGGAAGAAATAAAAAAACAGGCCAGATTTTTTCACACCTCAGATTCGTCGATTTATCAGAATATTGTGAGGAGCACTTCTCACGTTGTGCAAATAATTTCGTCAAATCCGTGTGTGCTGGATGTTGTTAAAGCCCTCAGCATACATAATGAATTAATGGATGAATGAATGAGTCACATTAAACGATTATTTCCATTAATCTTACAATTTACGTCTTGATCAAATTGAATAGGCCTCACTTTTTATTCTATAAGTAGTGTGAGAGAAATGTAAAAAAAGGATCTTAAATGTACATTTTGGGCTGTTATTTAGTTCTATTCTTTCGCTTTAATATAAAACTTTCTGGGTAGCAGCTCAGTAATAATCTGGCTACAGCGGAGGGTCTATATAAATACTCCTTTTGGCTCATACAGGCAACGCTTATACGCCATAGTTCGGTCACGCGCTCCCAATCCCTATCATGTCAATCAGACAGACACCTGCACCTGAAAGAAACTCAGGACCTCTCTCTCCATTTGTTTGTCCAGACCTTTTACATCACATCTGAGTGAGCTCTCTGTATTGAATAGAAGTTTGGCAAATCAACAAACACAAGGACGCGACACCTTTCCAGGCGACCAGTCGATCCTCAGATTCGATAATGGCTAAAACAAAAGAACTCCAGTATTTTGGTAATGATGGCGATCAATACACACAGGTTGACCCGGGTCATTTAATAAGAAAGTCGTTTCTCCCAACAACTTCACCAAAGCTGATATTCACTGCACAAAAAAGGCAGAAGGAGCGATGAGAACCGAGCGCATAAATAAATAAACAGCGCTACACTTCACAGACTTCCCGAGACAAAAGCCGCCGCGACCTTCATCAGCGTCGAAAGTCGCCTCGCCTGCATCTTCAAGCTGCAGCAGACGATGCAACAAGAAACAGCCCCGAGGCACAAAAGCAGCTACGCTCTCCGGAGATTCTGAAGCTGATGAGTCAGAGCGGGAATAAAAAGGAGCGTCACTTCTTAAACTTTAATATCCAGCCTTGAACATTTACAGTATTTCTCTCTCCACTGTGAAGCCGAAAAGCACTTATCAAAGGCCGTGATAGCAGCATGAAGAATTTGAATATTTTCCCTGTGATCTGACATTTGCATATTGCATTTCCCCCATCCCCGTCTGAGACACTTTTAAGAATGTATCCTTTGTAAAATGTCAATCACAGTTAAGGCAGACGGCTTTGCCTGAAACCGCACAAACACCGTCTGATAGGAGAGGGCGGTGTTTGTATTTGCGTGCAGCGGAGTGTTCTCGCCAAGGACGAAAGGTTAAGTGGTCACAGGTGAGGACGGTGCAGCAGGAATAAACATGTGCACTCAGCATTTCCCCAAAGATTCAGCTGCTGCGGGAAATCCATGGATCCAGTCAGATCTAACTGGACAACCGATCACAAATGTGTGTGCATATATATCATTAATCTCACGTATCTCTTCTTTCAGGTTGCCCTCTCCAACAGTGTCCCTGTGGTACCTTCATGTCAAGGAGAAACAGCAAGTGGTTGAGATTGAAAGATGAGTACACACTCAAGCATGCATGAATATTATTTTATGCATGACACAGATGAATACGTAATCTGTGCATCTAAACGTCACATCTCACATCGGTTTGTGGACAACCTTTTTAAAGCCCCAGCTTCAACCTCGCAGCCAAATATGGTCAACAAGACAACGCCATCTTGGTGTTTTGGAGCCAGAAGTGACTCTTGCTGTGTCTCAGTTCAGGGTCTGCATCCTTCGGAGGAGCATTTGAAGGCCAATTATGTCACAGTGTCGCGCGAAGGCTGTCCCAATCTGAAGGCTCCTCCAAATGCAGCCCACAAATGCTCCATCTTTTCCTTTTCTTTTAGGAGGATGCACCGCTACTATCCTTCGTGGCCTCACATATCCCAAGATTCTTTGCGCACCCGAAAAAGAAAAAAGGTTGCCACAGCCTAAAGCTCTGCATCATGATACATATGACTCTAAATGGGAGCATCATTCACTAAATCTAAATTGAACTTTATGCTGTATTTAGAATATGAAGACTTAAAACTGAGGATTGAGTCCATAAAGCTCCTTTGGGTCATTCTGCACCAGCTCACCTTGGATCTGTCAGCTCATGTCATTGAATTTCTTGAAAACAAATAAGTAAAAACTTCTATTAAATTGCTGGAACATTGCAAAATCCCAGCAGTACTCTCCAAACACAGTTTCAGTTATGAAACTACATTTAATCAATTGTTCGGTTCTTTGTTTGTGTAGTCTGAGCCTCACATATTTCTTATTTTTTCACTGGAAAAATTGGATGCCATAAATCTTGCTGAATTACAGCCCGGGAGGTGGAGAGTGAAGTGAAGTACACTGGGTGTAATGAATGCTAATGGCAGCTAATTGGTTACCAAATACCTTGAAATATGAAATATATGAAAGCAGTATATTGGCAATGATTTATCAGATTCCCCACGTTTCTGTGACTTTGAACACAGCAACAGGTTTTGCAAATTGAGCGTGACGTCAGAGGAGAATGGCCGCCGTGTGATTATACGTCAATGCTATTAATATTCTTATGATGTGGGAAAAGTGTTTGTGTATGATCTAACACATCAGCATCACACAGTACATGTTTACCCGTGTGTGTGTGTGTGTGTGTGTGTGTGTGTGTGTGTACATGTGACTCACCATCCATGTCTAGTCTCTGCATGATGATGGCCAGCTCCACCTCGCTGGGCATGTAACCCAGCGAGCGCATGGCCATACCGAGCTCCTGTTTGGAAATGAACCCGTTTCCGTCACGATCCAGCACCTTAAACGCCTCCCGGATCTCTGCCGAAGACAAACAGGAAACCGAGTCAGCATCCATAAACAACGGCCATCCCTCCTTGCTTCCACAAACATAAAAAAACACTTATTCATATTCATTTCCAGCGCGGTGTGTGTGTCTGTGTGTGTCTTTCGTCACGCTGCCCTCTGTATTGTTTGGGATTCCTTTCTTTGGCAGCGACGCACTTCTCGCGGCTTGGAATTCATCTCGCAATTAATGAAGTCAGTTGGCATTTCACCCCTTCCCCCTCGATCAGCATCACTCGCGCACCTCCCTCCAGATCCCGCTCCTCCTCTCTTCCTGTCTGACCCAGCTTCGGGCTGAGCATTATGCAATTGGTCTCGCTCCACTGCCTCGAGTTAACAAGATCAATTCCACCCATCGATTCATTTTCTCCACCTGCTGTCACAGCCGCTGTCATCACTCCCCGTTCTGTAGCCTTTCGGTGCGTTTCCCTTCTTCTCTTCATCTTTGGTTTCCTCATTTATGTGTTTTTTTATATTTCAATTACTGCAGTTCGTCATCCAAAGTGACGTTCAAAGACCCAGTGATTTAGATTGGTGGGGTTTGCGTCAGGGCACTTTGTGACCTTCAGGATAAAATACTTTTTCTTTCAGTCGCTGAAGGTTTTGTAGATTATCTCTCCCACTGACGCGACTCTGTTCATAACCACTCCTGCTGTGTGCAGTTAACAGGTGGCAAGAAATATTCTCAGCTCTTATTGATGTCGCATCATGTCTGTATACATGGTTTAGTCATCAGAAGAAGAAGAAAAAATACTGCTTAATGTATCAGCATAGGTTCTGTGGGATAACCCATCTTATAAAAACAGATTTGTTTTATCTCGCTTGTACTTTCACTACATTAGTATTAAAAACAGGTCAGGATATCTACTATACTTTGAAAAGAGAAAAAAATCAGTTCAGTTTTATTTACAGGGCCCAAAGTCAGACATTTGCCTCAGAGATGTAACAGAACGCGGACTGTAATAAGTCAGAAACACCCGTTTGTAAGAGGAACACAGCTCCTCATCTTTCCTCTCCTGTTAATCATCTTGTGACCCCTCAGATTTATGCCGTGACCCCTGAGGGTCTGATACACACTGCAGTCGTAACTCTACTTGATGAAATTGCTTCGTCTTTGGCTGCAGTGTGGAGCGAGAAAAAGACACCTCAGAGGCTTTCCCTAATTCAACTTTTGAAAAATATTACAAGAGCATAAAGCGGAAAGTGCAGGCTGTATAGACGTCTGTATGGCAGCTCGTTCAACTCAGTGGTCAAAGATGGAGATGCAGAGGGAATATTTCTGTGAGGTCTTAGCAGCTACTGTTTTTTTTAATGTTTTGAATATGTCCCAATACTTTTGGAGCATAATGGACGTCCTGCTCGCAGCTTTACATAGATTTGCTGCATTGGTGACCAAAAGCAACAGCAATTCAAGTTCAGAAAACTAGTCGAGGCATCAAGAGCAAAATCACAAATCATGTCACATGTGAGGAACAACAGTCACAAACAAAGACAGGATATTCCCTGTTATCCTGGTGACAGTTAATTAGACTTTGTAGTGTTGATAACCTCCCATGTTAGTAGTTCTTTATTCGGTACTTTTGAACATTTTGGTATAATTCATTATGACGCTGCCTCTACCTGCTATCTGTGTCTCGTCACGCAACACACTCCAACAAACACATACGTAAGAGCAGAAAGGCCGTGATGGAGACAGTGAAGTGATTTAAATTTTACCGGAGATGAGAACTATGATCGTGACTGTGCAATAAAAACCTTTGTGAGTAAAAAGCCAAAACTTTATCACCACACCTGTTCAACAAGGAGAAAGCGATGTTAGAATCCAGTTTGGGAAAAAAAGTTATTGACACTAATATGTGTATATTGATGAAGAACCGCTCCAGTTAGGAGTATAAATTAAATCCCAACAGTGCCCACCCTTAGTTTTACCCCTGGTGGCACTTCGGAGCGCAATAATCCAGTTGGACACGTGCACACAAGTGATCCACACGATCCTACTGGTGGTGACACACTGTTCCCCTGATCTCAGGTGCCAATGCAAAAATAAGGAAGAAAAACACCAAACATGTAGATGGATCTCAATCCACACAGTGTGCTTTGATTTGTAACACTGGAGCAGCAGTGATCTTCATCCCGTCTGTTTGTTTCAGCCACACGTTGTGCAGCTCCATTTTACTAGAGACGAAAACGCCTCACTTGTACACAACTGAGTCAGCAGCTGGTTCACCAGCTCCCCGACGTGTGATCAAGTCGTCAGTGGAACGAGTCGGCGGGCTTCAATGTGCTTTAATAAATGCATATTTCATAAGCGTGCCCACAGACAGGAGAGGGTGTGTGGCAGGAGAAGAGAGAGAGACTGACAGGCATCTGGTGTTTTTAAATAGAGGTGGAATGTCACTTCTCTGAAGAACACTATGACTGCATGACATGCATGAGCACACTGTTGAGCACTGAATAATTTCAGACTGGGAAGAGGAATAGATGGGTTAACTCTTTCCCTCCCAGGCACCAGAGAGGCTTCATCTTACAGACAGACGTCTCTGTAAGTGTTGCAACCAACAAAAACAACAAACGACAAATCAGTTCTATCCAAGAATCACGATTCAATATGTAAACTGGCAACAGATGAGTTTTCATCTGTAACCCTGCGTTCACTGAGCGCTTTAGTCCAACACCAGGCACAAAATGTCCCAAGAAAATGAAGCCTGACTCGCAATCAAATCAGGCTGAGAGCCTGGCACTATTTCTGTCTGCTCTCAAGTCCCCACTGTGGAAGAAATGAATGAATAAACTCACATAATACAACTGGAAGATGCTGCACAGGCAATGTTCTCTGCTTCCATGTTGTCTGTCAAACAACTAGACCTTTGTTGTATATTTTATTGAGTTGTGTGCTTAAATCAACCCAAATGTTTCCATCGACGTTCAAACCAAGAGAAACCTGATTTTATTCCATAATACCAGAAATACCGGACGATACATAAGAGAATGAGGAAGGAAGTCAGCGAACGTGACTAAATATAAAGTGAATCAACCTTTAAACATTTAACTTGTCCGTTAACATGAAGGCAACATCTCCCATGAAGCCACGCTACTTAACGACATCATTAAACTACATCTTCTGCTTTCAGTGTTTTGATTGAGAGACCTCTGGCAGCTGAAGTTAGATACTGTGCATTTTAAAAAGCTGCCAGGAATTTGTCTCAGCGCTGTGGAAAAAAATGGCAGCAAGTCCAGACAGGTCAATTTCATCGAATTAATGTACAGAGGAAAAAATAATCCATCCTAACGGAGTGGAAAATTTATTGTTATCGAGTGCTTCAATTCAAAAATTGTTCAGGGAACAAACACACTACCAGCATTTTCTGACTGCCCGAACCAAGAAATTGCCAAACTGAACCAAAAACCCGGTGATTAAGAAATGAGCCCATCAATCACCTTATTATCTGCTGCACTGCTACCATTCTGAGCCAGTCTGCTGGCAAATTGTTTGAAACAACAAACGGTAAATGGAGCGTGAATTATGAATCGCCTCGTAAAAATTGTGAACATTGACTCTGCGGAACACCTCCATGAGATAACGAGAGGTCACAGTCTCCGACCTGCATCCAAACAACATGTTACTGCATTCCCAGACAGCTGGTCCTGAGCAAATACAGCCCCATCATCATTTGTAACAATACAAAGTGTAAGTTTTAGAGATGATTCACACACGCGGATGCTGAAACACATCAAAAGGCGCACAGATTCTTTCCCCTGCATTAAAATGAGCGTCTCATGAATAAATCTATCGATGACTCAAGCCTTTGTTGAGTACTTCCCTGTGTCTGGAGCTTGTTGGAACAGAACAACAACACGGAGACTCGGGTTTAGATATTCAAATGAATCAGTCCATTTCATGCACAAACGCTCCCATCCATCAAAACTCACGGCGCACAGAGAATACGCAGCTCACAATCTGACATTCGGCGCACCAATATTTCCACCGAGAGGACAGGGGGGAAACAAAAGACATCACACAAGCTCCAACTAAAGTGGAACAGAATCCTAAAGTGGCAGAGTTTTTTTAATTCTGTATGCAAATGATGTCTTGAGGTGTTAAAAGATTTATGGTGCATGTCTTTACTGTGGCTGGGTGCATGACTATATGTACGCTTTAATGAGTGATGCCTGTTTACTTGCATTATGTTATTCTTACTGTCACCAGAAAACAAGTTACATAACTGTGAGAAAAAAAGACAACATGACTGTGTGCACCCAAATCTACCAAATATATTTTCTGCTGAATGTGCAGACAACGTGGAATCACAACAGCATCACTGATATATTCTTTAAAGGGATATTCCGGTGTAAATTTAATCCATGGTCTAAATCACCGTGAAACTGTGTGAGACTCCCTCTCGAGAGATCAAGTTAGCAGACCGCTAATTTACGAAGTTTTATCAACCTCAGAAACGACCGCACGACAACAATACACTGCAGTAATGGATCCAAATATAAACCGCCACCAAAAAGCCACAAATAATGCTCAGAACAGCACCAAACTTCAGCAACAGTACAAATAGGGTCTCAGCACATAGTCCGGGGCATCTAACCTCCGCTAGCTTAGCTGGATTTCTACTGAAAAGCTGACTAAATTTACCACTCTTCTGCAGCAGCTTCCTGTTGACGGGAAGTCCCGACGAGTCGATTACCGAGGGCAGTAGAGTTCCGCGGCTCATGGATGAAAATGTATGATTATGACTCCATGGAAAAGCAATCAAAGTTCATATGTGTCTTACCTGCCAGTTTATAACAGTTATTATCGAGAGCGGACAGGGAAAAGAACGGAATTAAGCATTTCTCAGCTAGCTTCCCTAGCTAAGCTAGCTGAGTTTTAATGTCCCCGGACTATGTGCTGAGACCCTATTTGTACTGTTGCTGAAGTTTGGTGCTGTTCTGAGCATTATTTGTGGCTTTTTGGTGGCGGTTTATATTTGGATCCATTTACTGCAGTGTATTGTTGTCGTGCTGTCGTTTCTGAGGTTGATAAAACTCCGTAAATTAGCGGTCTGCTAACTTGATCTCTGGAGAGGGAGTCTAACACAGTTTCACAGTGATTTAGACCATGGATTAAACTTACACTGGAATATCCCTTTAAGAAAGGGATCTGCATACTTTATGCTGTTTTTTTTGTCCTATTTTAATACAAGCCACAAGCTTCTCCCTGAACCCAGCCATAAGCTTTGGTGCCCAACACGGTCCCTTAATCCAACACGACTGCCGCTGGTATTCTCCGATGGTCATGTACAGATGGCCGTGTCGTTTTGTGAGTCATTAGCAATCAGTCATTTAGTTATGAGGACGTGCTGAAGAAAAAGGGGAAATTTAGGGCTGAAAATTCTTTTCAATATTGATTCATCTTTAATTATTCTGACCAATGAACCATTTTGCAGATAATATTTCAGATATTAGTGAAAAGCAAATCTTGAAATGTGAGAAGCTGGAACAGGACTTTGATTAATATTCTGTTGATTGATTGATTCCTTTCATTTGATTAGTTTTGCACTTCACTACACAAATGTGCATGCAGTGGGAACTGTGCATGCAACTAAATATGCCTAATAAAACATCAATATTACACAATCATGAAAATATTATAAAACACACAAGTTTAGAAATAGTCTGAAGCTGAGAAGAGTCTTCGGAGGATGTTTCATTATGATAACTGACTCTGCATCCTGTTTTTTTTTTCTGTCAGTCGAAAAATCGATCGATCAACTACTCACTTGATCAGCTAATCATTTTAGTTCTAGTTAGATTCATGAGTAAGCCTTGTGAAAGACACATTTTTGTTTGTTTTGATTTGTGGCATGTTTGCACACAGAATCATTTTGATTTTTGATTTTGATGTCGGTCTGACGCTGTGTGAGATCTGAAGATGAATCTGTTCCATCTTCGTCTCCTGGCAGCAGCATTATCAGTGATTTTAAGGCACACACAGTCGGCACTCTGAACAGCTCCACACACTCCTGCTAAGAGAAGTTATCCGTTTGCTGCCTGCTGCACACCTGATGGTTCTGGGTCCATACCCAGTAGCTTTAACCCCAGAACCGGTCCTGTAAGTGGCCAATTCTCTGAGCCAAGGCGCAGAAACTGCCAGATAGGAAAGGCTGATTTTATGGCCATGGAGTCGGAAACAAGCTGCCTGATGCTGCTTTCCGTCAGCCTGCCTGTTCGTTCTCCCGCTCTCCTTCATAGAAAGCTCGGCGCTGGTGGGCTGAGCAGACACAAGCCTCCCTGCAGGCTTACTGCTGTCTGTTTCAGCTCAGCGTGCTGAGTGAAAAGACGGCCTGAGTGCCGACACGGAAGGATTTCTTACACTGCCCTTTCACTAAACCTTTAATAAAATAGCCTATTTTAGTTTTCGCTCTAAAGCCCGTCTGCAGGACTTCTTTATTGCGAGGTCTGCTCGAAATTCACCGCTGTGGGTAAAGATTCAGCTCAACATGTGGTGGAGTGTCTTGATGCTGCCAGACTGTGCTGAATGTTACGCTGACTGCTGCAGTCTGCTGTTAGAAACAGACGAGAGATCTCAAAAGAGCTAAATTACCAATTATTTCGATGATCATCGTAATAATTTCAGTCATATTTTCTGGTTCAAAACATCTTAATGGCGAAGATCCGCTATTGTTCTTTGTCAGAGGACGAAATCTGAAGACATGATTTTGTGCTCCGGGTAATTTTGATTTGTATTTTTCATTTCTTTTTCTATTATTTATAGTCTAAACAACCAATAGATTAATCTGGAAAATAATTATTAGTTTCAGCCCCACTGTACAAACTCTATATACTACACTCTCCAGATTACACTGAATTAACTCAGCTGTACAACATATTTGGTGAAAAAGCTGAAATTAGCTTTCAGTCATAAAGCTCCTCAATGTTCTGTTGTCCCAAAATTTAATTGAATTTAAATGTTGGCTAATGTCTACCAATGTTGGCCTGAGGTCAGAGAAAATGTATTTAACATTTGATTTGCATAAAACTGAAAGAAGTAATACATTTCCCAAAATGCACAAATGCCACCAAAGGTCACCGGGCCTTGTGCAGCTCTTGGCCCGGTTTGAACCTCGCTCAGCGACAGCGGGGCTTTAAAAAAAAAGCCCGATAAAGAAAATGAAGAGCACCAGCGTCTACTGAACAAACAACAATGACCTCGTTCTGCCCGTCATTGTCATGCATATAATGTAAAATAACAATTTAATCTCTCTATCCAAAGTTATTTATAGGCAAAAGCTTTCAAGCGGAGACTTTGTTCAGTTTAGTAATACTCGCATGTAACGACGCACCAGAGGGCAAACAGAGAGAGTTTAAAGGTGACTCTTAAAACCTGCAGCTTTTCCTTGTAATCAGTCAAGAGAGGGTTCCTCTCCTGTATTGTTCTTGTCTTTACTCCGTGACTGCACCACACTGTGATCAGTTTGCATAAATTTGTTCATGAATAAGCCAAAATAAAACCTGCCTGTTCTTAAATTAACAATTAAGCTGGGAGACATGATGTACAAATTGCTCTCAGACAGCAGAAAAGATGCATGAAGTAAAGGGCAGTGCATCAAAACAGAAACCTCCAAGGAGACTGTAACGCACAACATCCACCGTGTTACACAGCGAGGTGAATAAATGACAGCTGTGGTGATGAAGACGCGAGCACTTCGGCCATCGTTATAAATTTAGCTCATTACTTTCAGACTGAATGGGGGATGTCGTCGCTGAGTGTGAAGATGGAGCCGCTAGATTAATTCTAACTGACACTCGGGTGTGAAAGCTCAAACTAAATCTTCAGAGTCGGTCTTCAGATGAGTGACAGCGGAGCTCCGGGTTCTGGCTCCTGACTGGATCGGATCAGACGCTCCGATCTGCAGCCGGGCTCGGCAGGTGGTGTGTACGTGTGTGTTCGCACATTCGCTGGGACTTGTACGATCAGTGAAACGTCTTGTGAATGTTTCAAAGAATTAAATACCTGCCCAACATCCTTCAAGTGACATTAAAAAAAAAACCCAGTGCTGGTGAAGAGACCGAACAGAACACATTTAAGTCTCCTTCCTTCTGTAATGACACACTCAACTCCACAGGCACCGCGAGGAGTGAAAACACACGTCAGGAACCGGCCGTGTTTCATAATTGTTGTCTCAGTGGCTAAATTGGCAGTGATGCAACAAATCTGTCAATCTCGGTTCCTCGACTATAACTTCATAACATCGCTTTGTACCACAGCTGCTGGAGAATAACTGCCTGCTGCACATACATACATACATACTATCAATTATCTTCATTCTCATTCTGATCTGCCAATATTTTTCATGATTAAAGGGTAACTCCGCTGCATATATGAAAAAAGTAGTAGGGTAGTAAGGCCTTTTGTGGATGCACGTAATCTCAGGAACTGCCTCCAGTGATGTCGCTCAGTGTGGCATTGTGGGTAGTGTAGGCACCGGGTCTTGTAAAGGAAGAGGAATGTGTGGAATAAAAAAAAAGGGGATATTTTCCTTAACAATTTTGAAAATTTGATTTTAACTGTCCATAATGAGTCTGACGGTGTTACATGAGTTCAACAGTAGACCAGTGGACTGTCTTTCCAATCCCAAATGTATTATCTTTGGGCTCAGGCACCACTTGGCAAGGCCTCAACAATGTATTGATCCAGTTGATCAAGTACTGCATGTCAGTCCGTCCTGAGAGAGGGATCCCTCTCCGGTCGCTCTTCCTGAGGTTTCTTATATAATTTTTTTTCTTTCCTGGGAAGACTTCCTTTCTCGAATTTAGGGTGTAAGGACAGAGGATGTCGTTCCCTCTACAGATTGTAAAGCCCACTGGGGGAATGTGATTGTGATGTGCCCATTTGCTTTACGTACAGCCCAGTTCATGCCACAGAGCTGCAACAAAAAAAACGTTTTAGATTGTGGAGGAGTGAACTCGCCCATCTCAGCTCATCTCATCGCGGCTGATGCTGCGTTTCACACCCCAACGTTTGCTCTCTTTCAGTCACTCATCCACACACTCTCCACACACACCTTTTGTTTTTGCCGCTTCATCATGGAGACATGCAACTGTAGCAAATTACTGAGACGGTTAGACTCGAGGTACACTCATCGCTGTGGAGATGATGCACAACTCAGCTCGTCGCACTGGTGTGAAACGGAAGGATGCTGATGTCACATTGCAAGTTTCAACTCATCTTGTTGTGAATCTCTGGTCAGGGCTTAACACGTTATCTTCACCTGGTTCACTGTAGCTGTCGCTCTGTGTGTGTGTGTGTGTGTGTGTGTGTGTGTGTTGCAACCAAGTCTTTTTAAAGGTCAATTTAAAGTGAAACTCTCGCCAAAATGCAACCTAGGCTTTTTTTGTGAATATATATGAGTCAAACCTTCGTGTAAGCGCATAATTACGACAAAAGAGGCACTTTTAAGATTTACCGTAGTTTTGTTTTAGTGTCAAACTCATTTTCAATGGGAATGCTACGGGCACTTTTACAATAGCATCAAAATCTCTATTTTTAAAACAGTAAGAAGTCTCGACACAACATGAAACTTTGCTCGTAGCATCACCAGGGTCTCTACACATGAACACGAGCATTGAGAACATTGTTTGTGTACTCAGGGATTATGAAAAAGAGAGTTTTTGGACAACTCATGTCAGCAGATGTTTATTCCGCTCGCCGCCGTCATGGCAGTGAGGACAGTTAAGGTGGAATGCTCCTAAAGCTTAGTTCCATATAAATGCACGTTACTCGTTATTATGTTGTTAGCAAAAAACAATATTGACCTTGAAGTTGAAAAAGGAGACTCATATAAGAAACAATACTAAAATCAAAGGCGGATAGTTGTTGCCGGAAGACAGTAGTTCCACCTTAACTGTCCTCCATGTTATGTCGCATTTGGAGATCAATACTTCTAAGCTGCCATGACAGCGGTTAGCGGAACAAGCTACTACTAAGGTGAGTTGTTAAAAACGTTCTGTTTAGTAAACTCTGTGTACACAAACAATGTTCTCAATGCTCGTGTTCATGTGTAGAGACCCTGGTGATACTACGAGCAAAGTTTCATGTTGTGTCGAGCCTTCTTAGTGTTTTAGAAATAGCCATTTTGATGCCATCGCTAATTTGCCCAAAGCACTCCATTGAAAATGAGTTTGACCCATCCATCCATCCATTGTCAACCGCTTATCCAAAATCAGGTCGCGGGGGGAAGCAGCTTCAGCAGCGAGCCCCAGACTTCCCTTTACCCGGCCACGTCGGCTAGCTCTGACAGGGGGATCCCCAGGCGCTCCCAGACCAGAGAAGAGATATAATCCCTGCACCTGGTCCTGGGTCTACCCCCAGGTCTCCTCCCAGCTGGAAGTGCCAGGAACGCCTCCCTAGGAAGGCGCCCTGGTGGCATCCTCATCAGATGCCCAAACCACCTCAACTGGCTCCTTTCCACGCAGAGGAGCAGCGGCTCTACTCCGAGTCCCTCCAGGATGGCTGAGCTTCTCTGTCTCAAAGTGAGACCCCAGCCACCCTGCAGAGAAAACCCATTTCAGCCACTTGTACCCACGATCTCATTCTTTCGGTCATGACCCATCGCTCATGACCACAGGTGAGGGTAGGAACCAAGATTGACCGGTAGATCGAGAGCTTTGCCTTCCAGGTCAGATCCCTTTTCGTCACAACCGTGCAGTGAAGCGCATGCAACACCGCACCTGTTGCTCCGACTCTCCGATCGATCTCACGCCCCATCATCCCCTCACTCGAGAACAAACCCTGAGGTACTTGAACTCCTTCACTTGGGGCAAGGACTCATTCCCCACCCGGAGTAGGCAATCCACTGGTTTCCTATTGAGAACCATGGCCTCAGATTTAGATCCTCATCCCTGCCGCTTTACACTCATCCGCGAACCGATCCAGTGCCATCAAGACCGCATCATCTGCAAAAAGCAATGAGTTTGACCCAAAAACGAAAATACGGTAAATCTTAAAAGTGCGTCTTTCGTCGTAATTTTGCTTTTACACGAAGGTTTGACTCGGGGACATTCACAAAAAAAAGCCTAGGTTGCATTTTGGCGAGAGTTTCACTTTAAGGTAAAACCTGCTGTTTATGTCTCATCATGTTGGCGACATTCTTATATAAAACACACATGACAAACACGATATTGATTTCATCAAAAGGGATCGACGTCTTGTGCATTTAGTCGATAGTGTCATTATTGTGACAGCCTATTTGAGCGCCAGTTGTTCTCTTTATAAATCCCTGCAGGCAACAGCAGCTCCTCCTGAGACACGCGACGTTCACAAAAACACTCCAGCTGACTGATTCCACACCCCTACGAGTGTGACAGCTCGGCCGGCTGCTGCAAGCTTTTTTTAATGGCCTGGGACAAATGCAGTAAATTGCTTCTTTAAATATTGTGAAGCAGAAGTGTTGAATGTGCAGAACGAGGAGGCTGTGTAAGCTGAACCGGGAGGAGGAGGAGGAGTGGGTGGGGACGCATACAGGAGCTCTAAATGAAGCTTGAGAAAGGAACAAGTCAGGTAACTTCTAACAGTGTCTGATATAAACCTGCTGTGTACAGATTGTCTGCAAATACACCATTTCCTGTACGAGTGTCACCCACGTACTGTATTCTGCACAAAACTGCCGTCGCTGTCACACCACTGAACATAATCGCCTGTTTTTACTCAGTTTTCAGTTCATACATTTGCAGATTTATGTCATAATCACTACATATGTTTGGGAAACATGCCACATATCCATTTAAAATACGCTGCAAATGTCAGTTAGAGGAAAAAATGGAAAATTGTTTGGTGGCTTTGACTTCAGATTCCAGTTTACATCCAAATATCTGTTTACTGGATAGATTGTTCCAGAGAGAGCTGCATCTAATTATCATTAAGCTGACGATTATTTTCAAGATTAATCAATTAATCATAGCAAGCGTTTGAAACAACTGATCAATTATCAGCTGCCGTTTACTTTCTCGCGTCTGATTGATCGTTTGCTTTGTGGGATTCATGACATCACTCAACAGGAAAACATCATGATGTCATGAGCTCATTGCAGCTCATTTAGCCTTAAAGGGATATTCCGGTGTAAATTTAATCCATGGTCTAACACACCGTGAAACTGTGTTAGACTCCCTCTCGAGAGATAAAGTTTGCAGACCGCTGGCTAACGTAGTTTTAGCATCCTCGATTACCGATCGCAGTAGAGTTCCGCAGCTCAATGATGATCATTACTGCACTCGGTAATCGACTCACAGGGCTTCCCCACAACAAGGAAGGCTTCTCAGGTGGTAAGTTTCGTTTATATTTTCCGAAAAATACGGCAACTATGTCAAATGTTTGATGCCTCAAAATATGTGCTGAGACCCTGTTTCTAATGTTGCTGAAGTTTGGTGCTGTTCTGAGCATTATTTCTGGCTTTTTGATGGCGGTTTATATTTGGATCCATTTACTGCAGTGTATTGTTGTCGTGCGGTCGTTTCTGAGGTTGATAAAACTACATTAGCTAGCGGTCTGCAAACTTTATCTCTCGAGAAGGAGTCTAACACAGTTTCACGGTGTGTTAGACCATGGATTAAATTTACACCGGAATATCCCTTTAATATGTCTACACTCTGCAGCTTTCATGTCCAATATCAATGTCTGAATTTGATTAATAGAGGACAAGATCTTAAGATAAAAAGTAGGGGTTTTTTTCAGGATATATATAAAAAGTAACTCACAGGACATCAACATTTCCGCAGAAGGTGGATGTGTGACATCTGTGCACTTCAGTGTGACTAATTTATGACACTCCGAAAATGGGTGAGATTTTTTTTTATGAGGTTAAGTGCCTCGGTGACAAGCACTTCATAACAAGAATGGATGTTATGAATGAGTAATTTCTCCCAGTCAGGTCTCAAATAAACTACAGAGAGTTGAAACATCCACACTCCTGAGCTGCTGTGATGCCGTCGCTCAACAGACAGCGTGTAGTAAACACTCGTAGTAATTATACAGGTGAGAAGCTCCACTTTCACAGAGTTTAGCTGACCTGATGAAGACCCTCTGAACACGAGCCGTTTCTTATTCTCCAAACAACATCAGCGCCCTGGAGCAGGAATGAGTATTTCATCCGCTGCAGATATCTCCATGCATATTAAAACTGGACCCTGACAGAGTATCTGGCTACTACCGTGCGCTCTGCAGCCAATTTTCCAGGCGGCAGCTTAATGTTGCATCGATGGATTAATATTTTGGAGATCTGGAGGAGTTGAGTTTGTGTGCCGGCTGCGAGGCTGCTGCTGACTCCGGCAGGCAGTAATTGATCAGGCTTGTGTTCTACAGGCCCAGGTGATTACTCTCAGACAGACTCCAAAACAAAAAGGTTCATAAACAGCCGCCGCTGCAGACATGAAGCCAGAGGCAGAAGCCAGCAGACGTGAATGCTCCTGGTGAGATAAGGTACCGGGAGAATAACGCGTCGCTGTGCTCTGTTGGCTCAGGTGAGGCAGACGCTGGAGGTTTTTGTAGCATCGTTTTGTCTTTGAATCATTGCCGACTATTAAACCGACTTGGATCTTTAAAACAAAACCTGTCACAAGTCTCTCTATTAGCCCTCTGGGACATACTATCTCATTTGAGGCGCGCTCGGCAACCTGAAATGTCTGAAAAACGAAGCTCCATATGGTTTGTGATTCTGCAGTGTGCAACAGACTTGATGCCAGAAAATATTCATTTCTATGCAGCGGCTCCAACTGTGTGACCGTCTGATCTGCGTTCAGATCACGTGACTGTCCGTGGGTCTCCTGTTGTCCTCTGCGTCATTATCTTTGTTTACATGCTGTACAGTCAAAGACCATAGAATTTTTTTTTTTCTTTTCCGTTGCAGCCAACGTTGTTCTTTAAGTGCTGCTAACGGTTTCTCTTAGCTTTGGCTCTGCGTCCCCCTCCAGCTGGCATGAAGTGTAACTAAACATAAAGCTGCAGAGAACTCTAATCATTTATATGCACAACTATATTCCATTTGCAGCCATTCTAGTCCAACTTTGTTGTTTTTTTATTGCTCAGTTGAGCTGACCTAAGCATCGCTTCTGAAAATAAATTAACTGAAATTTGGCTACGAATGAAAACACAGAGCAAAAACACGTACTTCATTTTTGTCCTTCCAGAACGCTATGATAGAGACACTGTTTGGATTGGGATTTCATCAACTATTGAAACACTGGCATTAATAATCACTATATAATAAAAGCTGATGGTCTCGTTTGCTGTTACAGGTCATTTATAATCATCATACGATTGACAAGAGATTCCTTGTAGTCACTTTAAACTAGCAACAGACGACTTTTGTGCTTTAATTTCTCATTTTGAGGTAAATCCTGATTGCACAGCTTGATGTCTGTAGAATAATGACAGCAGCTCCATTTTTTCCTAGACAATGAAGGTCGAATTATGGACACAAAAGGAAGCATGTTGCACAACCCGAACAGGAAGAGGCATTGTTTTTCCCGTGGTGGCCTTCTCCAGGTAACAATGGAACAACTGGAGTAACTGTGGAAACTGACAAAGAAAAACAATGCCGGTGATGGAGGAGGCAAAGACGGTGAAGAGGGAGAGTCATAGAGGTAAAGAAAAGAGTAAACAGACAAACATTCACTAGATGGATCGCTCTCCAATGTTGTGTTGTTCCGCCATTGATATTTGTTTCCTCCTACCACATGAGATGGTTCAAAACCAGCATGCTGTCTACTAGATCAGTAAGAATACGTATAATACAACTGCCTTCTCACAGCACTGAGATCTGAGTTTTTTCTGCTTTGGACAGTAGCCGGGCTTCTAGCAGTCGCCACGTTACTCTTTGTAAAAGAGGTACCAACAGTTATACCACAGGGAAAGTTGGAAAGTTGGAAAGTTGTCGATTTCTGTTTTAAAGGGATATTCCCGTGTAAATTTAATCCATGGTCTAAATCACTGTGAAACTGTGTTAGACTCCCTCTCGAGAGATCAAGTTAGCAGACCGCTAATTTACGGAGTTTTATCAACCTCAGAAACGACCGCACGACAACAATACACTGCAGTAAATGGATCCAAATATAAACCACCACCAAAAAGCCACAAATAATGCTCAGAACAGCACCAAACTTCAGCAACAGTACAAATAGGGTCTCAGCACATAGTCCGGGGCATCTAACCTCCGCTAGCTTAGCTGGATTTCTATTGGGAAGCTAAAAACAGATTTCAACTCTCCTCCATCAGCTTCCGGGTCGGGGAAGTCCCGACGCAACGATTACCGAGTGCAGTTAGAAACGCTCAATTCTGTTCTTTTCCCTGTCCACTCTCGATAATAACTGTTATAAACTGGCAGGTAAGACACATATGAACTCTGATTGCTTTTCCATGGAGTCATAATCAGACATTTTCATCCATGAGCCGCGGAACTCTACTGCACTCGGTAATCGACTCGTCGGGACTTCCCGTCAACAGGAAGCTGCTGCAGAAGAGTGGTACATTTAGTCAGCTTTTCAGTAGAAATCCAGCTAAGCTAGCAGAGGTTAGATGCCCCGGACTATGTGCTGAGACCCTATTTGTACTGTTGCTGAAGTTTGGTGCTGTTCTGAGCATTATTTGTGGCTTTTTGGTGGCGGTTTATATTTGGATCCATTTACTGCAGTGTATTGTTGTCGTACGGTCGTTTCTGAGGTTGATAAAACTCCGTAAATTAGCGGTCTGCTAACTTGATCTCTCGAGAGGGAGTCTAACACAGTTTCACGGTATGTTAGACCATGGATTTAACTTACACCAGAATATCCCTTTAATATCATAATCATTCAATCAAATACAAACTGTTTTTATACGTTTTTATCTGATAGGACAGTTTAGAAGAGGACTGGAAACGAGGGAGAGAGTGAGGGAAGACATCTGCAACGGACTTTCACTCAAGCATGAGTTCTGGATATCATTTACACTGAAATGCTACTGAATGAACATGTCAGAGTACAGTAACAACATCCAGTAGCCTCCGTGTTTCAATATAATCTGCTCATCTTCATTTGTCGTGAAATGGTGCCAATGATTATGGGGTAGAAAGGCCGGCAGCAGCAGCCAAATCACTTTAAAAGCACATTAAGCGTACGGCAGGACAGCAGCCAGACGGTTCACCGAGAAGTCTTACCGTCGAGCTCCTCCACGGAGATGCTGGCCAGCACATCGCTGTCGCTGTCCGACAGCGAGCGGCTCAGGTAGTTCCCCTTGTAGAGCAGGCCTGCCGTCACATGGTGGAACGGCATCTTCTCCTCCCTGGGAGACAACACAAGGACACGTTTAGACACAAGTGAAGGGAAGAGAGCAGCTGAACAGATTTCTCTCTTGGGTTTTTTTTGTGAGATCCATTCTGAGCACAAACACCAATTAAAAGCTCCACAGATTACACATGTTTCTAAACAAGGCTCATCACTGTTGTCAGGCATTCAAATTAGCCACTTATCAAGAATAACGTTATGAGAGTTAAGATGAGAGGTACATAAATCCTCTTTTCAACCCAACCACAGTAGAAATAAAACGAAATGCAGGGCCATAATCAGCAACGAGGAGCTGATGTGACCATTTGTGATTCCGGCGAAGCCGAAACAAATTCAGGTCCGAGGGGCATCGCCTAAACGAGATCGATAAATGAAGCAGAACTCATTCGCTAAATGGGAAGTCACACAGTGAGGAGAGCTCATATAACTAGAGGTAAATGTGGTGAATGTGTGTGTATGTGTCTGCGCGCGGGAGCATGCGTGTGTGTGTGTGTGTGTGTACTGTATGTGCAAATGTGAGCAAGGCAATTAATTATTCAATAAATCGAAGCCCAAGGGCGCTGGGGGAAAATAAGAGCGCACAGAGCAGAGAGACTTGGGCGCCGACTTCCTTCTCTCTAATTGGATTTCGTCTCGATGAGCACCTGGAGGAGACGCTTTTGAGACAGAATGAGGAGTTCAGAATGGGCTGAAACATTATACCCGGAGAGCTTTGGGCTTCTCTATGTTTTTTTTTTTAATTCTCTCTTTATCAGTTGAACTTTACAACACGTTCTTGCAGCTTTCGATAACACAAACCTTCGACGTCGAACATGCTTCTAACAACGTCACGCGCTCTTTGGAAGACGAGCAGCGGTTCGTTCTGCTCTTTGAGTTTTCAGCAGCATCACGTACAAAACTCCACAAACATTCAGTGTATTCCTCAGCGTGACACGTGCAGCCTGCTGTTCAAGGTTGCTTCGCCATTTCACAAATGTGAGCTCTGTTGAGGCGAATGAGTGCACCTCGCCTGTGCTCGTGTTGTTGGTTTATACATCACACTATGAATCGATCAGGTGAATCATTGCTGCGCTGGTCGTACGGCTCTGCATACTTAATGTAACAAGGTTGTTCTTGTTGCAATTAATGTTTTATTAATGTTATTAATGCTTTATCAGGAGGACGCCGTTTTTTTTTTGCACAGGCTGATAACAAAGAAGAAAAAACTCTGCTTGTTTTATCTGTTTAGCTTGTTTAAACTCATCCTGCAGGATAAACGTATGTCAGCTCACAGGATCGTTCTGGTATTTAGTTGGTTTTTTTTTTTGCAATTAAAAGATAAAGGGAAGAAGGGAACACAAACACATTAAGACCTCTGCTGTGGACGGTTTCGCAACTCGCAACATCACTTATAACTGTAGATACGAGGCCTTCCGAAATTAAGATGATTTAGTCATTCTTCAGTTGTAAATGTTCGTAAGTCACGGTCTAATAAACCATCAAGACGTCTTACAGAGCAACATAAAAAGTCAGTCTGCAGGAGGATACAAACCGGCTAAGGGATTTTTCACAACCTGGCAACCAAAGAGGTTGTTGCAATGTGAAGTGTACGTATAAGATTCTGTATCGATGCAGTGATGCAATTACGAGTTTGCATAATGTTTGTTATTGTCACAGTTCAGTTGTAATGTGACCAAACAATGACACTCTCATGCAAAATTGCAAAGTGAATAATGAGATTTGAACAGAAACGAAACAAATGCCACGCATAAACTTTCATGTCCGAGTTGAGCTAACGTGTGTGTTCAAACGGAACCAACAGGAGTGTTTTTATGTTTTCTAACTTTTCTTGTAGTGGCCCGTCTGACGTTCAGGGGTTCCCTCTCCCTCTCTCCTCTCACAACTTCAGCAGTTCCATAAAATAACGGCACAAGAAAGACAAAAAAAAAAGATTCTTGGCAGCGAAAGTATATTATATTCGAATATCTGTCCAATAAATGGTAAAATATATCTTTAATTTTACTTTGTGCTCCCATTATCCCCTTTTAAAAGCTTTTTTTTACCTCTACGTCCGGCACCAACCAATGATCATGTTTCACTAGTTAAGAGCTGTCGGCCATCTGTCACCTCACAAATTGAAAAAAAAAGCTCCCCTGCATCTTTCTTGTTTGTCAGTTTAATAAGCATGAATATTAAGACGTCTGCTCCGACGCCTCAAGCCTTTTTTATGACCAGCCTTCCTGCATGTTATGTCATTTTTTGATTCATCAATTATTCAGTCATCTCTCTGCTGTCATTATGAATATTACAATCATCGCTCCTGTCTGTTCTGCTACCGGCCAACCATTATAGCTGTTATATATACACACAATGTCTGAAGTCAGCTGTTTGGGCGCAGGTGTAAACTATCCTGGGTTTATTAGTCAGAAGGATTTACTACGCAGGGAAAGAATTTACATACATGCCATTACAATAAATCTGTCCGGACCAGGCTGCATTCAGAGTTTCTTGGAAAACCTTAATTACATTGAAAAGCTGAGAAGGGAGGGAAAAGTGGAAAATTGCCCTTTGGCTCTGCAGCAGCAGAAGTGTGTGTTTGTGCAACATTGTCAGTCCTCTCACGTTTCCGTCACTTTGTCTCTGCATCCTAAAGTAATCTGCTTATCTGGCTAAAAGCTCGCGCTAACCTGCGCTGAGCAGAGGACGGACGTGTTCAGCAACGAGGAGCTGAACGATGTTGAACAAGCTGAAGAAAACAACCTCGGAGGTCTACATATCATGTAGCTGTTCTAGTCCACGTGGACTTTGTGGTGACAGTTTTCTCAACTGAGCGTGGACTTTAAAAACGACTCATTATCCATCAAACCAAAACCAAATGCACCAGTTCAAGCCTCTCAGGTGGAAGTGTCCTTTGGCAAGACACTGAACCCGAACCTGATGTATGAATTACTATAAGTCGCTTTGGACAAAAGCGTCGGATAAATGCCCTAAAATATAAATGATTGTGTACCTTTTCTGTTTAATTTATATCGTACTATCAGTCAGTCTGTTGTTGCGAGCACCATCCTCTTCCCTGAGGTTTTCCTGAGGTGCGGGCAACAAAGCGAAGGACGCCAACAGACTGAATAAACTCATCAAGAAGGCAGGATCTATTGTTGGCTCTGAGCTTGTCCCCCTTGGAGGAGGTGGCGGAGGACAGGACGCTGGCAAAACTGCTGGCTTTCATGGACGATGTCTCTCAGCCCCCTCCACAAAACTCTGGACAAGCTGAAGAGAAGCTTCGGCATCAGACTCAATCAACCCCGCCGCCTAAAGGAACGGCACAGGAAATCATTCCTACCTGGTTCCTACCTTCCTACCCCACTAATCGATTGAATGAAGCATCACAAACGTCTTCTACTTTATAGGGGCGTAAAGCAGATCTGATACCAAGCGTCAACTGAGAGCTTTAAATTTGGCTGACTGTAAACGCTGCTTGTTAAAGGCTCCAGAGTTCCTTCAGTCGCTCGTCTCTCCTCGTTAGACGGAAAAACTTCTTGACAAAGTTGCGGCTCAGCTGCGCGCGGAGCGTGAGAGAGGCTGGACGCAGTCACTCCCACAACTTCACAGAAAGAAAACAGGTTCGTCTTTTAAACAGGACATCAAACTAGATCAATTGATGGTATTGTCTTTATCGTACACCTTGTTTGAAAATACGTCGATGTACCACAAAAATGTCGATTCTCGCTGCATGACTCTAGCTGCTGCACAGGTTCTTTGAACGCTCCCCCAAAGAGCAGAGCTTTCTACATCAATTCAACAGAACTGTGTAACGATTTGCTCTTGACAGCTGAGCGCTGCTTCGCAAAGATGAGCCGACTTCTTAGAGCCCCTGACACAAGAACACTTTCTGTATCACTGAACATCACCAATTACACGTATTGACGTATTTGACCTTTCCAAACAGCTGGAGAAGGAGCCCGGGCAAACAAAGACGTAGTCGTGCCTATAAGAGCGCAGAGCGAGCGCGGCATCTTAACAAGACGTCAGGTTTTACTGCAGTGTTTTCCAGAACATCCCACAAGGATATCATGTTTTTAATGCAGCAGACGAGCCGTGAGATAATGTGCCGAAACAGTGACACAACTGATCTCCAAACCCCTTAGGAAGGCAGCGTTGAACAGAGCTGCTCGCATCCCTCAGCATCATTACACTTGATTAAATTGATCAAGGTCTCAGCTGAACAAGCTAATTTGCCCTTCAGGAGCAGAGCAACATACAGTAATCACTTAAATCAGGAAGTAATCACCGCAGCCTCCGACCAGGACCACATCCAACGTTTTTCTCTTTCTCTTTCCCCTCATCTAATCTCTATTCTCTGCACACTGGTGTATCAGTTCAGCAGAAGAAGAGCCGAGGATTCTGGGATTTAATAGTCAGATTGAATAGCTGATAAAAATGAGCCGTAGAAATGACTCGGAGATAAAATCACCTCGGTATTTTACTGAGCGAGCTGCTTTGATGAGTTTCTACATTCCCTGGTTCTTTGAGGATGCGATCAAGATCCTTTTTTCCGCCTGACAACAGGGCTGCGATCACCATCCCTGTCAGCAGCACTGTGGATCAATTATTTGATTGATTGATTGATTGATTGATTGGCTGTTTATGTTATCAAGTAACATAAAACGGAGATAAAATGCTGATCACAGCTTCCCAGATAAGAAAAACAGACGTCTTCACAAGCGTTAAATCCATTTTTAAAATTATCTAAAATTATGGGAGAAGACTGTTGACTGATCAATTAATCAACTAATTGTTTCAGCTTCACTCATTACCTTTAAATGGTTGTACAGAAGTCTATCTAAGAATGGAAAGCCTGACCAGGGTTGATTGTTTTATTGGAGCCGTTGCAACATCTCAGGACTGTGTAAAAAACCTCACGTGAAACACTGAAAGCAGAATAAACCTGCCGTGGTTTTACAGGGTAGTCAATCAAATTTTACATCACATTCAGGCCATTAGCTAATGCGGTTATCCAGAGTAACTTTCAGGGAGCGGGTGAAGTCAGATTCGGGTGTCCGGGCTCAAGGACACGTCAGATTGACCGGACACACGTCGGCGGCACTAGCTGTGATTGGACCGGTGGAGTTAATTCAGACGCTCCGATCAAAATGTATTTTACTACAGTCTGATTCCTGGGGCTTGTTTTCCAGATAATAACCAAGAATCAGCTTTTTTGTTGCAGAAAAGGTAAACACGGTCGCCACTTTTAATAATGTTTCAAAGTTTTAATACACTGACGGAACAAAATTCTACATAGTTTGTGTTTTATTTGAGAGAGTTAAATGAAGGATATATAGAATTAAGTGTTTTCAGTTAACTTGTCCACACTCACTTCCTGGTTGGCAGTGTTGGGGAGACGTTGAACTACATAGCTTAACTACAATTTGCTGTAACTTGCTGGTAGTTAAACTACATTCATATTTTGTGCTGTGTCAAGTAATTCAGCTACTTTTTGGGTCATTTTTTGTAGTTTAACTACTCAATTTACAAACTACAATTCTGACAAATAACATGAAATATTTTTTATTGGAAAAAGAACTATATAACATACATTTTATTTTGAAACATGTCGTGACATGCCAAGCCAACGCTGCCTCTGATTGGCTTGCCCCCGCAGCACTCAAATGCTTCACAGAGTTGGCGGGTCTTTGTGCCAAGGAAGGCAGCGCTCATATGGCACAAACACGTCATGGACAACCTTCCCGCTATCACCGATGCGCTCTGAACGCGCCAGCCCAACCGCGGCCATATTTGAGCATGCACATGTTGGATATAGATGCATCTGCAGACACGACCTACATGTTCACATGGGAGCCCTGCAAGCCGAAAACAACAATAATTTTGACTTTTTTCGACTTTTTCCTCTCGAGTTGAGAGGCATATTTCTTCTGTCAGTGAATTTTTTGTAGGCTGTTATATTTTGTTTCACATACACCATATGTTGATTTATTTAACACTGAGTATAATGAGTAAGTAGTTACTAAAGCTAGAAATGTAGTTTGTTCAAACTATTGCGAGGCTGAACTACATGTAGTTTTACAAGTTACGCTTGCAAAGTAGTTTCCCCAACACTGGAGGTGTCACCGCAGGTTGGTTACAAAATAACAGCAGTGCAGCTGTAAAATGAATCCAGCAAGTCACGGGTTGCTTTGTTGTTTGGTGAGTAAACACACCAGAACACGTGCACTTTAGCGCTGCTTCTGGCTCGAACGGTTACAGCAAAACTCAAATATCACTAATGCAACAAATATTAAAAATGTAGCTGTTTTTCGGGGGACTTTTTCTGTTTGCAGTCCCTGTTTTTAACACTTTTAACAGCCACTGATGGAAACTGAAGACCAAGTTCTTGTTTCCAGTTTCTAATATTGGTTGCCAGTTGCATGATCACATTATCAAAGTCTATTAATCGCCTAAAGCCAGGTTGCTAGAAGTGAAAGTTGAGTTTAACAGCTGACAAAAAGGTCAGATTCTGTCAATTAGTTTCAGTAATACCTTCAGTACATCAGACATACAGAAGAGGAACAATTCATTTCTACTATTACATATAACAACATCTACCTGAGTAGAGGTAAGAGGAGTGTTCAGGTTTCACAGGTCAAAGAGTGACAGAAGAAAATGTTCTGTACGGTCTCGATGGAGATGAACACGTCCTTGATTAAAAGCTCTAAATTCAGAGGACGGCATGCAGAAACCATTAAAGTAACTACAGACCAAAACATTATACAGAGAGGGAGGCTGCATTCATCGCTGGATTTGATGATGGGTGTCGAAATTATGATGATGATGATGATGATGATGATGATGATGATGATGATGATGATGATTATGACGATGATGTGCAATTAGTCAAGAATAACTAACGATGTTTAACGTGGTGTGAACGCACAGTTCAGATTTATATTCAAAGGACGCCTCCTGTTAGAAAATGGGGAACTTCAGAGCAAATATGGTTTTCTTTCAACCACAGTAAAACTATCCTGCGGTCGCCCGACAGTCGACGAACGATTACCGCGTCATTAAAGCCGCTTTTAAGTCTTTTCCGGCGTGGTTAAGACTGGGTCGCAGCCAAACTGAACCCAATTACGGCCGAGACATAAATAAACCCACCTACACCGAAGTCGTGTGCACGCCTCGCGGGAAAAGCACGACCTGTACTGACACTTCAAGGATAAGACAAAGATGACATGACTAATCAAAACACTCTGACCCTGAAGGAGGAAGCACTGAGCCGCAATTAAGCTGTAACCATTAAAATGCCGCGTGTCCTCAGAGCGCCGGTGAACTCGTTCCTCTTATTGTGTCCAATTAGACGTCGCTAACGAGAGTCACACTTTAAAATAGAGGTGTGGTTTAAGAGAGCAGCATCAGGGCATCGCTACTAAAGGAGACATTTTTTCTCGAATCAATTATTTCAGTCGAAATGCCAAAATATGCAAAATGCTCATTAAAAGCTTGGATGCCAGAACGCTTCGAACTGTGGAGCTGCAATTCAATTTATGATCAAACAAAACTGAGAAAAGCAGATAACTCTCCCGGTTAAGAATCCAGAGAGAGGTGTGTGTGTTGTCTTCCTTAATTTCTTACACAATGGATTGATTATCAAAAGTCTTGTCAATGTTTTCTGTCGATTAAACAGCTTATGAATCGTCTACGCAGTGCAATTCAAACATGTCGGATAAAGAGCTGCAACAGATAGCCGTTTGATCAATCAGTCGATTGAAAGATACTGTTTTGATGATCGTATAATCATTTAAAAGTCAATAATTTCTTGCTCTAGTTCCTTCAATGTAAAGATTTGCTTCCTTTCTTTGTCATATATGATCCTGAACGAAGAGTCTTTGGGTTTTAAAGCGCTGATTGGATAAAAGGAGAAATTTGAATATGTCAAAACAATTAATCAGTGGATTACTCGATAAAGAATCATCAGTTACAGCCCTTCATAGTTTGTTTGTTTATTTGTAAGACACCATCACCATCTCACAGACTGAACACTTTATATTTTGTGCACCTTGTTGGACAAACAGGCTCCTCCAAAATAATAAAACCGTCTCTTAATCGTCTCCTTTTGAAATACTGAATAATAAACCACACACTGATCTTCTCCTCTGCATTTAAATCCGACATGTCACTCTGACCTGCGAGTGCCAAGCCTCTCCCTCTCCCTCTCTCTCTTTACGACATAACTAATCAAACGACCACGCCAGAGCTCGGAACCAGACCTCGGTTCTGGGTCTCGACTCCTGGAGAGTGCAACCTGATGAGGAGAGCGCAGCTTTTTATTCAAAGCTTTCTGCATGACAAGGAGGCCAGATGGCAATTTCTCCACATCAGACCCTGCAGCACAACAGCCAGCAGCAATGGTCCGATACTGATGGGGACACGAGCAGAACACGGTGTACTGGCAGCAGAACCTCCAGCCACAAAATCATTTGTGTGAGAAGAACCCGGGCACAGTGACATCTTTACGAGGACTGTATGTATGGCTCCTCTACGGTGAGAAAAGACACCAGTAGTTTCAATAATTCCTCTTCAAGCGACAGAAAAAAAGACTATTTCCATAAAACTGACGAATTGGCATTCCTTCCCATCACACTGACAAACTGCTGGACTATGATACCAAAAGGAAAGGTGAGCTTTGCTCTCAACGTAAATCCCCACTGAATCACACGGGGCAGTTAACACGTTCTGCGCTGCTCTCTGCCGCCTCACATTTCAGTTTGGATTCAGAGACGTGACAGCGAGAACAAAAAAAACACCTGCGAAGGCGTCACGCGCTGAGGTGTGGCCACGTTGGATGAATACTTTAAAACTTTCCACCCACAGAGAGAAATGTAGCAGCGAGTTTTCAGTGTGTGTGTGTTTTTTTTTTGTTTTTTTACAATTTTCCATCGCTGCCTGAGAAAAATGGAAGCAGCCAACCGGTCATAAAAATGACGGCAGCATTGTTAAAATATAGCTAAGATCCTGATGTGTGTAGAATCCATCAGAGCTGCAACAAATCAGTCAATCGAGACTTTTTTGGATAATCGATTAATCACAAATCTCAAACATTTTCTCGTTCCAGCTTCTTAAATTTGAGGATTTGCTGCTTTTCTTTATTACTTCATGTCAGCAAATAAAAAGTCTTTGTGGTTTTGGACTGTTGCTTGAGCAAAAGAATCAATTCGAAAGGCGTCACTTCGGGCTCTACGTAGCTCACAATTATTTGACATTTTTTGGACTAAATGATTAATCGTTGATAGTAAGGATCGTAAGTTGCAGCTCCCGAATCTATAAACTTTATGTCAACTCAAAACTGAGGTTTTGCAGTTGCTCCAACATGTTATTGACACGGCCTGTGGCGTTTCCATACAGCGAGGCAGCTCAGTGCCGTCTGATGACTCTGTCTACTCACAGATCTGTGCAAACACCTTTGAAAATACTCTACACCGCCGCAGCAAACACACAAACAGATGCTTAAAGAAATCATCAATGTAAAAACAAGGCGGTTTCTTTTAGCAAGTCATGAGAGGGAACAATTACCAATTGCTTTCAACCATTTCTGATCCTGAGGTGTGAACAGTGACACCAAGTTGTGCGACGCAGACAACAGAACAAATGTGTGTGTGTGACGGTGGGTCAGTAATGTAAATAATGAGGTGAAAATCATCATTATGGATGAATAACGCCTTCTGTGGGAGCAATTAATGGTTAACTGACTTCCCCGTGCTGTGGACTGTGCAGTACAGGCACACATGATGCTTTTAAAACGCAGCCAACTGGGTGCAAAGACAATCCATCAAACGCTCGCTGCAAACAGGAGTCAAACTGAGAAAAGAGACGGGAGCGTCTCACAGAAGTGCCACCTCTCTGCACACATTACCAGCTGCCTCCTGCAGCAACAGACTCTCTTTCTCTCCATCTCTCCCCTGCTGATTCTTACCCATACTGGTGGCTTTCACTGTACTCAGCAGGATCCTGCAGCACAACAGGCTCCCTCGCCGGACTCTCCATCACGTCCACAGCCCCGTCCCTCAGGTACGGGTTGCCTGGCAAGTCTCCATTTACCTCAGAGTGCGTCCCCGGCGGCGGCATGCCGGTGGGCTCCACTGTCTGAGGATCGGGCTCTGTGACCTCCTCCTCCATCGGACTCCTTTAGATGCAGCTGTGCCTCCAGCAGCAGCAGCAGACTGCCTGTCCACAAACCACTGAGCCAGGCTGCCTCCACAGTTTGGGCTTGTCCCAGAGCAGCGGCATCGGTTCCCAGAAACCCGTTGTTAATATTTGAGCAGTGAGAGCAGCAGGTACGACAGCTCCTCTCATGCTCCACTCCTTGGCTCCTCACTCTCTCCCTCCCTCTCTCCCTCTCTCCCTCCCTCCTTCCTTCTCTGTGACTCCCTCTCTCCCCCTTTGCTCTCTCACTCACTCTCCAGTGCAAACATTCCTCCACATGGGGAGACAGAGTGGAGGGCTCATTAGTGAGTCCCAATGACAGACTCAGCCCTGCCTGCAGGCGGCTGTGCTCACAAAATACACAAGTGGGGAGGGAGAGAGAGAGGGAGAGAGGGAGGGAGAGAGAGAGAGACAGAGGGAGAGAGAGAGAGAGAGGGAGAGAATGGGAGACAGAGGGAGACAGAGAGGAATGGGGAGACAGGTTGCAGACAGATTCAAAATTGGGTATGACAGACCAACAGGAGCTGACAAGGACGAAAAAGTAGGAAGCAAAATTGACAGTAGCCGACGAGTGTGTGTGTGTGTGTGTGTGTGTGCTTGTGTGTGTGTGTTCGTGCAGGAAGCACACACACGCGCGATTTAATATCCCTTGTGATGGTGCTTACAGTGCGCTCTGCAGGTCAACACGGAGATGCTGTGAAGGCGCATCACGCAGAGAGCGACACATCTCCGGGAGGGCGCGCCGTGCGTAACAGCGTGCGCCACCGCGAGCAGCAAGAGCGCGCGTCGGACGCTGCGCAACGGGATGATGATGAGGATGATGATGATGATGATGATGGTGGGTGGCCGGCGGGGGGTCCACTTTGATAGCTTAGTCCCGGCTCCAGTACATCACATCGACCCCGCACACACACACACACGCACACACGCACGCACACACACACTTCCTGCGAGCAGCTCGTCATCACTACATTAATGCAACAGCTCCTCTCATCTCCAACAGGCGTTAGTGTCGATATTCTCATCGAAAGATCAGAAATTCTGTGGTTTTCTTTTTTTAAAAACAATCACACAAGCTTCTCCCTGAAAGCAGCCTGGCGGGTGGGAGATGCCACATATCTCCAGACGGTTTATTTAAAAGCAGGTCAGCCGTCAATAATTCATGAAAAAACTTTATGAAACACGGATCAGACGATGCTGCAGCCGGTGACACATCTCACTGCACAGGAAAACATTTCATTTGACTTATTTTGCAAGCTTATTCTCACACGTTCTCCTCAGTGTTCACCATCTGCTGAGGCATAAAATATTGAATATCATAGCAGATATTGTTCAGACTCCTGGGATGTGATTTGACACCAGCAGGTCCCGACCGATCCGAACAACAGTTGTTTGTCTGGCACCGAACCAAAAAAAAATCTCAGCAGGCTCCAGCAACGAGCTGCAGCATATTTATCATCACACAGAAAGATAATGTATCGTCTGACGTCCAAAACTTACCTGTAAAAGGGTCTTGAGTGTGTGTGCGATGATCCGTCAAATCCGCTAATCGATGCTGGCGGTAGGATCCAGTTTAGACACCTGTGGTGGACCAGGCGCGTCGATCGATCCGGATTGATCGTCGTGTTCTCACAGAGTTAATCCTGTTTTATGTTGGAGATTCAGTGCACACATCGTCAAACAAATGAAGAGGTCACAGATTCGGTTCTTGCGTTTTATTTCCCTCTCATGTGAAGTCCAGCAGCAGCAGCAGCAGCAGCGACGCGCCGCGCGTTCAGTCGAGTTGCACTTTTTTCGCCAAACTCTCATTAATTAATTTAATTCCTCCTCTCGTTCGCGTCGCTTCCGGTGATAATCACGCGCGGTGATGTACAGTCAGAGACGAAGCTCCACTGCAAAGGTCCGTTCATTCAAAGTTTAATCCACACACACACACACACACGGACACACACACGGAAACACACAGGTGCTGCTGAGTGAGGTTCAGATGGATGAGAGCAGCCCGGCGGCGACAGGAGACTCCAACCCAGATCAATACGCAATCGAACAGGAGAGCATGTGATTGGCTGATTTCACTCCGGTTTGCCTGAACACGTTTATTGTTTCATCTTTAACCAGAGAAACTATCAGAACTGTTGACGTGAAGCTGTCTGAGCGGACAGATGTCCTGCTGCGCGCCTCGTCTTCAGCTTTAAAAAATCAATCTGTGTCAGAGGAGCCAAAACAAGATTTATTTTCCGGTTCAAACTTTCAAAATAATGTTTTCATTGTTGGCCACAGACACAAAACATTTTAGCATTGCTGTAAAAATTATTGTTTCTCTTCATATGTTATCTAAAAGTCTCTATTTACTTAATTTATTTAATTTTATTTGTTTCATGTCATCGTCTTTGATTTTCAGACAGTTTATTTTTAACTTTTATTTCTGAAGTTGAAGCGTCCAATTTCCGGGTTTTCTCATTATTTCTGCAAAACTTTACAAAACTCCCAAAGTACTTGTTAACCTGAAGTCAGTGATGAACACTGATGTAATGTGAATAAATGCAGTATTATGAAAATACTTGTACTTTACTTGAGTATTTCCATTTCCTGCCACTGCATTTATGAAGGCAAATATTGTACTTTGTACTCTCAGTGGGACATTTTTTTATTCATTCATTTCATCAGCAATCAGTTGAAACGAACACAGGTTCACATAAGAAGAACAATCCAGAATATCCAGCCTCCATAACATGTCGACCCATAATATACATACATAAATATATAAATACATTTCTTATAATTTACCTTCAGTTGTGCTTTTAATAAAATCACCTTTGCTACTTCAGTATATTTGATATCGGATACTTTGAGTACTATCCATATCAAAGTAATATTTCAACACAAGTTTGACTTTTGGGTACTTTTAGCAACACTGATGTGAATATGAGTTGGTGGATTTTTGTATTTTGATGTGTGTTTTCTTCACCATGTGGAGCTTGACCTTGTCATTTACAGCCAGCTCCCAACAGCTCGGATCTGGTTCTGGTTCTGCAGGAACAGGATCAGGCAGATATAATCACTCGTGGCGAAGGAGACCCAAAGAAACCAAATGATAGTTCAGATAAATCCTTGGCTGGCTTCTGTGTTGACTTTCAGATGACCATTATTTGCTTCCAGCTGAGAACGTCAGTCTTATTCCTCTGATGCACGGCCCAGTTCAGACCGCTGCACGCTGACTGATGTCTCCCAGAGACAGAAACAAGAGCGATGAGACGCAGCAGCCTCCGACTCTGCGATGAAAGAAAGAATAAATCAGAAACGGTTTCGCTCTGACACGCTGCAGGTTGGTGTTTCTCTCAGGATAAAAAGGGCTTGTTATGAAACTGGTGACACTGCTGTAAGTGATGAGTTGTGTGTTCGAATGGAGTGACACCTGCTCTGCAAAATGAAAAGTTACCCCGGGGCTTTTTAGAGGACGGCGAACACGCAGCTGACAAACTGATGTCTGCTGTCTACATGTGGAGCTGTGAGTAAAACTGTCAGCTTCTCGGGAGAACATGGACGCAGATATCTGAGAGGGAGTCAACACGTCCCTGGAAGTCTTTGAGTACCTGCTGAGCCCACATGAAGGTGAGGCAGAGGAAGTGGTTTGTAGTCGTCGCTCTGCTTGCCCTCTTCACCCTGACCTGAATAAGAAGAAGTAAATAAACTACCTGAACAGGTGGTCGCGCTGTGGCCAACAAGCACGCCACACGCTTTCTCTTAATTGGTGTTTACAGGGCATGTTCCTGAAATGTGTTGCACTTGAGGAAAGCACCTGTTGGAGTGATTACAAACATCGTATTCATTCAAATGAAGCGCTCAGTGTTGCAGACGATTAATTAACACATTTTAACACATGAGCAGGTCGTTCATTATCAAAACAAATCATGGACTAGGAAGCAGTGTCACCAGATGTCTTTGCTGTTACAGAACCATTTCATTGGTCATTTGCAGGTCAAAATAAATGTAAATGTCGATATTAAGACTGGGAAAAATGTGAAATACGTGTGTTTCAGCAGTATATTTCAAACCACACAGTTTGAAATACAATCAGCTTTATGCTTTTTGATCAAATGTTTAAAAAAGTTCACTGATCATTCAAATGCAGTCCAGATGTCCAGACATCTGGGCATCCTTTGACCTGTAAATTACCAAATAAACTCTCTCGCTGGGCATTTGAGCCACACAGACATCATAAGATGAAACTATACAGGACTAAAAAGTCCAACAAATAAACAATAAAAATGTAAAAGATCGATAAAAGTCCATAAAATAAATACCAGGGATGAAATAATGCCAAACCAGTAATTTAATCTAAGGCTATAAAAATATAAAAATAAAATAAAGAAAACTTTAACTTTATGGACATAGAAACTGAAGGCACTCTCACCTGAACTGTCACGGGACACATTGAAAAGAAAAGCAGCGGAGGGCGTTAGGGAACCGACTGGAAGATAAAATGATAGAAAAACTTTGATGCTGAGAGGAGCGAGGTCGTTTAGAGTTCTATAAACAAGTCAAATAACTTCGAAATCAGTTCTGAAGGACGTAAGACGCAACCAGTGCAGCGTCTAAAGAGTTTAATATGATCTATTTTCCTTTTGTTTGTCTGAACTAGCTTTAGTCAATCCAGGAAAAAAAAGGGAACTACGACAAACCAGCTTGTGGTGAAAGTGTGAGTGATGTTTCATCTTCATGACTGCCTGTCAAAACAGGTGTGATCAGCATTTTCCTAAAACAAAAAGTCTTGAAGATCACCTGTTAAAAGAAAGCGAGGGAGAATCAGTGGATTTCTTCTCTTGCGAGGAGCCAGTTTGATTTCTCCTGAAGGCTACACGGCTGGCGGCGGAGCACTTTCTGCAACGCCTACTCTCTTTTTCTTTTATTCCCGTTCCTGTCAGTTCAGATCAAATGAACGCGCAGTCTGACAGGGTATTGTAAGTTCAACAGTGGCAATCTAGATTCAGGGAAATGTGCCCCCGAGGAATGAATGCCAGAGGACAAAAAAGAAAGGCAATGCCAAAAAGTGCCACCCATTATTCCACTGTCAACAATTAATTTTTCACATTTTAAGGCGCTTTAAGGTTCTCTCAGCCTGTGTGACTTAGTCAGACGTCTTGGGCACGGTGCATACAACACAAAGCCCACTGTATTACTTTATTTTTGAAGTTTAATTTGACCAGGAATGTCTCTGGAGGTCGGTGTGCATGAACCTCTTTGTGCAGAACGTCCTGGTCAAAATTTTACAGACAATAACGTGCAAAGGTGAAAGAAAACAGCAAAGAGACGGTTAAATAACAACCTGTGGGCCTGCAGGAGAACGCAAGATTTCGTAAAGGAAGTAGAATCTACAGATGAAACAGTTCATGCAAAAATCTGAATCAAGAGACAGAAAACGTTGACGTCCAACCAACGATCTGTATGTCACGCTCGTGTTTTTACAGTGCACCGTACACACGGTGCTCTGTACACTGTAATCAGAGCTACAGGAGGAAACCGCTGCTGTTCACCTGATTGTAGGTTCCAATCACCCAGGCCTGTTATTTACATGCAGATTGATTCGGTCATGTGAGCGTCGTGCTATTATTAGTGCATGAGCGATTATTTTTGGTAGGAACGGCCTGTGACTTCTGTAGTCGAGCTCCCGTTCAATGAATACACTGTCTGTAGTTTAAGACAATGACATGTAACTTCATGGAGGACGACAGGTGATTGTTGAGCCTCATCCCGAGGTATTCTAGAGGAGTATTTACTAAGTGGGTTGTTTGGTAGCAAGAGTAGCCTGAGGGACAGAAGTTAAGTTGGTTCTGTGGATATCTGAACACAGGTGAAGCATTTAAAGATGTTTCCAACGATGTTCTAACCAGATAAATGTTGATTTATGGACATAGGAGTCACTGGTAATTGATCCGATCCGTAACTGAAGTTATAGATGTAACACAGTGATTTAGGACATAGGAGTCACTAGTAATGTGTTGGTTTACTCGAGGTAACATTTCAGTTTTCTGTGGCTGTAACTTCCAGGGGAACAGCAGATGGTACGTCAGAGATTGAAGTTAAAGAACTTGCCTAAAGACTTTACCCTGTCGCTGAATGTTTCTGCCTCTGTCAGGTAGATTTTCATCATCAGTGGTGGTTGTCTGACGATGGAGACAACAACTCCCACCAATCCGCCCGACTTACATCTCCTGTGTCGTCTTGATTGACGGACATCTAGAGGAAAGAATCACACACACTGTGTTTGAATCAGAATCGCCTTCTTTAGTGACTTATAACAAAGGAGAAATAAATATTAATGATAAATAAAACAAAAATCTACATAACCACAGCAAGTTAATGAGACGGCAGTGCAGAGAAACCTGCAATAAGTAAACAAGTGAACTTGGAAAATCATTACTGAGGTAATTCAGAGAGAGAACTGTGAAATAAGTTGCAGTGCTTGCAGATTTATCAGGTTTGTGTTAAATATGTGCTTCATGCAGGAAAAACTCTGAGCCATTCTGATCTTTTCCTTTCATGCACACGCACACACACACACACACACACACACACCATGTATCACACATCCAATCTGTGCTCAGTTCCTGCACCAGTTAGAGCCTCGGAAAGCTCATCACCATGAGGTGTGTGTATGCGCATGTGTAACTGTGACTGCATGTCTGAGCAGTGTACTATGTATGTGTGTGTGTGTGTGTGTGTGTGTGTGTGTGTGTTCCTGATGGAATGAGTCACAGCGTCACTGTTCCTGCGGTGGCTTCATCAAACTTTTTCAGAAGGGACTCTAATGAGTCAATACGTCTGTTCTGGATTCGCTGTAATGAGACTGAAGTCTTCGTTGATGCGCCCGACAGCTGCCGAGGACCACGGCTGCGGAGAATCTTTTGTAGGGGACAAAAAAAAGAAAGATCTGCTTTGTAAAGCTGAGCCAACACCACTGTGATACATGCACACAGTGAACATTAAAGGATTATTGTCAAAGCTGTGATCTTCGCTGCTAGATGCATTTGAACATCACTCTCTGAAGTAAAAGGAAGCCTCAAAAGCCTCAACGGTGGCGAGTAAGGTGGGAAAAAAAAGGCTTTTCTGGAGCCATTGTTTGGATACCTCATGCTGAGCTAATAATAATACAATAATTAATTGTTTCAGGTCATTATAGTCTTTTAAAAACATAATTACTAATATCAAACATGACATATTTGCAGATATCAGATTATATTTCAACTCCTGAATCCCCTTAAAGGGATATTCCGGTGTAAATTTAATCCATGGTCTAAATCACCGTGAAACTGTGTTAGACTCCCTCTCAAGAGATCAAGTTAGCAGACCGCTAATTTATGGAGTTTTATCAACCTCAGAAATGACCGCACGACAACAATACACTGCAGTAAATGGATCCAAATATAAACCACCACCAAAAAGCCACAAATAATGCTCAGAACAGCACCAAACTTCAGCAACATTAGAAACAGGGTCCCAGCACATAGTCCGGGGCATCTAACCTCCGCTAGTTTAGGAGTTAAAATGTGCTGCTATTGTTGTCGTGCGGTCGTTTCTGAGGTTGATAAAACTCCGTAAATTAGCGGTCTGCTAACTTGATCTCTTGAGAGGGAGTCTAACACAGTTTCACGGTGATTTAGACCATGGATTAAACTTACACCGGAATATCCCTTTAACTCTGACACACTGAACCTTTAAGTGAGCCTGAGCAACAACAATAATACTACTAATAATAATAATAATAATACATTATGATCAACATCACATGCTTCACCAGTCAAAATACTCTCTGTACCAGTTCATTCCCATTCAAGGTCATGGCAGCAACAGCCTTTTCCCAGCATGCATTGGCAAAAGGCAGGGCACACCTAGAACAGACCACTGATCCACCACAACCAGAGTCCGACACGTTCACACTAACATTCACAGCTCAGGGCGCTTTAGAGGGTTCAGTGTCTGTTTCCTCCCACGGTCCACAGTCAGGCTTCATTAACTGGCAGCTCTGAAACTGCCTGCTTTGTGATTGTTGCTGTGAGGGAGTGCAAATGTGAATGAAATATAAATATAAAGAAGTAAGTCAGTATAATATATTCCCAGAAAACACCCTGGTCATTTTGTTCCCTTTTTAAAATTTCAGTGAGGAGTTGAGCATGTATTCTGAGGATCACAGTGAAGTCAGGTCATCTCCGGCAGCAGCCACCTCGTTAGCGACGGAAGGAGGCCGGAAACCAAAACCACAGTCACATGGAGCAGGTGACAGGTGACGCATGATGCCAGCGTGCGACCGCTGCCCTGCTGGACTAACAACTGCACCCAGAATAACAACAGCGGATTCATTTACAGCTTCTTGACGACCAGAAATGTAGCGAACACTGTAAAAAGCAGCGAAACAGAATTACCCACATGGATGGAAATAAAGAAACCGTGGTATGTTAATATACATTTTCTTTGATTGTTTATAGTAAAATATGCAAAAGATAAATCCTGCTTAGCATTTCATTGAGCCCAGAAGAAATAAAACAGATTGCCTGAATGTTATGTACTTTACATTTCAGGAAAAACCAATGTGACAAATGTACTTCCTGCAGAAATATCACTGCCAGGTTGAGAAAAGCAGCCCTGATGCCAGCGTTAGTGTATTTCTTAGCATTTCAATAATGTTCAAAACCCCGTATTTACATCATGGAAGTCTTGTGGACGACACCGTTTACAGGTTGAGTGGTATTTACAGTATCTTTACACCTAAACCCAAGTTCCTTTAAGAAGACCCTCAGAGGCTGTATTTTCTATACTTTGGATGCTGAGATTGAGATAACAGTTTTCATTGCACTGTAGGAAGTCCTTAAACCACCTTGCGATGTTTTTCAAAGTAAATCTTGGAGCCAGTAGATAAGATGTACCCGGCACTGCAGCCGCTTCAGAGAAAAGAAAGGTCTCCTCAGGCAGTCGAGCATCAGTGCGGCTGCTCCTGCCGGCTCAACGGCCTCCAGCAACGACACAAAAAGACAGCTCGTCTTCACTTTGGTGCAAAATATCGCACTTCTTCTTCTGCTGCTGCGCTGTTTCTGCTGTTTTACTGTTGTTCTTTCTCCTGTCATCAGTTGGAAAACAAGAAAGAATACCAAGGTACTGGAATCCTTTTTCATGCACATTGTTCTTTATTGTGACAGTATTCTGACTCCAGGGTTCAGCTGCTGAGACAGAGAGGTGCAGGTGTGATCTGACCTGAATAACACACATAAGGTGAGCAAATAAAACGACAACAGTCTTCCGGTTTACACGATTCAGCAGGGAGCTGACACACTGACAGATGTTTTCATCAACATACTTAAGACTTACTTTATTACTTTACTTTTTGAGTTGGTATTATTAATTTGGACTCTGAGGAATTCTGGATTTCTGTTATTTTAAGGTTCTGTCTATTTATGTAATCGCCTTTTTACCAGAGTTGTAAAAAGTATGCAGAAGTCGTTTTAGAGTGAAAGAGAAGATATTCTGCTTAAATATTGCTTAAAAGTGAAAGTCTTCCAGGTGAATAATATTTGAGTAAAAATTAAGCTAAATGATGCTAAATGTGGATTACCTAAGTATCAACAGTAAAAGTAAATTATAGATATATTTACATGTATATACTGTGCATACTATGGGTCAACAGGTTGAACAATTATTGGATCTGACATTCTGCATGATCAGAATCAGTGTTTTTATTTCCGACTGCCGAAAAAAAAATCCTTTTAATTGTGCTTCTTTGGCTCTGATGCTTCATGCAATCTGCAGAGTAACTAGTAACTAATGTTGTCAGGAACAATATGCGAGTTAAAATACAATATTTGCCTCCAAAATCTATTGTGGGGTGGAAGCATAACATAGCAGAAGATATAAATAACCAAGTAAAGGACGTCAACATACTGCAAAATCAGCTGCAAAGCAATTACAGAACTCTGCATCATTTGTTTGACGAGCTCCCGCGTGTAGCCTCTTCTCATCTGCTCTTCATCCGTAACATAATGTGCACAAACAGATCTACTGCAGTGATTATTATGTATTGCATGACAGTTGCACCTCTGATGCAAATAGGTGTAACATCACCTATTTCTGTGTGCCGTTTTCCAAGTATTCCTTTCAGTGTTCTCACCGACATACACACGAAACTCCACAAACAGCTGGGAGACGTGTGGTGTGAACATACAGTCATTTCAAGGAAAGGAAAGCTTTTTATTCTATGTTGAATTATGGTGTTTTTCTGGATCGACTGCAGCCTTTCAACATGTTGCAGGAGCTTTGAATATGTGTAGCAGTAAATGTCAGCAACTTCATCTGTATGCTGCAACAATCGTGATCCCAGCTGAAAGATTTCAGAGAATATCGGGACGATATCTTCCTCCTGTCGCCATCCAGAGCCGTTACTGTATTGACATTTCCTCTAATTTCATCACACCTGGTGAATTGCGCTCACAGTCCCACAGTCCTCCTGTTCCTATATTTGGTCGATCATATATCTGCCAAGCCCGCTGCTCACAGACGCAGCACATGAAGCACGCACAGTTTCTCCGGACAACAACCGAATGTGAGGCATCTGTGCTCGGTGACTGTTCGCATGTTCGACGTTCGTGTTCATGTGCAGAGAGAAGACCGGACAAAGTGCTGCAGACTGACAGCTATCAACAAGCTCTGCACACACACACACACAACGTACCTCATGATCACTCTCAGCTTGCAATTTTATTCTAGCAGAAAAATAAATTACAGCATGTCAGATGAGTGCTAAATCTGCTGCAGCAGTGTCAGCGCCACGCATTCAGGAAACAAAGATATGACAGCCACCAAAAGAAACCGAGAGAAGAATGCAGGTAGAGAACACTTAAGATTAAAGACACTCAGTCATTATGCAAACACTTTGCTCCAACTAGACTGAAATAAATCTTCCTGTGCTGCCTGTTTACACATTAACAAACGTTTTCTCTACACAGATTTGCATCGCGAGGGAGTATTTACATAGAGTACACACACATTCATCACTGCCTGTCGACGTCATATGAAGTCGTGCACACTTCCTGATCAAATAACACGTGCAGAAATCGAACCGTACAGTTCACTTCCTTGTTGGTGACAGTAATCAAATCGTATCTCCCTTTTCTCAGACACACATATCTAACCTGGACCAGGCTACGTTCTGGGTGACTGACGGCTCTTATGGGTGCTATTCAACGTGTTTCAATTTTCATTTTTCCCTACAAACGGACCTGTTTAGGCTCTGAGTAAAAGCTGTGAGGATATTTTCCAGTTGGAATAAAACCCTGCGGGCTGTGAACGATCCATGCACTGACACAAACACTGAGCTCAGCACGTTTCCAGATGAGTTCAGGCGAAGGTTAGCCAGAGAACAGGTAATTCCCAGGTGCCTTCCCTCGTCGGCGTTTCATCCATAGCATGTGCACGAACAAGTAGACCACGGTAACTGTAACGTGTTGCACAACAGATGTATTTCTAATGCAATTAGACATGACGCCATGTACGCAGCCAAACTGATGCACCTTTGCACCTTCATGGCATCAACAACTGTGTGTCAAATTTCAGTTTTGTATCTCTCAATCAAGTGCCTCAGTTCTGATGGAGGATTCCCATTTTTTTTTTTCTTCAATTAGAGTCTTATTCAGCTCGGAGACCTGTCTTTTAGCTTGGCAACCGGCCTGAGATATACATTCAATCATGTCCAACAGACTGAGTGCCAAACCACAGGCAGCACTAAGAATAAATGTTAGGGGTGAATAAGCTTCAGCTCAAAGGTCCGTGACTTTTTACAGCTGGAGGTATTTGGGGCATGAACACCTGGGAGGAGACCCGGAGCAGAAGCAGAACCTACTGGAGGGACCACATGTCCCATCTAGCCCGGTTAGGATCCCCTGGAGGATGCGGTAGGGAAGGTTTGAACAATGAATGAACATGCTTTCATTTGATCCATGATGAGCGCAGATTTAAACTAATCAAATCACAATTTCCTACTGTGCCACTGGAACCGGACCAGGTTGGATAGATCCTGACGTCAATGAACGTGAAGTTCAGACGTGTTTCACTTTAGTTCTGCCTCGGAAACAGCTTTGATCACTGATGTGTGGCTCAAAATGTACAGAACAAACAGTTCCTATTTCAGCAACTTTCCATAATTGCTCATTATTGGTACAAACACACACACACACACACACATGCTGTGTAGCATCGTGCTGTATTTGTAATTTACACAAGAGGTTAAGTGCAGAAAATATCACACACCTGTGTGTTACAGAAGTGGAATCAACAGCTTTTCAGTTTCAGGGTCAATAAAAAAAAAAAAACCTCTCACTTAGAGCCGATTCAAGTGTCACAGGTCTTTATTTCCGTCCGTCGGCGTGATGGATAATAATCAGCTCAGTGTGATTCAGCTCACAAGGCGACCTGGCTCCTCGCCTGCTAACCTGCCCGCGGTTCATTCATCAATCAGACTCCCTGAGCTCAATAGCACAGCGCAGACCACAGGACACAAAGGTTACTGGAAAATAGGCTTCACTCGATGCCCACCAGCGATCTCTCTCACTCCTGCAGTGCTCACACATGTGAGCTCTCTGTGGGACAGTGAGGAGACACAGCAGCTTTATTTGGTTTTCATTCAGCTTTTGTAATTTCCTGGAATCATCCGAAAGGTCTTCTCTTTCTCTCTAAATGCTTCTCATCTTTCCAATGATTGTGTTAGTAAACACAGATCCTAGTCAGCAGCCGAAAGTAAACCCTGGATAATCGTCTGTTTTACTGTAAATGAGGCCATAATTCACAAAATGAACATCACGCTGCATTAAAGAAGATTTGAAACCATCTAGAAACTGTTTACTGAGGTAATATATCAAGTGAAACATATTTTCTTATACGCTTACAAATAATCAGTATTCAGAAAGAATGCAGGTTTAATGCAGTCAGTGATTGGGACATAATCAGTCACGTAGATAGATGAACAATGACTCCCATGGACCCATGCTACTTAGGGGCCGTCCAGACGGGCGAAAACGATCTTTTTTCCTCCGTCTTCCTCGGCATCGTTTCAAGAATATTTGCGTCCACACGGATCCACTGAAAACGACCGAAAACGCTGTAGTTCATATTCCAGGCCTATAGGTGGCGCTTGACATTCACCAAAATCGCAGAAGAAGAGACGGAGCATGCGCATTAAGCTTGCACGCTGTAAACAAACAGACAGTAGACGGAGAAACCGAACACAACAAGAAGAAGATGAAAATGGCTACTGCAAGGAAACCAGAATCGTTCATGTGGACCGTTAATGAGGCCGAACTGCTGCTGCGACTCACACTCAACTACAAGGCGAGTAAGTTGCAAGAAAGGCTCAATATCTTCTGCAGCATTGTTGTTGTGGCTGTTATGAGATGTCGTGGGGTTGAGAAGTCGGAGGCTAGAGGTCGAGGGGTGGGGCGATGGCGTCATCGTTTTGGAAAGTATTCGGATTCGCCGTCCACACGAGAACGGGAGGGCTGCGTTTCCGGATTTCTCTACCCTGAGACCTGTTTTCAAAAAAGTGCGTTTTCAGGATCCGTGTGGACGGTCGGCCAAAACGATGCAATACGTGTGCGTTTTCGCAAATGAGCGTTTTCGTCTGGACGGGGCCTTAGATCTTTTGTTTTTTTTGTTTCATTGAGAGACTCCAAGCAGAAGAAATGACGTACTGTGCCTTTAAAGACCACAAAACTGAGTCAACACCTAAACAGCAAAGGTAATGTTTGATTTACTTCATGGTGATTACTGCAGCGCTTCATACCATGATGTCAAAAACAATAGAGGATGGAGTAGTTAAAAAAAAAAAAAATTTCAGTCTCCATCAATTAACCATCGCGGAAATGATGTAATCTGGATAAAAAGGCCTTAACCTTCAAAGTGATCCCTTAATTGCGTTTGATGGTGCAAAACTTTGGTGCGGGCTGCCCCCCTTTATCCTACGAGTTGTGAAACAGAGCATATGACAGCTGAGCCTGAAGAGAAAAAAAAAAAAAAGAATGATCCAGGACACACAGCAGGCAATTAGCACATATCTCTTCTAATCGCTCGGCACCCAGAACGCATTTCAACACTCATTATTGAGACAGATTTTCTATGATTCATCGCATTGCTGTGTGATTTACCACCAGTCAGTTGTCAGGCGAGAATTCATTACGCCGTTAGAATGCAAATCCTCCCTCGAAAATAAAGCATCAATATGCAAGGCGATGCCTTCGTTAGACGGTCATTTGGTTAATTGAGTCTCTCTGTTTAAAGAGGGGATTAGCATACGAGCTAATCAAGGTCGTTCCCCGCAGCACCTGTCTCACACAGAGCCGTGTGTGCTGGCAGGAAACGAAGCGGCAGCTTCTGAGGGCAAATGTCACTCTTGAGCCAGTTGCTTTTTTTTTTTTTCTTGACTAATATACTGCAAAAAGGAGGTTATTAATTAATGCAATTGATTAATGATGAACTCCCACAGCGCGGGAGGTCAGGTGTGTTCGTCTGTTGACAGAACATTTGTGTCGCTGGCTTGTAATCACAGCTGAGATCCACCGATGCCTCAGGTGATGTGAAAAATGAACCGCGGTCCAGGAGAAGGCGGCGTCAATACAGCTGGGGCGGAAAAATTACAGATCACAAACACATCGTCAGCGTGGGAACTGTGCCTCTGCGCTCCAGTATTTATCACATTACTTACGACAGAATAGAATTAGGTCTGAAAAGGGGAATTTAACTGCAGTGATAAATGTTTCAGCAGTAACACAAGCAATAAATAATACATTATTATACAGTAAAACATAATAAAAAAAACTCTGATCTAAGCGTTTATCAGACGCTCATTGAGAAGATTGGATATAAAGCGACAGTACGACAGGTTTCAACACCCACATTTTGCAGAGTCCACTGAAACAATGACCAATAAACCGCCTCTATGTCTGCAGCATGGCACTAGACAAGAGTCTCTATTGTGTTGTAATTTGTTTTGGGGCTGCTCAAGTCATTTTCAGCAATTTCCTCTTTGGCAGAGAGCAGCAGCCCAACATTTGGTCCCTGCTCCCCTCCAATCTGTTGCTCTGACAGAGTCCCGACAAGCTCGTCCCTGCGAGTACGAAGGCATCCTCGTGTAGACAGAGAGGCAAAGCACTGCGCATCCACACCGGCGTCTGACGTACAGGCATAGATATAAGGGCCAATCCAACATTGGAGGACATTTTACATCCCACCCATGAAATTTCAAATAATAAATTTGCCAAATACAAAATCATGCAGTTGTTGTGTAACTTTTACTTGTCCAGAGATCAACTCTTAATAAACTGTCTTAAGTCTGGAGTACCCCCTAATATGCTACTTTTCTCTTGTCCCACACCCTTAGTGACCAAACTAAACTCCAATAAAAACTGTCAAAATGACATTTAAATCTACTTTCTTTTGTATTGTTTTGTTCATAGATGTCTCTTGTAGATGGAGAAACATCTTTTTAATAAGACATAATGTTTTAAATAAGTAGAAACCTGTGTCCCACAACTTGCATGCAACCCTGTTACCTTAAACTTTTGAGCATTGTAAAAGAAGAAGAAAAGCGTTCGCCACACGATAGACAGGAAGTGACATCATCAAACAGTTTCCCAACAGCATGGGAAGAGCAAAGGTATGTCCACTCTTATATTTTTCATATTTTTATAACATTGTCAGCCTTGCTTGAATGTCTCACTTTACCTCACGCAACCCTGTTATGCATATTTCCAGAACGATATAAATACTTTTCTTCTTTTTGTAAGTTTGTCATCTTGGTAAATGCTAACAGCTAGCTAAACGGCTAGCATAGATTTTTGAGAAAAGGCTAAAATTAGCATGTATTTGCAAGATAGTTGTGCCAGATTTAGCAGATATCAAATGAAACACGTAATACAAAAAAAATCTTTTTAATGCCTGAGATGAGCCAATAAAGCTTTTTATAGTTTAATACCTATTATTGATTTATATGTAACAGAAAATTGTCAAATAGAAGGTTCATTTTTTGAAAATTCCAAATGTCCTCCAATTCTGGAATGAACCATAAACACAGGAGGGTGCAGGCAGTTCGTCCAGGTATCTGCCACCGTTTTCAGACGCTTTAAACAACAGAATGGATTCACACAGGTGCAGATCGAACTGCATGGACGCAAACGTACGCTGCATCTAATTGAACACAGCAGGTTTTGTGTGAGGAGTGAGGAGAATGTAATGTGTCGTAGAGAGCGAGAGCGAGATTAAAATACTCAGTGGTGATGTTCAAGTGCTGATAAATATTTAATGTAACAGCAGTGTCATAAAATGTAAATAAAAGTATATTGTATTAAATTGTATTTTACTGTATGTTGTTGAGAGAGGCCTCGTTCCCAGTCAGCAGAAACTGGTGCTGACACAGGATGTTGGAAATCGATCCGAACTGTACAAACAAGATTACTCACAGTAAAGTTGACATAAATCATATTGTGAATGTAAAAATCCATAGAGGATCCATCAAAAAACACATTTAAAATAATCCAATGGATGTTAATTGTGATTAACTTTGTCCCACTATGACTTCCATAAGAAAACTACACAGCTTAAAAGGTGCAATCTGTGAGATATGGCCACCTGTCGAAATGGTCCAATTAGCCGTGCAGCGTGTTGTTAGCTAACCGAGCCGAGAATTTGAAGCACCGGGAAGTGCTGTTGTTTACACTGCAGGCAGCAGAACCTGCCAGAACACAAGTCTGAAGACCGGGAATAAAAGAATGAGATTATTTACAATGACTTTGACTCCGGGGCTGACAAAGACGAGGGAACAGGAGAGCCGTGAAGCGTCAGAGGAGAAAGATGAACACGCATTAGCCCGGAGAGGTTCTGGCTTACAGATGGACACAGATGAGAAAAACTGCAGAATGGCGGCCTGCTTGGAGCCCAGATTGTCGGGACATCTGGCCCAAACAGGACACACACACACACACACATACATACAAACAGAAGCTGTGGAGAGGAAGGGGCCTCAGTAATGGTTGGAGCCGGTAGTGGAGCAGAACAGACTGTTTCCACATCTCTATCTGGCAAACATGTAATCACACCGATAATATCCTCCAACACGTTCGGCAGCCATCTGTAAGAACCCTCGTCACTTTCACATACCCTTGAGTTTCGGGCACATCATCGCTAGGCACGCAATACGGAGACAAACTTGAAGACATCACCTTTATAAATACACGGATTATCTCCCGAGTCCGAGCAGAAGCTGACAGGCAGCGTGACACACAAACTGTTTACAGTCCTGCCATCGCAGGCCGACTCTGAGCTCGCACACACCAGCAGCAGCAGCAGCCGCAGATTAAAAACGGATGACAGAGCCTTTGGGAGAAAAAGCAGGAAAAAAACATCACCACCTACTGCTATTTTTCAGCGGTCTCTACAGGGCTGGTGACCGTCTCCGAGCAGGGACCCCCTGCTGTTCTGATGATGGACCGCCAGCCGGACTCCTGCTCAGCAATATCACCCTGAGAGAATATCAGGCTTACTTTGTGGGCACATGTTCAACTTTTAATGGATATCCCGTCAATGTCGCCCTCCGGAGACGTATCCTCGGGCTCCAAACTTTACTGGGAAAAAGACTTGAAGTTAAAATACATTCAATACTCGAGATGCCAAATATGTCCTCTCCTGTCTTTTGGGTCTTCGCTTTCAAATGTCACCAAAATCCACAAAGGAACGACAGTACAAAGCATTCTGGATGAACTGAAGCCATTTAAGTCTCCATCTGTCATTGTTTGGGCACAGCCAAGTGTGTGTGTGTGTGTGTGTGTGTGTGTTTAAGCTTCACATATGTTTTAGCTAAATGCTTATTAAGAGGCTTTGTGACTTATGATCCGGGAGATTTTAAGATATGAAAAAAAGATCAGTCCTCAGCAGTAAGTGTGTGTGTGTGTGTGTGTGTGTGTGTGTGTGCAAGACAACAAAATCAGATGGCCTCCCCTTTCTGTTCCTCTCTCAGCCCTCCCACAAAGCACCAACAGTCTCTCTGTTAAAAATAATTACTCTAATCTTTTCTCTTTCAGTCGGCCTCCGTTATTAATTATTTATTATTTGTCTCTTTGGTGTGTTGAGGGAGGATTGCTGGAGGACGATAAAAAAACAAAATTCTCATTCAAAAGTCATTCACTGCATGCGTTCAACATTATGAAAAATTCATCTTACACTTCTGGGGACTGCGCCCAGAAACGAGCTTGGATGACGGAGCCATATTCTGTGACGGTGAGCCGTACTGTATGTGACAATAAGAGAGAACAGAGTCGGGCCAAATATAGTTGGCGCCATGATTTACTGTTCTAGTATTAAGCTCGTGTTTCTGCCCCTCGATGTTGGTTTTACTTCATTTTCCCGACACTGGGAATGTTTTTATTCGTGTTCAATTACATTTTTATTGCCGTGTGTAGTTCAATGGCCTTCAATAAATGTTGTCTTTTTAGCTTCTAATGGTGTATATAGCTAAATTTATCGGTACTGTATAAAAATCTCTACTGAAACCATTAATCATTTACATATTTCAGTCAGTAAGGCACTTAAATAAGAATATACTTCAAGAGCAGAAAACACTCAAGAGCGCTGATGTCAGAGTCAAAGACAATAATCATTTTGAATCCTACAAACTTATTTTCATCATTCCGCACACACTGTAGACTGAATCACACACTTTAAAATAACTCATTTTATGCTCTTGTCAGACTCTTGTTACATACTGATACACATACTTATTTGTTTTTAACAGTGATGGAGGAAGTATTCTGATTAATTCAGTTAAAATATTAAATAACGCACTGTGAAAATACTCAAGTACATGTAAAGGTCTAAAAATATGCAAGTATTATCAACACAATGTACTCAAAGTATGAATAGCAAAGATACTCATTGTGTAGTTATATGTTCCCTGTCAGTGGTCTGATGTTTAGGGATTAATATGACAGCTGCAGTGATGTGAATGTTGCATTTTACTGCTGTTTAACGTCGAGATCCTTTATACTTTTGGGTCATCGTGTTTGTCCTGTGAGAAACGGTCATCTGTGAAAAGTTTCATGGTGTCAGAAAAACAGCGTATTTCCAGCTGTTTTGATGAGGCTTTTTCTAGCTAATCCACGAAGGTATTTAAACTGTATTAGGAGATTAAGATTATAAAGAGGGATGATCATTTTCTCACTACTTAGAGGAACACTTCATTCAAATTCAAATCTCGCCCAATTTGGAGATACCGTACATGGTTTACGCCAGATAGGAAAGGTGTGAAAAAAAAGTCACTATTAACTAATTTTGTCAGAATCTGGAGTGGAGTAAAAAGTATAACACTTGCCTCTTAGTTGTAGTGGAGCAGTAGCATAAAATGGAAAAACTCAAGTAAAGTACAAGTACATAATTTGAGTAAATGTACTTCTTAACATTCCATCGGTGTCTTTAAAGGGATATTCCGGTGTAAGTTAAATCCATGGTCTAAATCACCGTGAAACTGTGTTAGACTCCCTCTCGAAAGATCAAGTTAGCAGACCGCTAATTTACGGAGTTTTATCAACCTCAGAAACGACCGCACGACAACAGTACACTGCAGTAAATGGATCCAAATATAAACCGCCACCAAAAAGCCACAAATAATGCTCAGAACAGCACCAAACTTCAGCAACAGTACAAATAGGGTCTCAGCACATAGTCCGGGGCATCTAACCTCCGCTAGCTTAGCTGGATTTCTACTGAAAAGCTGACTAAATTTACCACTCTTCTGCAGCAGCTTCCTGTTGACGGGAAGTCCCGACGAGTCGATTACCGAGTGCAGTAGAGTTCCGCGGCTCATGGATGAAAATGTATGATTATGACTCCATGGAAAAGCAATCAAAGTTCATATGTGTCTTACCTGCCAGTTTATAACAGTTATTATCGAGAGCGGACAGGGAAAAGAACGGAATTGAGCATTTCTAACCGCACTCGGTAATCGTCGCGTCGGGACTTCCCCGACCCGGAAACTGATGGAGGAGAGTTGAAATCTGTTTTTAGCTTCACAATAGCTTCCCTAGCTAAGCTAGCGGAGGTTAGATGCCCCGGACTATGTGCTGAGACCCTATTTGTACTGTTGCTGAAGTTTGGTGCTGTTCTGAGCATTATTTGTGGCTTTTTGGTGGCGGTTTATATTTGGATCCATTTACTGCAGTGTATTGTTGTCGTGTGGTCGTTTCTGAGGTTGATAAAACTCCGTAAATTAGCGGTCTGCTAACTTGATCTCTCGAGAGGGAGTCTAACACAGTTTCACGGTGATTTAGACCATGGATTAAATTTACACCGGAATATCCCTTTAAGTGACACGCCGGTGCTGTGTCTGGAATAAAATGGATGTTTGACAGACGTGAATAATTATCTTCAGTGGACCTACAAAAAAAAAAATAAAAATTGGCAGCATCAATCAACTGACACACAGGGCGCTGTGGAAACATCACGCATCCTCCCAGTATTTTACCTCTCCTGTGGGAGCGCGTGGTTTCTCTCCTGAGTGATGGCGTGTCCGACCAGCAGCGCAGCAGCACTCGGAGCTCGTGTTAAAAGGTGATGATGCCACTGAGAGAAGTCCCAGCAAATGTAAAATTCTAGAAAGGAAGCTCGAAGGTATAGACTCGTCCGAACGTCTTCCAATCCCAGAGGAAGTGCTGGAGGAGCCTTGATGGAACATATATTCACATTAGAGTGACTGTCCCTCGACATGATAACAACCAGTTCTCGGTGACAGCTGCACAACAGCGTCTGAGAACTGCCTCGTGTTTTTGAAGCGGCGCCTGAACACCTAAGGAGGCAGAGGAGCTGACAAACTGTCAGCGCTGGCAGAAGATGCACAAGCACCTAAACAACCTGTTACCTTGCGTTCCCTGGGGCACTGCAGCCATTACCCATCATCCCCCAGGGGCCTTCTCACCATCTCACCAGGCAGGTTCTCTCCTCTGAGACGTGCAATCTGCTCCCGTCATTTATCTCCTGACACGAGCTGGGATGTGTGGAGTGAAACGAGCGCAGCTGGAAGCACAGGGTGGGTAAACCAGCAGGGTCAAATCAAAGTGACTTCTTTTAATCTTCATTTATTAAAAGGAGGTTTGAATGTTGCTGCTACGTGTTTGCATTAACATGACTTCACACCCAGCGACCTCAATCATAGTTTACCCACCAAGGAGCCTGTGCTCTCCTGTGCTTTCTTCTGTAATCTCACATCACAGAAAACCCAATTTAAGATTATTTAACGAGGGACAGTTTGTATCTGTACCCATTCCCAGGTGTTACAGATGATTAGTCATGTCGGATATCTGTCGAGTGTTACATTTGTTTTGCAGCATCATTTCCTATAATTAAGGACTCGCTTCTTGTCGCAGAGAGGATGTTAGTACTTTAAGATTTGTGTCTCTCTGGCTTTGGTTTCTTCAGCAGGATTAAGAGCCACTGAGAGGAAATGACCACATAACTGAATTAAAAGCATTCTGCATTATTTACAGGGAGTGGACCATCGACTCCATCATGGAGGCTGACAACCAGATGACAGTGATTTATTGTTTGCCTGTGGTGACGATACTGATGGAAGAGAAGATCAAGTGGCACCAGTTTCTATTTTGATAGTCTTTGAGTTTCCCGAACATCTTCACCAAGACAATCTATATAAAGGGGGGTACACACATAACGATAATCAGGCTGATTTTGCTCCGATTTTACCCCTTCCTGACCACGGAAGATTATCTTCTGTCTTATAAGATTACTCTATACGATTATCCTGTGGTCTGTGGTGTGTTAAGAGTCAATTTCTCCCGATAATTTGCTCGGAAAGGGGTCGCGGCCGACAATCGTAAATGTAAAACTTGTTCAATATTTATCGACACATTTATCTTTGTGTGTGGGGAAAGCTGACGACTCCTGAGTCCCTACTCCGTGAAATGTGACGTGAGAGGCAACGTAGCCAATCAGCTGACTGAGGAACACGGAAGCGGACGTAAATAAAAACAGCGGTGAGATCTAACTTTTCCTATGGGGGTGTTTGAATTAGCCATATCAATGTTTTTAATGGGACAGCAACAGTCCGAGGAACACCATCATTCCCTCTTCTATGTCCTCCATGTCTCTCATGTTTTCAAACGTTTATTTTCTCTTTTTTATATACAGTCTATGCTCTTCTCCGTTTATGAAGAGCCCGTTGACGATGGGGTCGTTGCTATTGGTCACTGTAGATCACGTTTGATCACGCGATATTTCTGGCTCGGAGGACTAGATTCTAGATCGGCCGTGAGACAGATAATCTTTATGTGTGGTGTCCTGTGCTGAGAATATCGGAGCACACCACACACAGTACGATCAAAGCTGATGTTTTAATCTTCATGTGTGGGGGCTCTACAGATAAAAAATCTCTTAAGATTTATAAAATCCTTATGTGTGTACCCCCCTTAAGAGTGGAACAGGAAGATGGTACGACCCGTGAACCAATTACAATAATTCCTTAATTATATATATAACAATTGTGATTGTGAAAGAATTAGCCTCCACCACTTATACTATTAACTTACTGCAGTTTTACATTTCTAAACTACAGCTGTATTATATGTGTGTACTTGAAAAAGGAGTAATGACAGCCTCTGTTCCGTCTGATCAATCTTTAACTCCACGTCTGCCTCCATCCTTGGCAGAGGGCTCCTCTGTTGGCCTTTAAGTGCAGCCCAGAAAGCTTTTGCCAAAATAATAGTCGTCTTTAAATGTCAAGCTAGCAGGTTGCCAGAAAAAAAATGAGACACAAGTGCGTTAATGCACTTACATGTGTGAGTGTGTATGTTGCATGTGAGGGTCACAAAACACAAAGCACGGTATTTCAAATCCGTTTACTACAGTGATTCATCGCACACCTGCTGTTTCTCCCAACATGGAGTCGCTACAACATTGAAGAAAATACAAAACAAATACAAAAAAGGGACTGAAATGTTTACATTCAAATACAAAAACTAATTCAAATGGACTTCACTTTTACATCAGGATTCACTCAAATATCAGTAATGGCTTAATTCTGGCAAGGCGTCTATGAGTTAGATGTGAAGCTACATCATCACCCACGTAGCTTCGTTTAGACTGCTACCTGAAGGTATACTAAACTGTATACTTTTGGTTGTTTACATCATAAATGTGTTGTACATTAGTACAGTAGTTATCTATAATTGTGTCCAGTGGTATGTCTATTTAAAAGCAACTACAAGAAACTTTATTTTTTTGTTGATTCTAGCAGCCCCTGTGGACAAAAGTGGTAAGAGCAATCAGATCTCGATCTGGCTAATGTGTACAGTACATTTATACTGTACAAGTTTGAGACTATATCATCCTTCCCTAGCAGTTACCATCACACCTAAAATGTTCAGAAACTTGATATCAAGTTACTAAAATAAGTCAAAAACTGTCGGTTGTGATGTTCGTTTTCTAAAATGCTGTCTATCCTTTTACTAACACACAGTCAAACAGTCACCACCCGTCAAAACCTGCTATATTTTCCTCCTCCAGGCTCAGAGCTCTGAATTCAAGCAAAGCTGACATTGCTGGGAATGTGCTACAGTGCAACGTTTGGACTAAAAAAAATTACAAATAAAAAAAGCACAAAGAGAGCGATAAGAAGCTTGACTCTCCCAGTGGAGACGCAGCCTTAAAGCTTTTTTCTCACTGCTCCAGTCTCTCACCGGCAAGTTGATAAAACCACCGTCCTAATGAGTGGGAGGAAGAGCAAAGGTGTCTGGGAAAGATGTGCCGCTCCCACAGACGACACGAGGAGAAGAATCTGCTCCTTACATTCTGATCATGTCCTGAACTGAACAGCTGCCAAACTAAGAACTGGATCGTAAGAAATGAGGCTGGCGATGAAGCCACAGCCAGGTTCAACTTTGAGAGTATAAAGTGCTGCCAGAAGGTTCCAATCGATCAAAACCATTGACGTTAAAATAATGACCCCTTCAAAAATAAAGAGAAGTATCAAAAGATTGACGTACATCTACAAAGCAAAACAAGCGCTGACACAAAATGAAGGGGAATGTCTAGAAAATGAGGGCAAAGTAATTGATTCTGGCAGGTTTCATCTGATCTTAGAACAAAATGCAAATTGAAAAGAAATTAAAAGAGGGAGAATGAGTTTCACATTAGAAAGAGTGCAGCTGCGGACAGTAAAAAAAAAAAAAGCTGTCCAGCAAAAGGAAACATCGAAACTCAACTACTTCATCTTTACAATCCCTCTTTCTCTCTCTCAGCATCCCGAGATGTCTTTGGTTTTGTTGCGTCGTTGGAAGCGCGTGTCGGCCGGGTCGAAGCCCTGCTCGTTGGCTCCGAACAGAGCCCAGCTGGGAGTCTTGGCTGTGTAATCCAAGGCTGAGAAGCTCTGCCGTCCTCCACTCTCCTCGTGAGTCTGGACCAGCTCCTGGAAGCGCTCGTAGTCGATCCATGTCCACCACTCGCCGTCCACCTTGAACTGAAAGAAGGCAGAGAGAGAAACAAAGTGGTAGATGAGCAAACAGCACTTACAGTGAGACCTGGTATTAATTAAAGGGATATTCCGGTGTAAATTTAATCCATGGTCTAAATCACAGTGAAACTGTGTTAGACTCCATCTCGAGAGATCAAGTTAGCAGACCGCTAATTTACAATACACTGCGGTAAATGGATCCAAATATAAACCGCCACCAAAAAGCCACAAATAATGCTCAGAACAGCACCAAACTTCAGCAACAGTACAAACAGGGTCTCAGCACATAGTCCGGGGCATCTAACCTCCGCTAGCTTAGCTGGATTTCTACTGAAAAGCTGACTAAATGTACCACTCTTCTGCAGCAGCTTCCTGTTGACGGGAAGTCCCGACGAGTCGATTACCGAGTGCAGTAGAGTTCCGCGGCTCATGGATGAAAATGTCTGATTATGACTCCATGGAAAAGCAATCAAAGTTCATATGTGTCTTACCTGCCAGTTTATAACAGTTATTATCGAGAGCGGACAGGGAAAAGAACGGAATTGAGCATTTCTAACCGCACTCGGTAATCGTTGCGTCGGGACTTCCCCGACCCGGAAGCTGATGGAGGAGAGTTGAAATCTGTTTTTAGCTTCACAATAGAAATCCAGCTAAGCTAGCGGAGGTTAGATGCCCCGGACTATGTGCTGAGACCCTGTTTGTACTGTTGCTGAAGTTTGGTGCTGTTCTGAGCATTATTTGTGGCTTTTTGGTGGCGGTTTATATTCGGATCAATTTACTGCAGTGTATTGTTGTCGTGCGGTCGTTTCTGAGGTTGATAAAACTCCGTAAATTAGCGGTCTGCTAACTTGATCTCTCGAGAGGGAGTCTAACACAGTTTCATGGTGATTTAGACCATGAATTAAACTTACACCGGAATATCCCTTTAATTAGAGGAATCTTATTTATTTATTCTAATCATTAAACTAATAAGCACGCTAGCAGGCAACTACTTAATGGCTGATATATGTTCCCTTGGTGCCCAGAGACTGAACAGATGAGATGGAGCAGCCCAACAGTGAGTTCAGAGCTTCTCGCTCTTAATTCAATCTTTTCTTTAAATGGTTGGTGGATTCACAAAGTCCACCTCCTCCCATCTCCTCCCATCTCTCCTGTTATCAATCACTGCTCCTAACTCCTCCACCCAAATGGCCATCCATCTTACTAAAGAGAAAAAAGAGGGAAATAAATGGACAGAAGGAGAGTGAGGACCAGGAGTGTGTGTGTGTGTGTGTGTGTTTATTTGTGAGAGGCACACTAACTACCAGAGAGAGAGTGAAGAGCTTAAGTGTTTGACGGTGAGGAAAAAAAAACCCTCTCACATCATTCTGCCTCTCTAATCCTGCTTGTTTTCCCACACCAGCTCTCAGAGTAGAGAGTGTGCACCAGAGCACTCCAGTTGATACAATACCACGTATCCTTTGGCGTCGGTAAAGAATGACAGAGAAACAGAACAAGCAACATAGGAAGTATAACATATAACACCACATGGCAGCAAGTAGCAAAAGTTTGATGTTTGAAAAGCTCCTTGTTGACGTGAAGTCACCCGCGGGTGTTGTTTGGAGGTTTCTGATAAGCTGTAACTGAATGCAAAATGTTGGTAAGTTGTCATCGGGGACGACTGTTGTGCTTTAGTGCTCGGCATTTAGAATTTAAAAGCTCTTTTCAGGTTTGCAGCTGCTTTTGACCGGACCCCCATGTGTGCACTGGAGCCGGCTTCTTTAAAATTCTCAGACGGCTTCCACTACTGCAGTTCACACGACGGGAGGGAAACGGAGTGGTGTTACATCACTGACCAGACAAAAAACAGCAGCGCAAAAAGACACAAAACATACTCGCAAAGAGCTAACATTTATTTGCAAAGTTGAAGGCTTTAGTGTTGAGGATGATGGCCCCGCTGAGGAAGCAGTGGCATTAAGCGTTTGAGCAGTAGCCTTTGGATGCCTTGCGCCTGCCTCAGCCATTAGAGAAAAGCTACACGCCGCATTGCTAATGAGGCCTGAGAAAGGAGGGGGAAAAAATGAAAACAGCGCCTATAGGGAGTTAATGTTTCTGGTAATGAGAAAGGACGATATTTGTTCAGCCGGCATCTCGGCAAACAATTTATGTCTCTAAGCAACAAAGCAAAGCTTCCGCTGTCTGGGACGAGAACAAGACGGCCTGTTGTTTTTACCGACAGCGTATTTGCCGAGGATCAGTGAGGACGCTGACGACAGCTTCTTCACTGAGCACCACAGGAGGTGTCTTCATGTCTGGGCTCATGCCAATGAGCTATACAGCAATATCACAAACACACATTCACAGGAAAGTAATGGAGGATAATCGCATCCGATCTCTGGCTTCAAGAAAATTCAATTATATCCTTTTCTATCCCCGTACGGAGATCTACCCAGTAAATTACATTTCTTCTGCACTCAGAGAGCTGCTGTTGTTTGCATATAAATTGACATTTCTTTGCATCTAACTTAATAATTTCAGACTTCAAACCTCAACCAAAATAAAGCCAATGTCTTTTTCTTATCTACAGGCAGGGACACAGATTTCTTTATGCATATTGTAAAGAAACATCCACCAAAGCTAAGAATGGTGCCTCTCTGCCATGCTGCACAGATGAGCAGTCAAGTGTGAAAAACCTTTCACGTGTGTCATCTAGTTATAATTACGAGTCAGGAGACGACAACAACAATGTCTTCAAAGAATTCAGGCTCCAACTCACCATTATTTTCTTTATCGATTATTTATTTTTCCTATAAAAATGTCAGAAAATGCAAAAGAAAAAAAACGCTCATTGTGATTTCCCAGAGTCACAACCCAAGAGACTCGTTATTTAATATCTTAAATGACAAAGAAAAGCAACAATTCCTTACATTTAAGAAGCTGAAGAGCAGCAAACGTCTGATATTTTTGCTTGAAAAATGGCTAAAATGATTGATTAAGTGTTCCTGTTTTGTTCTTTGCACTTATATAATATGATGTTTGACTGCCAAAGGGGAGGACTTCCCTTGGACATTGAAAACAAACAAACAAACACAACAGGTCAACAGGTCTACTGATCTGAGAGTCAACAGGTGTTTCAGGGAGATTATCTCTGGGAGGTTTGCTGTTTTCATTACACCGTCCTCCGAGAGAAATGGGACCGAGATGGATGGAGGAGGTTGGAGGATAAGAGGAGAAAAAAGAGGCGGTGGAGGGGAAGAAGAGACGAAAGAAGGGGGAGATGAAAGAGAGAAAACGGCTGGTGGAGAAAGTAGAATGAGGTGTGAGCGAGGCAGAGACTCAGAACAAGAGAGAAATGCCAATCACCGGGAAGATCCCAGGGGTTGAAAAGGAACTAATGATGATGATGTGTCAGTGCACGGAGGATCTATCAGTAGCTGCTGCTAAAGTGTGATCACACACACACACTCACGCGCTCACACACACTCACACACACCTCTGATGTCTTTTAAAGGAGTACATCAAACAGTGATCTCATCTAACTGGAAGTAGAAGATCTGAGGACTGTGCAGTCAGCACACACACACACACACAAAATGAGAGTGATGTGCTTTTCTTCGCTGCGTTTTTTAAAACTCTGCTGTTACATAAGTGAACGTTAAAACTTGGAGGAGAAAAAAAAATGACGAGTAACTTATTCTACACGTGCTGTTGCATTTAAAAAAGAAAGTAGTTAAGCCACAATAATCCACAAGAACAAAACCACGGCATCCATGAACAATATTTTTCATTCTGCAGAAACAGTTTTTAATGTTAGAGTCTCACGTCTCTCCCACATTATAACTTCGTCCTTATTAATCTCAATTTTTGCTCATATTTTACAATAAAAAACATAATACATTTTCTTCCTGTCAATTTCTACAAGTGCATGCACACACACACACACACACACACACACACACACACACTCAGTGGGGGGAAAAGAATAATTGGAGGTGTGTTTGCATGAAAATGAAGCTCCTCTGCTCTGGTTTTTCCTTGTGAAAGTCTTTGTGATGCTTAAAAAGCCTCAAAAGATGCCGTGAGTGCAAAACGCTGTTCATTCTTCTCACGGCGGCTCAGCTGGGGCTATTAGTTAACAGGCAGACAGATCCCGCTTCAGAGCATCAAGCGCTAATGCTGCAATCTGTGTGGCTGAAAGCGGGAAGACACGCAGAGAATGTGTGCGTTTGAGCGTGTATATTAAGAAATACTGACAGTTGTAGACGAGGAGGTGCAAATGAATTACGGCGTCTGAAGCAGGTGCACAAATGGCCCCTGTTATATTTGTGTTGGAGAGGAAATGATGGAGAGATGAAAATAGAGACGACGGAGGAAAGAGAGGGGGATGAACAGAGGAACGTGGAAATCGGTTCAGTGAAATATTGATTTGTATCCTTAATGGTGGGCCATGATACGACACCTGCAACCCCAGAAGATTCGAGCTGCCAACATCCTGTTTAAACCTCCTCTCAATCTTGAATTATGGAAGAAAGACACTACTGTGCTGGAGGAAGCTCGTCCATAGAGGCAGAGGAGGTTGGTCCTCCTCTATTTTTGAGAGGCAAGAGGAAGACCAATTTTTTTTTTAAGAAAGAGTAACTGGTTGAAATAAATCTCAGTATCATTTATAAAATATTATATATATATATATATATATATTATATCATAAAAAAAAGTTTCTTCTTTGGAAAAAAATCCACTTAAAATGGTTGAACAGCGACAGCTGCAGACGGAGGAGACAGAGCAGTCTGTGAGAGGAGCAGGGAGCAGGAAGGTGGGGGCTAGAGGAGGACGGAGGGCTTCTGTCCTCCGTGGGAGAAGTCTCCTTCCATTCACTCAATGCATTTAGGATTTTTTCATGCTGATCTATGATTGGCAAAGACACGTAAAATGATGCGCTAAGGGAGGACGTCCTCCCTTACCAATCAGCAACCAGAATACAAGATCGACAGCAGGTTGTACCAATAACAGTTCCCAAATTTCATTCTCACATTTATACAACCGTAAACAAAAAATACTACTATGTATTTTACAGCTTTTACTGCCAGCCATGCTCGGACAAGAAATATGGAGTTTTCAGCGATATTCGAATTGGTTTCAATGGAAATATAAGCACATTTCTGAAAGAAAAAAAAATGTTGGGAGAAATCAGAGAGTAGCAGTCAGAAAAGATAATTCATAGTTTTCGTTTCGTTCGTCCTGCTGGAGGACATGAAGTTAGCGGCACGACCGGGACACAATACAGAGCAGCAACACAGCTGTTTTGGGCGATGGTGATGAGTGATGAGTGTGATGTCCTGTGCTGTCGTGAAGTATGCACATTGACTGCTAAGGTAGCACAGTGGGTAGAGCAGTTTCCTGCCACACAGGTGACTAGGATTGAATCCCGGAAGGGGTACACATTTGTATTTTTTTTGTCTTGTATATTAGCCATTTAATAAAATGTTTTTTAATTAAGTCTTGTAAGTCATTGTTTTATTGCTTAATTTTCATTGAATATAAGAAACTAGGGATAAGTAGTTGACTTGTATAAAATAACATGACACCGTGGACTGGTTTTCCTCCTGTCCTCCCCAATTTTTTCAGTCGCCAGCCGCCACTGTACTGTACCATTTTGTCTTGTGACTGTAAAGCCACTGATTATTTTTGTCAAAGTAACTGAAAACATGAAATCCACTGTGTGGCAGAAAATCTGCAGAGTGAAGTGTAAACACCCTGAGCCGTCTCTCTCTCCGTCTCTCTCTCCTGTTATCCCTCGAGGCGTTGCGGGCCCAGAAAGAGCCTACAGACAGCACCGAGGTAAACAAATCTGTACGCAGTCCCATGAAAACAAAGCTCCAGTAAATACAAACAAACGAGGATTAGGAGTTTGGATGCTTAAATAAACTGTGATAACACATCGAGCACAACATTTATGTTTGTGTGTGTTTTGTGTGTGTGTGTGTGTTCAGGAGGTGTGGGTGACTAGCTGGGCTGGCTCGAATTTCTACTCTGCCAGGCAGAGCCAAGAAGGCAATTAATCATTCATTAATTATTGATGGACAGTGGCCTTGGCAGAAACCCACCGCTGCCTGGTACGTTCTGGGGAGGGGTGAGCCAGAATAAAAACCCTCTGATGGTTGCATATTTCTATAGGAAGGCAGACAGGCGACGAAATAAGATAAATAATGAAACAAGACTAAATCAAAACAATGATTCAAAAACTAGGAACCTGCAGAAAGTTATTGGGCCGTCTGGAAAAGCCACTTTGAAAGAAAATGGAGATTAAGGATGTTTATGTTTGTGTCCGAGCAGAACTCCTGCAGAACCACAGAGGATCACCAGGTGCACATTATTCATGATTATGTGTGAAGGGATGCTTAATGCAGAATCAACTGTCTGGGTCCGCTGATCGTGATGATTACTTAGAAATGCTCACATGCAAAAACAGCAACAGCCAGTAAGTTGCACCGTATAAACATAAAGCAAAACACCTAATGAACATGCATGTGTCAGGTTATTGTATTGAGTGTTAGAGCTGTGCAGTTCCTGGTTCACCTCGATAAAAAATAAATATAAATATATACAAAATGAGCTCTGAAAGTATGAATTTATCTTCTATATCTCTGGATATGATACGCTGAGCCGTGTTTGACCCTCCGATGCCGAGTTCTTACCTTGGTGTGCGCGATGAGCAGACAGTTGGAGTGCTCGTGCTCGCAGGCAATCTCATACTGAGGCAACATGTCAGCCAACTGCTGGACGAAAGCGACCACTTCCTGGTGCCAAGGCACGTTAGCCATGGTGAGACTGCTGGCAGAGCTTTCCCCACAGTACGTCACTCCCTGCAAACACATGAGCACATGATCAGAAGCAAAGCAAAGCACAGAAGAGAGCCAGGCTTTGCAATTTATCAACACATGGAAAAAGGGCAATTTTAGTACAAAAAGTACAAAATAAAATGCTCATATTTCATATTTTTGCAGGTTTTTAATCACACAGGATCACCGGATATAATCTGATCATGGGCTCGGATTTTGAGGAATAAACTGTTGTATGAAAATCCAGATATCTGACACATAATTGTTGTTTTGCGTTTTAGTTGCACTATACTTTGTATATTTCTGATGCCTATAAGGGAAAGCAGAGCCTAGAAGTGAGACTAAATCACAGGTTGCTGATTTGAATCTCAGACTACCATAAAAAAACAGAGATTCTCCTCCTGTACTACCAACTTTCAGCAGCTTCATGAGAATGACAACAAACTGTCAGTGACATTCCAGTTAGCGAGCCTCTAGCTAGCAAATGTCTATGATGCAGTGTGTCACTGCTGTATTAAATTGAGGTGTTTATAATTCACACACACACACAGTTGTAGCACCTGGCAGCACTAACTCTAGATTGTTTCAAGGTGCCAGAGCATCAGGAATTAATTCAGGCTTCTTGGATGCGTCTGCCTGCCTGATCAGTGGTGAAGTACTAAGCACTAAGCAGAGGCAAAACACGAGTACGGCTATTTACAGGTTCATCCCAACATATTACACACAAACAAGCAATCCTACCAAAAGCTGGCGTACATGATTGACGAAAAAGGCTTCATACATGGTAACAGCTGCTAAAACTTTGGGAGCTCACATATAATTTCCTGTTCAGCAGGTGAGAGAAATGCAGTAGGAGGTGCAAAACCATTTGGCCTCGGATACAAAAAAAAAATCAATCAAAACAGCAGGCTGGATTGCTGAGTGTTTTCTGATCAATACTGGAGAAGTTGAGCTGCGGTTACAAGTGATGAGGAGGGAGAGAGAGAGAGAGAGAACAACAGCTCGCAATGGCAGAGACGAACTATTGACAAGCCGGGCTGAGAGCAGAGAGGTGTGAGGCAGCGGTGAAGGGAGAGCAGCAGCCTCAACACAAGACCTGCACCAGCAACCACATTAATCATAATACAATACACTGTACAGGAAAAGAAATGAATCTGCAATCACTTTTACAACACATAAAAGATTGTAATATAACTGATGATTAGTGGGGATGTTGTTTTAGCATCATAATTTTCCACTTTCACTTAAAAATCTTTGAAAATCACAGTTTTGTGGAGTTTGTTGGGATCTGTACCATCTGGAGAACAGAATTTGTGGGCCGAGGCGTCTCTGTAGCACCGCAATGAATCATCATAATGCTGTTTTGTGACACATTTGAACCTTATCAATTTTGCACTAAACCATAACGGGATTTTCGTATCATCTCAGATGTATTTCAGATGAATTCAAATGTGTTTGGATGTCTATGTTTCAATCCCTAAAAAGTTAAATAATCATATTGCTGTGTAGTTCATTCATTATTGCAGTTCAGCGTCAAGCGTCAATTAAAAACCCAGACTGATGTTTTTGTTGACATTTTGCTCTCATTTGAAGAGCTCCTGAATTGCACAGCTGACATATTTTAGAGGAGAGAAGCAGATATAACTGATTTAGAGTCTGAGAGGATGACTCAATGTTGTTGCTTCTGCAGAGTCTCCAAAAACTGGAAGAAGAGAGAAAGCGAGCAGAGAGGCACAAAGGAAGAGACGTTTGGGGGAGTAATTAAGATTTCAGGAGTATTTAGGGGAATAATTAGTCAAATGTGAGCTGAGGACACACTTTTTTTTTTTAATGAAAGAGTAAAATAATAAAAGAATAAAGCGGTTCTAACATATCCATAACAGCAGAAGCATGTACACCATCAACCACAGCAGCATGATCGTCTCTGAAACGTTTTCCAAGAAATGGTGTCCGTGTGTGAGTTTGTTTGAAACGCTTTAGTATGTTTGGCTTAACCTCTTAATGAACATTTTAAGGTTCTTTTTCCAAAACGACATTTGAGCTTGGTAACATTGGAAAAGTAACACCCTCAAGTTTTTTCTAGAAGTGTAACTGTAATTCTATGACATACTGACACAGAGTTACAGAGGTTTGAACACATCTCCACATTTTGGTTTCCGTCCAATTCAAATGTCAATAAACTGACTAAGATATAAGGGTTCAGGTATGTCTATGGACAAAGCAGACACAATTAGGCCATAGCCACAGGTCTCAGCTTGCTACACTCAAAATTTGAAGTCAAAAGACTAAAAAATTGATTTTTCACAATTTCTTTTCTAAAGGCATGTCTGTGCATTTTGCTTGGGTCCTTTTTTTCCAAGAGCGCCTACTGAGATTCAAAGGCTTATAACTTGAGAACCCCTTTACCTAGAAACATAATCTTGGTCTCAAATGAAAGCTAAGACCCTGGGGGTTTCTTGCTTGTTCGACACTTGTAGCTAGTTTTGGGTAAAATGACATGGATATTCCCATTCTATGGACTCTTGGCGAACTATGAAAAAAAAATTGTGGCATGACGTTGTAGCTGTGGAAAAAGGGAACACTCCGAAGGTATGTAGGCATTCTTGCTTCTTGCGGTAGAGGGCTCTTTCTAATGTTGTGTCATGGTGAGTTTAGAAGGCTATTACATGGTCTGGAAATGACTTTTTTACTTTGTGTTTGGGCTTAAAATAATCACGACAGTCTCAGCTTTCCAACATTGAGTATATACTGTTAAGATCTGATGCTTAAAACTATTAGCAAAAAAATTATTCGTTTCTACGAAGGGTGTTTGTTTAGTGAAGGGTGTTCCTACGTTGGAACGGTGTTCCTTAAGGGGTAAACTGAATTATACAGGCTTTCTTAAGACTGCCTACATATTATGGTGTGTGCTTACAGAGCAGGCAGCACTGCAGTTGTTCTCTAACCAAGTAATGGCTTGTTTGGGATTCTCAGTGACAGCATCCTACCACATCCCACTGCTCCAAATATGCTGTATTTAAGTCATAGTTGTTTTACTCACTTCAACATTTCTTACCGAGTTTCAGTCTTTAAACACACAAATGTCTGTGCACGCACACAAACACACACACACACACACACCACCTGTGTATAAATGTGCTGCAAAAGAGCCAAGAGAGCAGCTGTGCTCCCATAATCCTCTGATCCGTTGGCCAGGAACAACGTCTGATCCTCACCCAGGTATCTCATGGAGGAAAACCAAGAGTCACTGTCTGTGTGTGTTTTTGTGTATGTCTGCGTGTTCGAGGAAACATAATAATTGTGAGCATGTTTAAAGTTAAATCAGGCATATAGGCATTCTCCCCGTCTGTCGTTCTGGCAACGGATCGATCGCCAAAAACAGCAGCAGACAGGAAGCTCCCCACTGTAAATGTAAAGATAGCTGCACAGGCCCTTTGTTGGAGCCAGCCAGTCAATATCAACCCCTGCTGTACACACTGAACCATATTCCTGTGGCTACTCTCAAAAATGTCATTCGCAAACTGTGAAAAGAAATCAGCAGACTAATCGATAATTAGAATAAAACACCATTTACTGTCATCAAGGACAAAGGAAGGAAGTAAATCTTAAGAAGCTGGAAACAGTAAATGTCTCAAATGTTTTATTTTGAGTTGATTTAAAAAGAACCATGGGAAAGATCTTACTGGAGTTTATCAGCCACAGTATCCACAATTATATAAATAACTTTGTATTTATATTCTGGTTGTTGAAAGTCTACTGCACAGTTGATGAGATCTCCTGAGAAGACTCACTGATCAGATTTAATGTGCAGGATCCACTTTTAAAACATTTAATCCGCAGTGTGATTTTTTAAAATAGTTTTCATTCAATGGTGCTAAATTATGAAAATCTCAGCTGGTTAAAACTGTTTCACCTTGTTTGGTGAGAGATGAGCCGTAAGCTTCAGACCTCCTACTGAGCACTTTTCTGACTTTTGCTAAGAATATAACATAAATATGAATTCTAGGAAGTCAAAAAGTTCTAACCACTGAAGAAATGACATGTTTCGTGAATATGAAGTACCAGATGTTCCACCGTTCCACCCGAGCCAGACGTCAAAAGTGCAACAATCTGTTGACTGAGGCCAATTCCCTAAATCGCACGAGCAGAATTTATATCCATGACAGCAACGATTTGTCTGAGGAGACAGTAAAACTCAAACTCTGTGGCAGACTACACAAGAAACATTCTTACAACTGATCTCCTTCTCCCATCGGGCCAGTTATTTCAGGAGTGCCATTCACATGTGCCTGTCCATACGCAGTCACACTTGTGAACCGCGGCCAACCACATATGTCTCGTAGTGCCGCTTGTGAATTCCCCGCACAAACAGAACCAACACAAACAGAGAGTGAACCGTATCTTTAGAGGTTGAATTTGGAGAGAGAGAGAGAGAGAGAGTGAGGATGCTGCTGGGGGTAAGGCAGGGCAGGGGCGCTGGACAGAATTGATGGGGGACCTTGGTGTTATCAGCCTTGCCTGGAGGCCCCCGCTGAATAAAGATCAACTATCCAGGACTCAGTATAAATCACCAGGAATGGGCCGGGCAGGAGGAGGGAGGCAATGGGAGGAGATGGGTAAAGATCTGTGAGATATACTGAGGAAGTGAATGAGCTGTATCATCAAGGAAGTTATGAGCGGGTGTGCAAGAGACGAAGGGAAAGAGCAAGAGTCCTTTCACCTGTTTACTAATAATCTATGTCTTTTGCCTTCTATGGAAATCATAAATGCTGATCCTCGAGGCCCCCCTCACGGCGCCCAACATACAGCAGTGTGCGTTTGAATACATTTATCTCTGTACATCCACGCCCTTGCCCAGTCCCCTCCTCTCCCTCGCTCTCTTTCAGTAATCCATTTCCTTGCTGGCCGAGTGAGGGTCCAGTGGCATGTAAGTGGTATTGATGCAGCAGCGAGATGATAAATCACACAGTCGGACAGTGGATGCTAAATTTGCGTAGGCACAATGTGTTGCACCATATAAGATGACGGACTAATAATTAATGGGTCAATAACAAAGATCTTGCTGCCGGCGACGGTGGACACACACATCCATGCAATACATCATTTCTACAGACCCACACTTCATCTTGATCAAACGCACACACACACACACACACACACACACACAACACTGGTGTCTCTCCCCCTCGATAAAGATGGTTGGTAAATTAAAGGATTAAGCGCGAACAATAGAAGAGAAAAATATAATGATAATGCATTCTTTAAATCTGCTGATCTCAGCTAAATTACCAAGAGTGAGATCTTCTTCGCTCCAACAAAAGGAGCAGTAACTCAATATGTAGGTGCCAGAGGTAGATTTAATTGTTCAAACATCGTTCATATAATTTGTTCGTTCATTCAGTCGCGTTTCTGGTACAACGTTGTTTAGCGGTGAATCATGTAATTTCCAGTTCTCAGCTCCTCGTTCTCAAACGATCGTGCCAACGGTCAACATCACGCTGTAGTTCAAGGCAAATACATCGCTGCAACTTCATGATTATGTGTACTTTTAGACAACAGTGGATAATGTGTGTATTCACCTTGACATTAAATTGACATGTATTGAAGGTAAAGCCAAGAGTGACTGACTGAACGAGAACGATGAGCTACGAACGAAATGAAATGTTTTTTTTCATGGAAACGGTTGCTATGCTTTCCTGTTTCTCATTGGCTAAAATTCGACGACAGTGTCCTAACCTCAGCATACGATTGGCTGGCTCGCAGTCCTCTTCACCACTCTGATAACTAAACAGTGAACAACACAGCGACTCGTCTGTGAGAACGAAAGAACAAACGAGAGAGAAGTGAAACGTGGAATCAGGTCAGTTCGTTCGCGTTAAAGAGTCGTTCCTTCGAACTGATTTGTTCGCAAACGAGGCATCTTTAGTAGGTGCATTGACTGCTGGTCAAACTCTACATGAGAAGCCTTTTCCTGGCATTGTTTGGGTCCATTATCAATCTTTATAAGAAAAGTCTCCTCCATTGTGACCATGGCAGCACTCACAGGGCACGAGGGGGTCGATGAATAGTGTAAATCATATGCTATGGCGTTTGCAGTCATCAGATCTCAACGTAATAAAATCACCTATGGGAGATCACCAAATGAAAGGAGAGGGTATATCAATTAGGATGAATGGTTCTTCTGTCCAGTACTGTTCCAGAGAATTTGAAAAGTACTGCCATGGGACGTTACAGCTCTTCTAGTGGATCATTCTGACCCGACAACCCAAAACCCCGGAGTCTCACCATCATGGTGACCGCTGAGACATTAGCAGAACATGTCTTGTTGTCCTTTCAGATACTTATTTTCTCACAAATATTGACTTTCAATCATTGCTTCCGTTTATGGACGTACAGCTTTCTTTCCACTCCAGCTAAACTAAAACACAGCAGAAAGATTTTAATCTACACAAATATGGAAACATCACACATCCTCCATTTAAGCAATTACTGCATTAGCTCCCTAACCCCTTTAAAATCTTACTAATTTCTATAGTAACTAATTAGTTTACTTTCCATTTGTCCCACTTCGACTGAAATTGCTGAGCTTTCATGTCCTTTCTCTACAGACCCAAATATCTACAACAATAGAAGCTTTAATTTCCATCAGCTGAGATTCAGTTTTATTACTGCAGCTTCTCTAATAGCTGTGTGTATTGATTAACATGTCTGCCAATGGTTTATCATTCCTCTTGGTCTTTAAGGCCCCATTGTAATTCCATTATAGAGTTTACGGAAAATATATACCCTCTCTAATGTTTGGAATCACCCGTTACACTGATGTTTTTCTTCTTTCTTTCCTAATGGCTGCTTTTACACAGATAAAAACTGTCAAAATAGGACACCAAGTTGAATTACTATTGGCCCCAAACAGAAAAAGAAAAGAAGAATTAAATGATTAAAAAAATGTATTCAGTCAGTGTTGTTTTCCTCCTAAATTATGCTTCAAATATGAGTTATTTTTCCAGTCCGTCAAAGCAAAAGTGAACCTAGATTATTATTATAGATTGGGCTCTAAACATTTTAGGAAACCTTTACACAAGCAGCAAATCTAAGTGTACAGAATCATGATATTGTAGAAGGTGATTTGAAGGGGGCGGTGTAAATTTAAAATAGACCTGTTGGTGACGCCCCCCCGTCTCCCATCAGTCAGCAGCGAGGGCTGATTTGAGAGCTGGTGATATGAAAGAGCACGTCACTCCATCACACTGTCACCAGTTCATCCTGGGACGCACTAATTACTGGGCTCATGATGCTGAAGTCGATAGCTCGCCCAAGGCTCGGCAGCAAGAGGTGTTCAGCCGTTCAGTGAAGGAAGATACAGTAAACGACTCGGAGGCAGGAGGAGGAAAGTGAGGAGCAAGGAGATAAGAGAGAGACACAGGGGAGATAATTTAGGGAGGGAAGACGAGAAGGAGATAAGAAAGAAGGAGGGATCACCCTGACGGCGACCTCTTTACCTGCGCCAGTGAGACTGGGTAAATAATTGATTGTCCGGATTAGAGGAAGATTCTTCTGCGATTTTTACAGTCTTGAAGGTCAGACTTGGACGACATTAAACACTTAATATATGAAGACAGGGACATTAGTCATTCTCAACTGTGGACTGGGAGTATTGAACAAATGCCAGGGCAAAGGTGGGAATAAAGTATGAAAATTAAACACACCGTCACAACTTCTACCAACTGATCAGATGTGATTCTGAGTAAGAAAGCGCTGAAATGAATGTTAATGTTAATAATCCAAATCCTCCAAATTATTTCTCAATTTAGCCTATAAATAATGAAAGAAGGTCAAAGCTGCTGTACGTATTACACACCTCTATATTCCAACAGTAATCTCTGCTATGTAGTGTTTTACAATTATTTTCATTAGAGATCAATCTGATGATTAGTGTAAAAAGAAATAAAACAGTCCAAAACTCCAAAGACTTTTCATTTACCGTCATAAATTACACACAAGAGCAGCAAATCCTCATATTCAAGATGAAACTGCTAAAAAACAAACAAACACTGAAACTGTTCATGATTATCGAAAACGTTTTGCAATTAATTGTCTTTTAACTGACTAATGGATTAACCGATAAGTCATTGCAGCTCTACTTCACACTGATGTAAAAACAAAGAAGCAGCAAGTATTTGCACTGGTGAACCAGATCATTAGTGGCACTGATAAATGACATGCAATTAGCTGATTATCATACTGTTGAATCCATTGATCGACCATAAAGGTGTTTAGAGGGTTTTTGTGCGCGTGTGTGTGTGCTTGTTGTTACCCGTCTTCATTCCCCCCACAGCGTAAGAAAAATGCCAAGAATTGATCTGTTTTGATTTTGTTCTCTGCTTCTCTCGTTGTGGGATGAAAGGAAGCCGCACACGAACAAAGTGGGAAAATGTGAGTGCAGCTTAATTATATTAACATCTTAGCTCCTGTGTAAAGCTACATTTGATGGGTAGCCATATTACCTGCCCGATCCAATGCTCCCCGCTGTCTTGTTAGTGTTGTGCTCTCTCTGATGTGGTGAAATGCCACGTAGCAGTGGATCAATGCACGCTCCTACGAAAAAATCTTTAATAGAACTGCCAGCCACGTCTCAGGGGAGCAACTTAAGATTCAGTGTGTGTTTCTCACCCATTAACATTATAAACCTCATCATAAAGCCAGTTGTTGATTACTCAAGTAGCGATAAAACACAGCATGTAAGTAGACAAGATTAGCTTAATGTAGAGGAAAGAGAGCGAGGAGAAGAAGACGGGGAACATTTAATTGTCACACAGCTGGGTCGAATCCATTTTTGCGCAGATGGCACAAAATGCTTTAAAAAAAAAAAATGCCTTGACATTTACAACACATGACAAGTTCGAGTACAAGAAAGAATCAGATCACAAGGAGAAGAAGCGAAAGAGACAGAGAGAAAGAATGGAGGAAAGTTGAGAGAGTCGAGTTGAGGATGGGTGTGTCACGAGTCACGACACAACAGTGCAGAGACATGAGAGACAAAGACCAGGCCACAAATTATAGAATAAAGGACAAAGTAATTAATATGCTAAGAGAGTTACTAAGAGGAAATAAGCTCTTTGGAGAGAGTGAACTGATTATATTTCAGGCCTGACAAGGACTGCTGGCTGTTTGAATCTGATCTCTGCACAATCCTTGTGTGTTTCTGAACCTACACCATCATTTCTATCGTTTGCTTGTATGCAGACTAGTAACTCGCTTCAAATGTAATATTTTAGATACAGAAAATGTTGCATATCAACACAGCGGTTGGGAATCATAGGATAAAAGTGCCGATTTGGTAATTCAAGTGCACAAGTGATGTCAAATCTATAGCAAAAACTAATTAGTCCTTATACCATGCAGGAGTAAATGGTCACCAAATGTCATTAAACAGTGTTAACAGTTAAACTTGTCACCCTGATCTGATGATTTTCTTATTTCTATCAGTGTGAACTGTGAGCTCAAATGGGCTTCACTCACTTTAGATGATTGTGTTTATTTTCATCAGTCTGCCTCCTTGTTCACAGTTAACACCTAAATCAATAGACTGCTCAAGCAACAACATTATTACTTCCAGTAGTCCCGTATGCACATTTTCACCAAAGTAAGTTGGGTCGTAACTAATTCTTCTGCGAATGTGTGTGTGTGTGTGTGTGTGTGTGTGGGGTGTAAAACTTATTTCTGCATCATCAGCACCATTCCGCAGCACCAGAGGGAAAATAGTACAGAGAGAGGAAGGAAAAACAGGTTGTGCCTGCTGCTTAAGAAAGAAGAAAAATGTTTCCTTGTTAAATTCATATATTCAGTAAAATTTTAATGAATCAGTGCTCTTTATCTGTAAAATCTCCCTCATTATCCACGGTTTAGGTGTCCTTCAATAAGGAGATTTATCCTTGAATACTCATTTCTGCTGCTGGCCAACACATAAGTGTGTTTGAATGGGCAGTTCCCAGGTGAGGCTCTGTGAGCAGCTACACAGAACATACACATTCGCACAGAAAGAGACTGTTTAGCTATGTAAAGCTCTCCTTGAAAAATGGAGGTTAAAGAAAGTATTAGCTGTGAGCAGTGGGATCCCAGTGGAGACTGGTCAGTGATGGAACTGTGTTAGCAGGTAGCACAAGAATGAGATGTGTTCCGGATTCTGAATGAGAGGATGTGGGGAGGCATTCCCTTGGAGACGGTGCTTCATGAATGCCAACTCTGCCTGTGGGAAGCCTTTCTCCTCTTTTGCCTCTATAGCAGTATGTTCAGGATGAGGGAGGCGTGTGTTGGGACACACAAGGGAATGGATGAGGTGTGTTTCAGCATGTTTACTCTTGTGTGCGTGTGTGTAGGAGGTGGAATGAGGCCGGACAAATGAGCAGATCACTTGTTCAAACCAATTAGCTCGCACCCCTGCAGTGAAATTAAAATAGAACACAACTGACTCAACTTTATTTGATTTCAAAAGGTCAGGGCTCTCTCTTATCTCTGCAATCGGGGGATGAGGGGCGATAATAAAAAAAAAAAAACAGCACCGTAAACACAAAGTGCACCGACTGACTGAGCAGCTATAAATGAAGACGTGCATCATTGAGTCCCTCAGTGGCTGAAGCTCATTTAGCTCAGTGCATAAACATATTGTGACAGCAGAGAACACGAGCAACACAAGAAGATACGACGTACATGCTGCTGAACCCACCTTAACCTCGACGAAGTCCGGCTGGCCCAAAGCGATGAGCTCCGAGTAGGCCTGCATCTCCTCCACGTTCCAGGCCTTCACCAGCGTCAGTCTGTACACCGTCCTCTGTCTCTGGATGGACAGACAGGTGTCAGGGAGCGGTGGAACATGTTGTAGTAATATTGTGTGGCGTCTCGAATGTATAGGAGACCTAACTTTCTATAGTCCTTTACTTAAATCATATTTGATTAAAAAATCCAATTTATTTGTTAATCACATTGTTTGTGCAACACTTTTGTACAGATTTTCCTTGAGAAAACCCCTCTACTTTAGAAAAAGACTCATCTTTATAACTGAATTCAGTTTTTTGAGCACCACTGTAAACCAGAATTAAATAGTCATAACGGTGAGTTCTGCCATAAACTAAGTGGTTTCACTGTGGTGGTCGGATCATCATCTCAACTGTAAAATCTCATCAGAGCAAAACAAAACAACACACTTGATGGAGCTCAAACTGGAATTTGTTTGCAAAAATAAACAGTTAAATATGACGTCTCTGAAGTGGAGGTGCTAGCACAGTTATGCCATCAAATCATTCAAATTCAAATGTTCATCCTTTTTGTCTTTGATTACAAACAAATGACCAGGGAAGTTAGTTGTCACAGACATCTGTCCTCAACGGGCAACACAGCAGCTCACAGATGTCCTGCCAACCATCTCCTTTCTGTCTGAATCATAACAGAGCAGATAGCGGGAGATCTGCATGTTTGTTAATGCTCAACAACTGCTGGGTTGCAGCAGAGCAGCATATGTTGAGCATTTCCCAATTTTGTCTGAAAGATCAGGGGCCAGTAGAGACATTTCCTTATTAATACTAATACTTTGTTTATTCCTCCAGCTGTCAAACATATCCTAATGGGCATCCAAAAGTATTAAAACTCAACAGTATTCTCAGCAAGTGATCAGGTTTTTATGGTTTCAGCATGTTGATGTCGGCCTGCTATGCGTTCTTTGTGCAATGTAAAGATGGTTTATTTAGTAAATAAAAACAAACGTATAAATAAAAGATATGTTAGATTGCACTATGTTTTGGCTGATAGGAAAAAAATACAGATTTGGATTAAGGTCAGAGCCAAGAATATCTGATCTGTGCTCAGCTAACTTTCCCTGGGTATATAAAAGTACTGAAAAAAGCCTTGATCTCAGTTCAATGGTCCAGATTCAGGCCATTGTTGTTGCTGTATAGCAGGAGGAAAGGGATAACTGAGAGTGTGATGAAGAGGAATAAAGATCAGGAAAAAAGTTCGAAGAAGGGGGATGATAAGGACACGGGACATGAGAAATCGATAACAAAAGAAACAGGTAATGACGATGGGAACGGAGAGAGAGAGAGCACCCCTTCCCTCATCTCCTCAGTCTCTCCCTCTCTGACTGGAAGGTTATCTGTAACACTCGGTCCTTTCAGCCCAGTAGGAAAGGGGATAATTGGCCAGTGGAAGCAGGGAGGTGAGCTGCCTCTGTTCCAAATCTGACACTGAGGCACAGCTCTATCAATCCCCCAGCGCCCTGTCAGGGAGGCCAGGTGGAGGAAAAACAGGAGAGCGAACAGAGAACAGAGAGGGATAAGCACTCAGGAGGGATGGAGATAGAGCCCACCATGAAATGGAGACTTAGGAATATGGAGCTGAGACAGGGAGGCAGCGGGGGTGGGAGGGGGGGAACAGAGAGTTTATTTTTGGAAACGGGGAAGTTGCACACAGCAAAAAAACATATTGTCACACTGGCTGAAGCAAAAACACAAGTGCAACCTCCTGCGACAAATATAACCATATTCATCTACAAAATAAATAACCATATACGCTCATGTGCACAAATGTCTTTTTAATGTACTGTTGTCTTTCAAGTATAAAACTTTACTGACTCAAGGGTTTGTTATGCAAATGTTCACTTTAATATTTAAAGCGTTAATAAAATATTCACTAAAACACATCCAGTGCTTTCCATTTCATTTTTAACTTTGCTCGAATATGCCAGGGATCAAACCAAGTTCTGCCGCAGATATGACCATAAATCATCATGACTGCTTCAGCATCATCTCATGCAAATCCATCACGACACAGCGAAATCCATCAGGAGTAAGACTGAAAGACAGACTGTAATGACCTCAAAACCTACCACTGACTTGACAAGAGTGCTGACAGAAAATTAAATATCCTCCTTCACGATGGTAGCATCTAATACAGGGCTATTGTTTCATTTAATTCTAAAGATGTTCCGGTTCTTGTATCCACTCCTGCTGCTACCTCACACTGATATCTGCTTGTTGTCATGTGGTGAAAATGGGGATCGAGATGCAATCACAGCACAATGATCCATCGCCAGTGATTTGCCTCAAGCAGCGCAGTCTCCAACACCTCAGACTGAGTGGTAATGAATTTGCTCATTGTTTGCAAAAAGGATTAATCAAGAGGAAGTTGGTCCCATTACAGAGAGGTGTAACAGAGGCTCCCTCTTCACACAGACTTCACAGCCCAGATCTCCCTCAAGGTCATTTTCCCCGTCGCACCCAAGCACCATTTTTTCCCCACTTTGGCTTTTTAGGAAGCTAACAGAGAGAATCGATTTACACAGAGGGTGTGGTGACTGAAGGCAGACTGTGATAATGGACTTTCCCTCTGCTCGCGGATGATGAAAAGGCGTGCAAGGTTATAGGACGCACTTTTCTGAACTGCTGCAAGGTTATATGGACACAGATCACACATTTAATAGAATAACACCACCGTATGTTTTCATTCTGGTGGCAGCAGCAGCATTACACACTCTGACAGAGCCGGACTGTTAAAAGGTTCAGAAATCAATACTAAGACACCCTTCCCCACTTGAGTAAAGTGTTAAAGGTTTGAAGAGTCTATAATTCATTGGCATCTGGCTGCCAGTACATAGAGAGAGGAGATCTCAGCATTTTCTGAGAGGACTCAATCAGACTGCTCTGATTCACTCAAAACAAAAAAGATGAGTCGGCACAAGAGGTAAGAATCTGTCACATCTGACAATCTGACAGTGAGTTGGTGATAAGAGATTACTTCTGTTGAAATCATCAACACAGCATATTTCTAGTCACGGCTTTCCAAGAAATGAGGGTGTTGTCGAGACCTTCAATTGTTGTAGAGCTTCAGTATATTTTCATGGCAGGGTGAGACAGAATAGTTTGAAAGTTTAAAGCACTATGGACAAAGTTTCTCTTCTATTCCAAAGATTAATAACAACAAAACATTTCCTGTCACCAATCCCCTGAGGCTGCAGAGAAAAAATAAACTCCCTCCATGCCAAGATTTGAGTCTGATTGTTTTGTTCTTGGTGCATCTGACAAGTATTTAAATAAGATACTCTTATCAAGGACTTTATACGAAACAATCTCGCAGACAAACTGTGGGCATTTCTCCGTGAGCGGAGAGAACAACAAACCACGACAAAAAGAATTTCGATTAGAGGAGAAAAGCCACAACGATGTCAGGATGATGTGGGTAAAATCAGGAACTGGAAACTGAAGGTCGTTAATAATTCACCTCCAGCCTGCTATCAAATCTTCAGCTGTCAAAGAAATCCCTTTAATTTAGGCTCCAACTATCTATTTCATGATGAATTTGAAGTTGAGTTTAATGTAGGATACCAACATGTGTATACTTTTGCTAGCTACATCTGTCTTCATGATATAGCAAGATAAACATTGTGCACTGCAGTTGAATATGAACGCAGGGTTCATAACTGGCAGCGTATTGGAAAACTCCCAGGATGCCATGTGGCCCCTCAGTCGATGAAATGAATGTGCTGTCAGAAGCTTCCCTCAATAATGTATCTGGTATAACCGACAAACACAAAAGATACTAAAATATATTGTATTTTGATTTATATTTCACTGATTTCATGTGATCAGACACATTTGCCAGATCAATTTTCTGGAAGTTTCCTTTTCCAGATATGCAGATTCTGAAGTTTGGGCAGTGAGACAGAAGAAGACGAAGAAGGAGGAGAAGAAGAAGGAGAAGGAGGAGAAGAAGAAGGAGAAGGAGGAGAAGAAGAAGGAGAAGAGAGGAGGAGAAGAAGGAGGAGAAGAAGAAGGAGAAGGAGGAGAAGAAGAAGGAGAAGGAGAAGAAGAAGAAGAAGAAGAAGAAGAAGACTACACAACGCTTTATAGGTACTAAAACAATCCCAGAGTCCTTATTTACAGTGATGTCGTTGTCACTGTCATTGTACAGAATGTAGAGGTAACATAACACATCCAAGAAATTATGATTGTTCTCGTCACAGTATACTGATATACTGTATATAGATAATATACACACATTATGATACTTTGGTTTTCTGCGATATATAGTGTGATATGAAAATCTACACCAGATAACGTGAATAGCTCTATTTAGAAAAACGTTTTGTAGAGGAGTGAATTTTACCAAACAACCAAGGTCGACCCTGCTTCGTTTGATAAACTGTTGAAGAATGGTGGTTGGCTGTGCATGCAGAGTGGCCCAATTTAAAAATTATCATTTGATTGTGAAGCCAATTGTAACCGTTTTTTTGCATTATTTACCCATCTTAAAAATGTGAACATTAGAATATATTAATCTCTCTGACCACCTGGCTGAAAACCAAACCTGCTCAGTGGGCAGCTCACCTTCTCTCCAAGGGCCCTGAGGCTGTCCAGGAAGCGTGGCCAGAAGTCCTTGAAAAGTGGCCGGTCAATCTTCTTCAGACTGTCTTTGGTGCTGGCGTCCACACTAACATACAGCTGGGTAACTGGCACCAGGCTCCTGGAAATTAAAGAAAACACGGCGGAGAGATGAGGATAAGAATGACCCAATTTGAGAGAGAAAGGTAGTACAAAACCCACGGGGGCATTTGAAAACATTTGAAGAAAAGCAATATATACAAATATTTTACTTTAGTCTTTAGACTCTTAAGACTACAAGTGTATTTTATCATCTCTTTAATCAAGCTGTTGTACCTCTTCAGTGTGAGACAGAACAGAAAACATCTGCACTGAACACAGACCTGTCGCTCAGCTCCACTCAGTATATTTATCTTTTACAATGTTGGTACAATAATATACGCACAACAACATGAGGTCAAACACTCTCCAACGCAAATTTGTTGCATAGCCAGGTGAAAGCAAATTGAGAGAATGGAGAAGGAGAAGCTGTGGAAAAACTCAGAGTGCCTCTCATCAATAATGAATGAGAGGAGAGACATTAACTTATTTGTGTGTGTCTGCATTCTGACACAATCTGTGAGAGAAGCAGAAGGCTCCAGAGCAGAAGGACCAAAAAACTACTTAAACATGAAGGTCACTACCCTTTTATGTGTCTTTAGATAAGAGAGGCAATTATGTAAGGATGCAAAACTCCAAACCAGTAACTTAAATGAGCAATAAGACTTAAATCAAGTAGACACACCGTTTCTGGTGAATCTCCATCCCCCCCTTATCAAAGCAGAGCTGTAGGAGACACTCGATGAGCTGCTCAGCCGAACTGGCAGATAGAAAAAAAATGGCTGATGGCTAGTTGTCCTTGCCTTTGACCTACTCAGTGAGTATAAGACGTGTCAGCGTGTGACAGGAAAGTTAGCTGAGATATCGCCCATAATGTCAGTGTATGTCTTGATGACAACTTCCAAGGCTTCTGGATGGAGTGATGTCTGTAGATTTAAGAGTCAAAGGGCGGATAGAGAAGACAGACACCAGGATAAACATAGTGTTCATTTCTAAAAGGTTAAGGACATACAGCCTCTAGAGTCTACGTTGTTTGAGAAACCAGTAACTGTATACCAAAATTATATAGAAAGCATATTGATGACAAAGGATTTGCGAGAGTACAAAACAAATTTAGACTTTTGAGATATAGACGATATACTTGTCGTCAGTGTGCTACAACTACTACTGCTGCTTATAATCATAATAATATAAAGTTCTTTCTTTATGTGGAAGTGAATGACTGACTCAATAAAATGAAAGCCCATTAAAAATTTGATATATGAAACTATTGATCTTTTGAAAACAAGTAACCGGAGAAATTGCTGTTGTTGTTTTTCAGTGTGAGTTTTTGGGCGAGTTCCTATTTCACTCCACACTGTTTTTACTGTACTTATAATGGAAAAGGGCTCCATTTATTTTGTTATTTTCTACACAAAAGGGATGTCAGAGAGGTAACAGCTCAATGTTGCCCTGACAGCGTGCTGAATAGAAGCCATCATGCAGAGAATAATGACACTCTGAGGTCAATTCAGTGCTTTTCTTCCTCAGACACAAAACTTTTTTTATGTGTGTGTGTATTGTTGATCTGTTGCATGAAAGCCATCTGAGGTGTTACTGTCTTTCATGAATTTTTCATACAGTTTCTGTAGGTGCATGCCTCTAGGAACTGACCCCGTGTTGAACTCCTCTGTCAAAGAAACATCGATGCGGAACCTGAATACCCAAACTCTTCTAGCTGGGTTACGATATACAATGCGGCACTTCAGACTATCAGACAGGTAAACTTACAGACAGCAAAAGAATGGTTGTAGCGTCAGTGGCATCACCTACAGAACCTCACTTTTTGTGGAAAAACGTAAGATGATTCCTGATCACTTTAGAACAATAAGACCTCCTGTTGAACCAGCAGCAAGTGGTCATTAGAAAGGCTGCATGACCAGTAAGCAACACTGGTTTAAAGGGCCAGTTCACCCAACTTGTATAAAAAAATGTCTCCCTTTTCTTTTGTGGCATCTGGTCATGCCGACAGATTCAGTTAAATGTGCAAAAGTTCAGACATGTCTACACTGAAACTTGTGACTAGAGATAGGTGATGTGTATCTGACTGATAAATTATCTGCACAATATTGGGAAACTTGTATATTATTGACTATCAATTGGTGAAATTCTATCAATAAATAGAGCCATTAATATGGAGCCAAATTGCTTTCATCAACTAAACAAGAGCATTTGCAAACTCTGATACAGTCGGTGGCTGATGGCACCTTAAAATCTGGTTTGAGATCCACCAATAAATACAGAAGAGAAGAAGAAGAACACTCAGGTGTGAAATGCTCGTTTATCATAAGCAGGTAATTAGAACTACTTGTGCCAGCCTAATAAATTACTGTGATTTTGTTTATGCTGCTCACAGCTTTAAAAGTTTAATTTAGCTCAACAAAGTACTGCTGATTATTTATGTTCCGATACAATAAACAGCTCAACTTAACAGCATTGTAGCCTCCTTGTTAAGAACACACAGAGCACTTGTGGAGGCTGAACCTTTGATCCTTCCTGCTATGGAATAATCTACCTGCTTAGAGCCTAAGACACACTCACACTCCCTACTTTCCAATTCATCCTCTGAGACTTCAAAGAAAAGAGCTTGCGAATGGCAGTGAATAAAAATATACCGCTGAATCATATTTTGCCAAAACAGGCTGGCTGGAATGGATATTTTGAGAGCAGAGAAGAAATAGCAACATCCACACTCCTGTTTTGCCCGTACCTGATTTCCTGTGGAAACTGCGCATTGGTGACCAGGAAACTGGAGATGTGGTGGGAGTGGAGAAGGCGGATGAAAGTGTTGATTTCGGGGTACATGATTGGCTCCCCCACAAGGGAGAGTGCACAGTGTTTGACTGCCAAGCCCTCCTCGTATCTCTCGGGCTTCACTCCGGGGACACCTGGAGTGAGAAAGGTTGTGGAGTCAGCTCCACCTTTTGACTTAATCAGTGTCTCCCAACGATAAAATAAGGAGCCTAACATCTGGAAGCATAAATCAGAGCACCGCAAAGTTTAAGAGCACTGTGAGAGTGAACAGCGGGAGGTCAGACTTTGAAGTGAGGTCAAGCTGAGCAATTGCATACAACCCAAAAAGGCAGAAGCGAGACGTGTGGTGCTGCTGAAAAATGGAGAGAGGAGAAACAGTAAAAGTTTGAGCTTCGAGAGTTGGGCCCAAAGCCCAGTTCATCATCTCTCTTCCACTTCCCCCCTCTCTCTCTTCCAGTGGGTGGTCTTGGACTCTCCCTATGTTCAGTGAAGCAGAAGACTTCAGGGTGCTGTAAAAATATGCTCAGCGCAAGTTCCTGAGTATGAAGGATAACTGTTATAAAGTTTAAATAACTACAGCTAGAAGATCATTAAATACGAAAAAGGGAAAACAATTGAGTAACAGTTGAGAAGACAACCAAGAAGCATAAAACACGTAACGTGTGAGAAGAACAGCATGGTGGCTTCGGCAGTCCTTGACTCCGCCCGACTCCTGGCTTTGATAAAATAAAAGTTATACAAATATTCAATCCCCTGTAGAGTTTTAATGAAGAGGAAAATTAGCTTTAGAGACCAAAACCGTGTTTTGCACCAGGCTGTAAACACGATCAATTCTACTGTAAAGTTTGGCATTTCAATTATGGGGATTGACTCACTGTTGGAGCCTCAAGTGACCATTTGAGGAACTGCAGGAAATGTTTGTGGCACCTCTGCATCGGCTTCATTTTTCAGTCCCAGAGGTAACCGCTTCATCAAAACAGAGTTTAAACCTCAGCCTTAGGCATTAAATGTTGCAGTAAATAACACTGATTTCCTTTGCCGAGCAAAGTTAGATTAATGAAAAAAAAGCGCCTGGGACATTAAACCAACAAGGAGCAGAGCGATGAGGTGCATCTTCATTTGAATATGCACATCTTTTGGGATTTAGAGGGGGTGGGCAGGTAGAGAGTGTCAAGTAAACATGCAAGAAGCAATATATAAGCATATAAGCCTGCTTTCTGCCCACAGTATAAAGTATGGGATTTGATGGCGACAGGAAATAAACAAACAGTAAAAGCTTGAGGGGAAAAGTTTCACACTCTGTCACGGGGATTTAATGTGATATTACTGAAGCTACAGCAGCTGCCAGTTAATTTAAAAGTACATGCAGCGAATCTTAATCAAATAAGACTTTGGACTGTTGCCTTCATGAGCTTTATAAAAACAGTCTCTGAATTATTGATACATTTGCAAAGTTTTCTACGGATGACGCACAGAAAAATCAGCTGTTACTCTGTCATCTATCTTTCGAGGACAAATTACATCCTGCAACAGCTACAAAGACGTCAAACTTTCCCTCAGGAGAAATACCATTTAACTGTGTTCATAACAACCAGCTGAGGAGGACGGTGCAAGTGTGTTAAGACAAGTGTGAGAAACCTCATTAAAAGTATACATCTTTTGGTATTAGTGATGTGAAATCCCATTATATTCTAACCTCCCTGGAGGTCCTTTGGGAAGGTGAGGAGTGCTCCTTTCTGAAGTGGATCGCTCAGATACAAAGTCTGTCAGCGAGGACGTAGGGCGGTTTTACAAGCTGTGTAATGATCGTTAGGGAATTAGAATAGATTCAAGGGAATCAAAGACCTTTAGTGTCGTCTGATCTTCACCTGCATCACCTTTGGTTTGACACTGATACTCACAGAAGATGGTTTAGTCTTTATCCTCTAGTTTGATTAATTGTTCACCTCATAAATTTGCCCAAGATGTGCAATTCAGGAAACACATTTCACACATTTGTTTGGTGTCTACTCGATGCATTTACTTTTTAATACTAAACCAGGTCAAATGTGCTTGGATGGAAGGGTGTAGTGCAGAAGTACAGTATGCATGACTGACTGAGTGAGTCAATTCTAAAAATGTAAGTTTTGTGTTGTTGTAGCTAAAAGAATCACAGAGCAGAATATTTAATTTATGCATCGACTTAGCTGCTAAAGATTCCTTCTCATATGCAAATGTACTGCATGGTAAATTCTGTTGTTTTATAGTTTAAAATAATCCAATTAACAGTGTTATATTCCAAGTTTCTGTCTCAAGTCTTTACAGGTAGAAGGACCTGAGAGACAAAACTTAAGCCGGCACCGCATTTAAATGTTGACTAATAACTTCTCATTATAAACAGTTGATTGATGTTTAAAGCTGCTAATTGATGAGACCTTTTAAGCAGCACATCATCAGGTAGTCAGAGCAGAAACCAGCAGCTTAACCACACTGTGGGTTTTCACAGACATTGTCTGGATAGCTCATTGTGCTAGACGTCATAAAAATTTACCTCTGTTGATTGTAAATGGAGATGACGGCTGCCGAATGTGATTTTATAGTGCGACTGGAAAGAAAATTATGGATGAAAGTGATAATATAGTGCTCTGTGCTCTAGTTTGTTTCTAATTGGAGTTGCAAAGCTTTGCTGAAAATGTATGTTTTGTTATCTTATGCACAAAACAATGAAACTGTAATCATTTTTGCAACAATGTGGTTTTTTTTTTTCTTTAATGCTAAGTGAACTTAGAAGCAGCTTACTGTCAACATTAGCTTATGTGTGCTATTGTTCCATTATAATCACATCAGGAAATGACATCTTCTATGATGACACGCATTATGAAACATCGTGGATGACTGCTCTGAGAATGACATTAGCTATAAAAGTAGCCCTTTGAAGAAGATACGTCTCGAAAGCTTTTAGCATTTGGCATCTGTGTCATTTCCTGAGTACCACTGCTTCTCTGTTTTATAATGGGACCAGCAGTGGCTTTGAGGTTAGAGAGGCAGCCTTCTGACTGTGAGGTTGCAGAATCAAGACAGTCCTTATGAATATATAGGCTGGAGGTTCATTTATATGTCAGCTATGTAATCTTTTTTTACATCAGTGTACTGTAGGTACTGGCTTCTGGCTTCAGTTTGAGTTACGCAAAAAACAAAAGAAATAAACAATGAGATTAACTGAAAAGAAGACAAACTGAGATTGGATTTGAGAACAGTCTTTGGGTGTGTGTGTGTGTGTGTGTGTGTGTGTGAGTGTCTGTGCCGAAAGGGATCTGCAGGCTAAATTTGTTCCAAGTCTCGACGGGCTGCACAGCCAGAGTCATGTCACAGAAAACCAAGTGTTAACTATGCAGTGTAACCTGTTAAATAATGAACAGGGTGTAGTTTGGAGTGGGGCGATGCAAGAGCTTATTGCTGTACTTGCAACTGATGCTGCAGTGAAAGAAGCTCAAAAAACAAACAGTACTGAGGAGGACAAAACTATTTTGTGCCAATTGTTCATCTGTGATTCATTGTCTTCTCAAATATGGTGATGAAATATCTGTAACTTTCTGTAACAAGTCACAACACAAACATGCAGCTGAAGAAAAAAACATTTTGTGCTGGAATGATCAGTCAATTGACAAAAAAACTAGATCATCAGGTAAATGTATCAAATGTATCGAATCGAATAAATGTATCAATGTTACAGCTGCTGTGAGAAGTCGCTGATTTCCCTTGGGATAAATAAAGTATCTATCTATCTATCTATCTATCTATCTATCTATCTATCTATCTGATTCTCTATATTATATCATTTTAAGTTGAAAGTCTTTGGCTTTTGGACATGTGATCAGAGAAAGCAAGAAATGTGAACATCGCCTCATATTTTGGGAAACTGTGCCGGGCATATTTCACAATATTTTGCGAAGAGATTCATTTACAAATCTTTTAAGTGAAAAGCGTATTGATGCATAAATTTCCCCACATTATAAACAATCCATCAACAGTGAAGATCTTGTTTAAAACCTTTAAATCTATGGGGAACACAAGCCAACCAATACTTGTTTGCCTTGATAAATGTCTGATTAATGTGTCACCACCATGTTTTGACAACATTTATCAAAACCTCTTCAGGAAAATCTGCTTAGGGAGGACTGACAGGATGATCACTAAATTCAATTTTCACTGAGCTTTGGGCGTCCAACCAGCCATCCTCAGCCAATGCTGGAAGCCGCCAGAAAAATTAAGTCCTAAATGCCAATAGCATTAGCACAAGTAGCACAAATAGAGCCGGAAATGTGAGCACAGAGCTGATTCTTACACTATAAACCATAACATACTGCAATTCTAATTGAGTTCATTCTCTATAGAACCCTGAGTGCAGTTTAAAGGGATATTCCGGTGTAAATTTAATCCATGGTCTAACACACCGTCAAACTGTGTTAGACTCCCTCTCGAGAGATCAAGTTAGCAGACTGCTAATTTTACGGAGTTTTATCAACCTCAGAAACGACCGCACGACAACAATACACTGCAGTAAATGGATCCAAATATAAACCGCCACCAAAAAGCCACAAATAATGCTCAGAACAACACTAAACTTCAGCAACAGTACAAATAGGGTCTCAGTACATAGTCCAGGGCATCTAACCTCCGCTAGCTTAGCTGGATTTCTACTGAAAAGCTGACTAAATTTACCACTCTTCTGCAGCAGCTTCCTGTTGACGGGAAGTCCCGACGAGTCGATTACCGAGTGCAGTAGAGTTCCGCAGCTCATGGATGAAAATGTATGATTATGACTCCATGGAAAAGCAATCAAAGTTCATATGTGTCTTACCTGCCAGTTTATAACAGTTATTATCGAGAGCGGACAGGGAAAAGAACGGAATTGAGCATTTCTAACCGCACTCGGTAATCGTCACGTCGGGACTTCCCTGACCCGGAAGCTGATGGAGGAGAGTTGAAATCTGTTTTTAGCTTCACAATAGAAATCCAGCTAAGCTAGCGGAGGTTAGATGCCCCGGACTATGTGCTGAGACCCTATTTGTGCTGTTGCTGAAGTTTGGTGCTGTTCTGAGCATTATTTGTGGCTTTTTGGTGGCGATTTATATTTGGATCCATTTACTGCAGTGTATTGTTGTCGTGCGGTCGTTTCTGTGGTTGATAAAACTCCGTAAATTAGCGGTCTGCTAACTTGATCTCTCGAGAGGGAGTCTAACACAGTTTCACGGTGTGTTAGACCATGGATTAAACTTACACCGTAATATCCCTTTAAGCTCAAATGTTGTGAGTAAAAGTTTGGAGAAAATAAAAGTTTTGACAAATAATTCACAGTGCATGCACCAGATGGGGAAAGTTTGTGTGTGTGTTTATGATGAGAAGTGATTGATGAGGTAGCGTAGATAGGGCGTGGAGCAACAGCTGACAGAACATCAGTTATTTGATCTTCACTGTGCTTCATTACACAGGAGGTTACAAGAAGTCACGAGCAGTAAATTGAAGCTTGTAAAGAGGCAAAGTGTTCAGATGTGTGCTATAGAGTCTAATGTTTATTTTGACAAGGAATAAAATGTATGATGTGAACTCAACAGTGCAGCTGATGGATCGACAGTCTGCTGGAGAACGTTAAAGGAGGAGATGGAAAAGGAGAGAACAATCACGTCTCAGGTGAAACTATGAGTTGATTAATTGATCAGTAAAATCAAAGAATATCAGTTGACAACTTTTTTGAAAGTTGATTTATCATTTCAGTCATTTTTTTCTAGCAAAAATGTCAGAAATGTTCTGGTTCTAGCTTCTTAAATGTAAGGATTTGTCAGATATTCTATTTTCTAAACAACAGATTTATAGTATCGCCAACCTCTGAACTGTCGGATCATGTTCTGATGCTTCTCCAGGGAGTCCTGCAGGATTTTTTCCTGCAGGATCCATCTTCCAGCGCCACTCTGTGCCCACAGGATTGGTGTGATGTCTGTCAGTGGGGCACACAGATGAACAGGTAGGTAATAACAGCAGACACTTTGACTACACCACTTGTTTGCTGCCTACTGGAGCTCTTGACTGACAGATAGTATCACTCCAAGGCGTTACTTCGATTTAGATAGATTCAGGCCATTCGACTTGACACAAATAACAGTTATTTCACTGGATTGACAGGAGCATCCTTCTAACAATGTGACAAAATGTCAAGACCAAAACAAGTTTATTCACAAACTGAAAGTGGATAATGAAGGCTAATGCATATTTTCACACTACACAAACGTGGAGTGAATGAGTGCATCCTTCTGTAAAAGATCACACCTCCTTTAGGTGTTAATAACACCCTCTGACTCTGTAAGTGTGATGTCTAGGTGCAACAACAAATCCCGAGGGAATTACAAAACTGTCTGGTTTGTCGCATGCATATGCACGCACTCACTCCACACATGCTGGCCTCACACATCAAGTCTAATTCCACCTGTTGCGACAGAGAGAGGTGGATGGAGAGGGCAGCTGCAACAATACATCTCGGCCCCTGAAACTGCTTATTTCCTGTCATCCCACATTTCTGCCTTAAGAGACACTGGCATATCTGCGGTGACAGCGTGGCAGTTCTCCGCAGCACATTCTGACAGCGACCTTTCAGCGCTCAACACGGTCACCTTTTCAAATGGAACTTGAGGGGAGTGAACGGGCTCGTCTCGCGCTAATGTCGCGATGAATCAGTGTCCACCTTTAGGCCTCGCATTTACGCTGGCCGTTAGTCTTCCGCACGTAAATCAATTACTTGTTTGCCAAAGAGAAGTCGTCGCTCAGCGACAGCTGGACTAACTAGGTGAATAAGTAAGACGAGGAAGAGAAAGGTGAAGACAGCATCAGTTGTTTTTGTTTAACCAAGGTTGATGAGTTAGCAGAGGTACTTGGCCTTGTTTATTAATATGTCAAAAGATTCTGGCTTTATTCCTCAGGCACGTACCTCCAACAGAAGACACACTTGTTAGCACAGGCGAGGCTGGGGGTCGTCTCCATGCAGCGGTGGGACTCGATACCATAGAACGTGTGCTTGTAACAGCCTCCTCTCCCCCGCAACATAGACTAGCAATAAGACACAACAGCTTTATTGTGATTCATGCATTCAGTATTTCACAAACTCTCATGTTTTATTGAGAAGGGTAAGATCCGTTACCTTGGTCCATCGACACAACTTCACTCCCGAGTGACTTCCAATTAGTTTGTACCCTGCGCAGAACGAGACAGAACAACATGTGAGAGGAATTTTTTAATCCGTTAAACACTTCTCTGACCCAGAACAACGAGGCCACATTCAGCAGATAATCAATACATATACCAGTGGAGATAATATCTACTTTGACTGGTGCATTAACAAAAGCCCTGCTCAGCATTCACAGAGTCATCTTCGTTCACAGTCCCTCTGATAGGCCACTGAACATCTCCAATAAAGTGACTAATGGCAGCTCAAGGGCACGTCCACAGTGAGAAGGAGGGGATGGCGTTTCAAATTCCCCCTCAGCACAAAAGGAGGATAAAGTGTTTCAAATTCACTTTCTTCACAAGTCTGCCTCTCTATCCTCTTGAATTACCACCAGCCTAAAACCAGAAGCCACGAATGGTCACGTTTGGGTGAGTCCCTGCAGGTCTGTTCTGTAACAAACCCTCCTCTGTGATGTCTGTCAAAGAGAACACTTTTATCTTTGAATCATTTAACACTTAATCTGCTCAGTAAATAGCAGAACATGGGGATTGCTTCTGGGTGAATCGAGGAGGGCTCACTTTAAAGTCCCAATATTTTAAGGGGCTTTTATATTTAAGCTATGCAGCAGCAGAACCGCCTGACGTGGAATCCAGGTAGTGACGTTTTATTTGGGCCATTTTATGGGCTTTGATTTTAAATCCTTGTAGCTGAAATAGTTAAAACACAGCATGATTTGTGTCAGGGTGTGTATGAACTCCCTCTGCTTCCACAGATCTTAAAGGGATATTCTGGTGTAAGTCTAATCCATGGTCCAAATCACCGTGAAACTGTGTTAGACTCCCTCTCGAGAGATCAAGTTAGCAGACCGCTAATTTACGGAGTTTCAACCTCAGAAACGACTGCACGACAACAATACACTGCAGTAAATGGATCCAAATATAAACCGCCACCAAAAAGCCACAAATAATGCTCAGAACAGCACCAAACTTCAGCAACAGTACAAATAGCGTCTCAGCACATAGTCCGGGGCATCTAACCTCCGCTAGCTTAGCTGGATTTCTATTGTGAAGCTAAAAACAGATTTCAACTCTCCTCCATCAGCTTCCGGGTCGGGGAAGTCCCGACGCGACGATTACCGAGTGCGGTTAGAAACGCTCAATTCCGTTCTTTTCCCAGTCCGCTCTCGATAATAACTGTTATAAACTGGCAGGTAAGACACATATGAACTTTGATTGCTTTTCCATGGAGTCATAATCATACATTTTCATCCATGAGCCACGGAACTCTACTGCACTCGGTAATCGACTCGTCGGGACTTCCCGTCAACAGGAAGCTGCTGCAGAAGAGTGGTAAATTTAGTCAGCTTTTCAGTAGAAATCCAGCTAAGCTAGCGGAGGTTAGATGCCCCGGACTATGTGCTGAGACCCTATTTGTACTGTTGCTGAAGTTTGGTGCTGTTCTGAACATTATTTGTGGCTTTTTGGTGGCGGTTTATATTTGGATCCATTTACTGCAGTGTATTGTTGTCGTGCGGTCGTTTCTGAGGTTGATAAAACTCCGTAAATTTGCGGTCTGCTAACTTGATCTCTCGAGAGGAAGTCTAACACAGTTTCATGGTGATTTAGACCATGGATTAAATTTACACCGGAATATCCCTTTAATGTGATTCATTAAAGCTGTTTAGAGTTTATTTTCAGAGATGGCCAAAGGATGAAAATACAAATTATTTGATTAAGCACCTGAATGAAACGGCTTGACAATAATCAAGGATGTTTTTTGAGTTTCTTGATAACAATAACTGCACAAATACAGAATTGAGTGTCTTTTTTCTCAACTAATGTTTGTTTTACCTTTTTTCTTTAGGAGAAAAAACATGCTGACTAGCATCAAATTGTTTTTTCCACTTGAAAACACCTCGAGAGCACACGGCCTCCTTTAACCTCGAGCCTAGCAACTGCAAGATACATACAAATATATAATCCCAGGCCAACAAGACTGTGGAAATAACAGTAAGGAACTGGACCTGCAGGCAGTTTATTTAACTATTAATGATTTTAATGTAAGCAACATTTCCCCTCTTGTGTTTCCTAGGAAAATTGATTTCCAATGCCCTCACATCCTTTAATGTGTCACTGGAGAGGATGGAGCCAGAGTGAGTGGGAGGTGGATGGAGAGAAGAAAAGAAAGTCTGTTCCTTTCCCCCCCCTTTCTCTGTTATCGCTGCAAGAGTAGAATATGTGCTGTGAAATGTTACACTTTAACGTGTAATGCATCAAGGAAAAAAGACCAACAGCTTCACCAGGAGGGTGAACACCAATAAAGCCTGAAAGTGCTGATGTTCGTGGCCCTCATGCACAGGTGTTCATTACAGGCATGCGTTTGGAGACGTGTCATCAAAATCAAAAACAGATTGACAACGAATTCAAAGCCTGTTAATAAAACATCTGTTTCTTTGATTATATTAGTGACCACCTGCTTCTCTAACAACTCTTTAAAGATAAATTGCCACTAGATCTAATCAACCGAGGCTCACAGGTGGCCTGCCGCTACAAATAACTTCTAAAGAGGAACAAGTCTTTACCCACAGGGCCTCTAATTTGTAAAGCACAGATTCAGTGGTGCCCGAGCGATTTTGGTACAACACTATTGACAGTTCTGCAGACAATTTATACTTTGATTTGCGATATCCTGTCCTCTACTCTGAGCTCTGAGGGAAATAAAAATGAGCAAGGGGAGGATGTGAATAATCAAAGAGCTGGAAAATAAAGCCTAATTTGTTTGGACAGGTCTGCAGCATCCTGTATCAGGATCTCACAGGTACTAGATTTCCAACAATAAAACAAAGAGACACTTGGCAAAATAACATTTCAGTATTTCGACTGCACAATCTGAATATTCTGATGAGAAATTTTTAGAGCCCTGCTTTCCTGTAAATGCTTATGGACCTGGATATGACCTCATTTTTACCTCCTTACTCACACGTGTGCCAGCTCATAAATCATGTGGAAGAAAGAAAAACAAAAAAGCGTTCACCTTGGTTTATAGCTGACGAGATTCCTGTGGTCTAATCCATTACAGTGACTGTTTTTAAATGCATGTCTGCCCTCTACGTTTATTCTTTGCGAATGCATTTCTAAAGAAACAGATTTTGGGTACAGGTGTACAAGTTTTAAACATCATCTGTAGATTCTTGCGTGCAGCACTACGTTAAAACGTTCTTGGACGCGACACGAGAGTTTCAATCGGAAGAGTGACTTTTGCATCCGTGTCGTGCCAGAAAATGGCGGCGCAGAAAATACAGCGACCAAAAGACACAGTATCGTTAAAACAATGCCAAAACTTTCATCCTTCATTCTTTTATTGCAGATAAAACAAACTGTCCCCGGGGACCGACTTTTGCCAACACAATCACCATGAAATAGGTCACCATTTGGTCAAATAAAGTGAAGTCTTCCTCACAGAGTCCTATTTATAGACTGTTGTGTAAGCAAACAGTGGGGGGGGGGGTTTGGCTGAAAATGACTGGCCTGTGTTATACTTGTGAATGGACTAAAGAGAGGAGAGATTGTAAAATGTTTCAGGCTGCGCTAATGAGTCAACAACTGAGAGTCTCGGGCCTTATGAGAGGCAAACACCTACACAGAGAACATATGGATACACTACATGTAGCTTCATTTACCAAAACACAGATGCAATATCATAAATATTGAGCTTTACTCAGAGTTAAAGCATTCACATAGAGGCGAGAGTGACATGAATCTCACGCGGCACTTTTCTTAAAATATACATACAGTTTCACATCTCCTTAATCTAACGGAAAAAACAAACAAAAAATACTGGATTAAAAGTATTGTTGCCTGGGCATGCATGTGTAATCAGAGATTTGAGACTTCACTGAGGTTTCAGTGAGTAAATGTCTCATCCTCAAATCCAGCAGACATTTTCATCTAATGAAACAGGTATACAGTCCCTCCAGAAAAATGCGATTATGCGATTGCATAATTCAAATACGCCGCACTTTCGTCGCAGAAATTGCAGATTTTCGTGCAAAATATGCGGGGATTATGAAATCATGCAAGCCCCGCATATTTTGCACGGAAAACGGCAATATTTATTTTATTTAATTTATTTGCAAAAAAGTCACATATATCTCAGCAGAAAGTTGAAAAATGTTTGCTTCACTCAAGAGCAGCCATTTTCCCCTGTTGCCATGGAAACATTATGAAGTGACGTAATTACGTGACGTGAACATCATCAAAAAACTGCAAACCCCGCGATGATGCCTTGATGAAGCCCGCAAATCAGTCTCATTTGCCAACAAAAAAATCATACTAGTTTAAAAAACCTTACAGTTGTAAGTATATTAGTAGTATGTAAATGTACGGTACAGTAAGAGATGCACTTTGTGCATTGGAAGCACTTATTTTAACAGAAGATGTCTGTTTTGTACAGCTATCTCTTTAACAGGAAACACACTTTATTTTTTTATATTTTATTTATTCATATTTACAGAAGTTGTAGCATATTCCTTTTGTAAAGCTACAGAACTTGTTTGACTCATCAATGTTTTGTAAGTTTGAGCCATGTGTTTATTAAGGTCTGAAATAAAACAAGATGAGAACTTAAATATTCGCAGCATTTTCTGTGATGTAGTATGCTGCTCATCATAGGAAGTAATAAGAAATGACCCTTTACGTTAAGGTAGTAGCCTAGTGAGAACAGGGTGTTGGGGAATCACTTTTTTTCTCTTTTTCATCAAACCGCAGTTTTTGCAAGTTCCCGCAATTTCATCGCAAAAAAATGCATAAATATCTTGCATATTCCATCGCATTTTTTAAGAAAACGTGCCGCGCAATCAAGGATTTTTGCCCGCAACAATCACAAAAAAACTCCCGTGTTTTTCTGGAAGGACTGGGTATAAAAACATCTCTACAGGACGGATACAAGAGGAACTTTCTTCTCAGACAAGGTGACATCATGCAAGTTCAACTACAGGCTCTGGGTGATGAATTAAGAACTTTATGACACCGGCTAGGAGTGTTTGTGTGGGAGGAGAGAGGAGTGAAAGTCTTGGTACTGCACCCTGAGGACAGGTGGAGGCAGAGAGGCTAATTGGACTGCAATGCATCATTAGGTGCCATTAGACAACACACATTCACCGGCTCGACATTTCTCCTCATGGAGCACCTCAGATTAGCCTTCAAAATATAATATGTAACATTACCACATATTTAGGTACCTGACTTAAAGAGAGGGGACACCTCAATCAGTGACTCTGATCATGAAACTATACTTTTATGGAAAGAAAATCTAGATTGATTTCTCCGTTGGCAAGCTGTACATCCTTGTTAGCTTTACTGTGGAAATAAAAAAAAAACTGACATGACTCATAATTCATGTTTTAAAGTGAATTACAACTCTGCTGCCCTTGTGGAAAGAGCAAGGTTAAGGATATGCTGACAAGCAGCTGGTGTGCAAGGTCTGTAATGTGATTTTTTTGTTGCGGAGCAGTGCAGCTAGATAATATGAATATATTACTCAGTGACACTCAGCAGATGTTATTTTGGAAATGAATGCACAGTTTTGCATGCACAAGTCAAAGATTCATATCAACAAATTAAGCGCTCTCATTTATAGACCATATTGACAGCATGTTCATCCTCGTTTCTAATTTGTTTCATATAAACTTTGTAATTTAGAACTTTTATTACCATATTATCCTTTTCCTCACCTTGTTTTGTCAGCGCGTCTCTAAGGGCAGGGGTGATCATCTCTCTTCTTTCCCCTTCATCTTCAATCTTCCCCATTCCGTTCAGTTTGGATAGTTTCACCATCTGGCCGTCTCCTCGACTCTCATCTTTACTCTGCAGCAGACAGAAAAACCTCAGTTATTGTTTATAACCTTGCTGGTATCGATGAAGATCAGACTCTGTTGCTGTGTCGTGATCCATACATTCTGACATTAGCAAAAAAACCAAAACAACCAACATTGTTTCAGCCGACAATAAATTCAATTTATTCAAGAAACAAATAGACCAACCAGATGCCAATAAATCACTTAATAGACACGATAAGGCTGAAGGTGAAACAGATGGAAAAAATACAATGTGCATTTCTTCGACCAGACTCCAACAGCAGCAAACATCCAGATAAGCTTTAATGAATCTATTTTGAATGTGTCTTACCTGCTTGCCACATTTGATGCTGAACACTTAAAGGAACTAAGTTGAAAGTAAGAAATTCTAATGAGCTCCTCTAAGTGTCTGATGTTTGACAGGAGAGAAGATCAAGGATTATGATTCAGCGGTCCTCGCATGACTTTGTATGTGATATAACCATTAACCAGTGCGTGACAACTTCATTTGTCTAATACAGGACCATGTTCCTGTCGAGACAGCGGAAGGTAATGTTGGTTTAAGGCTCCTCAGGGGCCTTTTGAAACGCAACGAAAGGTAACACAAGAGTTATTTAGATTTATCCCAAAAGCTCTTTTTTTTATGTTGAAACGGCAGCAGCATTTTAAAGATTAGAAACTTCCCTCAAGCCAGGACTACTTCGTTGTGGAGTACAACATTTGTATGTAAATCTAAATATCTCAGAAATGTGCTGTTTACAGATACAACACTGGTGGATGGGAACAGGTAATACTTCCAGAGGAGCGTGATGGACGAGACGTCTCGGAGATTAACCATGTTAAGTGACAGCTCCACCCAATTATGGTGCTGCTGCCACTGCTTCAGCTGGTCTGTCGGGATCTATATGTCATCTTCTCAGCACTGCAGTGTTCATAAGGGGCTGATACTCTGTCAGCAAACATTGACGAATGTTTGTGTGTATATCTGAAGAAACGAGACAGTTCACTGGTTTCTGTGCAGCATGCTGGAGAGCTCTAAGTGCTACAGACATGCACCGCTGAGTCTAAGTAATGGTTCTGAGAAGACTGCTGAAATAAGATATGTGTTTAAGGCAAGTCAGTCTGATTTCCACTTGATTTAGAGAAGAGTAAATATCCACATATACCAAAAATCCATGGGTTGTTTTACACTCCCCAGTTCCATATTTTCCAAATGATTCCTCCTGGATCAGAGTGTTTAGACTCCAGAGAATGTGGACTTTCTTTCTGTTAGAAAGTTCTACATCTGCACTAACACAATGTTTTGGCTCAAGCTGTGAACAGAAAAACTTTAAAGTTGACACGGCGAACTTGTTAACTAACAGTTGGTCCAACACGATTGTTAACTTAAAGTGTTGTTTTTGGCCAAGAGATGACGGTTTCTTTCTTCCAGCTTCTGAGGGACACGCCTGCTGCTGAATGCTAAACGTTTAAGGGATTTTGTTATTGCCTGCTGCAGCAAATACAATTCTAATAGAACAGGGGCAAAACTATTTGAATATATTTGTTTGCTTGCATATCATCTGTAATTTTTCAGCTGAACAATTCTGACTTGTTTCTGCTTTTCTATGTTTTGTTTAACTGCAATGAACTACTTTGCTAAACGACGTCGTGCAGCTGCGACACACTACTCGTCGATTTCATCAAAATATCTTCAGGCGAAAAACAAAATGAACAAAACATATAGGTAACCTGCTTCTTGCATCCCACAAACATTGCAAAAATTAATACCGAGTATCACCGCAAAGAAACCAGGATCCAACATGTCTCCAACTATCTAGCAGCCCAAACTGCTCTGTTCATCTGAGGCCATGTGTGCCTACCATTACGAGGCACTGGCCCAGAGCATGGGACTCATGTGGTCCCTTGGATGAGCAGCTCCTTTGCTGAAAGGAGACCACTGTGAATAAGTAAGCCATCATGCTGTGTAATCCACCCACATCTTGTTCCAAGGTGGAAAAGGATTTTGAGACTTAAATTTGTCTCTGCAAATAATTCCACCTTACTTTAGCTGGTTTAAATGATGCTCTAAGCCATGCTCTACTCCAGTTATCATTTCTGGTGTGCAGTAACTCACACAAATAATCAATTTGCAAAAACACCAGCCACCCTGAGGTTCATTTATCGGGAGGATGTGGCTCAAAGAAGCTGTTCAGGTTTGCCAGATTTTTATACGGAGGGTGAAAACTCTGTGGCCTGCAATTTAAACCCTAAAAGGGGATAAGACTAGTTTGACACCGTCAGCCAGCACAAATGTCCACCTTCACTTACTGCATGCAAAATCCTGACAGCATACGCTACATGTAGCCGACAGTGCAACAATCTGTCCCTGCGGTGTTTGCGTGCAGCACCGGCGATTCATCTGGCCCCGGTCTCTGGTTCCCACAGCTCCGCATTCACCCTTCGCCCGAGAGCTCACAGACATCCAGTTATGCCCGGATGTGTCTGGACTAACGGAACTGGGACATCTCACAGCACCACGTTGTGCTCTGGAACCACGACGCGACATGGGGTTGATGCAGACGGACAGCACAGCGACAACACACAGTGCAAGCAGGTGATCGAGGGACAAACACAACGGTACATTTGGGACTGACAGCACAAGCGAGACGGGTGAAGAGGAAGCAGGGAAAGAAGATACAAGCACATAAATACGAGATGAAATGTACTGAAATCCTACATTTGAATGCATCAAAATGTATCCACAATCCTTTTATCATGAGGTGCTTGGAGATTCCCACCTCGACTGGACACTGAGCTGAAAAAAAATTAAAATCCAGCTAAAAAAAGCTGCTCAGCCACCAAGTTTAATGATGCGCTGGACACAAACACCGATCTGCTAACAGTCCCACAACATGAAAAACACAAAAAAAAAGCCTCCTTTGACAGAGTTTAGATGCCGGTGCAACATCTATTTGTGCACAATCAATTAGAAAAACAAAGACAGTGAAGCTTTACTGGAACTTGGCAGAAAACAAATAAAAACTACAGCCAACGACTGTTACTGACTCAGGTCTGGCAATATGAGCAAATCATGTCATCAGGTTTAGCAGCAGTCCACTCATCCTCAGTCCTGCCTGGCTACAAGCTCCACTGACATCAATACAGACATCCATCAGTGCCATTTTTAGCTCTACAGCCTGCTGCTTTTTACGGGTCGGCCTCAACAAACAGTCATGACGGCAAGAAGAACATTCAGGGTTGGGTGAGGTGACAGCCACTGACATTTAATTTCGGTAACTGTAAGATCAAAATCAACTGGAGACAGATGTTCATTTGAGTGTAATGGCTTTGAGAGCGTGAAATACCACCGCAAATGAAACTCATTAGTGGGTGAAAACAGCCCTAATCTCTGGACGGCTCAGTTCAATAACAGGCCGACGGATCGATACTGTGTTTGAAAACATTTTTCTTGTGTCAGTCTGGATATTCACACAAACACACCTCTGAAAACGATTCCTCTGTTAAATAACAACATTTCAACAATTACGCCAACGTGCTCTCTTGGACATCTTTTGGGAGTGACAACAAGTACCTGATTAATGTATTAAATCGATTAAAAGAAGATTAGTATGAGTAAATTGGTAAGTATTTTAATAATTTTCAAATCAGAAATTTCGACAGATTTGCTGGTTACAGCTTCTTTTTGTCATTTATTAGAGTAAATGGAGCGTTTTGGAGTGTTGGGAAAATAAAGACGTCATGTTGCGCTCTAGGAAATCGTGATGACGGCATTTCTCACAATGTTTTAAAACCGTCAGATGAAATGATAATAAAAATAATCGTTACTTGCAGCCCTACTCACCAGTGTATATAGGGAACAGAGCCTTGAGGTATGATACAAATTAGTACCAGTAAATGGAAATGTGCTGATGTTTACTGCATTTTCTAACGCAGCCCTCGGGGGTGATATAGTTGTGTAATAAAGATGAAAAAAAAACAAGAACGTTGGCAAAGAAATATGATCAAACATTGCCATCACCAGTAAGGAAATATACCATCACGTTAAGTATTTAATTTGAAAACTGATCAGCCTCAAAATCCAAACGACTTGAGATAAAAGAACACAGTAACATGAACATAGTTTGTTTTTCTGCATGTGTGTGACTGGTGTTCATAAATCACCTGGACATGATCTTGGAGGAATTCACTAAAACATCTACCGGCAACCTGCTGATTCAAAGCTCTTGAATACAGCCTCAGACAATCGGCGAGGTTTGGAGACAAACAGAGAGAGAAAATGTTATGAAATCTGTTAAATGTCTGTCCTGCTGGTGTGCACAGAGCATTAAAGCAAATCGCTCTGGAGGTGAAATGACAGTGTGGTGTTAAATGTCAGAGCTGTGGTTCATTCTGAGATCTGAGGTGTTTGCAACCGAGAGTCTCTGCCATCACCTAGTGGTCAAACGTGGCCAAAGTGTGCTTCCACCTGCAGTGATGATGAAATATTGTATCTCAAGCTCCTTTTTGAAAGCTGCAACATGACAGTGAATTATATTTAACCTTTATAACATGAGATTCAAAAAAAGAAAAAAACATCCAGTTTATAAAAAAAACATATCAACTTTGCGGTCGGCTCCACACTGAAAATTAGCCAGCTAACATATTCCTGTCAGGGGAATTTCCTTGTTCACACTTAATTTGCAGCTTGGCTAAATACTCGTCGTCTCTTGGCATTAGCACATTTTTAGTGTACAAACTAATTACATCTTGCACTGCCTGCTCTCTGTGACCAAATTATGCAAAAACACTAATTTGTTACCGCAGACACGCAGCAAAGTTGTCATCCTGACATCCAAGTGGGATGATACAATAACAATCATACTAAAATGCTACAAGAAAATTAGACTACATTCTGTTTAAAGTCTATGTCCATGTTTGCGTTTGGCTGTCACAAAAAAATAAACTGGAATATCCTCAGAGTGAAGAATGACAATGGGACCCCCACGGCTTTAGTCATAAACACTAAATAAAAACACTTTAAAAAGACGTCTGCCTCGTTCCACTGCGCTGAGCTTCCCAGAGTCCTCGAGTCATCAACTGATGCCTCTTCAACTTTCCAGCTGTGATTTAAAAACACGTCGATGTCGTGCTTACAAAGAGGCCTGTCCGAACCTCACAGAGACGACACACAATGTCCTGTAATATTCATATGACGTGAGACGGGACGAGCCGGGCGAGAACGTGTTGTTAAATCTGTGGTAGGCGTGGACACTCCCACTGCAATCCAGCACAACATTAAATCTGTCATGAACAAATTAAAAATAAACTGCAATATTATCTCTGGTATTCTCTGGAGTTACTGAAAAACACAAAAATGATTTTACAACTGTCCAAACAAAACAGAAGTCAACACGTTCATTGACTTGTCTCTTAAGAGCAGGGACACAACCAACACTGTGGGGGCGTGACTTTCAAATATAAAGTGTTAAATTCATAAAATGTTATGTTACTTTAACAGACTGATAACTATATACGACACAACATGCCGTCACATCTCTACCAAGGAGACACTCTATGAATGAAACCTTATCTCCAGTTATGGATCCCAGAAAAGTAAAGTAAATGTCACAGTGAATACCTCCCGGTCTTTTCCTTCCCTTAAACCCCTCGTGTTCACTTCATCGCTATATTCTTTACACTACAGTATATAAAGGAGACGGATAATGTTTCTGCCTTCTGATTTTTTTTCCTGCTTTCTTGACTCACTCGTTCCTCACAAGTCTGTGAGGTGGGCGTCTTCGCTCTTATGCAAGCCTCCGCTTCTCGCCTGCCGGGGGTCTGGTGTCTATCAACCCATCTGCCATTTCTTCTTCAATGACACCTCTTTTTTCTCCTCACTCAACACACTTCGATCAGACTAAGGTGGTGGAGGCTTTATGCCCCGATGGTGCCTGCTTATAGGCATCAACATGGAAATGCTCAAAATAAACCTGCTGGATGATGACTGGAGCTCCAGCTTAAAATAATTATACAGTCATTTAACTGTAATACTGTAAAGCGGGCTGTTAAATACTATATGTCTAACTTGTACAGTTTACATTTTGATTCTGAGGGGTCGCTGCGTTTTGAGGCCAATTTAAAGTACCAATTTTGTACCAAAGTGCAGAAATACTCTATTACAAACAAAAGTTATGTATTTTAACTTTTACTTACGTGCACCAGCAGTGAGAGTACTCATGCAGGATGGCATATTTCATTATATTGGATTGTTATAATTGATGCATTCGAGCTGATGAAGGAGGTTTATCTTCATCTATAATATCTTATAGGTTAAGATAAACATTATTAAGCTAAAACAGCAAAGGAGCTAGTAGCTAAAGTTGTCAAATAAAAGTAGTTTAGTAAAAAGTTTGATTTTTGCCTCTGAATTGTAGTGAAGTGGAAGTTTAAAGTAGGAAAAAAAGTCAAAGTACAAAGACTCCAAACTTTACTTTGGTGCAATATTACGAGTAAAAGTCACTCGTATCAGAATCTGACCTTTGCTTTCTTGACGCTGTTCATGATGTTGCCCAGATCCTCCACGTCGACCACTGAAGCAGACTTCTCCTCATCCTGCGGACCAGACTCCTCGTCATCGCTGCTGGACTCGATCAGCTCCTCCTGAAACCAGAACAAACAGAATCAGAAACATCAAAATAAGGTTAAACAAGCTCAAGGACAAATGTAAATGATCCTCCAGCGTGGAGAGACTCACATATGTCCCATCACATAACCAATTAAAAACCTGTGACGCCTGACATGATTAAGTAAGGGAGCCCATATGGAACACATTTATTGCACGCTGTCGTCTCCTCCTGGGCTGCCTGATTAAATAACAAAAGCCATGTGCATGTTTATGGTCTTTTAGAGGATTTATCACAATGCAGTGTTGAAGATTCCGACCACACACTCGGCGGCGGCAGGATAAAGTGTATGAGCGGCACTGTGGGAAGATAAATCACGATGATGATCCACTTCGCCACAGTTCTTCAGCAGCTCCTGGTTCCGGCTGAATGTCACCTCAGCTGAGTGCAGCGAGTGTTGAGGACAGAGGGGAAGAAGTCTCAGCTAGATTTGGCTCTGAGGTGCCTGCTGCCATGACAACTGGTCATCCGTGTGTGCAGCGATGCGTATGAATGCTGTTTTGACGTGACGACAGTGTTGACAGTGATGACAAATTTCATGTAAGCTGTGCAGGACATTTATAACACCGTGCTTACTATTGAAATTACACAACATCGGTGCTGCTAAATCAGAAGCTGATACAGAGAGTAACACTCGTCTTGACGTTCATCACGTTGTTGAAAGTGCAGCAGGAGGCTGTTGGCCCATTCAGACTACTGAAGCCTGCTGGGATGTTGTGTGTTTGACCTTGTAATGTTGAAAGATGACATCATACGGGACATTTTCTTTATTAGACATCAGCTACACTTTCTCTGCTGTTCTTACTCTTATCTTAACCATCTGCTCGCTTGTATTCTGGGTCAAAGGACAGAAGATGGAGTCTATATAACAGATTTAAACTATTAGTTCTACTATACTTCAATGAGACAGATTGATTTGATGGTACATAGTAAATTAATTTGTTCAAAGGCTGAAGAACATGGTTGAGTTTTTTTGTTTTGTGTTTTATTACAGAGCCACTCGGACTTACCATACAAATACTGTCTGTTATGACAGAGTTTAAACTACTATAATTGATCATTTAAAAAGGTAAAGCAAAGGCATGTTCAGCCTCTTTTTATTCAATAGTAAACACTCTCTTATAAGACTGTAAATACTGTATTTGATCACATTTATAATCTTAGGCAGAAGCCAGAGAGTTTTTTTAAATTGGCTTTTTGTTCAAGAAAATGATGGACTAACAACTGACATCCTCAGTCAGAAGGCTGTTAGAGGGAACGGTAGGCAGACTGCTACATCACCAGGTATGTGATGTAGCAGTCTGGATCTTTAACACACTGTGTTTTCGTTTGTTTACTTCATTTAAAGAAGGGACAATGCACAGAAACTGACATGAACAGCAGAATCTATCATGAGTCTGACTAGAATCACTGCCTTGATATTGTGTGTCTTTAACTTCAGGCCGTTTAGATCCATGTAAATTCAGTAAAAGGTGGTTACTGCAGACACAGACACTGTGTGTTAGTTCAGTAAATCCAGATCAGCAGAGCTACTTTCATGAAGGGAGATATGATCCATAACAGGTAACAGACAGGTGACCAGATTTGTAGCCCCCAATTATAAAGAAAACAACATTGTCATTGTCAGAACTCTGCTCCAGGGGCAGATAGGCATTCATTTTGCTCAAGGGCACTTCAGCAAAGTGAGCTCACCCCTTATATTTTGCTTGAGGAAATCTTTTTAACTGCCAAGTCAGCCGACTGCCCCAAAAATAAAAGTGTTCAGTGTGTCATTAAAAACACATCAGTGAAATAAACTCTGTTCTTCTGTCTTTACCTCAGAGCCGTTATTCTTCAGCGCTGCCTTCTCCTCCTCCTCCTCCTCCTCCTCCTGTGTGTCTCTCCTCTTGCTCTTACAGGAGCCTCCAGTCTTGCAGTTCCCACTGCAGCTCTTCTTCTCTCCCTTGGCCAGAGCCTGGAGGCGGTTCAGGAACTTGACCTTCCATGCCAGGAAGTCCGCCTGGACGCTGCCATTACGGCTCTTCACCACATTGCAGTCGCCCTCTCCCCTGGTCATGACTCGCATGCCGCTCAGCATCCACAGCCACTTGTCCACGTTTTTACCCACCTGGTGATGCAAAAAGGCAAAGTGAGTCAAAACGATTTAAACAAATAAATTCTGGCTGGTCTTGAGTTTTGACATTTTTGGACCTGGAATACATTTCCCACCACATTTTTACGTTTTAGATAATCCTTGAATATCTAAAGCATATTATCAAGCATCATTATTCACATTAGGGATGCACATTTTTCATTTTTTTTATGACCCATAACCGACGCTCATTAACCGATTAATAACCGTTATTACACGGCTCTTCTTAATGCTGCTAAGCATATTTGACCATCGTCAAGGAAAGTGGCCTTTTTGCTTCTGACTCGTGTATTTCGTATCACTCCGCGCTCTAAAATCTTTGCTCCGCATGTAGTCCCGGTCACTTGTCACCGCAGCGTCTTCGGTTGCTAAGCGACGTCAGCTGATCTGTAGTCTACTTCATATGGGAAAAAGCTACTCCTATGCCACTAGTATGGATGAGTTTCACATTCACTTTAATATTTTTGGTGAATACGGTGATTTCGAGTCTCGGCAAAAGGCTGAGTTGTCATCAAAGGTCAAGAAAAGAAGAAGAGGAAAGCAGCAAAACGGCATTGGTTTGGCGAACCATTTCTCTGCTGAAAAACACTGTGAACACCTGAACGGTAACAAATAAATTATAAAAAGACATACTGTGTGACTTTTCTTTTTTCGTGTTGGCAAGTAGCCGTGTAATAAGCGGGATAATGTATAGAACGTCATTATGGGGAAAATAAGTCCCTGCAGGTTCGGCTGCATTGTACTGGTACTGCTTGAATATTTTAGTGCTGTACCGCATAGTTTGCAAATAACCTCATCTCTTTTTTGGTCGAAATTGTCCCACACAGAACTTCTTTTTGCTGTGAAGTGGGCTGTGGCGGAAAGCACATAAAGGCACGTGTTGCACGTGTGGCACGCGTCGACACGCTCCCATGAGTTGATTGACAAGTAGCTAAAATTTTTTTTACCGATAGTATTAATCGGTCAAAGTTCCTGTTATCGGTTAACCGTTAAACGGTTAACCATGTGCATCCCTAATTCACATAGAAGAATGTGGAAACCGTTTCTCACTGTGTTGTAGTGGCCAACATAGACAGAGTTGCCGAGACCAAACACTGCATATCTGAGGCCTTTGAGGTAGGTCTTCCCGTATCTGAAGTCAGTGGACGCCTCCTCCAACCACTTGCAGAACCACTCAGCGTTCTCTGTGGGCTGCCCGTCAGTGTAGGTGGCCACGAGGAACACACAGACGGACTTGTTGGAGCACTGAGCGGAGACATAAAAGAAGACAGGGAAACGATTACGTATAATTAAAGATTTCATTAAACACAACGATCCAAGACATTCTTTGATCCAAGACATCATTCAACGATATTAAAACATAGAGATGTGCTCGATTAGTCGTTTCATCATTTAATTTTACACATTTAATTACATATTCACATAAGCGTCAGGTAGATGAGTCGTTAGGAACATCTCTTATTAAACATTAACCATTCTCTGGAATAAGGGGAAAGAATTGTGTAATAATGTATTTCACCACACGGTGGAGCAGAACAGGGACAACAAAAACAACCGGAGTAAAAAACCTGCCCACCTATTTTAAGTCTGAGCCATATTACTTATGGCAGCCGTGTGATGAATGATGATTAAACTAACATTGATTCGGCCTCCAAGAATCAGATTTCATGCAACAGACAGCAGAAAATCAATAAAGATTAAACCAAAAGTAAGCCGACATTGTGTCCTTGACCTCGTCTCAACAAACAGAAAACTGCAACGTGTTCAAACACATCGCGTCTTCTTGATTGATGGCTGGTCAGTTTCTGGTGTCTGCTATCATTTCCCCTTGCGGAGATTTTCCTTCATTGAAAACTTTATCACGGTCCCATAGAGCAAAAAAGACATTTTCTTTCCAGCGGTGTAGCAGCCAACCAATATCCTATTCCTCTCTTGATGCACCGTCTGTGCCTGTGCCCACAAAATAACAAGGGAGCGCTGATGAAAATAATCCATCTCTCTTCAGCTGAGCAGGATTTGTGTCCTCTGTGACAGCCGTTTGAAGAAAGGCTGAGCTGGAACATTACACAACGTGAGGCTTACTGTACAGCTTGTTGTCAAGCTTTTATAAAAAAAATTAAAAAAAACATTTGATTTATTTCACTTTGATTAATTTGGCTCTAATTAAGCCTCGCCGGTAAAGACACATCGCCGGGTCTTATGTGCTTGAAGTTACATTTTAACGATTTAATTAACACCCTGGAGCAACTTCTTAGTACAGTCTATACAGAGTGTTTATCCTCTTAACAGGGACGCCATAATTCACAGATGCATTAATTAGTCACTTCATGTTATATAATGCCAAATTCAAGGGTTATGCAGTAAGGAGCAGCTCTGTAAGCTGGCAGGAGTTTAGGTTCTAATTTAAGAGAGGTGACATCCTCAAGTTGAGGGCCATATGTTTCCAGATGCTGCCGTTTTCCTTATGCCATCTCTCTGCGCTTTAATAAACAAGGAATCCTCTTCTTCTTCCTCGTCTTACCTCATCAGCAAGCTGATCATCGGGATCGTAGTCTTTCATGTCAATCACCTCTGCTGGTATACCCAAAGTCTTCACCTCCTCGGACAGCTCTTGTGCAAAGCCCTAAACAAAAGAAGAGCCACAGTTGATGCTTGTTAGCCCTCTCAGAATGGCATGTTTACTTTGTGGGAGTTGCCGGTCTGTCTGGCCTTGGACTAATCAATTGTGACCTTTACTTTTGATTTGATCCATTTGTATTGTGATGAATTAAGTGTTTTTGTTCACATTTGGTTTTTGATTTGATCACATTTGGGAGGCCGCGCTCGCTGGCGTCATTACATAAACTGTTAACCTCATTTCTTTAGAATATCGTGAACCCTGTTGTTCCGTCTCCCCAGAGTTTACATCATGTTATTATAGCATCAAGTTGTTTATATCTTAACATCATAACCTAGTGAAGATGTGTAAGTGTTCAGTAATGATCTCTGTACCTTTGCTGTTCCAGTTTGTGAGCCGTAGAAGATTTTAACTCCTGACAGGTGAACCACAGTGTCTCGGTCATTGTTCTTCACAGCTCTGTACACCAACGTGCCGACGTCTTTGGAGAAGCTTTTCTAAAAAACATACAGGGGACGACAAATAAATGTCAGGCATTTTTGCACCCTGAGCTTCCTTTACCTACTAAGACAAAGATCTCAAATGTTTGGAAACAGGAGAAACTGATAACACAACATACCAACAACAACAACACACACTGGACAGGAATGAGCAAGTGATGTGATGATATGAGCAAGTAGAGAATTCACCTTCTTCAGCGCCACCTTCAGTGAGAACCAGATCCCAAAAACAAGTGCAGCAGCTGAATACAAGTACAGCCTGTTGTGCCATATCGACATGAAATAGCTCTCAGTGGTGCTGTAGGCATTCTGTGAGACTGGAGGCAGAAGAGACAAAGCATCACGTCCTCTGTTTACACATATAAATAAATAAATAATAATATGTTAGCTAGCTGCGTGTGTTTATGTCTGTTAATCCAACGCAGCAAGACAACAACATTCAGGTCAGCCACATCAAAAGGCGGATGACAGGTTAGCATGCTAAGAATGTTACTAACATTAGCTTAAACAATCACCTAAAGTTCGTTCCCAGATCCGTTAAAATGTGAAGTAAGCTCACCTTTAGTATCCGAGGAAGACACCCGACCTACGAAGAGCAAAACAACCACGAAGAAGCTCGACATGGCTGCAAATTGTGAGGTTATATTAAAGTACACAATACTCTGCAGCTGGTGCAGTGTGTGTCACCATGTTGTCTGGCCGCGGAGCATGCCGGGAAGCGTAGTTCTTAGTATAGTTGACGTTACGCTCGAGGCAGTCTTTCAAGTATCGTGGCAGAAATACAGAAAGACGACAAATACAATATATTTAATCTTTTGTAACGATCCCCCGAGACAGAACACCAAATTTCACGTCTGCCTTATTTTTAATTTTATTTAGAATTTCTTAACCGGAAGTATTGCCATGGCTACACGCTACCTGACGTTAACCTCTCGTTTAAGGACAGGGACGCGTTCACGTGACCAGTCAGCGTGTCGTATTCATTGGTTGCGTCCGGAATTCCATATTATACACTATACATACTCAATATGTGTACTATCGTTTAACATACTTTTGAGTGAATAACAGTAGTATACATCTTTTCTATGAAGACGATGGCTTTCGACTGCGATCAAGCCAGCTGTGGTTCGGGTTTGCTTGGTCAAATCTGCCGCACCTTTTTTTCAGTGCGCAAATGCTCTAACATTTACGGTAATCGTACTGAACCCGCTCTAACTGTGGGTCAGAGTGCAGTCTCACCTCTCCTTATCAGCTGTTACTTATTTACTTTCCATGACATTGAAATTGATTTTGACATTTCCTGATCGGAGCTGAGACGACATTACAGGGCGAAGAATCTCTCCAGTAAACGAGAATCTAAGGATCTTAAACTGTTAATCAGAGAGACATTGATTTGGTGAGTTGGGCTGTTGAAGAACAATTTACATATCCGGACAAATGGCTGCGAAAAATTCTGCTCTTTTTGAAAGTTTCCTGAGCTGCCATTTGTGTTCAGAGACTTTCAGAGATCCTGTGTCTCTGAGCTGCAACCACAGCTTCTGTTCAAGCTGCCTGCGAATATTCTGGGAACAAGCTAAAAACAAAAACTGTCCCATTTGTAAAAGGAAATCCTCAAAACAAGATCCAAATGTGAACTTTGCTCTGAAGGAACTGGCTGACTCCTTTGCTGAGAGACTGAACACTGGACCACCTGAGACAGAAAAAGGAAAGAAGCGGGTGGAGGTGAAAAAGAAGGTTGTGTGTGATAAACACCCAGAAGTCTCTTACTTGTTCTGTGAGGACGAGCAGAGAGCTGTGTGTCCTGTCTGTGAGTTTTCTCTCCACCAGAGTCACAAGGTGGTTCCTGTAGAACAAGCAGTCAGTGAGCTGAAGGAGCAGCTGAAATCTGACTTAAAGTCTCTACAGGACAAGAGGAACACATACAAACAAGTGGAGAAAACATACAATGAAGTGGCTGAACACTCCAAGAAGCAGCTGTTGTCCACAGAGAGGCAGATCAGAGCAGAGTTCAACAAGCTCCACCAGTTCCTGAAAGAGGAAGAGGAGTCCAGACTGGCAGCTCTGAGGGAGGAAGAGGAGCAGAAGGGGAAGACTGTCAGCAGAGAGATGAAGGTGATTGAGGAGCAGATCTCCTCTCTGTCAGACAGTATCTGTGCTGTTGAAGAAGAGCTGCAGAAACACAACGTGCCATTCCTCAGCAGCTATAAAGCCACTCAGACCAGAGCCAGAGTCCAGTGCTCACTGTCAGATCCACAGCTGGTCTCAGGAGCGCTGATAGATGTGGCCAAACACCTGGGCAACCTGTCCTTCAGAGTCTGGGAGAAGATGAAGGACCAGGTCCACTTCAGTCCTGTCGTTCTGGACCCAAACACTGCACATGGCTGTCTCTATCTGTCTGATGATCTGACCAATGTGAGACAGGGGGACACATGGCCGCAGCTTCCTGACAATCCAGAGAGAAACACTAAGTATGCCCATGTTTTTGGTTCTGAGGGCTTCAGCTCAGGGAAACACAGCTGGGAGGTGGAGGTGGGAGATCATCCTGACTGGCGTGTAGGTTTGGTTAAAGAGTCAGTTGACAGGAAGGGAGAGATATATGTTTCACCAGAATATGGAATCTGGTGTTCATGTCATCGTGATGGAAAATACACTAATGGTGCTGGAAAGACTGTCAGAGTGAAGAAGAGTCTCCAGAGGATCAGAGTCCAGCTGGACTATGACAGGGGGGAGGTGTCCTTCTACGACCCTGAAGACATGACTCACATCTGCACTCTCAGAGACACTTTCACTGAGAAACTCTTCCCATATTTCGGTATTGGAAAGGCTGGTGATGCTAAAACTGCTGATATCAAAATCTGTCATACTGATATTTCTCTGTGATGTTCAGGAATGTTAGGAATATTATTGCCTGTAGTGTGTGTGTGTTTCTTAAACACTGACCTTGTCACGACCTGTAGTCGTCATGGGGACCAAAGCCCGGTCATAAAGAGGAGAACAAGGTGTCATTTCTCAGGTCCTGGTTCAGGTCAGGGGTAAGGTGTGAATTTAGGTTGGGTTAAGGTTAGTGTTACAGTACAAACACTGTTCATCAGCTTCTTCATTGTTTTTGTTCTTCAACATCTTCTGCAAATTTGATTCGGTGTCAAACGTCCTGACATGTTTTCTAACAGTTCTACAGTCTGACGTGAATCATTCAAAGTGTTTTTCATGTTGATTTGTTCTTTTTTTGAATCTCAGTTCCTCCCAATCAATGTTGTTAATCAGTGTAAGTTTATCAAAACTTTTTATTTTTTACTTACCACTTCCATTTGAGATTATGTCAATGTAATATTCTGTTATGTTGTTTCATGTTTACTAACATTGCTGATCTGTTGGCGGTGTCTCTTTAACAAAGTACAGTTTGATTCTCATAAAGATAACAGTTGATAAAGTTGTTCATGTCTGTTTCAAAGGTCGTGATAATGTGCTGAGGCTCTTATTTTACCTCTGTCAGTCACAATGTAGTGTAGTAACATCCTCTAATCATGTTCACTCTGGGGCCGTCGTTTTACTCAGAGGACACAAGAGATTTGATTGTTTCCTCATTCAGTCTTTAACGGATTAGTTTCGGGAGTGTTGCTGCAGACTGCCTCCTCCATGTTGTTTAACTCTGTATGATGATGAATTAAGTTGTATTTTGTCTTTAGGTTCATCCTGATTTTTACAGCTGGTGGATGGTACTTGGCAGAATGTGCCAGTTTGGCTTTTTGTTTTTTTGCTCTTGAGAAATGAAATATAACATTGCACATTTCAGTTGTCAGTGAGATTTATATGAAAGATCTTTTTATCATGTGAGCATCATTTTATGATAACTATCAGTGTAAACTGAGCTGAACATTATTGTATCTGATTCACACAGTCTGGTTTAGCAGTGAGGATTAGTGGTCCAGTTATAATGGAAAGACTTCTCTCTAATGTGACGCTGCAGGTGAAACTAAAGGGTCATCATCACCTGACTCACTGTTGAGTGAATGATTCTGCTAGTTGACACTAACGACTGTTAAAGACAGTCTATGAAATGTTTTCTTGGTACTAATTGTTTAAGTTGACATCAAAATTGATAACAGCTTAACATTAATTAAATGTCACCACATTCCACATGTCAGAATTGTTGATATTGAATTCTAAAGCAGTGTTTGCTTTAATCTTGATCTCAGACATGAATCTTTATTATTTCCCAGCAGCATTTATTTAATAATTCCTGAACATTCATTAAGATGCAGCTGCTGTTTGTTCCTGTGTGTTTATGTTAACTGTCCCAACAGCACGAGTCTGTGCTGGATGATCTTCAGGATTGATGCTGGATAACTGTGGACTCACTTTAAGTTGTGTTAAAAAAAAACTTGTATGTTTTCAACCTGCTTAGAAAATGTTCTAGTCAAGAGCAGTTCCAACATTTTCCCAGTTACTACGATCAATAAAAATACAATGTTTGTGAACACAGAAACTGAGTCACTTTTCTATTTAAATGATCGTTTTATTGATAACACCTTAACACATTGTCTTGAAGGAAATGGCTCGAATAACAGAAGGGAAGGAGTGTCCTCCTGAGCTGTTCACACTGATAGAAATTTTATTTGTATTTATTTGGTTCTATGTTTTGTTTTGTTTTTATAACAAGAACCAACATTTTATCAAAAACACTCATGTGACTGTGTGTTTGACTGCTGGAGTACTGGAGTGCGATAAAACAGCCATGGTGAACTTAGAAAAATATATACTAGAAACGGTTGATAAAAAATATTATTTTCTCTATAAAATATATATATTATTATATACAATCAGTCTAATTTGCTTTAACTGTTGAATGAATATGTTTAAATGTAGGTATTGCCAAACTTGTGCAATTATTGTGGCATTTATTTATTTAGTTAAATATTTTACTGTCAATTTCAGTTTGAGTCACCCAGTATTATAAAACAGCGAGTGTTTGTATCCCCTTATTGTAGGCTACTTGGAGAGACTACGTACATAGTTGAATCTAAATAAGATGAAGGATTCAGTGCAGAGTAGCCCCATCATTTGTTTTGCCCTGTGATTTTAACATTAATAAATAAATTACTCTGAAGTCTTGTATTCTTTATGAAGCTATGATTTGAAATACACTACTTTATTCAGATTTACTGACACATTAGGTGTATTTGCACAAAGTATCGGTATCGGAGCGGTATCACCGATACCAGCCTGAATTTTACTCAGTATCGGATCGGAAAGGAAATCGGTGGTATCAAACATCACTAGTTTCTACTTCCTGTTCTGAGTGAAGTGCTATGTAAACCTTTTATCCATGTAGTGCTGTTTGAATACATCAATTGAATGTTTACCTTTTTATATTCTATTTATTGTGAATATATTTAATATACAATCAATATTTTTCATTAGAAATGTATACAGCACTTTGGCTATTTCAAACATGAATCATCATGCTGATTATTTTTACTAAATCATGTAAACAGTATTTATAAAACTTGCATTTTATTTTGTACATCAGCACCTCAAGTGGACAGTTGCCTTAAAATCTGTTAATAGGTCACAAAGCACCATCTGCTGGTGAGAACACGAAATGTCAGCTGTCATTTATTTACTTTCCATGAAAGTGAAACTGATTTTGACATTTCCTGATCGGAGCTGAGACGACATTACAGGGCGAAGAATCTCTCCAATAAACAGGAATCACAAGGATCTTAAACTGTTAATCAGAGAGACATTGATTTGGTGAGTCGTGCTGTTGAAGAATAATTCACATATCTGAACAAATGGCTGAGAAAATTGCTGTTTTTGAAAGTTATCCTGAGCTGCCATGTGTGTTCAGAGACTTTCAGAGATCCTGTGTCTCTGAGCTGCAACCACAGCTTCTGTTCAAGCTGCCTGAACAAATTCTGGGAACAAGCTAAAAACAAAAACTGTCCCATTTGTAAAAGGAAATCCTCAAAAGAAGATCCACGAGTGAACTTTACTCTGAAGGAACTGGCTGACTCCTTTGCTGAGAGACTGAACACTGGACCACCTGAGACAGAAAAAGGAGAGAAGCAGGTGGAGGTGAAAGAGGAGGTCGTGTGTGATAAACACCCAGAAGTCTCTTACTTGTTCTGTGAGGACGAGCAGAGAGCTGTGTGTCCTGTCTGTGAGTTTTCTCTCCACCAGAGTCACAAGGTGGTTCCTGTAGAACAAGCAGTCAGTGAGCTGAAGGAGCAGCTGAAATCTGACTTAAAGTCTCTACAGGACAAGAGGAACACATACAAACAAGTGGAGAAAACATACAATGAAGTGATTCAACACTCCAAGAAGCAGCTGTTGTCCACAGAGAGGCAGATCAGAGCAGAGTTCAACAAGCTCCACCAGTTCCTGAAAGAGGAAGAGGAGTCCAGACTGGCAGCTCTGAGGGAGGAAGAGGAGCAGAAGGGGAAGACTGTCAGCAGAGAGATGAAGGTGATTGAGGAGCAGATCTCCTCTCTGTCAGACAGTATCTGTGCTGTTGAAGAAGAGCTGCAGAAACACAACGTGCCATTCCTCAGCAGCTATAAAGCCACTCAGACCAGAGCCAGAGTCCAGTGCTCACTGTCAGATCCACAGCTGGTCTCAGGAGCGCTGATAGATGTGGCCAAACACCTGGGCAACCTGTCCTTCAGAGTCTGGGAGAAGATGAAGGACCAGGTCCACTTCAGTCCTGTCATTCTGGACCCAAACACTGCACATGGCTGGCTCCATCTGTCTGATGATCTGACCAGTGTGAGACGGGGGGACACAAAGCAGCAGCTTCCTGACAATCCAGAGAGAAACACTAAGTATAACATTGTTTTTGGTTCTGAGGGCTTCAGCTCAGGGAAACACAGCTGGGAGGTGGAGGTGGGAGATCATCCTGACTGGATTGTAGGTTTGGTTAAAGAGTCAGTTGACAGGAAGGGAAAGATACCTGCTTCACCAGAATATGGAATCTGGTGTTTGAAGCATCGTGATGGAAAATACACTGATGGTGCTGGTGAGACTGTCAGAGTGAAGAAGAGTCTCCAGAGGATCAGAGTCCAGCTGGACTATGACAGGGGGGAGGTGTCCTTCTACGACCCTGAAGACATGACTCACATCTACACTTACAGAGACACTTTCACTGAGAAACTCTTCCCATATTTTGGATATTGGAAAGGCTGGTGATGCTAAAACTGCTGATATCCAAATCTGTCAGGCTGATATTTCTCTGTGATGTTCAGGAATGATAGGAATATTATTGTCTGTAGTGTGTGTGTGTGTGTGTGTGTGTGTGTGTGTGTTTCTTAAACACTGACCTTGTCACGACCTGTAGTCGTCATGGGGACCAAAGCCCGGTCATAAAGAGGCGAACAAGGTGCCATTTCTCAGGTCCTGGTTCAGGTCAGGGGTAAGGTGTGAATTTAGGTTGGGTTAAGGTTAGTGTTACAGTACAAACACTGTTCATCAGCTTCTTCATTGTTTTTGTTCTTCAACATCTTCTGCAGATTTGATTTGGTGTCAAAGGTCCTGAAATGTTTTCTAACTGTTCTACAGTCTGACGTGAATCATTCAAAGTGTTTTTCATGTTGGTTTGGTTCTTTTTTTTGAATCTCAGTTCCTCCCAATCAATGTTGTTAATCAATGTTAGTTTATCAAAACTTTTTATTTTTTACTTACCACTTCTATTTGAGATCATTTCAATGTAATATTCTGTTATGTTGTTTTATGTTCACTAACATTGCTGATCTGTTGGCGGTGTCTCTTTAACAAAGTACAGTTTGATTCTCATAAAGATAACAGTTGATAAAGTTGTTCATGTCTGTTTCTAAGGTCATGATAAAGTGCTGAGGCTCTTGTTTTACGTCTGTCAGTCACAATGTAGTGTATCAACATACTCTAATCATGTTCACTCTGGGGCCGTCGTTTTACTCAGAGGACACAAGAGATTTGATTATTTCCTGATTCAGTCTTTAACGGATTAGTTTTGGGAGTGTTGCTGCAGACTGCCTCCTCCATGTTGTTTAACTCTGTATGATGATGAATTAAGTTGTATTTTGTCTTTAGGTTCATCCTGATTTTTACAGCTGGTGGATGGTACTTGGCAGAATGTGCCAGTTTGGCTTTTTGTTTTTTTGCTCTTGAGAAATAAAATATAACATTGCACATTTCAGTTGTCAGTGAGATTTATATGAAAGATGTTTTTATCATGTGAGCATCATTTTATGATAACTATCAGTGTAAACTGAGCTGAACATTATTGTATCTAATTCACACAGTCTGGTTTAGCAGTGAGGATTAGTGGTCCAGTTATAATGGAAAGACTTCTCTCTAATGTGACGCTGCAGGTGAAACTAAAGGGTCATCATCACCTGACTCACTGTTGAGTGAATGATTCTGCTAGTTGACACTAACGACTGTTAAAGACAGTCTATGAAATGTTTTCTTGGTACTAATTGTTTAAGTTGACATCAAAATTGATTACAGCTTAACATTAATTAAATGTCACCACATTCCACATGTCAGAATTGTTGATATTGAATTCTAAAGCAGTGTTTGCTTTAATCTTGATCTCAAACATTAATCTTTATTATTTCCCAGCAGCATTTATTTAATAATTCCTGAACATTCATTAAGGTGCAGCTGCTGTTTGTTCCTGTGTGTTTATGTTAACTGTCCCAACAGCACGAGTCTGTGCTGGATGATCTTCAGGATTGATGCTGGATAACTGTGGATTCACTTTAAGTTGTGTTAAAAAAAAAACTTGTATGTTTTCAACCTGCTTAGAAAATGTTCTAGTCAAGAGCAGTTCCAACATTTTCCCAGTAACTACGATCAATAAAAATACAATGTTTGTGAACACAGAAACTGAGTCACTTTTCTATTTAAATGATCGTTTTATTGATAACACCTTAACACATTGTCTTGAAGGAAATGGCTCGAATCACAGAGGGGAAGGAGTGTCCTCCTGAGCTGTTCACACTGATAGAAATTTTATTTGTATTTATTTGGTTCTTTGTTTTGTTTTTCTAACAAGAACCAACATTTTATCAAGAACACTCATGTGACTGTGTGTGTTTGACTGCTGGAGTACAAGAAGTTTAAAAGCCTGCAAAGGAATAGGAGAGGTTTCTACTTCTTGTTCTGAGTGAAGTGCTATGTTAACCTTTTATCCATGTAGTGCTGTTTGAATACATCAATCGAACATTAACCATTTTATATGTATTGTGAATATATTTAATCTACAATCAATGTACTCTATTAGAAATGTATACAGCCCTTTGGCTTCATCATACATTTCATACATGAATCATCATGGTGAATATTTCCTAAATCATGTAAACAGTATTTATAAAACTTGCATTTTATTTTGTACATCAGCACCTCAAGTGGACAGTTACCTTAATCTGGAATTAGACCCTATCGCATATATCGATATAGTTCAAATTTGCGCTGTGATCCTTGCTCCAGACGAGCCGCTGACCCGGAGCTCTCTGCACTGCTCCCCGCGCCCCTCCTCTTTCATGCACAGAGAGGGGAGGGGCTGGAACAGACACTCCGACACTCTTCAACAAACAATTGTTGCCACGCACTTTGGCCTTGATGCCCCGTGGGAAAAAAAATCATCGTACGGCCTCAGTGGCCTCTGTGCCCCTGGCCCGGTCAGTGTAGCGAGCTTGCCTTCAATTACAGCCACCTGAGTGCACAGTAGTCACTCACAGTAACTCCAGTGAGTCCGCGGTTCGCGCAGGTGGAGCCTCATTATCACGATGATCTCACGTGAAAGCCTCTCAAACAGCAGCAGCGTCTCAAAACAGAAGAGCGAAACTTTACAGCACAGGTGCGCAAGCGAGCTCAGCCGGTTTGATATGATACGTAACTGACTTATGTGGTAGGATTTAGTCCGGTAAAGTTGGAAATATATTCACAGATTCCCGGATCAAAAACTCATAAGTGAAATCCTTGTTGAAACACAAACTGACGGCTCTTTCCTACCGTAGTACGATAGACAACGAGCTACAGCCGTATGTTAATCAAAACGAGCGGCTGGACATTAACTCTGGTCTCTATGGTCAGCCGTCTGTGAGACGAGGGCGCAGGGACCGTCTACAAAGTGCAACACCGAAAAGAGATACTACAAAAAATATTATTCACAGTGTAGTGTCACCAAAATCACTCCACACATCAGTGGTCTCCTGCTGCTTATTCTACAATTTTTTTTTTTGTTTGGGAAAAAATGTGCTTTGCCATAATTTTGGGGAATTTCTATTGGGAGAAATATTCAATAAAAATAATATTCAGTGTAGTGTCACAAAACTCACCTCACTCTAACCCTACTTAGAAAAAAACTGTTTTCTAATGTAACATTTACTTGATATTGGTATTTAAAAATGTTTTAATACATAACCCATGTCTTATTATAAATTAGGATGTAATGGTATCAGTCTGAAAGGTAAATCAACAAATTTTACTTAGTGGTCTTTGTGCCCTGTCATGTGGCCTTGGTGCCCCTGAAAAAAAATAAAAAGTGAAGGCCAAATGGCCGTGCCCTAAAATGACAAAATACCCACCCACATGTCATATTTGGCTTTGACTTTGACTGAACATTTGTTCTCACTTTGCAATAAAATTATCGGGATATATATCGTATATCGATATTCAGCCTAAACATATCGGGATATGACTATTGGTCCATATCGCCCAGCCCTACCCTGGCAAAAGTTTTATTTGTTTTGTTTTTTGTTTAGTTTTTCTAACAAGAACCAACATTTTATCAAGAACACTCATGTGACTGTGTGTGTTTGACTGCTGGAGTACAAGAAGTTTAAAAGCCTGCAAAGGAATAGGAGAGGTTTCTACTTCTTGTTCTGAGTGAAGTGCTACGTTAACCTTTTATCCATGTAGTGCTGTTTGAATACATCAATCGAACATTTACCATTTTATATTTATTGTGAATATATTTAATCTACAATCAATGTACTCTATTAGAAATGTATACAGCCCTTTGGCTTTATCATACATTTCATACATGAATCATCATGGTGAATATTTCCTAAATCATGTAAACAGTATTTATAAAACTTGCATTTATTTTGTACATCAGCACCTCAAGTGGACAGTTGCCTTAAAATCTGTTAATAGGTCAACACATTGTCTTTAAGGAAATGTCGAATCACAGAGGGGAAGGAGTGTCCTCCTGAGCTGTTCACACTGATAGAAACTATATTTGTATTTATTTGGTTCTTTGTTTTGTTTTCTTTTTATAACAAGAACCAACATTTTATCAAAAACACTCATGTGACTGTGTGTTTGACTGCTGGAGTACTGGAGTGCGATAAAACAGCCATGATGAACTTAGAAAAATATATACTAGAAAAGGTTGATAAAAAATAATATGTTATCTATAAAATATATATGTTATTATTTACAATCAGTCTAATTTGCTTTAACTGTTAAATGAATATGTTTAAATGTAGGTATTGCCAAACTTGTGCAATTATTGTGGTATTTATTTATTTAATTAAATATTTTAATGGCAATTTCAATTTGAGTCACCCAGTATTATAAAACAGCGAGTGTTTGTATCCCCTTATTGTAGGCTATTTGGAGAGACTACGTACATAGTTGAATCTAAATAAGATTAAGGATTCAGTGCAGAGTAGCCCCATCATTTGTTTTGTCCTGTGATTTTAACATTAATAAATAAATTACTCTGAAGTCTTGTATTCTTTATGAAGCTATGATTTGAAATACACTACTTTTTTTAGATTTACTGACACATTAGGTGTATTTGCACAAAGTATCAGTATCGGAGCGGTATCACCGATACCAGCCTGAATTTTACTCAGTATCGGATCGGAAAGGAAATCGGTGGTATCGAACATCACTAGTTTCTACTTCTTGTTCTGAGTGAAGTGCTATGTAAACTTTTTTTCCATGTAGTGCTGTTTGAATACATCAATTGAATGTTTACCTTTTTATATTCTATTTATTGTGAATATATTTAATCTACAATCAATATTTTTCATCAGAAATGTATACAGCACTTTGGTTATTTCAAACATGAATCATCGTGCTGATTAATTTTACTAAATCATGTAAACAGTATTTATAAAACTTTTTATTTTGTACATCAGCACCTCAAGTGGACAGTTACCTTAAAATCAGTTAATAGATCACAAAGCACCATCTGCTGGTGAGAAAACGAAATGTCAGCTGTTAATTATTTACTTTCCATGAAAGTGAAACTGATTTTGACATTTCCTGATCGGAGCTGAGACGACATTACAGGGCGAAGAATCTCTCCAATAAACAGGAATCACAAGGATCTTAAACTGTTAATCAGAGAGACATTGATTTGGTGAGTCGTGCTGTTGAAGAATAATTCACATATCTGAACAAATGGCTGCGAAAAATTCTGCTCTTTTTGAAAGTTTCCTGAGCTGCCATGTGTGTTCAGAGACTTTCAGAGATCCTGTGTCTCTGAGCTGCAACCACAGCTTCTGTTCAAGCTGCCTGAACAAATTCTGGGAACAAGCTAAAAACAAAAACTGTCCCATTTGTAAAAGGAAATCCTCAAAAGATAATCCAGAAGTGAACTTTACTCTGAAGGAACTGGCTGACTCCTTTGCTGAGAGACTGAACACTGGAGCACCTGAGACAGAAAAAGGAGAGAAGCAGGTGGAGGTGAAAGAGGAGGTCGTGTGTGATAAACACCCAGAAGTCTCTTACTTGTTCTGTGAGGACGAGCAGAGAGCTGTGTGTCCTGTCTGTGAGTTTTCTCTCCACCAGAGTCACAAGGTGGTTCCTGTAGAACAAGCAGTCAGTGAGCTGAAGGAGCAGCTGAAATCTGACTTAAAGTCTCTACAGGACAAGAGGAACACATACAAACAAGTGGAGAAAACATACAATGAAGTGATTCAACACTCCAAGAAGCAGCTGTTGTCCACAGAGAGGCAGATCAGAGCAGAGTTCAACAAGCTCCACCAGTTCCTGAAAGAGGAAGAGGAGTCCAGACTGGCAGCTCTGAGGGAGGAAGAGGAGCAGAAGGGGAAGACTGTCAGCAGAGAGATGAAGGTGATTGAGGAGCAGATCTCCTCTCTGTCAGACAGTATCTGTGCTGTTGAAGAAGAGCTGCAGAAACACAACGTGCCATTCCTCAGCAGCTATAAAGCCACTCAGACCAGAGCCAGAGTCCAGTGCTCACTGTCAGATCCACAGCTGGTCTCAGGAGCGCTGATAGATGTGGCCAAACACCTGGGCAACCTGTCCTTCAGAGTCTGGGAGAAGATGAAGGACCAGGTCCACTTCAGTCCTGTCATTCTGGACCCAAACACTGCAGCATGGCTGGCTCCATCTGTCTGATGATCTGACCAGTGTGAGACTGGGGGACACATGGCAGCAGCTTCCTGACAATCCAGAGAGAAACACTAAGTATGCCACTGTTTTTGGTTCTGAGGGCTTCAGCTCAGGGAAACACAGCTGGGAGGTGGAGGTGGGAGATCATCCTGACTGGCGTGTAGGTTTGGTTAAAGAGTCAGTTGACAGGAAGGGAGAGATACGTGTTTCACCAAAATATGGAATCTGGTGTTTATTGCATGGTGATGGAAAATACACTAATGGTGCTGGTGAGACTGTCAGAGTGAAGAAGAGTCTCCAGAGGATCAGAGTCCAGCTGGACTATGACAGGGGGGAGGTGTCCTTCTACGACCCTGAAGACATGACTCACATCTGCACTCACAGAGACACTTTCACTGAGAAACTCTTCCCATATTTTGATATTGGAAAGGCTGGTGATGCTAAAACTGCTGATATCCAAATCTGTCAGACTGATATTTCCCTGTGATGTTCAGGAATGATAGGAATACTATTGTCTGTAGTGTGTGTGTGTGTGTGTGTGTGTGTGTGTGTGTCTGTGTGAGTGTGTGTGTGTGTGTGTGTGTGTGTGTGTGTGTGTGTCTCTTAAACACTGACCTTGTCATGACCTGTAGTCGTCATGGGGACCAAAGCTCGGTCATAAAGAGGAGAACAAGATGCCATTTCTCAGGTCCTGGTTCAGGTCAGTGGTAAGGTGTGAATTTAGGTTGTGTTAAGGTTAGTGTTACAGTACAAACACTGTTCATCAGCTTCTTCATTGTTTTTGTTCTTCAACATCTTCTGCAGATTTGATTTGGTGTCAAAGGTCCTGAAATGTTTTATAACTGTTCTACAGTCTGACGTGAATCATTCAAAGTGTTTTTCATGTTGGTTTGTTCTTTTTTTGAATCTCAGTTCCTCCCAATCAATGTTGTTAATCGATGTTAGTTTATCAAAACTTTTTATTTTTTACTTACCACTTCCATTTGAGATTATTTCAATTTAATATTCTGTTATGTTGTTTTATGTTCACTAACATTGCTGATCTGTTGGCGGTGTCTCTTTAACAAAGTACAGTTTGATTCTCATAAAGATAACAGTTGATAAAGTTGTTCATGTCTGTTTCTAAGGTCATGATAAAGTGCTGAGGCTCTTGTTTTACGTCTGTCAGTCACAATGTAGTGTATCAACATACTCTAATCATGTTCACTCTGGGGCCGTCGTTTTACTCAGAGGACACAAGAGATTTGATTATTTCCTGATTCAGTCTTTGACAGATTAGTTTTGGGAGTGTTGCTGCAGACTGCCTCCTCCATGTTGTTTAACTCTGTATGAAGATGAATTAAGTTGTATTTTGTCTTTAGGTTCATCCTGATTTTTACAGCTGGTGGATGGTACTTGGCAGAATGTGCCAGTCTGGCTTTTTGTTTTTTTGCTCTTGAGAAATAAAATATAACATTGCACATTTCAGTTGTCAGTGAGTGTTCAACTGGCCTTGTTTCAGTTCAGCATATTACATGGGTTTTGTTTACTGAGAGAAAAGACCAACTACGCCCAATTCCAAACTTAATGTCAGGAGGAGAACAAACACTAACAGTTGTCTTAAGTCGCTGTCATTTCTTCATCGTTCCCAATCCACATCAGTTCATTCAGAATCTCCTGTCGCTCACAATGTAACATTTTGGCAATAAGAGTTTTGGTGTTTTTATTCTGAGCAGGAGGTATTTTCTTTAATTAAGCAAACTCACAAACATTCATTCATTCATCAAGGCAGGAACTTCCTCTCTAATATTAATGTTCCCATCTTTGTTTTTAATGAGTAAGTATTTTGTAGTTAATGAGAAGGACTGAGGGTCAGTCAATGTCCCTCTCTCTCTCTCACACAGACAGACCGCAGTGTCACGGAAAATAGTAATAAAGCATTTAACTAATTGTACAATAAATAAAGGCATTAATATATTATTTATTGGTCTAAAAATAAACTAAATTACAACGTTTTCAATATCATTATTTAAGGAATTTGACAAAGTATTAGTCTAAAAGCACACAGTAAAAGTACTTCATATTATTCATGCAAGTAGTCTAGGAAGTACAAAGTTCAGCAGTATGTGAATCTTGGACTATTTATGTAAACAATGTTTTTTGGGGGTTCTCATGTTGTCCTTTACTTTAAAATCCGGAAGTATACAACGCGATACTTGCAGTTTATTATCGGGAATAATTACTGTAAAGGATATTATGTTTCACGGGTCTGATTGTGAGACTGCAGTCTGACCCACAGTCAGAGCGGCTGCATTACAATTACCGTAAACATTAGTTCATCTGCGCACTGAAAAAAAGGTGTGGCCAAGTGGACAGGTGAGTAGACACACAGTTTTACTATTATAGTTCATTTGTTAATACGTGGTAGTTGAGCGGAGTATCATTAATGTTTATGAGTGCTCACTCCCCTCTTGTGCTCACAGAAAGGAACTGCAGGATCAAAAGCGTGCTTGAACTTCCGGTAGATACTTTCAAAATACCAAAATCAGGACCAGGAAGTAATGGACATAAATGAATTGTTCTTTTCTCTCGTTTAAAGTCATGATTCTAAATGCGCTCACCTAAACCATTAACTCTGCCAAGCGTATAATAGTGCGCTACATGTTTGTGTAAGCTATTTTAAAATTAAAAAAGTTGTAGTGACGCACTTTTACAATACACTTCACACGGTTATTGTATTGTCGTTATTGTTATATGTTATTTTGAATCAGTCATTAATTAGTTTTCTATTGTTGTTGTTTTTTAAGATAATTCACCAAGTTATTTACAACTACTGAAGAAAAAAAAGCGGGAGCGGAACTGTTTTTGAACATCGTTTCACTGCGGATACATTTGAGTGACGTACTCGGCGCTCAGCGAAGGCGTTGTGAACTGTCAGCGCAGCTTGTTTGTTTTGAACGGAGCAGTCTGTCGCATTAAACTCAAACATGTCGATATTTACGCCAACAAATCAAATCCGGCTGACGAACGTGGCGGTGGTGCGGATAAAAAAAGGAGGGAAGCGGTTTGAAATCGCCTGCTACAAGAATAAAGTCATGAGCTGGAGATCAGGAGCGTGAGTAAAGTGATGTCAACACCCGCACTGAGTAACTGGTCTAACTCAGTAGTTACTTAAACATCGTGGTTATTATCTGTTTTAGTTAGTTAGCTGGTTTGTTTTGTAAAGGTCGTATTAAACATGTCAGTTAAATTCCTCTCGAAGCTTCTTTGGGAAACTACCGAGAACAAACATGTCTGAATCCAAACTGCTCGTGTTTTCTTCCAGAGAGAAAGACCTGGATGAGGTTTTACAGACCAGCTCAGTTTTCGTTAATGTATCCAAAGGACAGGTGGCAAAGAAGGATGACTTGACCAAAGCGTTTGGGACGGATGACCTGACAGAAATCTGTAAACAGGTACGACATGTTTTTTTCCTTCCCACCTCATTTTCACACCGTATCCTCTCCCACTTCCTCACCTTTTACCTGCTGTGTCCTTTTTTCTTTTTTTTTTCCTTTTTCGGACAGATCTTGGCTAAAGGAGAGCTCCAGGTGTCAGACAAGGAGAGGCAGAGTCAGATGGAGTCGATGTTCAGGGACATTGCGACGGTTGTGGCAGAGAAGTGTGTCAACCCGCAGACCAAGAGGCCGTATACAGTCAACCTCATTGAGCGGGCCATGAAGGACATCCACTACTCTGTCAAGACCGGCAAGAACACCAAACAGCAGGTCCGGAGACACAGGAGCTTTATTTGTTTGTTCTCATATGTAGAAGTTTATTTGAGTTGCCGTCCCACAAAGATCTGACTTGGAAGTGTGCATGAGAGTGTACAAAAACTGTCAGTTAAGTCCTCGCTAAATGCCCTGGCTTGTCGTTCGCAGGCTCTGGAAGTGATCCGGCAGCTGAAGGAGACCATGGAGATCCAGAGAGCCCACATGAGGCTGCGGTTGGTGCTGCCAGCCAAGGAGGCCAAGAGGCTGAAGGAGAAGCTGAAGCCTCTGCTGGAGGTCGTGGAGAGTGAAGACTTTGACGAGGAGCTGGAAATGGTGAGGAGTAATCTACTCTACTATTACTGAATGATGTGATGCAAACTGATATCATTTAAGCAGGGTTTCTGCCGGGTCTTAAAAGTCTTACAAAGTCTAAAATTTGACAATCTCAATTTTAGGCCTTAAAAAGTCTTAAATACGTCCATATTTTGCATAATGCTTAAATTCCATTTAACTAAGTTCATGTACCGCTTCCGTCATCCCCTTTTTTTTGTTTTATTTTGGGGAAACGTGTTGGTGAGATTCACAGTTAGTTCTGTGTGTTGTACTTCTTCCTGAAGTAGCCAGCTCACCGCACACTTCGCCATTTCTGGAAAGACAGAGGAATCTGCTGCAGCTGTGGGAAAGTGTAAATTTAACAAGTGTTGGCTTGAACAACCAGAATTCAGTTGGTTAAAAGCCGTACCTAATCATGAATTTGAAGCGCGGTGTACGCTCTGCAAGAGGACCCTCAACTTGGGCACACTTGGTGTCACACACAAAATCGGAAAAACACCAGTTAGCATCTAAAAGTCTCCAGCGAAGTCACACTTGTCACCAGTTCCCAGTCCAAGTTCATCCAGTTCTGGTCTCAAAAAGGTCTTAAAAAGTCTTAAATTTGACTCGTTCAGACCTGCAGAAGCCCTGTCAAGACCGTTGTTACTTTTGTCTCCTGCTGTGATCGTGAGATCAGGTGGGGCAGATGCAAACTTCTACTCTGTCTTTGTATTCACTGTGGCGTCTGTTTGTCTCTCTCAGGTGTGTCTGGTGGATCCCGGCTTCTACAGGGAGATCGACGAGCTGATCCGCTGTGAGACTAGAGGCCGAGGTTCTCTGGAGGTTCTCAATCTGAAGGATGTGGAGGAGGGAGATGAGAAGTTCTAGTAAACCAACTAGTCGGGACTCTGCACCTTATCCACACTAACGAGCTTCACTGCGGCACAAACGCTCATTTAAGAGACTATAAACATGAAGAGATTCATTCTCGTTTCAGCGCTCCCTGTACCAATGCCTCTTATATTTAAAGGATTTATTTGACTATTACTATTTACCAGATTGGTGTGCTGGGTGGAATTTATTTTGGAGCGTTTATACCTAAAGTCACAGATCAATACATTTCTCCAGGCTAATTTCAGTGTCTCTGGATTCTGGACAAAGTGTTTTTGCCTTCCAGCAGCCTTGTGCCATGTAGTCACACTCAATATCCCGTTTTTATGCATAATTCCTTCAACCTAATAAGTTATATTTTGTCATAAAGAGTGTTTTTCTTCTGTCGCAATAAATGTTCAACCGAGTATTTTTATTTTCTGTGTACACAAACCGACTTTTCTCAGATTAATGCAGTCGATGGAGAACAAATGAAATCGACTTTGCAGAATTCTCATTCTCTGTTTGACTTTAAATAATCTCTAAAAGGTATTTTTAGTTGAAAAATTGTATTTTGAGACAAAACAAGACACATTTAAGTCTAACTGCAGAAATGTGAACACAAAGACCTGAAGAATCAAGTCACAGCGAAGTAGCTTAAATAATTGTTTTCATACTCAAACTGATCTGAGGGCTCATGGTGTTGAGTCATCTCTGAATCATATTATCATCATTTGATGCAAAAAAAAGGGGATGAAACATGAAGAAACACGGATGTTTTCCTGTCAGGTTTCTATCTTTGACTTCTACTTTAAGTTCGACTGTACGGAGTAAAAGTGAACTCAGTAACTGTTTCCCTCAGTCTGATTCCTGTGTTCATCTGACCATCTTTTCTGTGATTTACCCTCAAACATTTGTGTTTATCTGCAAATAGAAGCCTGAAAACTCCAGTTTCACATCTGATCATTTTACAACCTCCTCTGAAAAGTTTATAAAGTATATCAACCCTGCTCGCAAGACGTTGGCTGCTTCTTTTCCATCGTGCGTATTCTTGTTTTTATATTATTTAAAGAAAAATACTCAGAAATAGGTTACTAAGGTTTGTTCTTCATAATTACCCCTCACCTTAAAGAGGTGAGGCGTTCCTCAAGTGCTCTGTGGCTCAGTGGCTCTCAACCTTTTGGAGTTAGTGAAGATTAAAAAAGGTTTTTCGGTATGTGTGTCCAGTCAGCACTCATGTAAAGTGTTGTTTCATTCTTTCTCTACAACCAGCCGAACCAATGGCAAGAACAGTCGGAGCCACTATAATCTAAGACTCATGTACATCAAATAACTAATGTAAACAAATGTATCTGAATATTTCCAATGCTTTATTATTCCACAGTGTCCTTTGGTGCAGAAGAATTCATCTCTAAACACTCTCAACAAAAGCAAAACAAACATGAAACTGCATCACTCTAATGTAGGGCAATGTGTTTGTGCAGCACAGTATCTAGTCTGAAGATCAGTATCGATTCTTTCACATCTAAAACATAACTATTAAAACAATCAGAGCACTTTACTGTCTTAATGTCAGTTTAGTGTCAGTTACTGCATCGAGTAAAGCAAACAAGTAGTATTTTACTGTAATACGGAATCCGGGGAAATGGTGATGGAATGGAAAACAATCCCATACAGTACATTCAGTTTGTTAATTTGAATAGTAATAGAAAGAAAATTCAAAGTGCTATTCACTCACACCCCTATCAATAAACCTACATGACGCTTCCCCTGTGCTCAAACTTTCTAATGTTCACGCTAATTGAAGCCAGTGCATCACAGCTCATCACATGCAGCCGCAAGTTTCCCTCGGCTGTTCAATCTGTCCGCAGTCATTTCACACATTGATGATTATCCAGTTTAAACTCTCACACCCTGTTAAATATTACATCACAGTCCCCTCAGATCGGCTCTGATCTGCGCTCGTACTGGCTGTTGGTGAACGCAGTCCTGTTGATCCTGCTCAGCGGGTGATTAGCCTCATCCTGGAGATGCGGGTACCCGCTCCCTCTGCTCCCTGCAGGCTGCGCCACCTCTGTCTCCTTTGTGGGGCACCTGGTGGTGAGGTACACCCCGCCAGCCAGCATCAAAGCAAAGGAGATCCATCCAAGGTACAGTGCCGGTCCCCAGTCTCTCCTCAGCAGTTCAGCCCCCTCCAGTGGCTGACTGGTGTGATGACACGTCCAGGCTGTGGGGATCAGCAGCAGGATCCCAGACAAAACAAAGAGAGAACCAGAAAACACTTTGATCTGACCCCGCTGAGGGAACCACACTGCTCCCGCCGCTCCGATCGCTGACGCGAAAGCCCCAGCACCCACGGCCGCCATGATGAGGGCTCTCCACGTCCGAAAACTTCCAGAAAGAGACAAGAGAGACTGGTAGAAGGAGCAGTGCAGGCTGCCATCGTGGTTCAAGTCCCAGTGATCCCATTCCAGCCACACCCCGTCCCAGTAGGCCGGCAGGGTAGCGGTGGTGTTGTCCAGGGTGCCGCTCACCTTCCACAGAGCCAGGCAGCGTGTCAGAATGGCACAAAGCCACCCAGCGAGGGCCAGACCGAGGGCAGCGAGCTCCAGCTGCCGTTCCATGACTCCGGCCGGCCTGCCTGCTCCTCCTCTTCGCTGCAGGCCTAACCAGAAACAGCTGGCAGCAGAGCGGGGTGGGGTGTTTTTTTAACTAGTGTGTGCATGAGTGAGGGAGAGATAATAACGTGTGTGTCTCTGTGTGTGTATGTGTATGTGTGTGTGTATGTGTGTGAATAGGTGTGTGTGTGTGTATGTTTTGCATGTCTGCTCAGAACAGGGAAACCAGTTCTCTGGTATTCATGGGAAGAAGAAGAAGAAGAAGAAGAAGGCCTTGGGTGGAGGAGGGAAATCCCTCTGTTTTCTCTGCCATGGTTTCAAAACAATCCCTTTCTCCCAGTTTCTGCAGCGAGGGGACAACAAAGGATCCACTGTTGGCTGATTCCTCGGCCACTGTGTCATGTTTCTGAGGGAATTTGAATTAAAGAGCCACGAGATCTTTTTACTTTTTACTCTATTTGGACCTGCGTTACAGTAGCAGTGCGTCGGCCTCCCTGAGGGGAGCTACTGGGTGGAGAACAACAATGACACCTTCCATACTGCAGAAAACCGATTCAAGTGGCACATGTTCACTCTGCAGAGTTTATTTAACATTCTGAGACACAAAACACAAACACACAAGCGTCATTTCACTAAAAATACTAACTAAAACATGAATAACTAGCAAAAATGCATAAACATTCAGCTACATGAGTACAAATCAGTTATTATTCGTCTGTGAAAGGAGCATAAAACCAAAAAAAGACAGATTGCAGCTATTTTTTAAAAAGTTAATTAGTTATTGAAATGTTCCCCATAAAAAGATCTAATAATTCAGCTGCATGTTTCAGGAAAACCAGAATCTGTACTTCTGTAAATGGCTGCTTTTATTCAGGTTACTGTACTGATAAGAGTCAAATCTACATGTCACCCCTTACAAACAATTATAAAAACACCTACACATGAAAAGCAAAGTAATGTCATGTGAACTGGACATGAAATCTACATTTTCACATATGAATTACCTGCGTACATTCGTATGTGATTGGACATATATAGGTACACTGAAAAGCTAAAACATAAAAAGAAGCCAACAGGTGAAGTGAATATTATTGATCATGTAGTTCAAATTAAATGTTGCCACTTGACATGTTCCGGCCAACCTGACACCAAGAAAACATGACAGAGAGCTCAAGGCATCAACCGGATCTCCAGACTGCCCAGATCCCAAATAGATTGAGCGCCATGAGATGCGCCAGAACGAGTCACATCCACTGAGGCCTGTTTCCATGCCCTGATGGATCAGAGCCAAGTCTGATCCATGATGGGGCATCCCTTGGTCGGGCTTGTCCGGGCACGTCTCACTCTGATTCTCAATCGGATTGGGATCTGGAGCAGGGGCGGTTCTAGGGGGGGGCCAACAGGGGCCAGTGCCCCCGTAACTCTGAGTCTGGACCCCCCTGTGGCCCCCCCGACAGGGAGTCTGCATTAATAACACAATGACAGATTTCTTGCAATGATTTTGTTCTGAAGGGAAAGGGAGGAAATAAAGCGTCTCAGCAGTTTACTACCCAATCAAATTGCTGAAATTGTTAACACTGCTTTGTCTGAATGAGGGATTTGTCCTTTTTTCCGGGTTGTATGTGCCCCCTTACAAAAAAGCCGGCCCCAACCTGGCCCCCCATTAAAACTGGTCTAGAACCACCACTGATCTAGAGAATTTGGAGGCCAGGTCAACAGCTTTGTCTATTTATTATTTTACATCTGGCCAACTCAACAGAGGAAGGAGACCCAGGAGACTGCAACACAGGCTGACACAGCACATGTAGTAATAGTGTAACGCCGCGCCAGCTCTGAAGGAGACTTCTTGATCTGTGTCCATTTAAACCTAATGAAGAATATCCATTTAAAGCTGTCCCTGAACTCCAGTTATATCAGTTCAGTGACACACGCTTACCTAAATCAGATTGATGGAAGCATTTGGAGTTCATGGAGCTGGTGCATCTCTCGTATGAGATGTATAAGATGCTAGAAGACCAGGAATCTGACCTTATCACCCCAGCTGCCACTGTATGTGTTCCTCCTCTTCGATTATTTATTGTGGTGATCTTTTAGCATGTATTACTTATGTATAGTGTATGTATGTGTTATGGTATGGGATATGTGCAATACTGTTATGTGTTTGTCAGTGATGGTATGGCTGATGATGTATTGTTTGTTGTCATTGTGGCTGTCAAGGCATTTATGGCGCAGCTGTTGAGTCCAAGACAAATTTCCCTGAACGGGACGATAAAGTATATCGTATTGTATTATATCGTATTGTATCGTATCGTATCGTATCGTATCGTATCGTACTATGGATGAGATACGGTTCAGGGAGGAGAAGAGGGTCCTCTGAATACAGAAGCTCGTGAATCTGAACACGACCTTAGCGTAACTCTACCTTCCGGGCGGGCGGAAAGGAAGATGTACGTCTACAAATTTACAGCTATGAACTTAAAAGACTTAACAGATTCCTCACTTCGTTCCTTCCTGCAGTTTGCCATGGGAACGCTGTCCTGCTGGGGGGGACAGGGACATTGTGGAGTGCTGTGGCCATGAGGGGGCGTACTTGGTCTGCAACAGCGTTTGGGTTGGTTCCTCGCAGGACATTGCATTGTCACACAGTCAATGTTATTCACTTCACTTGTTAGTCATCAGTGTATCTATCTACGGCCATTTGCTTATATCACACAGTTTCATCCTTTAATCCTGAAGTGGTAACTTGTTTGTGACGCGTTTTCAAAGCTGGAACACGCTCGCTAATCTGTGTTCAGCCCTCAGTCGTCACCTCACACGTAGTTCTTGATGGCGTAGCTGCTGTGTGTGGGTGTCCTGGCTAGTGTGTACCCACTGGTGGGGAACCTGGCCCTCTGCGGGGGGCAGCTCGTGCACAGAATGGCTCCTCCCAAGAACAGCAGCCCAGAGGTTACAAAGCCTATATAAATGGCCGCTCCAAGCTCCCTCTTCAGCACCTCGGGGACTCGCGGGTTGTAAAAGTCGCTGATGATGGAGTGGGCCGTCCAGGAAACAGAAACTATAGTGGTCAGGGCTCCCAGACAGAAGGTGGCCCCCGAACTCAGCACCAAGCGAGCCTTGATCCTCGGGTGGCTCAGGCAGTTGGTGCAGCGCGCTCCCAGGAGGAAGATGAGGAATCCCAAACATCCCAGCACCAGGCTGATGCAGATGAGGCCTCGAGCTGCCTGCAGGTCCGGCGACAGATCCAGCAGGGCGTCGTAGAGCTTACACTGCATCTGCCCCGTGTACTCACTGACACACGTCATCCACAGACCCTCCCAGAACACCTGCATGACCACCAGGTGGGTGCCGATGAACGCGGTCACCTTCCACATGGGCAGAGCGCAGATCAGGACGGTCCCAGCGAAGCCGATCATGGAGAGGCTGATACCCAGCTCCTGCAGAGCCATGAGGCCGAGCGAAGACCCTCACACCCTGAGAGACGCAGAGGGAGGAGAGCAACAGAACAGTTTAGATTTCATCAGAAGGGACTGATGGTTTCATTGATTAACACAAAACTGAAATGTTAACGTGTGGCTTTTCATTTCAATGTACAACAATAGAATATATCAGATATGGAAACAAAGGCTGGTGATGAGAACACATACAGATAAACCAAAACAGAAGTCATAACAGTGACCCCAGAGAGAGTTTTCCATAAAGCTGAGGTTGTTTCCTGTAATTGGAGTCATTAGATAAAAATTTAAGGAATTTGTAGTCATGAAGTCAAAGAGCCACTAGAGAGCAGTGTGTCACCAAAGACAAACTCTGTGATTCAGTTTGAACTTTACTTCCAAACAGCTGTTTGTTGAAGCTCAACAAGTGTTTTTGTTTTGCCAGTTAATCTATTTTTCTGTTTCGGTGGGTTGGAACAGTTTTAAAAGGCTCAAACTTAAATGTTTTGCTGCGGGAGATCAGAAACAATTCTATGCATTGCCGAAAAGGATGATCCACATTGTGTGACATCCAGGAAATGACCCCTGGATTTCTGTCATGTTCCTTCTCTTTTTATATTCATGTATGTGTATCATGTGGAGGAACTCAAGTCAACTACAAAAATGCACTTACAACACTTGAGTAAATGTACATTTCATCACTGTTAAAGATCATCAGAATGTTGTTTCCTGACTGAAGCTAAAAGGACATTAATGCCTGAGATAAAAGCTTTATTACTTTAACTTGTGCATGTTTTTTTAGTGCCAGTTTTACTTTGAACAGGTAACCCTGTAAATGTCCTGTTAAATTTGTCTTATACGTGTTCTGTGTTATTCTTGTTGTGCTCAGAGTCACTGAAGAGAAATGTGAAAGTAAACCAGTGAGAACACATTTAGCGGAAAACTGTCATTTTCTAACATTGTAAGTTGTTCACACTTTGAGTTATTTGACTCTGTTCTTTTCTCTGATCCACCGACAGGTAACACGAGAAAAAAACACACAATACTCTCAAAAGGTTGCCGTTACAGTCAACTAACAACATCAGCACTTCAAATCGAAACCATCTTTCTAAATCAACTCAAATCCAAATATTTAGTTTAGTTGAAAAGTCTAAACTTGTCATTAGCTTCAGATAATCCTCCTTTAATTACTTAAAACCATTTCCTTTCTTAAGTATTTACGCAACAAACGCTGACAGTGATTTACTAAACATTCTAAAGGAGGTCTCTCTTTACTAAACAGATCAGCAGGATCGTCCGTCCCTGAGTCACCGTGTTTGTTCCCTGGATAGTGAGAACTCGACAAACCGGTTCTCTCTCTCTCTCTGCGTTTGGTTTGAATCGCCACAGGTGCATTTTTCAAATGTACATAAACAAGAAGCATGAGAGGAAAAAAACTTAGAGCAATAGGAGGTCATTTATTGTGAAAAAAGAATTACATATATCAAAGAACAAAACGATGCACAGTGCAGTGACACAAAGGTTTCTCTTCAACTGAAACCATATTCCCAAACATGTCAAAGTACCACATAAACAGGACCATTACCCAAAGCAACAATATCAGACAAAGCTTCTTCATACATCCAAAGTGATTCTCTTATAAAGACAAAGTGCATGTTTCCTTCATCGCCGGTTGACTGTCAAATGTCCTTTTTCTTCATATTCCACAGCAGCTATCTCAACTTCAAGCCACAAAACAGAAAGCCATGAGCCGAACTTCTCTTTCTCCCTTTAGAGATGTTAAATGTACGTCTTTGTCGGCGTGGAAGATCGGAATGAATCCACTTTGCTGTTTCCTCCAGCCTTGTTTATGAGATACTTCACCGAAGGCGCCTCGTCCTCTTTGGGGGGGCAGCTGGCACACAGAAGCGCTCCACCCAAGATCAGCAGTCCCCCGGCCCCCCAGCCGATGTAAAGGGAGGCCCCGAGTTCTCTTTTCTGTGCGTCTATGAGCTGAGGGTTGTAGAAGTTCCTGATGATGATGCTGGCGGTCCAGGAAACGGGGATGAGACAGAGTAATCCACAGATGATCAGCACCACACCTGCTGCCACTGAAGCCCTCGCCTTGGCCCTCTCCTCCGGAATGAAGTTGGTGCACTTTCCACCGGCGAACGCGACGAGGAGCCCCGCGATGCCCGTGATGATGGACACCACCATCAGAGCTCGGGCGGCCTGGAGGTCAGTGCTCAGAGCCAGCATGGAGTCGTACACCTTACACTGCATCTGGCCCGTACTCTGGACCACGCAGCTCATCCAGAGGCCCTCCCACATGGTCTGCGATGTCACTATGTTGTTGCCAATGAAGGCGGTGACCCGCCACATGGGCGAGCCGCAGACGATGAGCACCCCGATCCAGCCGAAAAGAGCCAGGGCGCAGCCGGCCATCTGCATCCCCATGGAAGCCATCGTCCTCTCTCCCCGAGCGTCTCTGAGAGAATATTAACAGCTGATCAGGTGTTCATGTGCACGCGAAGCAGACGAAGAATGAAGAATAGAAGGGCGTGAAAACCAAGCTCGTAGAGACACATTAGAGGCCCTGCCAAAGAATACCAGCCGTGCAGGATTCTTTGTGCGCAGGGACAATAAAGGTCGGAGTTTCAATTATTCGTCTGGATGGAGACGAGTATTGTGTTACTCAAGGATTTGCTTGTATTCTTTTACGAGGAAAAGGATGAATGTGACAGAAAATGGTCACATACATACACATAAACATCAAACGCTGCGTTTCATCCGGTCGCCTGTTAATAACTTCCTGGAGAGAGTCAGAGAGTGAGGAAGGAAGTCAGCAAACGTGACTGAAAATAACATGAATAAAACTCTGAATCATCACCTCGTTCATAAACATTTCTGCCTGAGGCGCATAAGACAGATTTCCAATAAACTATGAATGTTTAACAAAGACCCGTGAACTCACATGATCCCACACGACTCATGTCTTGTGTTTTACAAGTTGTGATTGACCCCGAGCAGCAGGACTTACATACTGCGCGTTTAACCTGATAATAAAACTTTAAACATTACATAGAATAATCTGAATTATCCATGTAAATACATCTTTAGTGCTTTCAGTGATTAATATGTTTAAAAGCAAACGCAGAAACTACAGTGTTATTTGGAATATCATTTATTAAAAATGTATTATTCATTTACCGAAACCCATTTTTTTCTGATCATTGTTTATTTGGTGGACCTGTGATTCATTTGTTCCACTGTCTAACTCTGACATCACACAATCATTCACATATAACAGGTCCCGGTAGATTCACTCTTGCGTGGCAGAGGGCAACATAGGAATGTGAAACCAGATCATGCGCAGGGTGTGTTCACACCTGTGAAACACCCTGTAATTCTGCGCTGACATCATGTTTTTGATAAGGAACATGATAGAAAGAAACGCAGGTGATTTCCGCGATGTCACACAACACGGACCACAAGTATTTGTAAACAAGTCGGCGGGAGGACATCTTGAGTTTGAGCTGAAAACTAAATTCACTGTATGATTCAGTGAGATTTTGGCAGCTCGTTTAGTTTCAGGCAAAAATCCTGGTTTGAATTATTAACATTCACCGCCATGGTCATGATAAAAAGCACTTGGATGAGGTTTGGCAATCATCGTGGTCACGCTATGACTAAACCACATGTACTGTTGGTTGGAAATGAGAACAGAGCAGCTGTGTCCTGTGTTTAAGTCACCCGACTTCCTCCTTCACTCACAATCGACACATTATCATTACTTCGTTCACTGAAGGGCTTGTGTGGTGAATGTAAACATTTCATTTTGGGGCATTTGGAGAGGAAAGTCTTATTTGAACAGTTAAATGTTTTCTTTTTACCTTCACATTTTAAAAGACACATGTAATACAACATCCTGACTTCAGTCCTCAATAAATCTTAATTACCTCACCTGTGATTCAGTGCGATTTAAAGCAAAACAAAATAAATAGTGTAGTCACCGAATTTCAGGACAAAACGACAGTGAGAGTGAGGTGAGCTTCAGCTGCTTCAAAGTTCACCAAATCGGGTTACTTAAAGGCAGCAACAATATTTCTGAATCCATCCAAAGCCTGAAATATTCTGTATCTCCATTAGGGGTGTCAACGTTTACATTTTTTTCGACACGTGTAAACGGGGCTTCTAACCGACGTGTACCCGGTTACACGTCGGAGATTTATGATCTCTTTCTATCGCAGTTGTGTTAGCACCGATGCCAGCAGCAGTCTCTCCCTCCAACTTGTTCGGGTGTTTCCATCGCAGGTGGTTTAGCATGCATCCCGTGCTGTTATTGTAAGCCAACTTTGCCTGCCATTGAGTACATTGAGTGCCTACACTCAACTTGATTTCCACTGGCAGTTTGTTCAAAAAACACACAGTGCTCCGCTTGTTGACCGCCGCCATCGTGTCCCCCAGTCAACTTGAAGTGACGTGACGCGACATTGGCTGTGGCTGCAGGTTTTTTTTTATTTTTTTTATATCAACGTAACATTGTGCCCCATTCATCTATTATGTATGCGGATAACTGCGCTAGTGGGAACATTTAATTGTATAGTTAGTTAATGTTATTATCTGAAGCTTTCAGGCAACATTATCTTACTTTCACTTTTAAAAAATTGCGTCCCTCCAATTTTCCTTCGGCCGTCGGTATCAATTTATAGCGGGTCGGCTCTGGTACGGAATGTAATCTGTGCTACTGTCGGAAAACGGGTCGGATGCGGTGACCCGTGCAGGACTCTGGTCTAAGTGACCATTTTAATCCTCTAGCCAATTATCAAGCTAAATATCCAACATGCTAGTTAACGTCAAAGACTATGGTGGAAGACGACGGTAAAATATTTCCACTAGATTTATTTATGCCTGAATTTTTAAGGTGTGGCGGCTTTTATTTTGCCGTGGCGGTGCGCCACAGTAAATTACATGTAGAGGAAACCCTGAATAGTATATATATTGATGAGAAATGAACAAGGAGGAGGAGGAGGGAAAAAAAAGACGTGTAAACGGTTATTGATTTTTCTAAACGGTTATGATTTGTTATGCGTGTACCCGTTTACACGTGTAGACGTTGACACCCCTAATCTCCATAAAAGGTTGCCATAATTAGCCTTACATGTCATTACAATTAGCCTTTTGTCTTAATTGAACTCCATTGACATATAAAACACATCAGTGAGTCATTTCACAGCTAGTGATTTAAACCACGTGTGACCCACATTTAATCACCTGGTAAGAAAATATTTTCTCGCGTGTCTCTATTATTGGGAGATAGTTTTGGTCTTTTTTATAAATTGTTCAGACTAAATGTAGAATATAATCGCAGCTTTATCCTTTAAAACTGAGTCGGTCCTCAAACCTCCTCGTCATTGTTTATCTGATCTAAAGCAACGTCTAGAAACAAGAATGATCACTGAACTAAAAAGAAGTTTCACCCTGAAAGAACTTTTGAAATGTCGACGTTTTGATCCAGGTGGTGCTTAAAGGCTGGTTGTGTGTTTGTGTGTGTGTGTGTGTGTGTGTGTGTGTGTTTGTGTGCGTGTGTTTGTGTGTGTGTAGGTGTGTGTGTGTGTGTGTGTGTGTGTGTGTGTGTGTGTGTGTGGGTACGGCTCTTAATGCGTGTTGAAACTAACACACTGTAGCCAGCTTTGACTGGCACTCAGCACTGTACAACTGGTTTAACCGGTTTAACGTCTGCATGAAGAATTCAATCGACTGCTGCATGTTTTTGTTGGTTTCATCGTGTCGTGCCAAAGTTTCTAGTTTGTGACCTCTTTAAATTTTACAGCACGGTAATTTGTGCCAGCCAGCACATGCCAGCACATGAAGTTGGGTCACCAGTGATTTCCTCTTCAGACGTGATCAAACTGACAGATTTGGTCAGTGTCGCATCTGGATTAATTTAAATGTCTTGCTCACAGTCGGTCACACCCCTGACCTGGTTTGAGTTTACTTTGTGAATCTTCTACAAAGTCATCTTCACACTGAACTTGTCTGACGAGTTGCTCTGGACTGTCAATTCAAACCCACAACCATTCACAGAAAAACAAGAGAACATAATAAAAGTTAAGTCGACTCTCTGTGAACGGAAATGAAACGCTTCGACAAAAGAATATAATTTAAGAAATATTTTTATTAAAATCAGCGATTTCAGTAAACAAAAGCAGCCTTTTGGTATTACTATTGAATTATATATATTCACAATGCATCAGTGTACTGTACAGGTTTTCTTCAATACATTCAAACATTCGGTTTGATACAAGCTTAGAATGGAATAACTCAGTCCGTTCATTGTGATGTGCTGTAGTTTCACAACACGTCCTTCTGCCACAAGAAACACATACTCGCTCGCTTCCAGAGAAATCAGAAATTTCTCAGACAATCGTCCTCGCTCTGTGTGGAGACACAGCTTATGGGGCTATCAGAAACTCACAATGAAGGGGATTCACTCAAAGAAAAAGTAAAATCATGTGCAGTCTTTTTCAGGAGAGCGGGCCGCTCAGACGTAGGCTCTGCTGGTGGCTGTGGACCTGGCGCCGGAGTACTTGACTGGATATTCTGGGCCGTCTTTGGGTGGGCAGGAGCTGCAGAGGAGGGCACCACCCAGGAGGAGAAGTGCAGCCGTGCCCCAGCCGATGTAAAGCGCGGCTCCCAGCTCTCTCCTCTGGGGGTTGGTCAGGATGGGGCTGTAGAAGTCCCTGATGATGGAGTGGGCAGACCAGCAGACGGGGATCAGGATGAGGACGCCGGCACAAATGAAGATGACCCCAGAAGCGACGGCCACCTTGGCTTTGGAGCGTTCATTCTCCACAAAGTTGGTGCACTTGCCTCCTGCGATGCCCACAATGACGCCGAAGACGGAAACGATGATGGCGATGACCACGAGGGCTCTGGCGGCCTGGAGGTCCTGGGGCAGCGCCAGCAGAGAGTCGTAGATCTTGCACTGCATCTGGCCTGTGCTCTGCGTCACGCAGTTCATCCATAAGCCTTCCCAGATGACCTGCGCTGTCACAATGTTGGCTCCGATGAAGGCCGTGACCCTCCACATCGGCAGGGCGCACACGATGATGGTCCCCAAGAAACCGATGACGGCCAGGACGAAGCCCAGCATCTGCCGTCCCATTGACACCATGATGAGGTCTCGTTGAGTCACTTAGATCTGAACTGAAGAATTGAAGATTTCAGGAGCAGGTCAGCTCAGCTCAGAGTTGTAAAGTTGAATGAAGGCTGTGGTACACTTCGCCTGGTTATAAGGATGCCTCTCTCGAAGGTGGAGTCAGGTTGCCTCTGACCTGAAACCGATGTACTTTTACCCGCCCAACCAGATTCTTGACATTATTCGTATGTGGACGGAGGAGTTTCGATGAGATGAACATCAGTCTGAAACGACTCTATGTTAATGAGGGCCGTAAAGAGGCACCGCATTCGTCAGCCGAACAATGCTTTCTCAGTGACCGGCCTCTCTGATTTGACGGGTTACCGGAAGATCAGGTCCGGTCACTGGTTTCAGGTTTAAAAAAAAACATCGACAAGGGAGTGAGTATCACCAGATGCCAGACGTTTACAGAAAGAACCACCATTTATGTTTCCTCTTTCCTGTGGTTATTCATTACTTCTGTTTAATCACTTAAAAACTGTTCTAGTAATGTATTTTTATCTAACCAGAATGAAAGTGTTGTCACTGATCAATGTCACAGTTGATTGGATCGATACAAAAAAGGTTTATATTTTGATTTTGTCTTTATTTTCACAGGTTCGTCAAGTCTAACTTTTTATCAGAGCTCATAGCAAAATGACGCAGAGATCTAAAGTTTGTTGATATACTTCTTATAGATTTATTTATCTCAGACCTTCACATACCCATAAAATAGCAACAGTATTGTGATAATGACTCCACAAACACATGAGTGAATAAAGTACAAACGTTTTATTGAAAATCTTTTGAATAATCTCAAAAAATAAAGTGGCATTTACAGAAATCAAACACATCACAAATCTTTACTATATACAAAATCAGCTCTGTGTGACAAGGAAATAAATACATTGACACTGATTTATTCGAAAAGCAATGCAACTTTCACAATATTCTTCTTGTCTCAAGACTTCATCAACTAGAAAAGAGCACAGCATCAATCCAAAAGAAAAACAGTTTACAGTGATTGTTGTTTTTTTTTTAAGCCGATTAATTTTCAATCCCATGAATGTTTCGGGATGCATACCATCCTCTAGAAATACACTGTGCATATTGGTGCAATTTTACAATAATCAGATACAAAGTTCCTGAAAGCAGCTTGCCAGGATTTACAGTCTTTATCCTACTCGTGTTGTTTCAGTTTTAGATGTATCCCGCGGGAGAGTATGCGTTTGGTCCTGCGTACGGTTTGCTGGGTACGTACGACCCAGTGGCTGTGTACGGACGGCTGGATGGGGGTACGTACACGGGGCCGTACGCTGATGGGTTTGCCCCTGGCGCCGCGTAAGGGTACATCTGTGCTGCTGGGTAGCCTTGGTATCCGTACGCGGGCCGTTGAGGAGGGCAGGACGTGGTTAGGATGATCCCACCGACCAGAAGAAATACAGCAGAGCCCCAACCGATGTAGATGGAGGCTCCGATCTCCCTCCTCTGCGTCTCGATGGTCAAAGGGTTCTCGAAGTCTGTGATGGTGATGGCTGCAGACCAGCAGACGGGGATCAGCTCCAGGATGGCGGCGAAAATGATGAGACAGCCTCCTACGATCACCACGTTGGCCTTCGATGAGTCTTTCTTCAGGCAGCCCATGCACTTGGCTCCGATGAAGGAGACGATGAAGCCGATGAAGGCGAAGATGAGGGAGATGATGACGAGGGCTCGGGCAGCTTGCAGATCCCTGGACAGCCTGATAACAGACTCGTTCAGCCTGCACTGCATCTGCCCGGTGCTCTGCATCACACAGTTCATCCACAGGCCGTCCCACACGATCTGGCCCGTCACGATGTTGGCTCCGATGAAGGAGGTCACTCTCCACATGGGGATCCCGCACGTCACCGCCACCCCGACAAAACCTATGAAGCTGATGATCTGGCCCGCCACTTCCTTGCCAATCCTCCCCATGTTGAAGAGGCTTTGTCCGCGGCAGGAGAGAGATGTGCTTCAGGTCCGGTTCCCTTTCGAAGTAACGCAGCTCTCTCACTTGTTGTTTGTCAGAAAATGTGCAGGAGGAGGGCTGTCATGTTGTCAGGGGAGCTCTTCTGGTCAAACAAGATTCCTTCTTATAGACCTCAAGGAGTGGCGCTCATTGTTTAAACGATGCCTCGTTTTTGTTCTTGGAAAACGCACTTTCATATGCAGATTTCAGTCAGGATGGAGTTATTGGCTGGAGTTACAACCACTCTGTGATTTAAAAGGTCCTGAAACCAGTTCAGGCTGTAAAAGATGGTGAATGGTTAAATTATATCTAGTTGTTTTATTCACAAACAGGCAATTTAACATCAGAGCAGCGGTGAGGCAATTTAGTACAATGTTGAACCCCCAACACACAACTGTTGAGCTCATGAGATGATTTCTTTTTACTTTGGAGTTAATGTCAATATTTAATTTTAGTTTAAAGAGTCTTTATTGTTCGGATAAGGGAAATGCACAGAGTATTTTTAAGACTTCTACACTGTTTATTTGCCACCACGTTGAGACAACTTTTAAGGAAATGATGGGAGAAAATTGTGAGCTTTCACTTTTCCTTTTTTACTTCAGAGTTGTCACACTGTTGACTCATTGAATTATAGCTGTAGACCACAGCGTCTTTATACAACCACAGCAGAGGGATTGCATGCATGATTTCTTTTAGTTTTCTTATTTTTCCCAGTGAATGTGCAGATCACAATAACAGTGGAGATAATGATATGTTAAATCCATCACACAAGAAGTAACTTTATGTACAATAAGATGGAAAAAATGCAAAATGAGTTGAAATATATTGACGTTTCACATATCAACAAAAATCCAATATCACAAATCTCTATATTTGTCCACATATCTCTATATTTTTCCACATTTAAGGCCACATAAATAAGACACAAGACACAGAAAATGGACTTATATGTGTCCCTGATGTCGACTGTAAGCTCTGTGGCAGTCTGAAAGATAATCGAAAGCCAGCAGATCTTAATATGGCCCGTGCAGTGACAGGAGACCGGATGTGGCCTCGTTAATACAAAAACAAAAACCAAGCCTTAAGCTGAGGAGGAGACTTCATCTGTTCAGCATTGATAACAATCAGCTTGATGGAGTGATGACACACAGGAAGTCGGCCGCGTCTAGTGACGTTGCATTTGAAAAGAAAGAGAAGTACTACATCCCACAGATACCGCTGTTGGGTAAACAAACAGACACTCCATTTTCACACACCTATCACAGTGATACTGCACTGGCAACTATTTCCACACTAGAATCCAGAGAAGAAAATGACGCTACGTTTTCACAGCACACTCATTTTAAAGCCCAGCACATTTAAAACAACTGCAACTTTTTAAATTGTGTTTAAGCTAAGTCTGAGTATGTTATGTGTGGGCTAATGTCTCTGCTGAGCAAAATCAGGTTGTTGAAGTCCTCGGTGATGATTTTGGTTGCAGACAATCAAAGATAAAGAAACTCTCAGACATGATTTTGATTTTAATAATGCAGATTTACAGGTTTCGTTTCTGGTTTATGTCAATCTGGTCTATTTTTTTTGTGGGCATGTTATGATCACGTCATGTGAACGGCACTGCTGCATAATCATCTCTTAATTTAACACCTCTTCCCTCCTCTTTAATCTCCATAATGCCATCAAAATGCTGATCCTTTTTTTATTCCAATGCGCAAGTAAACAGTCATCATCCGGTGAGTATATTGTTTATTTACAGCAACATCACAAGATTCAGAAACACAGAAATACACATGTGGTATCTGCAGGATGTGTGAACATGAAAAGGAAAACGGATTAAAATGCACAGACTTTACTGAAGGTGTAACTATTACCAAAACCCCTTTTTGTTGACGTAATTAGAAAATGTGATTAAGCAGAAGTTATACGAGAAGGAAGCTGACAACTAGTCTGACTGCAATAACAATACTAATCCTAGTTATTCACCAGACAGCCACAATACAACTTGGATTTAAAACATTACTTTAAATTAAGATTTAGACTGAGAAGGCTTTATTCCATTGGTGTGACTGTGAGCCAACCTGAGCAATCTCAGGGCCTCGTCAGCACAACTAAATGGAATGAAGCCAGTGTTTATGCTTCTAGTCAAACTTGCCGGACAGGACAAAATGTCCGTTGTGAGAAAGGTCACTTTGACACATTCGCTAACCACCAATCAGATCTCAGGATTCGGCTCTGATTTCATGTTTTACATTTCCAGGTCAGACACGTTTTAAAAGCAAGAGTCCGTGCAGGAAGTGCTGATCGTCTTATACGTATTCTCTTGATGTGGAGGTTGACTTCACGGGTATGAATTTGGGTGCGTAGTGATGCTGTTCGTGTTTGGGCGGGCAGTTCCAGCACAGAAGCCCGCCTCCCAACAGCAGCAGTGCAGCAGCCGACCAGCCGATGTACAGCGCCGCTCCTAACTCGTACCTCTGGGCGTTGAGAGTTATGGGGTTGTAGAAGTTGGTGATGATGGTGTTGGCAGACCAGGAGACCGGGATGAGGCAGAGCAACCCCGAGACGATGAACAGAACTCCAGCCAGGATGCAGGCCTTCGACTTGGACCGCTCGTCCTCGATGCAGTTTGTGCATTTCCCGCCAGCGATCGACAGCATCACTCCGACGACTCCGGTCAGGATGGAGATGATGATCATGGCCCGGGCGGCCTGCAGGTCTTGGGGCAGAGCCAGCATGGAGTCGTACACCTTACACTGCATCTGGCCCGTGCTCTGCACCACACAGTTCATCCACATGCCCTGCCAGATGGTCTGAGCCGTGATGATGTTGGCTCCGATGAAAGCGGTGACCTTCCACATGGGCAGCGCGCACACCACGATGACCATGAACCAGCCAATCACAGCCATCGATATACCAATGATCTGGATCCCCTGAGAAACCATTTTGCCGCCTCCGTCCGTCACACTTGAAAATCCAAGACAAAAGACGAGTGGAATGAGGAGAGCTGGTATTTATAGGGTGCCGTGTGAGAAGTGGGACACAGACATGAGGGTATGTGATACCACAAACCTCAGCTCCTATTGGCTGGAAGGAGTTTACACACAAACAGAGACCCACTGACCTTTTAGTGGTGCTGACCTGCCAGAATCCAGCGCTTCAAGGTCAGACACAAACAAAAGAAACACTGTCGACAGCACAAGCACAAACTTTGAAAGAATATTCTTCTGAATTCACAACTTTATAAAACCCTTAAAGTTCATCCAAAAGATGAAAATTCAGTCATTATCCAGCAAACATTTCTGGAGCTTCACAGCAAAACAACTTAAAAGAAATACAAAAAAAGTCTCCCTGCAGCTCATCTGGTGTCTGCCTACAGGTTTCACATTGATTTAAAAAATATGTTTTTTACATGTTTACATGCAGTCGAGCTTGTTCACTCATTCACACTGAGCTTTATGAAGCCATTTGTTTTTGTCTTTGATTTTTAGTGTCCAGCTCATACAGTTATTTAGGCGAATGCTGCAACGCTGTTCTGCTGTGAAGCTCCAGAAATGTTTTGTGGACTAAAAACTACTCACAGTAACATGCTGCATGCTTCAACTGCAACTCTACAGCCCTCGGATGTCATTTATCATTCTGCACTAAGATGTTTTGCTGGTTATTGCAACTGTGGGTTCAAGAAACATGTTAAAATCAGCATTTCGTGCAACTTGGTGCCGCCCACAGTTTCTGACTGTCAGACGTACTGGCGGTGCTCACGACAAACAAAACTCATTACAGCCTCGTTACTCGTGACGCTGCTCACCGTTACAAGACACTGCAACAACACAAAAAGTTGCATGGTGTTGCTTCAAGGTGTCGCTCTCTCTCTGCAGGCCGTGATAGACATTGTTTTTACTTTTTGTATCTGTAAGGCCCTTACTGTTATTTAACGCCCCTACATAGCTTTGTCCTCGCTTGAATGACTGGATTACGCTGCAGGTGCTTCACCTGAACTTTGGAAAATCAAGTTTTTCTTTTTGTTCACGTCTCACTTGAAATAACAAGCAGAACCACCTAAAGCTGACCTCATTTTTATCCTGAGGGCACTCTCAGTATTTTAATCTCATCTTCTTTGACTTCTCGCTGTTCTTGTGTCTACTGATTCATCTGATTCATTCCTGACGTTTTGGCTTTTTATTATTTGTTAATTTTACCGTTTTATTCAGGCCTCCTGTTTTAGTGTCTCGATGTCGAAGATCTTTTGAACGCTGCTGCTCGAGTCCAAGAACCAAAAAAGAAGATCACATCGCTCCTGTTATAGATCTTTATTCTGCAGTCCTGTCCGTCAGAGAATATATTATAAAATCCTGCTGTTGGTTTATAAAGCACTGACTGGTTTCAGGGTTATACATTTCTGATGTGTTGCCACGTTAGGAACCATCCAGTCAGGTTCATCAGAGCAGCGATCAGTTATTATGCACCTCACATCTGGAACAAACTCAGAGGAAAAACTGCAGGTCTGCTCGACTCTCACCTCTTTTAAATCGAGGCTTTTATTTTGTAGTCTTGTCTCTTTTAAACCATCTCTATTTTAGCTTATTTTCCAATTTCTTAACTTGTTTTATCGTCGTGTTTCTTGATGACTTCCAACTTGTTTTTTAATGTCTTTTAATGTCATTTTTATGCCCCTGTAAAGCATTTTGAGTTGCCTGGTGTCTGAATTGTGCTCTACAAATAAACTTGCTGTGTCTTGTCTTGTCTAATATTCAGGTTTCTGATCTGAACAAGAAAAACACAAGTGATCTTGTTTATAAATGAAAACATCTACTGTGTGTTTATGTACCTGATGTTACCTGAAGCTCCGGTTGTTACGTGGGTGTTTTTACATGACTGGATGTGAGATAAACCACATGACATGTTGTTTTGTTTACAGCAAGGGGCAGTGTTGCACCGGTAATGAGTCCTCAGTCATCAGGGAGACTTCCTGTTAAAAAAAATATATAGATACATTCGTCTCATTATTCACAAGACTAACATGAAGATTATGACTAATTTATTAACAACCTTGTATAGATGTGCTTAAAATCTAGAGAGAGTTTTGTTGCTTTTAACAAAGTAGTTAATTATTTAAAGTCTCAATTCAGTTAAATAGTTTTTCAGACTTCTTTTCAAACAGATTTTTAATGATAGGTGAATTAGTATTAAGTAAAAAGTTGTATTTTATTTGTAAAATATTTATAATTGCTTTTGTTATTTATGTTGTTATTAAATAGCTGTAAATATGTCTGTTAATAAAGTTGTTCTTAATACTACAAGGGTGGCTGAAGCTTATTGACCCGTCGTGTCTCGCAGTGCCACACCCAATGTCTTCCCCCCTGTAGCCTCCATTTTATCTTAAGAAGAAGCTGTTTTAATATGTTATAAAAATCTGAAAGAACGCACAAACATGATAATTAGATGTTGATACAAAAACAATCTTTATTTACAGATTCAGACAGTCACAAATTACTCACACAGTAAAATGAAATGATATCTATAACAGATGAAAAGTAATACAAATTCAGTGACATGTTAAAAGTTGCTCCAATATCTCTATGTATCTTTTTCTTCTTCTTCTTCTTCTTTTTTTTTTTTTGCACTCTCATTGATTCAATCACTTCGACTCTCAGTCCACAGAAGGAGTTGTTGTGGGTGTGGTGCGTGTCTCTTTGTCGTGCCGACGATGAATCAAATCCTGAAGCGCCGTAACTCAACATGAAAGCGTCAAAACAAGCTGTGATCGCAATAAAATCACTGTGAAATTCAAACCATGCTCATTTCGGCAGTATGAATTAATTTCAACGGACCGTAAAGCATTTGATTAAAGTCTCTTTTCAGTCTGTTTGTCATTCCTCCTCAGACGTAGTCCTTGGGTCCAGATGATCGGGCAGCTGAGTACTTGGCAGAGTAGTTATCCTTGGGAGGGCAGTTGGCACAGAGGAGTGCACCGCCCACGATGAGGAGGCCTGAGGCCCCCCAGCCGATGAAGAGTGCAGCTCCGAGCTCCCTTTTCTGGGAGCCCATTGTAAGAGGGTTGTAGAAGTTGCTAATGATGGTGTTTGCCGTCCAGCACACGGGGATGAGGCACATCACACCAGCAAGGATGAAGATCACACCGGACGCCACGCCGATTTTAGCTTTGGAGCTCTCGTCCTCCACGCAGTTGGTGCATTTGCCCCCTGCGATGGACAGGAGGACTCCAAGGATGCCGATCAGAATGGCGATGATGATGAGGGCGCGGGCGGCCTGGAGGTCACGGGAAAGCGCCAGCATGGAGTCGTAAACCTTGCACTGCATCTGGCCCGTGCTCTGGACCACGCAGCTCATCCAGATGCCTTCCCAAGTCGTTTGAGCAGTCACAATGTTCTGGCCAATGAAGGCCGTCACTTTCCACTGGGGCAGGGCGCAGACGACGATGGTCCCAATCCATCCGATAATGCAGAGGGCGATGCCCAACATCTGTAAGCCAGCCGCCACCATGTCTCCTCAGAAAGATTCTTGCAGTTGTCCCAAAAAGAAAAGAAAGGTCCAAAAGTTGTGTCTCTGGAAGTCAGTTAAGTCTTGCTTGAGAGATCCCCAAGAATGAATGTTTGGGCACGGTTGGACCGGGTCTTTTATACATTTGACCCGGGAGGGGCTTGGCGTATAAACACACGCAAACTGTCGCACAGAGCTGTGACGTGATGGCTAACCCCCACTTCCCCACCCGAAGCCGTGGGCATGTGTCATCATGTCAGTTTTTGTCTCAGTCAGTAAATCGTTACAGGTGGAATGGCCACGCTGTGACTCACATGTGCTGGGATCAGTTGAGTAGACTTTAAAAAAATGTCATTGGCCACACCCTCAAAGCTGCTGGAGCATATTACGAGTCCTGTTATTTCCTCCTACATGTGCAAAATGTTAGCTTTAAAGGACATTTTAAGGCACAGTGTGGTTTAAAAATGGCTGTTGTGGTTCTCAAAACATTTCCTACACCAGAGGATTGTACTGATGAGTCTATAGAGGAGCGCTTAATGTGTCACTCGTGATTAAAACCAGAAATAAAGACAGATTTTCTCAGTCTCAGGGTTTTCATGAGCCAGTTATATCTGTCATTTCCATTCCATTTTAGTCCATTATTAAAAAAATAAGAGTCCTAAGTTTAGATTTACGAAATGAATAAATAAAAACAACCTTTGTTTGCTCGTGATGTTTTTCTGTTAACCTTTAACTTGTCTCGGATCTTTTCAGCTTTGGGAGCTTCACTTTGTGACAGAGACAGAAAATCTGCACACCTGCTTGTGTGCAGGTTAAAAAAACTGTGTCTGAATATGCATTTCAGTGCATAAAAACACTTTAATTTCCCTTCTTTGCTTCTTTATTTCTCGGTTGATGAATACTTAGTTCACAGAATTTAATAAAACATCAAGAACTGTTGATATGATGAACAGAAACACAACACGTTTCACTTGAACTCCTTAATAACCACTAACTACTACTACTGACTTTGACAAAATCTAAACCACCAAATGCAACTGGTTGTGCAAGTGCTCCGACCATTCTGGTATTCATCAGTCCCAGTATCCCTGTAAAATACTGTAAAAATGTAAAACTCAGGTCCATATTACATTTAAAAAATGATCAAACTGATTTAACAGGCCTACACTCACATAGCAGTGCGACTGAACAGCCAAAAGACGTGACCATGTAAATATATCCATAGAATAAGAAACTCAATATTTCTTAACAACGTTTCCATTAGAAATAAGAAATAAGCAATTAGGCATTTTATATAAACATAAATGAACAGAAAATATGAATCGTAAGGCAAAAAAGAGCGAGGTAAGTGCTGACCTTGCAGTGATGTCAGAAGGGTTGTAGTCGTCTCCTGCAGGTCGTTCTGGGAGATAAAATTTGGGGGGTCCCGCTTGATTTATCGATAGTTTTCCTCAGCGGTGAGAAGACATGCAGGAGGGAGATGTTGGGGAAATGGACAACACTCTGCCAAGTGATTCCAGTTGACAGGCTGGTCCAAAAAAAAAAAGAGGGAATAGTGAGAGGGGGCAAAGAGAGGTAGAGAGAGAATCAGATTGTTTCAGAAATGAATGGAGGCAGTGTTTAAGAGCCAAAACTACCGTTAGGACCATAATGCCTCTATTTTATCCAAGGTAGGATCATTAAAGCTACTTCGGCCTGGCTAAGGAGATTGGGTTCCACACACAAGGAGGCAGCGAGGAATTTCCACAATTAAGAATCTGAGGAGAGATGGTTTCAGGGTGAGATTAGTCCTGATAGGCCTCAGAGACGCCACAATCACATGTGTCATGTTTTGAAATGAACATCACAGTAGTTAATACACATGCTGCAACTTTAGTAGCTATAAAAAAAGCACTGAATAATCTCAAATAGTCTTATTAAAATGCTAAATTAAGTGTCTCTTATAAATCTTTGTGTTTGAGAGTAAAGGAACTGAACAGTGTCACAACTTGAAAACGTTGACTTTGAGGCAACTTTGCAAAAGGGACCAGAGCAAATTTAGCAGCAACAGACGAAAGATTTGATTGAAGCTGCCGTGAGAAAATGCCAGAGGGAGCCGAAGCAACAAGTGTCAGCAGGTCGTCGGAGGCAAGCCCAAACTGCACTGTAACGGCTGTCGCTCAGGTTGACACGCCGGTTCACCTGAAGGGTTGGACCCGTTCGGTTAAACTGGCGGGGTTATTAAGCACAACATCTATCAGTGCAGAAGACAAAAGTTCAGGAGTCTGTATTGACCTATTTTTTCCCCATATAGTAGACGAGATTAGTTCAAATATATGCATAAAGAAACACATTTTGAATGCTGCTGGGGGCGTGTCTCTTTTTAAAGTGAGCAATTTTGTCCCCATCACTCCTTAAAAGCATTATTAGTTAAAAATGTGTTAAAGAAAAATCTTGCACCAAGAAACGTAAACTAACAAATTAGATTAAATTAACTTTGATACCACATTATGCAACTTTTTTTCCACCATAAATGCATATTCTGACCTCATACCATTCTTCATTACATTGCCTGTTAGGGTTAGGGTGCATACTGAAGAATGTTTTTTAAAAAATCCCTTCCTTCAGAACAACTTACTACTGTATGACCAAGTTGTTTTGGACTGTCGCTTTCATCAGGACTGCTTGAATTAAGCAGAAAAAGTTGAGTGAAGCAAAAAATGTAGTATACGCCTTCAGATTCTTGAAATACTCTCAGTTTATGTGTCCGGCACTGGGAAATGTGTTTCTTAAAGGGATATTCCGGTGTACTTTTTAATCCATGGTCTAAATCACTGTGACACTGTGTTAGACTCGCTCTCGAGAGATCAAGTTAGCAGACCACTAATTTACGGAGTTTTATCAACCTCAGAAACGACCGCACGACAACAATACACTGCAGTAAATGGATCCAAATATAAACCGCCACCAAAAAGCCACAAATAATGCTCAGAACAGCACCAAACTTCAGCAACAGTACAAATAGGGTCTCAGCACATAGTCCGGGGCATCTAACCTCCGCTAGCTTAGCTGGATTTCTAGTGGGAAGCTAAAAACAGATTTCAACTCTCCTCCATCAGCTTCCAGGTCGGAGAAGTCCCGACGCGACGATTACCGAGTGTGGTTAGAAATGCTCAATTCCGTTCTTTTCCCTGTCCGCTCTCGATAATAACTGTTATAAACTGGCAGGTAAGACACATTTGAACTTTGATTGTTTTTCCATGGAGTCATTATCATACATTTTCATCCATGAGCCGCGGAACTCTACTGCACTCGGTAATCGACTCGTCTGGACTTCCCGTCAACAGGAAGCTGCTGCAGAAGAGTGGTAAATTTAGTCAGCTTTTCAGTAGAAATCCATGTGTTAGACCATGGATTAAATTTACATCGGAATATCCCTTTAAATGCACAAATGAATTGGTTCTTATTCCATTTTTATATCTTTTCATCAAGAAACCTCCATATGGACGATATGAAATCGCTTAGAATTTGTGCTCCACTGCAAGTTCTGATCCAGTGTTGTATTCAAAGCTCTTGTGAGTTTGTGTTTTTGAATTCACCATTTTAACAAAGATAATAGACTTTATTTAACATATAATTACATCACACCCTGCCTCCCCTTTCTCTTGAATATGTATCTGTGTCGATTTAAAACAATAACAAATTTGACATATATCTGTGTCCTGTGTGAGATATTTTAAGTATTACAGAATTTTAAGTTCAGGCTAAGACACAAATTAAACCACGTTAATAATTTGCAACTGTTGTCGTTAGTTACGCTGTTTTGGTTTTTCAGAAGATAAAAGCATGCCGAGTAGTTTCACGCATCAGAGTGGGAAGTATGTGTGTGTTTGGTGATTTAATCGCAGCGAGCCCTGAGGCCGTTGTGCAGGTACAGTCACAGTTTCAGTGGGTAAAATAAGCACAGCAAGTATCTCCTCAGTGAGTCACGCATGTTCAGACATGACACGATGTCACATGACACAAACAGGCAGCTGAAGCTTTCAAGAGTCTGCAGGAGAGTTGAAAGATATTATCAGATACATCCTGACATCCAGAGTGTAGCACATATGTTTTCTCTAATATCGGGACACAACGGCTCAGATCTTTGTGTTCTTGAAGGTTTTTATTGTTATGTTGGTGACTTGGACTGATGGATTCATCAGCAAAGGTCATCTGTTCGTCTTAAGAGAATTCCAGGTGAATGTGTGGAGGCAGGTAGCGTAGATGTCATCTATGAAATAATACAAACTGCACACGACTGCTGCCGTGCAAGTCTGAAGAAAAGCCATTTTGGTTGTGAAACAATGAGTGACTGACTGTTTGTGTTTTAGCCCGGGAACACTTTCAGTTCCTCGTGAGTGTTAGCAAAACCAATTTTTCACATTCAACAAAAAAAACAGGAACAACTTTTGCTTCCTTTTTCTTAAATAATTTAGCGACTTCCCATCGTCTGCCATAGACGACACAGCATGGACGTTAATAATGTACATTTTGTACACATTGGTGGTGAAACACACACAATGACAACATCATCTGAATAAATAAAGGTTTGTATTGAATTAATAAGTCACAAAGAATATTCGTATAGTTCTTAGAGCGTGCTGTGAAAAAACAGCGACCTACAGCAGACAACAGCGCCTCGTGGAAACCGGTCTGACCTGCTCTTGTTCTCATGACAGGTGAACGTGAAGCAAGGTGCTCTGCAAGTTGCTGCATGTATATTTCCAGGATATACTATAATCACGAAGCTGCACCTGCAACACATAATGGCCTGTAATTCAGAGATAAAGATTTATGGAGATCTATTGATTGTATACCCATCAAACAACACACCTGTGCATCTGACTCTCAGTAAATATAGCGTGACATTCACTGGATGTGGTTAATTCAGCATTTAAACACATTTTTGCATAAATGTCAGTGATTTGATTGTAATAAAAAGTCTCTTCTTCACAATTCATGATGCTGTTCCTGAATTTTTAGTACAAATCAACATTTCACTATAGGTTAATCTAAAAAAGGCGTCTTAATAAACAACACTCAGCTGATTAAAGGTGCAAATCAGGAACCCAGAAGCTAAAAAATGCAAAAGTCAAATGTTACACGGACACAAAGTTGCATAATATATTACGTTTTGGTGAAGTCTGCATTTTGTAATAGTGGGATTTGTGTGCTGTCTTGGCAAGTTTGGTCAAGTCAAGACGTAACGGCAATGTGAATCATTTTCTCTCCGTCACATTGAGTAACATTAAGCCTATTGTTTGATTAATAGAAGGAAACAGCAGAGTCATGTTCTCTCTGTGTTTTTGAAACTAAAGTTACAGCTTTTCTGAAGGCACACAAACATCTCGTCTCAGAGATCAAGAGTAAATACACCACCTGTTATGCACTAATTAAATTTGCATCATATGTTTCCAACTTCACCATCTCATCGGCCTTCCGGTGTCAGAAGAGTCATCAGCCATCGCCTCGAAAGGTGTGAGGGGATTTTTCTAGCTGCTGCTCGGTTACATTCTTCAATCACCAAATCTCTCTGTAGAGTCTAAGCGCCAATCGTCTTCACATCATCTGATGTTATTAACATTTTCTTTACCTATATTCACGTGTCTCTCCTGATTGAAGTGATGCAATGTGTAAAAGATTCTGTTCACAAGTTGTATTGCTTATCTCAGGGTATCAGTGTTTTTTGTTAGATTTTGTTTCTTGTGTTTTGAGATGTTTTGGTTACAGGTCTCTCACCAGGGGTTTTTGACTGGGAGTGAAAAGACCTGTTTAGCTCACTGCTGCTTGATAAAGGTTAAAAATACAGATTATGCCCGTAGGGACAACGCCTCATCCTCCTCCAAATATTATGATGATGTTATGATTCAAGCTGTATCTGGTTTTATCTGGCGGCACCTGGCAAACCCAAGGGAAGCACAGTGCTCTGAAGACCTGGCTGTACCAAGACATAAATATGTTTTTCATTGGAACTGTCCAATACTGAGAGCTCGTGATACAGTGATGGATGCCAGCTGCGGAGGAAACCACAGAGAAGGGCACTACATTTGAACATTACAGAAATAACCAAGAAACCCGTTAAACTAGCAACGTTTTGTTCTCAAAATACATTTTATTTATAGAGCACTTTTCAAACTCAAGATACAGATGGATTTACACGGGGCAAGACATTTGAATTAAAAGAATTACAAACCATTGGATGAACAGACAGAAACAAAGAAAAAGACAATTCGATAACCACAAATCCACCTGTACTGACACCAGACAGACAGACAGACAGGTGCTTTCTCCTAAACCAAATATAATCAGCACAACACTGATCAAATGTAGAAGTGGCTCCCCCTGCCTGCACAAACAAACATTTACAGTATGACGCACACAAACAGTAACTCAACAGGCTTGTTTTGAATCAAGTCGCCAAAGTCACATGTATTGTTTCTGACCTCCATCTTTAATCTGAGCAAAAACAACAAGATATAAAGATATTTTATTACAATATTACTTTGGTAAAAGTGAAAGTCACCCACACAGAAAGTACTGAAGTAAAAGTCTGAAATATCTGACATTAAATGTACTTATGTAAGAACCAAAAGCACAAGTAAAAAGTAAATTAAACATTTTTATAAGTATGTTTAAACTGTAGTCTATGTGTCGATCAATCATCAGCCTGGATGTAATAGTCAGTATTTCTCTGATAATCAGAATCAGTGTTTTGTTTCTTTAAATTCTCATTTCTAATGTAACATTTAATCTGTAAAGTAACTAAACAAGAAGAAGTATCAAACACATGCAGTGGAGTGGAGGTCTAAAGTATAGTAAGTAAAGTAAAATGCAAATACTCAAGTAAGGTACAAGTACCTGAAAGTTCGATCTGCGTCTTCTGCGTCTAACTTTTCCTCCGCAGTGAAAGTAATGATGCCAAAAACTACCATCTTTGTCAAACATTCCACTGAGATCTGATATAAATGGACCGATAATATCTACAGAAAAGATGAAACAGTTACTCAAAATGAAATAAATAAAAGCATTTTGTGTTGATGAGGAAAGAGCTTCTTCTTCTTCTTCTTCCTGATGTGCAAACTTCCTCAAAATAAAGTTAAGCTGCTGTGTGAAACGTGAATAAAACACAATGTGATAATTTGCTGATCCTTTCTGACGGATCGATTGCAAACAGTGCGAAATTATGAATTTGATGGCTGCAACACGGTTCAGACAAGGTGAGCAAAAAAAGACTGGGAAAGTTATAGAATGCACCTGTAGAAGCACCTGTTTGTGGACCATTTCACAGGTAAACAGGTTCATTGGTTACAGGTGATAGCATCATGATTGGGTATGAAAGGGGCGTCCGTTGTGAAACACATGATCGTATAAAGGGTTGAGTTCAGTTTCTAATTATCTTTTACATGCCTTACAAACCTTTTTGTAATCTGTGTTGCACAGAAATAAAAAAATATAAACATTCCATGTGAAGGTTCCTGTCAGGTGTGTGTCTGTGTGTGTGTGGGTGTGTGTGGGTGGATGGATGTGGATCAGTGGAGCGGGGTTCACCACGAGATAGCAGAGATACTGATCCCGACTGCTGACCCCCGCCGACCTCTGTGAATTAGAGGAGAGCCTGTAATGACACAGAGCTCGACTCACATCAACGTCCCTGCTGTCTTCAGAAACAACAACACATCCTTTGATTGACTCACCGTGCGGCACGATGATGTTGATGATGCATTTCCAGCTTCAGATAGAACGGTTATTAAAATGAAACGTGAAATGTAGGATCTGGTTTTTGCTCACGGAGAATGTTTTAGCCGAAAACAAAATGGTCTCTCCGTCGTATGAGGTTCCCAAAAAAAAAATGATACTATACAAAGGGGGTATTTACTGAGGGGATTAGTTACGCAGACGACCGATCATTAAGTCCCAGGTATGTATTTATGGTTTGGCGTTTGCAGCGTTCGTCCCATGGAGATTCAAAAGAGCATTACCTGCTCCTGTCATGCATTTTTAGTTTGTTTTTAACCATACGTGCTCCATTTTAACACCTCAAACATGCCCGCGAACAGGGAGGCTTGTTACCTCAGTGTGTGTGTGTGTGTGTGTGTGTGTTTTTTTTTTTCTCCAAGGAGGGATTATGTAGCTGACCAACAAAAAAAAAAACAAGGCCTGTCATTGTTGCTGGTTTTTCCTGCACGGAGATCTCATTCAGATGGTGATTCAGCGTTTTTCTTCAAGGTTGTCACACGTCACACATGCAGACACACATTTACTCTTTCTCAAATTCACAAGACTTAAACGGAAGACTGGTGCGAGCACCTTTACGCAGTGAAATCAGAACTGAGTGCATAAATGACTGGTGTACAAACTGCTCCTGTGTGAATGTGGTTCGGATTTAACGCTTTCCCCCAGAATCTATACGTATTAATTATGTTTACCTCGATTAAGACTCTACATGTGCTTGACAAATTCTTTGTTGGAAATCATTTTTGATGGTTTTTTCCCATGTGACACAAACTCCAGGTGAACACAGGATATTAACGTATGACCACAAGTGCAGTTTGAAGGTAAACATGATGCCACCTTAAGCAGACTCCACCTTCAGTGGTCTAAGCTGTATAAAGAAGGTAGAATCTGTTTCTCCCTCTCACTTTCTCTCCCACTAAAAGTCTTCAGAGGACTTTGAGCCAACGGGATCCGATATCGCCTTCATCTCAGGAGGGTTGAGCCTGCGGACACAGAGGGCCTTCTATCCCTGGAAGATAATCTCGTTCAGCTCCTTCTTCATCCCCAGATATAACTATGTACTCTGCAGGCGTGGAGATCCTCGGGATGATCCTGGCCGTGGCCGGCTGGCTCGGGGTAATGGTGGCCTGCGGCCTGCCCATGTGGCGGGTGGCCGCCTACATCGGTCAGAACATTGTCATCTCCCAGGTGATCTGGGAAGGCTTGTGGATGAACTGCTCGGTGCAGAGCACAGGCCAGATGCACTGCAAAGTACACGACTCCATGCTGGGGCTGCCGTTGGACCTGCAGGCGGCCCGCGCCCTGGTCATCGTCTCCATGGTGCTGTCCATTGTGGGCATCGGGCTGTCGGTGGCTGGTGCCAAGTGCACCAACTGTAGCCGAGATGTGAGCAGTAAACCTCGGCTCGTGGTTTCAGCCGGAGTCACATTTGTGGTGGCCGGACTGCTGCTGTTGGTGGCCGTGTCGTGGACCGCGCACGCCATCGTCATCGGCTTTTACGACCCGATGCTGGAGGAGACGGGGAAGAGGGAGTTTGGTAATGCTCTGTACTTTGGATGGGCTGCCTCCTGCCTGCTCATCCTAGGGGGAGCCCTGCTCTGTTGCTCTTGCCCACAGACAGCAGCTACAGCGCCGAGTGGTGGCGGCTCCGCGCCTCCCCGGGTGAACTACACACCCGTGAAGACCATGTCAGTCAATGGATACACAAGAAGGGACTATGTATGAGCATGTGGGCGCACATGATGACAGTGTTGGTGAATCTGTGCTCATGAGAGGGCTTAAATATTGAATGTGACTTATTGCTGCATGTCTCATGATGTTTTTTTGTAATAACAATTTCTCTGTAGGTGCTTTTAATATTTTGTATCAAACATCAGCACACTTTACTTGTCGATGTTTCGCTTTTTTAAAGAAATATTAAGACATCGTCTGATTTGAATAATTTCACATAACATCATGAATAAAAGAAAACAACCTGTTCAATAATTTACTACTTTTGAAGCCTTCTTCTTAGTGGATACCGTTCGTAACTTTGCAACTCCACAATCTGATTTTGAGCAAAAGGCTGCACATATATGAACATTATTACAAATGTGTAGATGTGTTTTTAGTCACTTTTTCTGTAACAGCAACGTGTGCAGGTTTCTGATTAAAGAAAAGAAGAAAATATTCTATTTTGTGTCCCTAGAATTTCTTTTTCTTTTTGCCCTGACAACCTTACTGAAGTTGGATGCTTAACTTAACATAACAACTTTGCTCACGTTTGTTGGTACTTGGAAATGAGGGCAGATACCAGCTGTAGAGTTCAGCAGAGTCTGACCAATAAGAGCCGCTGGTGCACGTAGAAAATGAGATATTTTGTTTCAATGTAAATGGAGAAAAGGAACAATGGGTGGCTTGTTTCAGAAGAGGACCTTGTGCTTCCCCTCCATTGTAGCCTGTGCGAGAGTGAAACTGAGTCAGAGATAAAAGTCTCCAACGGCAACCTGCACTGTAACCGAGCCACAAAGACCCCATTGATCCAGTGGTTTGCAACTGTTTACCTTCCTGGTCCAGGTAGGACTCACTGGAATCTGTGTGTCTGGATGGTCAAAGAGTTTGAGTTTAAATGGCAAAACAAAAAAAGGTGCTGGAGCAAAAAACTGTTTGTTAAAGAAAGTTGCTAACAGCAGCGGGTGTTTGGTCAGCGGGCCTGATGCGTTCAGGGTCAAACAACAATCATAACACCAAAAACTAACTTATTGAATCTACTGAAGTTAGCATGCTAACCAGCTAGCCCAGGCCTGTAGTGTCTTGTGAAGCCAGTTCTACTGGTAGGTCTTAGTATAGCCCAGATTCTAGAAGCCGGCGCCGACTGATGCCTGACCTTCCTGTCACTCCTCTCCTGATCCAAACCTGCAAGTCCTGGCCTGAACTTATCACTCACCCTGTGCTCCCGGTCCAGACCATGAGCTGCTTGGCAATCTGAGTCAAATATAATATTTATAATGTGTGGAAGATGTATAGACTTGTATGTAAATTCAGCAGTCCTTAACTCCTTACAATCAATAGTAAAAGTAAAAGAACAAGAACTGACGTTGATGCTGAAAAGGTTTCTTTGCTTTCTTTGGTTTGAACTGTGAGATTAACGATCTGAAGGATGGGTTAACGTCCTGAACACTCCCTCCGAGTGACCACAGACCCTGCTGGCAGGATTGTGTTACTGGCTGCGCAGTCATGTGTTAATGGGAAAGTACATCAGTCCAGTCAGTCATGGACATTCCCTTCATAGGAGCTGCAACAAAACTCAACAGACGCCGCAAAACCACAGATTGAACAGAGAGTAATAAACTTATTTAACTTTATTCGAGTAAATGTCTTGTCTCATCTTGATAAGCAACTTTGTTTTGATGAATTCTTATTCTAAGATGTTTGTTGTGACATTGTGCGGAAGTTAAGATCGTAAACATTGTTTACTTTATTTTCAAATCCTTGAACCTAAACCTAATTTCTTGTAAAGTGAAAATAATCCTGCTGCATGGACAGATCATTTGACTGATATCAAGTCTTTTAGTTTTTTAAGTCTTTCTCTTTAAATCAGTGTTTATTTCCTGTATTTTTTGCATATCTTTTTTACAGTCTGATACTTGAGTTGAAACTCAAATATGAAGACATCATCTCACGGCAAAGAGAGTATAAGAAATGAGAAAATAAATTAAATGTTCCCCTTTTGGGATAAATAGTGCTTTTGTCCTCTTAGAAACTTAGAAATAATCAAATACACGCTGCGTTTAAAGTACTGCTTATTTGTACAATATCATGTTTATATGTATATAAAAGTCTATTCTATTTCTTACCTTTTTAATTGTATTGTTTATTTTTGCTATTGTTATTGGGTTGTTTTGTAATATTCTGTCCTTTAGCTGCTACAGCAAACAAATTTGTGGGACAATAAAGGAATTCTGATTCTGATTCTGATGCTTTTAACTGAATTCATTGCATCACGTTGGTAAAGCCGCCTCTCTTTCTTCCCAATCTCTTTATTTTTTGTTTAAAAACTACAAAGTTAGCTTTGCAGATTCAACACAGAGTGATAAGGGATGCTGGTGGAACTACTGAAGCTGTTTATTTAGGAGCGCCATCTTCCGCGGCACGTGGAAATGTTAAACTAAGGTTGAAGATCCTGATGCACTCTGCCCTCCAGAACAAGGACGCTGATAAGACCCATCAGCTTTGTGCACACGCACGCAGACAATTGTTTCAGCGCCGACACACCAGTGTTGGTGTGCTCCCTCTTTGAATGACTGTTCCTCGGAATAATCATTACACACATGTCTACGTCCTGAGAGACATTCGGATGTTACTTATAAATGATTTTCAACAGAGTTCACTGTATGCTCAGAGGGCTTTGTCTGATGTTTGCATTGCAGTCAACACATGTGGTCTCAGTCATTCACTTCCCATGGAGACAGCTGGGACAAAAAACACGCTGAAGCGCACACACCCCAACACTGACAAGTAGTATTTCATCATCTTGTGGTTTTTTCCCAGATTAAATTATCTTAAGTGTTGCTCTGATATCTGAAGTTCCGTGCGGTTTGGAGAGAAATGAAACTATCTTTATAGCGACTCCTTTTCGAGGAACTTTGTATATGAACTGTTAATTCTGTCAGGCATTTTTACGGGAAAGATTCCGGGTGTCTGCAATCTTGTCAAACTTTCTGTATGACACGATTGCAGATTTCTCCCACATATGTGCAGCTAAAAAAAAAAAAACACCATTTCCCATCATTTCAAGAGTTAATAGTTACAGTAAATGAAAATATGCAGACCTTCCATAGAAAAGGGTGTGAAAGTTTTATCACATTTTCTGGAAGGATACAGAGATTCTTGCCCGGAACTCCTACGGGCCGATGTTTAAAACATAAATAAAACAGAATGTGATCAATTTCTTATCCTTTCTGGCATATTTTTTTCAAAATATATGTTTCACCTCATCATCTTTATTGATTCAGACTGTGATGCATGAAATACTGGAGAGAGAAAAGATTGGGAAAGTTGTGAAATGCTCCAAAAAAAGCACCTGTTTCCATTCCACGGATCTTTGGTACCAGGTGGCCGTATCGTGACACAAAGGCTCAGATATTCACAAGCAAGGATGGAATGAGATTGTATAAAGGATGTTATCGTATGGGCTCAGGAACAAGGAGTACATCTTATTAAATGTTTTGTTTTTTTATCCGATTAGGAGAGCATCGTCATGGGAAATCCGCAGGAGGTTATATAGAGCCTTCCGCCGACAATCATTCATCCACTGATCTTTACCATGTCTGTTATTCTTTAACTACTCCAGACCTGAGATACACACCCTCTGTTTACTCTCCCCTCACCCAAATAGGTGGGAGAGCTACCGGCACAGAGGAGGTTGAATGATTAAGCCGTGACCGTTTACATGCCAAGGCTGAGTTTTTAGACAAACGAGGTGCGACAGAAGATAATTTGAATTCTTCCCCGGCCAATAACCAAGTGACTCCTCCCTCTGCTCTAAAGACATCTGCCGCTTATATCTGTAATCAGCATTGGGGAGACACTCATTCCACTTTTTAACTACTGAGAAAGAGCAGATTTTTGAGGATTTGCCCTAACACAGAGTTCAAACATGCCTTCAGCGGGACTGGAGATACTTGGCGTGACTATGGCTGTCCTGGGATGGATCCTAGCCATTGTATCCTGCGCCTTACCCATGTGGAAGGTCTCCGCGTTCATTGGGATGAACATCGTCACAGCTCAGATCACCTGGGAAGGCATCTGGATGCACTGCGTGGTCCAGAGCACGGGCCAGATGCAGTGTAAAATCCACGACTCCATGTTGGCTCTGAGCGGGGATCTCCAGGCCGCCCGCGCCCTCACCATCATCTCCATCGTGGTGGGTATTGTGGGAGCTTTTGTGGCCGTAATGGGGGCAAAATGTACCAACTGTGTGGATGAAGAGTCGGCCAAAGCTCGGGTGATGATAGCCGCCGGGTCGGCCTTCATCCTGGCTTCTCTGACCCAGCTGATCCCCGTCTCCTGGTGCGCACATACTATCATCATGGAGTTCTACAATCCAGTCATACCTGAGGCGCAGAAGAGGGAGATAGGTGCAGCTCTGTACCTGGGCTGGGCTGCAGCTGCGTTTCTGCTCATCGGAGGGGGCATCCTGTGCTCCAGTTGCCCCCAGCAACCTGAGAAACGCTACGGGCCTCCATCAAAGATGGTGTACTCCCAAACCAGGTCGATCGCTCCGGGTGGTTACGACAGGAGAGATTACGTCTGAACTCACAGCTGCTCTTTTCTCACGACTTAAAACACTGCGTAATTTATACGCAACTGTCTTCATGCTGAGAGGAGGAAAACTTCTTTATTCTTTATGCCACCACGTGATGTCTCTTCTTCTCAACAGAACCTGCACCAATCTGGCTTTCTTTTGTTTTGTTTTTTTGTGTGTAACTACGAAGTTGTAGGAAGCACTGAGACCAACAACTGTTAGTGATGTGATGTGTCCTACTTTTGCATGTACGCTTTGTTTTTGTTTTTACTGTATCCACTGAAGTGTGAGTGTTTTATGAGGAAACGTTGAATTTAGATTGAGATGTTTATGGACGCCACGTAATGAAGATTTGTCTTTATGTTTTTTTGTAACAGTTCATCTGAAATGTTTTAATATCTGACGTGTTGTTAATATGTTTTCAATTAAAGGCCATGGTTTTTTTTTATTCTAAACAGTCTCGATGATTCAAATCTTTTATCACAATTATCTGTTCAGTTTGTCTGTTTCACTATCATTGGCGAGGACGAGGGGCTTAATATGAAATATCTATCATTTACTTTTTCAGGTCTGTTTTAACCACATTCATGAACACACTGTGTCCTGACTGTACCGTACTTAACTGCATCAATAACTATAATCTAATTACACACATTTATAAACATCTGGGATGATTACAATTAAATATAAAGCTTAAAACTATACATGGGCACTTGTATATCATGTGATCGAGCAGTGATAATGATTGTTATTAGGATTACATATAAGGATTAGGATTACTTGATTATCTTTTTACTTGTCGTCTTTAAAATATTGGAACTGGAATATGAAACTTTCTTTCCTAAAGTAAATAAACTTCTTCCTTTGATTAAAAACCATCAGCAATGAAAAACTTTCACAAGAGAAACAACATCCTAAATGCAAAATGTGTTTGATTATTTGTTCTTATCAGGTGCAATATCTTCAATATCTGATTGAAGTATTCCCAAACATTTAAATTAGATGACATGTTTTAGAATCCAGTGTATTATGTAACTAATAGTGAGTGAGATGACTCATTTTTGGGTTGGCCAGTCGAACATTCAGATCAACTTTTCATGACAAAACGGGTTCCAAAAGGGAAATTGAAACAACACATTCAAAAATAGACTCTGTAAGATGTTTGATCTTCACATGAGCAGGTGCACAGATACTCTCTGATCTCATGCACACTGCATACCCAGCCATTAGTCCGACGACGGGGAGTCTCTATCACAGCCCCTCTCCACCTGGCTGTCTCCCACATGTCTGTTGGCTCTATGATAACAAGAACCGCGACTTTGTCAGCTTCCCCACACTCGACTATCTCAACTGCAATCCCAGACAATGGATCTGTTTCATGGCAGAGAGGGAGACTTGGGGGGGGGGGGGGGGGGGCCTGTCAACGCCGGGATACAGAATGCAGGAGGGGGTGGGGGCGATTTCTAGGGAGACAATCCCGGCCCCGAAGAATTTCAAGGGCATTCTGCAGACAGACAGAGTCATTAAGGTCCATCAGACCGTTCAGGTGAAAGCCTCATAACTCCAGCTCGAACTGAAGGAGTTTGTGTCGCTGTAGAGTTTGAGTACGTTTCTCTATCCTTGGTTTAATTTTTCACAATTAATTGATTCATTGTGTGGTCTAGAAAATGCCTAGAAAAGTTGCACAGAAGCAACGTCTTTAAATTCATCTTCAGTTCAATTAAATGGCTTCTTTTTGTCCAAACAACAGTCCAAAACACAAATAATCTTCATTTTATGTCATTAATGAGAAAGAAAAGAGGCAAATCCTCACATTTAAGATGGCGAAACCAGCAAATTCTCAAATGTTATGCACGAAAAGCATAAAAGAATCAGATAATCCAAGTCTCCAGACGCCCCAAACTCATGTGTAACACTTTAATTACAGCCTTTCAAAGCGGAAATCCGCAGAGCCCCTTTAAGACTGAAGTGAATATTAAATGTACATCCTTATAAGAAGACCATAAATATGTTATTCGCTGATCCTGGAAAGGTAAGATTACACTTAAAACCCGCTTCGTCGGCACGATAAATAAAAGAGGTGAAGTGAAATCGAACACCCTTATTTTCAATCCTACAATAAGCCCTCGAACCTTAGAACTGTTTCTTTAGTTATTACAACACATGGACACGCTTGAGTCCCCTTTCCGCTGCATAAGGCCTCTTTGTGGCCGTGGCCCATTGTGAAGCTGGCCATGTAAGCTGAGAGCAGAGTGTGTCCAGGTTCCTTTCCTCCCCCTTTTTGGTGATGTCAGCTCCTTGAAGGTCTCCTCCCTCCATCTGATCCGCCTTATAAAGGATACTGGTGAAGTCGAGGCAACAGATCACCACACACGCACCGATGCAAGGCCTGAAATTAACTTAATTAGTAGTTTGCTCTCCGGCTGATTCTTCCCCTCTGCACATTTTCCTTTTTTTTTTCCTTTCTGTGATCTCGTCTCAGGTGTGACACGCGTTCAGCAGCAGGAGAGGAAGACGTCTCAGTATGTCTGTCGGGCTGGAGTTGATAGGCATCTCCCTTTGCATTTTGGGATGGATTATTGCCATCGTGGCGTGCGCCCTCCCTATGTGGAGGGTGACGGCGTTCATCGGCAGCAACATCGTGACTGCGCAGATCATCTGGGAGGGCCTGTGGATGACTTGCGTGGTCCAGAGCACGGGTCAGATGCAGTGTAAGGTCTACGACTCCATGCTCGCCCTCTCCCAAGACCTCCAAGCGGCCCGCGCCCTCACCGTCATCTCCATCCTGCTCGCCATCCTGGCTGTGCTCATCGCCATTGCAGGGGCCAAGTGCACCAACTGCATCGACGACGAAGCGTCCAAGGCCAAGGTGATGATCATCTCCGGGGTCTTCTTCATTGTTTCCGGCGTCATGCAGCTCATTCCTGTCTCCTGGTCGGCCAACACCATCATCAGGGATTTCTACAACCCTTTACTCACCGATGCTCAGCGAAGGGAGCTGGGCGCCGCGCTTTACATCGGCTGGGCAGCTGCTGCCCTCCTGATTCTCGGTGGCGGACTGCTCTGCTGCTCCTGTCCGCCGCGTGAGACCAGATACAACCCCTCACGAATGGCTTACTCTGCCCCGAGGTCCGCAGGAGGACCAGGGTTAGAAAGGAAAGACTATGTATGAATGGCGATCAAAGAGGAAAAGACATTATTGAATCTCAAACCTGCTCTCCACACCAGAAATGAGGGTGAACTGAGGAACAGAGCTCAAGGAAACGAGAAGACTCCGCAATGAAGAATGTGTTTGATTTTGCCTTTTAAATGTAACGTATGTCTGACGTAGGCTCTTTGTCTTCCAGAGACTGAAAAAGCATAAAAAAAGGACGCTGGAGTGGAAAATTACCGATAATCATGTTTCGAGACAAAAAGCGAGGATGATCACGCTCTGTGCTTTTAAAAGTCAACACGCTAAATGTTATCATCGAACAATCAAATACCTTTTATACAGTCCTGATGTTTACCACTGATTATTTTCTTTTATAAAAACTGACACGACTGCTTCATTTGCCACCGACCTAAATATGGCAACACGGGAAGAACTGGATGTGTTGAACAGCACGAGAGGGTTACGACCAGGATTATGTTTTATAAATACTGTAGTAAGAGCGTCATTAATCACCTGCAGCAGTCCAGACAGATAACGTAATGTTGTAAGGCTGTACAGTGTTTGTGTATTAATAACTGCAGGATATGTATCTCACAACTTTTCTTTTTTTTTTTTTAAATAAACATGACTGTTTTCTTAAGATGCTGTGTCTGTCTTATCTTGCGTCTTAACACGACTAAACTTTTAGGTTCATTCGTGCTTCATATCGAGCTCCGCGTTCACTTCCACGTGAGTCGGCAGGCCCGGTGACAAAAACGACGGAGTCCAGGTGTCTTCGTAAGAGTACCCGTGACATTTGATCCCCGCGGAGGGCTACGTTACCGGCAACTGGCAACTCTAACCACACACGCTCTGAGCAATTAGCCACGGGATCAGTTGACTGGCAGAGGTGAGAAGTGTGAGCACAGAGGAGTGGAGTCCTTCCAGACAGTTTTACATGATTCATGTGTTTTTTTGAACCATTAGACATTAGTTATCATCGGCTGCTTGGCTGAGCTTCTCTCCGACACCCTGACACACACTTACACCACACACATCACTCATGGGAGCCGCCTGCTACTGGTAGAATGAGGGGAGCTCTGCAAAAGCACACAGTATCTTCTTCTTTATTTTTTTTTTTACAAAGCCATCCAGTGATCCAACCTCGATTCTTCCAGCTTGAATTCCTCAGATAAGTCAAACTCCCCTTCAATATTTAACCGTCCGGTTTCACGTGCCACTGTTTCCCCTCTGATCTTTAAGTAATGATGATACGCAGCAAAGCAGCACGCAGGTATTCAGACTCCCGGCACATTTAAAAAACATCAGCCAGAGTCTCCCAGAACAGACACGAGTCAGGCTTAAAACACATGAAGTCACACCTGACGGAGGCAGCGGTCTGAAAATTTAATGAACGTCTCATCGTAAATATGGGAGAGGCCCCTCCGCGCAGCATCGCATTACTCTCCAACTGTTGTCTTTTCCTGCCATATCAATGTCGCCTCTGACAAAGACGCTGCCCGACATCTGGTCATGATTACAGCAACCACACATTAGAGCTCATTTAAATTCTAATGAGTGTTCATGACGGTTTTTTTTAATTTTCTTTGTGACTTTAGAGGCACGTGAAGGTCCTTTACAGCCCAGTTAATTTTTTTATTGCTGCAATACATACGCACAAAGCTACAATTTAATGTGCAGGTGATGCGTCAATCCTTTTCTTCCCATTAGATTCAGATGCATCCAAACGCCACACATAATAAATATCAAGTAATATGTTATAAAGAACAAGAAAGTCAGAAAAAAAAGGACTTTCACGCAGCAGGTTTTTACCTAAGTTGCCTTAAAGTTAACAGATATGACGTATATATTAAATTATTTCCTAGTGTGAACATTCCTTTTATAGATTTGTGTTCAGGAGAAGTCAGATTGTCTATTAACTATCCATTTGCCTTCCATTACCCTCAATTATTGTCTTTCAAATGCAATTTCTTCAAATCTTTAACTACTTATAGGCTCATTTGTTTGCTTTGTCTTGCAAATTAAACATATATAATAATCTATTTCTAATGTATGTCTATGTCCCTGTAAAGCACTTTGAATTGCTTTTATCTGAAAGGTTCTATATTCTGTAACTAAACTTTTCTCGCCTGCTCAATTCTTATATTTTAAAAAGAAATGCAACACTACTCGCATTAAAATCTCTACAGTCGTTGTTTAATTTAGTGTTAATGACAGTTTCTCTGTTTAAATCTCTTGTTGGTCCGTGAGCCAAAACATAAATCAGCTCAAAACAAGAAAACACAAAGCAGATAAAGTGAGCCCGTTCCTCAGAGTTGTGACGGAGCATCACGATGGCAGTGTGTGTGTGTGTGTGTGTGTGTGTGTGCTGTTCCAGTGACTTGTTTAGGACCCTCGGGCATGTTTGGTGATCGTTAAGCTAATCATTGATTCCCACACAGATGTACCTCGCAGCACATCCTGAGGTGCAGCACTCAGATTTTGTATTTAAGTAGAAGTAGAATTAAAACAGTGTATAAATACTGTTTACAATTAAGTATTAATATCAAAATATATTCACAGTATGCAGTATGGAGTACTTTTAACTCCTTATGCAGAATGGCACATTTCAAATTATAAGTATATAAGTAATTAATTGATGATTTCTTATTTCTGTTTACTTTAATGTTAAAGCTGGTAAGGGTGGTTTGAATAAGTTAAATAGTTTATCTGCTGGATGGATTAATACAGTTTATTTTAATCTTTTATATTATATCATAATTTATCTGTCGATTTTATTTTGTGTCACAAAACTGAATTAGCCAAATCGTACATAAGTATAGAGCTTGAGTGAATGTGTGGAGTAACCTCCGATAATGTGTATGTGAATTGAAACAATTCAAAACACTAGAGAGAGAGATTCTTTTAATGTTTTAATAAGAAATAATTAAAAACCGACAAGAGTACGAGGCAAACAAGGGCTGAAACCTAAAGATCCCGAGGCTATAATGAAACTGAATCTCATCAAATACCTAAACCAGGTTGACTGTAAAAAGAGAAAAAAAGTGAAAGAGTGAAGAGAAAAAAGCCGTTGTGTGAGTCTCCGCGGTCGTGCTCCGCTGGCTCTGTCCAAACTTTTGGTCACGTGACCGATACTGGGGAATGTGAAGGGCAGAGAGGTTGCCTGCACCTGAAGTCAGAAAGAGAAAGCAACCCTCCTCCTCCCCTCCTCCTCATCCTCCTCCTCCTCCTCCCTGAAAATAACACAGGCTCACTGTGTCCACTCAGTGGGAACGGAAACTCACCGGGGTTTTTACCTGCAACGGCAAGAAACCTAAATCCAAATCTGACCCACAGCAGACTCACAAAAGGAAGAGACTCAACGAGAACACTTGTCTTCAAATCAGTTACAGAACACAAGAGCTTATTCTGTTTGTCAGCAAGCAGTTTGTACTCAAAGGTTTATCATGAGATTCCTGTTCGGACCACCACTTTTATTTACATCCACACACACCTAAATTTTTGTCCCTTGATACAAGAAATGTCCCTTCTTTTTTTTAAAGCCTTCTTTCTCTCACTTTGTGTTCTTGGTTCAGGCAAAGACTTTTCTACTGTTGCTTTCATTCTTTGTCAGTGTACATTTAAAAAGATAAAACATTAAATTAAGGTTCGTTCACTGTGAATCACTCATAGCGACAATGCAAAAAGATCTGATCTGCCTCACTTGGTTTCAAACTTTTATATGTCCAGAAAACAAATGCAATAACAGACAACACGACAGCCCTGAAATCACACATTGGTGATTTTTTTAAAGATAGTTTATAGTGTGGTAGTAATTTGTAGTAGACGCAACAAGGTGTAAACTCATTAAATCTCTGAAGTGATCGTGAATAAAGCTGCAGTTTGTCTTCACAAAATATCACAAGGAGGTCAGGTGCGTGTGAGGAGTGTGAGCCACAGGGTAATTCAGGTCAGGTTGTACTGCCAATATCCGTGTGTGTGTTCGTGTCTGTGTCTGTGTGTGTGTGCATATTTTGATGCATCTGGGTTTGTGGTTTGGTTGGTTGACCTATTAGCAGTGGTGGTTCTAGACCAGTTTTAATAGGGTTGCCAGGTTGGGGCCGGCTTTTTTGTTAGGGGGCACATACAACCCGGAAAAAAGGACAAATCCCTCATTCGGACAAAGCAGTGTTTACAATTTCAGCAATTTTGATTGGGTAGAAAACTGCTGAGACACTTTATTTCCTCCCTTTCCCTTCAGAACAAAATCATTGCAAGAAATCTGTCATTGTGTTGTCACTCCCTGTCAGGGGGGCCACAGGGGGGTCCAGACTCAGGCCCCGTCCAGATGACAACGCTCTTTTGCGAAAACGCACATGTATTGCATTGTTTTGGCCGATCGTCCATACGGATCCTGAAAACGCACTTTTTTAAAAACGGGTCTCAGGGTGGAGAAATCTGAAAACGCAGCCCTCCCGTTTTCATGTGGACGGCGAATCTGCGTACTTTCCAAAACGATGACGCCATCGCCCCACCCCTCGACCTCTAGCCTCCGACCTCTGAACCCCGCGACGTCCCATAACAACATCAACAACAATGGCGGACTACGTGCTCGTGTTCGTGCTGCAGAAGATATTGAGCCTTTCTTGCAACTTACTCTCCTTGTAGCTGAGTGTGAGTCACAGCAGCAGTTCTTCTACCTCATTATCGGTCCACACGAACGATTCTGGTTTCCTTGCAGTAGCCATTTTCATCTTCTTCTTGTTGTGTTCAGTTTCTCCGTCTACTGTCTGTTTGTTTACAGCATGCAAGCTTTTTGGTGCCACCTATAGGCCTGGAATATGAACTACAGCTTTTCGGTCGTTTTCAGTGGGTCCGTCTGGGCGCAAATATTCTTGAAACGATGCCGAGGAAGACGGAGGAAAAAAAGATCGTTTTCGCCCATCTGGATGGTCCCTCAGAGTTACGGGGGCACTGGCCCCTGTTGCCCCCCCCTAGACCCGCCCCTGCCTATTAGCTCATTTGTGAGCTAACGTATCTGCTCATAAAGTTCCCCTCTCTGTTGCATTCCAGCAGTGTGTCTCTGTCAGCTGAGGACAGATAACAAACACTCACATTCATCACCTTTCACTCTCCCAGCAGAATTATCCCAGTTTGAGACAGTTTGGGCCGGCAGCAGCTGTGAGTGAGAGAGGAGGATGAATATATCTAGTAAAATGTGGTCTTCTGATTTTTGTTTGTCAGCATGCAGTTTGTATTGAAAGGTTTATTGTGAGATTCCTGTTCGGACCACATTAATCTGTATAAAACCAGATGAGGAGGAAAAAACAGACTTTTATTTTTATCCACAAACCTGAATTTTTGTCCCTTGATATAAAAAAATGTCCCTTCTTTTTTTAATAGCCTTCTTTCTCACACTTTGTGTACTTGGTTCAGCCAAAGACGTCTCATTGTTGCTATCACTCTTAGTCAGTGTACATTTAAAAAGATAAAACATTAATTTAAGGTTCGTTCACTGTGAATCAGTCATAGCGACAATGCAAAAAGATCTGATCTGCCACACTTGGTCTCAAACTTTTATATGCCCAGAAAACAAATACAATAACAGACAACACAACAGCCCTGAAATCACACATTGGTGACTTTTTAAAGTGTTTATAGTGTGGTATTAATTTGTTGTTAGACGCAACAAGGCGAAGCTCATTAAATCTCTGAACTGATGATAAATAAAGCTGCGGTTTGTCTTCACAAAACATCATAAGGAGGTCAGGTACAGAGTGTGAGCCACAGGGTAATTCAGGTCAGGTTGTACTGCCAATATCCGTGTGTGTGTTCCAGTCTGTGTCTGTGTGTGTGTGTGTGCATATTTTGATGCATCTGTGTTTGTGGTTTGGTTGGTTGACCTATTAGCTCATTGGTGAGTTAACGTATCTGCTCATAAAGTTCCCCTCCCTGTTGCATTCCAGCAGTGTGTCTCTTTCAGCTGAGGACAGATAAGAAACACTCGCATTCATCACCTTTCACTCTCCCGGCAGAATTATTCCAGTTTGAGACAGTTTGGGCCGGCAGCAGCTGTGAGTGAGAGAGGAAGGTAAATATATTTAGTAAAATGTGGTTCGGAGAGTAAAGTAACACGTATAGAAAAGTTACTGGCTGAGAGGAGTTAAGCAAGACACTTCAAATAAAATCCAAAATAATTGGATGTTGTGATTTCACACCAAAGGACCATCAAACATTGTGCAAACATCAGAATCTTTGTGGAGAAAAAATCCTTCTTAATCCGAGAATTTAGGGTTTTAATGTCGAGTGTAAAGAAGAAGTGTGTTCCTTTTACCATACTAATATATTTTCCCTTAATTTCTAAAAGTGTTGGAGGATGGAGAGGCATAAAAAAAATAATCTGTCCTAGCACCAAGAGAAACAATCAGAGAAGAGTATTCTGCTGCCCTCCAGTGGTCTGTGAGAAGGTCCGTCATTTGCAGCAGTGTAGTGTGGAAGCTAAATATATAGTGTATGTTAATGCTTAATACCTGGTAAGCAGTGCTTTTAAACAGAAAACAGACTAATTAACTTGCTGATGTTGCACATGAACACAGTTGGGAAATTTGGAAGGAGGAAAAAAGACCCTGAAAATGCAGGTATGTCTGCAAAAATGTAGTTTATAATAAATGCACAGAATTATGGAGCACCAAAACTGGAAAAAGAAATGTAAAAGATCAGCGAAATGACAAAATAGTACATAAAAATATACAATTTCTCCACTGATAAGACTGTAGACAATAATCACAGAGGCACCTTATCTTGATCGCCCTCTGCTTGTCACAGATTGAATGGTTTAATAAAAAACATTATTAAATGGAAATCTTGTGCAGCCCATGTGGACTCGAAACTCTATGTTTATTTCAGAGGGATTTGTGTACAACAAGCACAGTATGAACATGCACAATTAAGCTTTTTGCACACAGATCTGGCTGCTTGCAGATATGTAGACAAATCTTAAATGGATTAAGAGTGCCAGCACGCCTACTGTAGATAACAGTTAGATCATTGTCGCTGGATTGTGTAAAATTCATCCACATTTACATAATCCCCAGAGCAGTAATCAGAGCGAGGCGATAACTTCTCTAATTATGTCGACAAACACTTAAAAAAGCTTTGCAATGACTGTGGAGGGAGCTGCTACACGAGTTCATCGTCACACCGTGCAAGCCAACATTTTCTGACATGATGTCGTGTTATAGGAGATACAGCTTCTAATGTTGATGAGGCCATTAGAGCAACAGTCATTCACTGATTAAAGATGAAGGTATAGATAACGCAACATAATGCACTGAGCCCCATCATAACTGCGTGTACAGAAAAGAGCAACAATTCACAGTTTACAAGTTACATTAACAGAAAGTCTGATACAAGTTATGTAAAGTGAGTGGATCCAGGAGACGACCGAGCAGGACGAGGCATCACCAAGCGGTGCCCGAGCCAGACGACCTCCTGTCCAACATGATGACCTGGAAGAGAGCAGGCCACACAAGATAATTATCAATAGACAGAGAGAGGCTTCAAGATTACAGAAATATAGATATGAGGAGATAGTGAAGCAGAGGAGTGCAATGATCCAGCGGAGCCCGGGGTGTGACCATCCAGATCAGTCAGTATTTCAAGGCAGCTGGAGCCCGGAACGGTAGATGGTCCCAGGGGGCCGCGGTCCATCAGAAGGGAGCCTGAATGAAAGAGGGGAGGAGGAGAAAGAGAAGGAGGAGAGAGAGGAGGAGGAGAGGGAGGAGGAAGCTATAGAGAGTGTAGAGAGGGGCACAGCTTGCAGCTTGTGGGAACGGAAAACAAAAACAAGAGAAATGCAATATTGATCAGAATAAACCGATTGTTTCTCGTCGGCAGCACAGCGTGAATCTAGTACTATAGGAACTCATTGAGACTGACACCGACCCACTGAAGAAGCTTACATTTGATATCAAGGGCTAATTAAAGAAGTGAGTTTTGAGTTTAGATTTCAGTCTTTTACTCGGCGATATTAGAGCGAATCAGTTTTGATCAGCCATCAACCAAAATAACATCTTCGGGAAATCACATCCACAACCTTTTCATAAAGTAATTTCTGTTTGTCCTGTTTAATAGGGCTTTTATTTCATCTTCATTCATTTGGCATCCCATAAAAATTAAATCCCCCGCAGAGTGCTGGAATGAAGAAATCATAAATAGGCGACAGCTGGAGGGGAATAAAAATCTCATCACCTGCTCTTGTCATTTCATTTCATCAGTAGCATCTCTCTGCAACTGTGAACGATGTGGTGCATGTTTGTGTATGTATGCAACTTAGGTTGGAGGACGTAGGTCGCAGGTTGGGGAACTAACAAAGCACCGCACAAACACAAAAGGTTCAAAGCAAACTTGTCCCTCGGCTTCTTAAAGGTGGCGGTGGGAATAAAACCCACAACCACCCACTGATTCTATCAAAACGATAGACGAGAAAAAAACATTGGACCCAAAAACTAAAGGTAATGTTGGAGTCACTGATCAGGGGGAAAAACAAAATGTATAGAAAACTGACCAAAAGAAATAAATCTCAATCACTCAACACAGATTTTCATCCCAAACAGAAACAACAGAGAGTAAAGTGATGGTGTCGACTCCCTGAGAACACACGACCATCTGAGCAGAGGAACTGCAGCACTCTTATAAAACCTCCCAGCTGACTGATGGCAGCCAGCTGAGGGGGAAGATCACAGGTGAACCTGATAGCTTGTGATTACCTGAGACCTCGAGAGAATCGCTGTTCACACCAGGCATCTCTGATCTGTCCACAACAATTAATATCATTATTAGTAGCAGTTGCACGGTAGAATAATCAGGGAGATCAATCAATACCGTCAATCATATTAAGATGACTTCTTCTTCTTAAAAGCTTCAATAAGCAGTTTTGCAGTCTCATACTGTTTATATGTGGCGGACCCCGCCACCTTTCTAGCTTCGAACCGTGTTTTGGGGACCTTATTTTCAGAGGAGCTTAAGGGAAAATAAAAAATCATATTTCTGAGTTTGTATTATTATGTCAATAATGGAGGAGAGAGAGCCATAGACAAAGAGGGAGGGAGAAAGAGAGGGGGAGAGAGGGAGATGATGCCTTCAGGAACAGTTCTGACTGCAGACTTCATTCCTCTCCTGAGCTGTTCTGGGTTCGGCTGCAGACTTTGACAGAGACGAGATCACGTTTCCAGAGGTGAGGCCACATTTCTTCTTTGTTGTTACACTCTCATCGTGCAGCCGTTGCCTTCATTGTGTTATAATAAACATGTTTGCCTACTGCACAGCCAGTTTTAGTGTTTTGATAAGCCTCCTCCGGCACACTGTGATTGGTTATTGTCGCATGATAAATCAGCCTGTGGGCAGAATGTAAGCATGCTTACTGCAGAGTGGAAGTGACAGAAACAACACAACAAAATGTAAACAAGTAAACAAAAACCTCTATTGACAATTGACAATAAAAGATAAAGATATAACAACTGGATGCTCTTCTGAATATCTGATCATTGCAGTGACGTACACGTGATCACATAACGGAAAAGAAAAGGTTGTAAGTTGTTGTTCATCAGCTTCGGTTACATTATAGATATCTTACAGTACGTAAGTACAGCACAGACCTTGTTTAACATTAAGAGACTCATTCTAATAGCGAGGGTTTATTATAAGGACCTCTCTCTCTCTCTCCTCCATGTATCTTTAATGAGTTAACACTGGAGGCATATCTGCGTTCATTAAATTTAGAGACACTGAATCTTGATTATTACTTTCATTACCGTGTGCTTCTCTGAGTATAAAAGTATTTTTTAATTATGTAATAGCCGACATGATTATACAGTTCTCAGGCTTTGTATGATTAATAGATAAAACTGTGCAGATCTGGAAATCTGTGGATGAGAACTGTCTGGTTATAGAATGACTTCACACTGACAGTTGTGCTGTTGTGTTTCTAACATTGAGATAATAACCAAAACAAATTTAAAATTGTAGTTCCTGAATTCCTTCTTGTAGTTTGTCGAGTGTTCTTACTGTATTTCCAGGCAGTGTGTTGCAGAGCTGAGGTGGACTGAGAAGTGACTTCTGATGACCTCGTGGTAAAACCTCCGAGTGATGAAGGCCGCTGACATGTTCCTCATCATCTTCCTCGTCTGCAGGACTCCGGTATGTGTCTACAGACTTCCTACTGACATGCTAGTTTATTGGGTACAAGAGGGAAGCTCTGTTGCAATGGAGTTTGATGTCTTTCTCTGTTCTCTGCCATCACTCCACTCCATCTTTACATAGCAAATAGTTAAACAAATTTAATGTAATCAACCTTCGACTGAATGTTTGTGTAGTGTGTGTCAGGCAGGACTGTGAAGGACACGATGGAGAAATGGAAGCGCTACCGGACTGAATGTCTGCTCCAGATGAGCACAGAACGCAGACCCAAAGGTATCAAATACAAACGTTTTATTAATGAATGATAACAAAAATGTTCAGCCACCCAAACCCACTCTTTATAATAACATTAATGAAGGTGCTACTAACTTTCTCCACATTTTAACTACAGTTTCTCCAAATGAAACTGTAATTACACACATATTGTTTCTCCTCTCCTCTCCTCCTCTCCTCTCTCCTCTCCTCTCCTCTCCTCTCCTCTCCTCTCCTCTCCTCTCTCCTCTCCTCTCCTCTCTCCTCTCCTCTCCCTCTCCTCTCCCTCTCTCCTCTCCTCTCCTCTCCTCTCCTCTCCTCTCTCCTCTCCTCCTCTCCCTCTCTCCTCTCCTCTCCTCTCCTCTCCTCTCCTCTCTCTCTCCTCTCCTCTCCTCTCCTCTCCTCTCTCCTCTCTCTCTCCTCTCCTCTCTTCTCTCTCTCTCCTCCTCCTCTCCTCTCCTCTCCTCTCTTCTCTTCTCCTCTCCTCTGCTCTGTTGGGGGGGATGGGGAATTAATTTTGAATTTTTAAAAACTTTTTGTCTTGGCCTCAAATGATGAGGTGACAGTAATATGTTTTTCCTGAAAACTGTAAATAAAAGGATTTTGAAAACCTAAAACCTCTCCTCTCTCCTCTCCTCTCTCCTCTTTCTCCTCTCCTCTCCTCTCCTCTCCTCTCCTCTCCTCTCCTCTCCTCTCCTCTCTCCTCTTTCTCCTCTCTCCTCTCTCCTCTCTGCTCTCCTCCTCAGGAGTGTTTTGTGGTCGTATGTTCGACATGTACGCCTGCTGGTCAGATGGAAAACCAAACTCTACAGTTAAGGTGCCCTGTCCCTGGTACCTGCCCTGGTACAATCAAGGTAGGAACGCCATCTCACACACACACACACACACACACACACACACACACATAGTACTATATTATGTAATCAAGGTGTGTTTGTGCAGTGCGTAACGGCTTTGTGTTGCGGGAGTGTGGACCTGATGGTCAGTGGACCACCAGCAACTCCAGCAGCACCTGGAGGGACCATTCTCAGTGTAACTATGACAACAGCCAAAAGGAAGCTCAGGTACACACACACACACACACACACACACACACACACACAATGTAACTTTCCACTCCTGCCCATAGTGTTAACCCACTCAGTATCTTTCTCGCAGGAGCGGCAGATGATGATCTTATTCTACTTCAGAGTCATTTACACAGTCGGTTACTGCGTCAGTCTGGCGGGTCTGTCTCTGGCTCTGATTATTCTGCTGCTCTTCAGGTTGGTGCCTCTTCTCCACAACCTGTTTTTCTGTTAACTCACAGTGACGCACAACCGGTATGTTTCTGCAGAACATCTTATCATGCATGATTTAGTGGCATTTAGCTTTGTGGTTGCAGATTGCAGCCAATTAAATACTCCCCTGGTCTCACCCTTCACTATGGCGGATGCTAAAAAAACGCCCTCTCTAGAGCCAGTGTTTGGTTGGTTCATTCTGGGCTACTTCTGTAAAAACATGGCGGTGCAACATGGCAGACTCTGTGGAAGACGACCTGCTCCCTCTGTAGTAAAAAAAGTCTTATTCTTAGGTAACGAAAACAACGTCACATAAAAAACTTTAAGAGTTAATTCAGACCTCTGGTGCTGTTCGGTTCCTAAAAAACACAGCCAATAATTCATGCTTCTCTGAATTTTTGGCAGTGTCAAAGTAAAAGCACCCCAGATTAAAACTTGAATTTAGCTGATCTCTGGGCAGGTTTGGCCCCAACAAACACAGTGTATTTGCTTCTTAAAATGTAGAAACTCTCACTGTATCACATATTTAGCAGTCCGACTGAATCTAAAGCGCTGTTGAACGTCACTGTGCATGTGCGTCATCTCCACAGGAGGCTGCACTGCACCAGAAACTACATCCACGCCAACTTGTTTGCATCGTTCATTCTGCGAGCTGTTTCCATCCTGATCAGAGACGCTCATCTGAGCGGAGACATTCCTGAGGTCAAAGACAGCCGGGACATCTCAGATGTACTCAGTGATCAGGTTGGGACACAGAAAACGTGGCTGATTGTATTTTCAAAACCATAATAGCATCAAAATTAATCGTTTGACAGCCCTAGTATTGCTTTTTAAATGTCAAGTCTCAGTAGATTGAGTCCCACAGTCGACAAGTCCAATCTGTTATGAAACAAGTACAGCAAAAGTCAACGCTTTTTATATCAAGTATCTATAAAAGTCCTGAAAGTCTGAGCTACATAAGTTGACAGTAATGTTACACAACTTGCCAACACACAATGTGTGAACCTTGTGCACCTTTTACATGGAGGAATTAAACCTCACCTGGAGAAAAACATGAAGAACTACTAGTAGTAGGTAGTGGTGTGTTTCTGCCTCTTGTGGTCAAAATGAGTCTTACAACAATGAGTCCACATCATCAGCTGCTAAATGTTCTTGGTCATTAACACAGGAGACTGAGCAAACTTCCCTTTTGCCTCTGACGGATTCCGTAAATAATCGATGTCACAACTCTGGACTCGTAGTCAGACTTGCTGGACTTGACTGCAGTGGGACTTGACTCTCTACAGGCTAGACTTGAAATTTAAAAGGAATACTGATCATGTTTTTTCAAGGTTTGACCTGGAAAATCAGAGTAAATCCTGCAGTCTTGTACAGGGACTCGAGCCACAAGACTTTGGATGTTACACGGAAAAATTACTTACGTCTTCTAACGTCTCGAGGACTTTTTATCTCTTTCTTCACACACACACACACACACACACACACACATCAGGCAGTGACAGGCTGCCACGTGGCTCAGGCGCTGATGCAGTACTGTGTGGGAGCCAACTACTACTGGCTGCTGGTGGAAGGGTTGTACCTTCACAACCTGTTGGTGATGGCGGTCTTCTCTGACAGCCGCTGCTTCTACGGATACCTCATCATTGGCTGGGGTACACACACACACACACACACACACACACACACACAAATGGTCACACACAATACAGCTGAAATGCAAATGAAATTGAATGAAACAGGAAATGGTTTTGGTATTAATTATCCGTCACATTATTACAAATTAATCAGTTGAATCTGCAGTTGAGTTGTGAACTTTCTATGCTTACATCACGTTTTTGTTTTCGCCAGGCACTCCGGTGTTATTTGTGGTTCCTTGGATTATTGTACGTTACCTGTTTGAAAACACGAGGTAAGGTTTTGTGCGCACCTTTTCCACCGATTTTCATTTGATTTATAACCCTCCTTAATGTGTTTGTTTCCTTGTAGATGTTGGGAAATTAACGTGAACATGGTGCACTGGTGGATAATTCGCACTCCCATCCTGCTCGTTATTCTGGTAATGCACACGCAGGGACACTCACACACTCAGGCAGACTCACTCAGGGTAAGTGGCAGGATGTGTCAGAGCTTATTACTCTCTACAGTAAGTATGAGACGACAGCAGACGGCAGAGAGGAGAAACATCACAGCACTGTGAGCTTAAAGGTTTGTCTGTGAGTTGTGTTTCTGTGTGATGTTTCTCATCACTTCCTCTCTCTGCCGCCTCACAGTTCTTCTTCAGGAAGTGTTGCTTGCTTGCTGTCAAAGTGCAGAAAACATGCCTGTACATCCATAACATGCAACACTGTCTTATTCAGATTAATCAACCATGATCGGTTTCATGGCTGACTCGTGGAAGCTTCCTTCAACAAAGCATTAAATTATTGAAAAACTGATTTGAATGTGTGTTTTGAACTTGCATATAATCTTACCTGTAACACTGTGAGTGAGAAACTACGTGTTTTTGTCTCTTCAGGTGAACTTTATCATCTTTATACGCATCATTCACATCCTGGTGTCCAAACTGAAGGCCAATCAGATGAGATACATGGACTACAAAATCAGGTGAGACACGTGGACGTGGCTGTAGAGCATTTAGTGTATTTAGGGAAGCTCACCACTGCAATTATTAAAGGGACAGTGTGTAACGATTTAAGTAATTTATTAACTCAAATCAACGTCTCTGTTCATAAGTAAGTCCTCATTGGTGTACAATTACCTCTGCTAACAATCTGTCCTGAGTGAAGAATTATCCTATCTGAATATACAATAGCACGGGCAAGCTCTATGGAGGCCGCCATGTCTTTCCGGTTTTAAAAAAACTACGGACTGCCGGGAGGGACACAAAGCACTACGTGGTACTACGTAGCAAGGCTAACAGCGTTTTCGCTCAGAGCTAGCTTGACTGCGGAACTGAGAGGGAACCTCTAGTTTTATAGCCTTAATAACTAACTACATCTTTACCTCATTACTTGAATCAGTAGAAATACTCAACGCTGTTGGGAAAGAGTCCATATTTTGAAAATGAGTTCTTGTCCGTCAGGGCCACCGTAGCTCCTGGAAGGTCTCCAACGTCTTCAGAACGGGAGGGGTGAGCAAAGGAGAGTTGCAATGTAGAACCTCACAGCTAGATGGCGCTAAATACTTGATATATTACACACTGTCCCTTTAAGATATGTGGTGCATTTTTACATAAATATGCTAAATAAATGCTACAGTATTCATAACTGAGTGGATATCTAAAGGCTTTTGGAAACTGAGACAAGAGGAGAGGCCTCTTATAATGTCCTGGCATGACCTTGTTCAGCGTAAATTGGCAAAAAGAAACTTCTTCTGTTGTGTGCAATCTCTCCAGACTCGCCAAATCCACCCTGACCCTGATCCCTCTGCTGGGGATCCACGAAGTGGTCTTTGCAGTGCTGGCAGAGGAGCGCACGGAGGGCGTCCTCCGTTACATCATTCTCTTTTTCCAGCTCTTCTTCAGCTCTTTCCAGGTACAGTCAGGACGTTATATATCATTTGGATACAGATATCTGCACTCAGGAGAGTTTCTCTCGATAAAAGCAGCATTTCATGGTGTTTATATGTTTGGTTTGGCATTAAGAGTCATTTCCCCTCTTCACAGGGTTTACTTGTATCCGTCCTCTACTGTTTTATCAACAGGGAGGTACGTTGTGTACATGTGTGTGTAGTGTTGTCATTTCTAATAGTATGTCGTCACTTCCAACGTTTGTGTCATTTCTCATGTATCCCCCTGAGGATAAATGTACATGTCATTATAACCTGTGTTCACTCGTCTTTCTCTCTGTAACTCAGGTGCAGGCAGAGATAAAGAAGAAATGGCAGAAGTGGAAGCTGGGGACGACTGACCTGGATGACCTGAGGAACACTGGCAGCCCCACGCTAAAGGTGGAGTCTGCCGAATAAATACCTGCTGTATATTCACACAAAATGTCTAAATTATATTGTGTGCAGGCCGGTAAAACAGGCAGACTAGTAAATATGGAAACTATGCTCGTGTTACAAATGTGCATTTCAGAGGACGAGCAGCAGGAACATTTAACAAATTTTGAGGAGGTTGTTCGTCATCATTTGTGATACTGTTACAGAATATAGTCTATTTTCTCCTCACGAGCCACATATTTGATTTTGTTGGAGTGTTGTTCATGAAACTAATGAAGCTGAAAGGAAAAGGGACATTTACATGTTTTGGTTTTAACAGAAAACTGTAATGTTATGTAATTATGCAGGTTGGTAGTGTGCCACCGTACAGCCAGTGCCACCCGCCCAACGCCGATCAGCTGCCCCTCCGACCCGTCCCGCTCCTCTGCTCCCCCCTCTCACCCTGAGCTCCCCACTTCTTCACCCCTTCACCCACCAGGACCGGCTGGGATTCAAACATCTGAACCACTGAATGACTGAGAGGGTTGTCGATCTATCTTCCATTGTTATGATTTATGATTCAGAAAACTATTTCATTTAGATTTAAAGACACTTGTTTTGTGTACCAAGATAAAGCTGATACAAGTGGTTAAAGAACTAGATTTGTGGATTCTCATTATTCTTTAGTGCCAGAAATTGATGACATTATAGAGAAAGGTGTGTGGCCACAGTGCTTCAGCTAAAGGATCTTTATTTAGATATTTGCTGCCATCCTTTCAAAGAGTCCTCCAGCAAAACTTACTCTGGGGCCAGACTGCGGTCCTGGTTGTATTCAAGTAATGAGTCTATGAACGGAGAAACACTAAAACCCAACATATCTACGCTGTATGATGCCTAATGAAGAAACAGCTCCAGAAAATTTAAGACCAGACTAAATAGGGGAGACTGGGGTAAGTTGAGCCGCCCCTTGTTGCTGGGAAACAGTAAAAAAAACATTGATCATGTGACCAAATATTTAGGAGGAAGGCATCAATTCATGGAGTCTGTGAAGATAAGAACCACATGGGTAAAGTGGTTCGACATTTATTTCCAAAAAAACATTTTTCACTCTTGAAAGTGAATTTAGTAAGTTTCATGAGAATTGTGTTTGGACCAAAATAGATCATTTTAAATTTGTTTTATACATCAATTGTGGTATCTATGAGCTACAACATGAGGTCATAAACCTGGCATAAAAGTGCACCATTTTAACTGTGGGGACTAATAAAGTCAAAATGGTAGCTCTGGGGTAAGTTGAGCCACCCAACAGAGGTGGGAGATGGATGGATCGAGGGAGAGATGGGGATAGATGGAATAAGAGGAAGATGTAGGGAGGAGTTTAACGAAGACAGAGAAGAGAGGATAGATAGAGGAAAGAAGGAAGGAATGATGATGATGATGAGAGGATGAAAGTTTCAGTTCAGATTGTTCAAATGTGTTCCTAGTCCATAACTGACCTGACTGTCACCAAGGACACCAAGAAACTGTGATTCTGGACCAAGAATTCAGTTCTAGTGTTCCAAAAACACAGCTGTTCATATTCTCTCACGTTAGCGGCGCAACTTACCCCATCCAGGGGGTAAATTGTGCCACAAGATCACTTTTTTTGGACATGCTATATTATCGAAAAAGTTATGTTTACACTCATTCTGTTTGTTTGAACGTATGCACAACATCCTGAAATATATGCAGATATATAAATTAGTAACAAAACAATGAATGCCTTGATGTAGTGATCCTAAATATGAAAAATGGCTCATATTACCCCAGTCTCCCCTATAGGGTATATATAAAGTGTCGACTCCCAAGTGATGGAGGTGATAATGTTGTTTGAGGAACGATCAACGTGTCTCGAACCTGCTCTCTGAAGTGCGCTTCATTTTCTGGAGGCATTTCTTCATTAGAAGTCATTCGATGTAGATATCTCCAGCTGGCACCACCGTCTGGCACCAAAGCAAGACTCGGCGACATAATGATCCTTCTTCTGTTGTTCCTTGGTGACTCTAACAGTCTGTCAAAAGGGGAAAACTTTAATGAATGTATGTCTTCTTCTACCTCTGGGATTGTTTCGTGTTTCCAGATGGGAATGTGCCAAACATGCGAAATTGAACAATTTTGCCGGGACGTGGATCAAATCACTGTATTAGTCTCCTTCTGAGGAAAGCCAAATCTCTATTCAATCATCTGAAACAGCCTCAAATCTACTGTTGGATATTATCAACCGCCCTAAAAAGTATTAAGTCGTCACTCCACTCCCCACAGCACACTTTTACATGTTCATTTCCTGTTGTGTAGTTCATCTTTCAGCATTAAAACTCGTGTTTTATGTCACAAATCATCATGAATACTTGGAATGCAACCTGGAATTCAGGTGAAACAGCCTCCACCGCCATCTAGTGGAGACGGACAGCGAGCACACTGGGAAAAGTACCTACGGATTTGTTCAGTATCGCCTCGTTTCAGATAAACTCTGCAGGATTTTCCTAAAAAGTACAATGTATAGACTCGTATGATCTATACTGCGCACATCCTTTCCTCTGCCTCCAAAGACATTTGATTGCTGAGCCTCTTTCATACACAGACTCAACAATCAGCCACCTTTCAGCTTTTAAATGGAGTGTTTACAAACTGCAGTCGACGAAGTATTCCTCTAATGAGTTTCCTGAATAAAACTGTACGACTGAAATGGCGTTGTTTCATATTTCAATCATCAATAAGGAAGAAAACTGGAGAAAATCATGTTGTGCCGACATCCTGACAGCACTCAACACTTTATAATTTAATATTACTTATTATAACTTCCACAAACCAACCCGGTTACAGGGTATGCATACTGTTTAGACTCATTTTCTTTGTTGCAGAAGAGAAGAAAATAGAAGAAAATGAAAGGTTTAGTACTCGTTTAATAGCTGCTGCGCGCAGTAACGAAAGAAATGAAGAATACGCCGAAATGGAAGTTATTTTTTAATTAGATATGAACATTATCACCAACAAAAATACTTTAAAAAGTCAAACAAAAGTGATAGAAGGAAGGAAAAAATAGGTAACGAGTGAAAACCATAAAAAAAAAAAAAAAAAAACACATTCAACACTGTCCCTTATCAATCATCCATATTAGTGCAAAGTTCACCACAGACCTATCCAAACATTACTACATGTTAATACATAGATGCCATTTTGTTAAAAGAAAAAAAAATAAGGTAGCATTTAGTTGCCAGATGAATTAGTCACATCTCTTTTGGCACAGTGGGTCGCAGAGAGAGGTGCAGGCGGGACGTCCGCAGTCAGTCCGGCCTCACAGCTTCTCGTCTACGTTGTTCAGTGGCGTGTACAGGTACGCAGCATCGTCCTCTTCATAGATGATGGCCACGGTCTCGCCGGCGTCCGACACTGCTGCGCTGGTCTGTATGTAAGCCTGAGGAAGAGGAGAACACGCAAATAGAAATTTACTGTTTCATATTTTCACTGTATTTTCACCCGGATGTGTTCAGTGCCTTCCCCTCGTCATCTCTGACTGAGCCGATTGTTTCACAGGAAATAAATAATATGGTATTACTTCGTGTAAATACTTAAAGCTCTTCACCCTCTCAAGCAGCTGCAGCCGCTCTTCATTCAGCATGTTGCTTTGTCTCAGCTGGCTGACTGTGTTCTCCAGTCCCAGGAGTTTCTCCAGGTGCCGACGGTGTCGCTGCTGCAGCACTTTGACCTTCTTCTGCAGCTCCGACACGATCGCCTCCAGCTGCTCCTTACTCAGACTGTTCCTGTGGTAGCTGTTCATTGAAAAAAGGATTGCAAAAGCATGAAATGATCCATTTTAAATATTTATAGATCTTTACTGAAATTCACTAGTTAATCTGTTGATTGTTTTCGTCCTAAAATGTTTATTCTGTTAATCATCGTAGCACCTTTTTGGTCTTGCTGGAAAAAAAAGAAACATTTGTGATAATTCTTTATAAATATTTCCGTGAGTGAAAGTACAGAACGTGTCCTTGAAATGGCTCACCAGTGCTCCTCCAGCTGGTGATCCATCTGTTCTACACCGTCGTCCTCTGACTGGCCATCGTCTCCCTCTCCCTCGTCCGTGTCCAGCCTTTCCACGGTGAGCACCAGGGACGTGGGGGAAGGCGGCACATGTTTGGACACTATGGGCAGAGTGGATGTGATGGGTTTGGAGCTCAGAGCTGACGACAGCACGGTGTCCGGAGAGACGGTGATGTGTTTGGCGGTTTCGCTGGGGAAAACGCTCGGTATCGTCTCGAAGTACGCGATGACTTGAGTCTCTTGGCCCTCGTGGACGTCCGAGAGCTCCTCGGCGGTACAAGTCAAATCTTCGACGCAGAGGGAGGCCACAGCCTCGTCCGCACAGCCGAGCGTGGATTCGTTCAGGACCAGCCCGTGGCCCTGAGTTAAAATGATTCCATTCAGCAGCTCGTCTTGCCCTTCACCAGCAGGGCACTCAGACATCACCACCACCTCTGTGTTCTCTCCACTCTGGCTTAGATCACTTACCGTCTGGAATAAAGTCAAAGGGAAATTGGCCACCGTTTCGAATGCGTCCACCGATGCCAGCAGGTTCATGTCAGTTTGAAGAGAGTGGTCAGATTCTCCAACATCAATGGACTCCGCCAGGCTGGGATCCCCCTGCTGCGCCGGGTCCACAGTGATCTCATACAGGTGCACCGTGTGCAGCATACTCTCCATCTCTGCAGCATCAACAGCCTCCGTCCTGTCATCCGACGCTGTTTCGCTTTCATTACCGTCAGCTCGAAGGCGTTTTGGAGTTTTCTCACAGTGATCAGTAGCTTTCCGTTTCTAGAAAGAAGCAGGAGTGTGTGTTTGTCAAACGCCAACATGATACTGATTACAGAGCAGGTGTAGTGTTGCAAACAAAACTGTCCTACTAACTTCAGAAACCTCATCAGAATTGGCCGCAGCAGATTTCTGTGTCTATCGATCTATCTTCTTAATTCAGTAGCGCTGAAATTTCAGAATAAGACCGCGGAAGGTCTCTTGTTGTTTTACCTCGGCCTCCAGGAAGACTGTGGGCACAGCGTCATTCTCCAGGTAACGGATACCCCATCGCACCTTGAAGCACGAAGGTGAAAAATGTTCGTGGCAGATGTACTGGTGCCGAGAGGGAGTCCAGTTCTCCCGTCCAATGTTCCTCAGCCACAGATGCAGCCGGGCCGTGTCCTGCAGAGGGAACCTGCAATACGATGAAGACCGGTGACGTGAGACACTGACCGCAGAAATATCAAAGAACAGAAATGCAAAGATGTGACAGTTAAAGTCAGTATCTGTGAGCATCATATCGTCCTGCCTCAGCTGGAAATCAGAGCATCAGAACTGGTGCTGGTATCAGAACAGGTGCTGACATCAGAACAGGTGCTGGTATCAGGTGACTGAGTGACTCTGTGGGCTCATCACATTTTGGCTTGTGCCGTCACGCTCCGTTTAGTGCGAGGCAACAACACAGAGGGATGTCTTTAATATTTTTATGTGAGGTGGACAGAATATTGGAAACACCTTTACAAATGATACCGTCAGACACATCATAGCCGTAATCGTTCAGTTACAAACACTGATTTCACACTCTTTAAACCATTTAGTGACCCTGAACGGGAGTGTTTTCATGCAAGAGACCAGTCCCATGAGGATAAAAAGGTTTCATCATACAATACTCACTTAAACCCACTTTGATTGATCAATGCCAGGAATGCTCCTGACAGCTTAACACAGCCCCCGATTGTAACTTCTACTCTCCTCTAATCAGGTTTTTCCTGCACCACCCGAATCCCAACTACATCTAACATCTGTAATTAACAAAACAAGTTAAAAAAAACCACTTGAACCAAAGTGCATTATTTTTAAGGTAAATCAACAACCAAACTAATATCAGAAATGGATAGTTAGCTACACAGAATACTATGTTTTAGCTATGAGACAGATGAGAACAAACTGGTAAAAACCTTCTCTACCTCCATAAAAATACTGGAAATCAAATTATAGGAATGTAAAGTTTCACTTTTAGGATTGGAAATCAAGAGTCCAAACACTGTATATCTGAATAACACCATCATAGTAGCTCGTGCTACTGTTGTCATTTATTTATTTATTTATTTGACTTTATCTCCTATAAAGCATGCGACTATTCTAAGAATGCTAGAAGTTTGGACATCATAGGTACTTAAAAGTCTGTGTTCATGTAGGCTCTTAGATAAAAGTATGTTGAAGGTGTGTTTGCCTGTCAGTTAACCTCCAAACTAGCTGAGTCACAAATCCTGATTCACAAATCCTGATTCACTCAGGACTCGGACTGTCACAAAGTGCAGAGCGAGAACACACAAACTTTAGCAGGTGGTCGAAAAAAACACGTCGAAAAATCTGATATTTTTTTATGACAACGCTGATTTATTTCATGCCAACAAACCTGCTGTAAGAATGGACGTTGTTGAAGTGTGACTCATCAAACAGGAAGACGTTGGATAAAGTTAGATGACGCTTCTTACCTGAAGCACCTGAGCTCTGGAGTAAGCTAGCAGCTCAAAGACTTTTTTAAAAACAAACCATCTTACTTGTAGAAGCTTCTCCTGTCGCTGCCGCTCCCGGAGTCATTCCTGCAGTTCGGAACCGAACAATATTTCGGCATCTCGGTTCGATGTCGCTGCTGCCGACGGCTTCGTGTCCAACTGGGTTCACAACAAGGTGAAACTCGTGCTGTGTTGTCAACGCGTGGCGCATAGTTGACGCCCGACGATCAGCTGTTGAGGCTGGTGACGTCAAATACATGCGACTGCCACACAAACCCGGAAGCAGCGTGGGGCGGCTTCTGTCATTCGTGAACCGGATCGATTATGAAGCCGACAGCAAATTATTTATGATCGAATAATAAACAAGTGTTTTTTATTCATCAACATGTTGACATCAGGTGGTGGAAACTGCAAACCCCAAACAAATGTAGACAATCTAACTGCAGTGACGGAATGTAACTAAGTATAAATACTATTTTTCAAGTACTGTACCCGAGTACAGTATAAATACCTTAACTTGTAGTTAATATTTCAATTTTTGCTGCTTTAAAAAGGTTAATATTGTATTTTTACATGACATTTACATCTGTTACTTTGCAGATTACGTGCCACATCAGAGCCAGAGTAGCACTTTATAAATTAATTTAAATTTATGGCCAATCAGATAAAGAAAACCTAATGATTCTGATCATCATAAAACTGCAGAACACCTGATTAGATAATCTGGTAGAACCATAGTATAAAATATAGACATAAGGTGCATTTATAGCCAGACAATTACTTTTTACTCAAGTGTCTCACTATTACATAAGCTGTAAGACTTTTACTGAAGTATTATTTACATGAGTAACTCTCACATTAACCAAAATAATATGATACACACAATATCTTTACTCTTACTCTAATATGGCTTTTGGTTACTTTTTCCAACACTGCTGAATTGACAAAGAGCTTGTTTCTAAAATCACCGGACTGTATTTTTTTTTATTCAATAATTTTCTCCAAACATTACACGGAATCTTTAAATGATACAGTATATATACATACACATCAGTGTATTTCTTTATCTAAAAAGTTGAGGGCCACTGGACAATGCAGCTGTGCGTTTCAAGACAGGATTGCATTTTGGACGTTTGTGTACTGAAGAAATCCACATATGGGGATAATAAGTCACCAGCAATCGAACATGTATTGGAGACGAGAGTGCCATCAGAGTTTGCCTTTACACCAAAGCTAGTCTGGAGAGGAGACTGTGCAGGAGCTGCCAGGTGAGTGGCACAATGACGGTCAGGGGATGAAAACATGGAGAGCAGCAGTATCTTCCTCAACAGGAAGCAGTGCAAAATAAATGTTACCAGCTACATGACTGAACTGACTAAATACACCACTAATGGCAAACAGCACCTTTAAGAGTGTACCCAGGGACAATCGATCTATTTCGGGGGGCTGGGATAATACATGTAATCATATTTTGTATTCCTGTGAAATAAAAAATAAACTGACATACTGCAGGTTGGTTTGAGAAACACTGATAAACATGCTGCTCTTAACCCAGTTTACAATGCTCTAAGCTGTGTACAGAGGCCAACAGTGCTAGGTTTCAGAATCAGAGGATGCTCCTTGTAAAAACTGAACAATCATTTTCATTACAGATCTTTGGTACATACCAGCTATTTGATCCATCTGCCGAGTTTATCAGATATTTAAAAACCAAACAGCTCCAAGGAGACTCGTCTGAAATTCTCAGGGTTGGTTTCTTTACCCAGTGATGGAACACGTGAGCGGGTAAACGGACAATGGAATGGGGGGGATTTTCCAGTTTTAACTGATAACATGAAAGAGCAGACCCAGTTCTGAACTGGGCTGGTGTAAGTGATCTCTTCCCATCGCAATTACACCACGTGCTTTCGGCATACAACTAGTGGAAGTTCGTTGGGGAGAGGGATCCCTTAGGCTAAGCATGAACAAGAGCATGTCCGAGCACTGGAGGGAGTGTGGTGGCTGGGATGGTTCAGGTCGGATGGGAGGTCGTCAGTGTCACAGACAGGTTAGCATGGCCTCTACATCATCCCCAACTGCATTAGCGTGTTGGCATACGCCATGGGTTTGACGTTTGGATGAGGCTGTAAAAGAGAATCAGAGGCAGACAAAAATTAGATCAAGATGCAGCAAGCTTTCTGAGCTTTCTACCTGGGCTTCCAAACATTATGTTACCATTTTACCTTATATTAAACCAGAGCATGTGAGCAGAGCTGAGCGGCGAGAATTTCCGCTCCCCGCTTACGTGGGTGTTCGCTCCTTCGCTCCTTCGCTCAAAATTATACCAGACCGCTCCGCTCAAAGACCGCTCTCCGCTCACCTGAAATTTCATTCGCTCCATGCTCGCTCAAATTTAAAAGAAAGAGCAATTCCTGACGTTGCACCTGTATGACCTGTCTGCTTGCTTTTCCAAATATTTTACAAACGAATGACCTCCGATGTAGGCTAACCCTTGAAAGCACACATGAGTCTGTGTTGACTTGTGCATGCCCTAGACTCGTGGAGAGCGGTATCGGAGCGGAACTGGAGCGAAACGGAACCATCGCTCTGGCCTTTGGATTAAAACCCGCTCTGCGCTCCTAATATATTTCGCACGCTCCGCTCCCCGCTCCGCTCACATGCCCTGTAGTAAACCACTTAAATATCATTTTGATGCAACTTCACCAATGAGAAGTGCATGACACTTTGGAGCACTATGTCCCACACCATCAGTGTCAGTGAAATTGATCATATCTTATTGAGAAACATTTTTTTTTTTCCTCCGATGTCCTCTGGCTGTTGTGCCTCAACTCTCTGATGTGCAGAGTGTCATCATAGACAAACAGCTTTACTTGAAGTAACTGCTGACTGCTGCTAAATGTAGCTGACGTTATCTGTGCTGCTGGGCGAGTCTGCTCATGGCAGGAACTGAGAGTTCACAGCACCAGAATGTTGTCATTTACACTTGAAGCACAGGAGTTTTGAACCAATGGGAGGAGGTTTTAGCCAGCGGGCATTCTGGCTGGTTTCTAAGTTATATTAGCTGGCTTGCAATGACTTCTGTTGTTGCACTTCTGTTTGGCTGCATTAGCCAAAGTAGTGTTTAGTGTTAAGCAGTAGACTGTCTAATGACTGTCTAGTCTTTAGAAAGTCGACTGTAATGTAATCAAACAATGCTCCTTTCCAGCTGTCAATATTTACATCAGCAGGTTTTAGATTAACCTTTAATCCAAAACTGCTGCTGCACCAAATTGAAAAAAATGTTTCAGCAGTGTTTTTTGTAGTTTCTGTCATAATTCTACTTGGTTTTGTTCACATTTTACTTAACTGAAGTGGCTCTGTAATATAATTGCAACAGAACTTTTCACTTTCAAATTAATTTTACTACCAAATAAGCAGCTGGGCTGAACAGGACCGGTTTGCATGAGGTCCCAGTAGAAGTCACTGCAGCATTATGAATAGAGCTAACCTCATGTACATCATGTGGGCGATGAAGCCTCCTGGTGGATAATTACAGAAAACCGATGGGCATGATGACACAAGGTGACAATTACAATAAATATAACAATTGAGAGAACAGGATACTTACCACAGCAGTGAACTGGTGAAATTCTGGCTTGAGGTCTGATCCCCTGAGGTGGATATAAGCTCCTTTGTTTCCCATCTGATCACTGAGGGAAGGCAGGATACAACACACATTTATTAAAATGAACAGGACCAGATGATTTTATACTCTTAATTAAGTTAGTCAGCATGATGACCTACCAGTAGTTGGGTGCTGAGAACACGGTGATGCACTTCCCTGAATGAGTGACCTCATAACCCTCAGCTTTGACCTCATGACTGCGCACAATGAAGTCCAGCTTGTTCTGTTCCAGGAAGCGCTCTGTCACATCTGGCCCGAACTGACAGCTCACTCCTCGCTTGCTGATGGACCGGCCATTCTACAAGACACACAGAGAGAGAGAGGGGGAGAGAGAGAGGGGAGAGAGGAGAGAGAGAGAGAGAGAGAGAGAGAGAGAGAGAGAGGAGAGAGAGAGAGAGAGGGGGAGAGAGAGAGAGAGAGAGAGAGAGAGAGAGAGAGAGAGAGAGAGAGGAGAGAGAGAGAGAGAGAGAGAGAGAGTGGACAATTAATTATTAATCTGAAGCAGAAGTAGCCTGAATGTTGCTCTAACAAACTACTGCACACTCTGACATTATTGACTTAATGACATTCTGTGCGGGAACTGACCTGAGGCTGTGGATCTGACCAGAGGAGGTCACACATGGGACCTGTGAAAGAGCAGAGGACGGTGTTGAAATTGACACATTTTCCTTTAGATTGATGTTTTTTTTATGGTGCATTCACATCAGACAGTTAAAATGGAAACTGGCGGATTTGTCCATTTAGTTTGGTTCATTTGGACTGGTGTGAAAGCCGTCATTTGTATCCTGTTGCTGACAAAAATACTGGTTGAAAAAGTCTTGGTTTGGTTCCAAGTGGACTCTGGTTCAATTCATTCATTGTGTGAAAGCAAACAAATCAACCCAACCAAGGATTTTGTGATCAGAGATGTGCAATTTTGGCACAATTTCAAAAGCTGAACTACTATTAATAATTCTTCTGATCTGTTGGTGCTTAAAATAAAATGCAACTACAACATATTTTCCTGTCCGTCCAAACCATATCAGCGAAACTACGGGTGCAAAAAAACTTTGAGAGCCCGATTTAGACTCATGCTGCATTTGGAATATGAGCCTACCTGAGTCTGGAGGCTGTCTGTTCCTTTCAATCTTCCTGAGGTCGTCCAGTGTCACACCATCTTCACTGAACAGTCCACCATGCATGACCTGAGATGGGGAATATTATTAGAACTGTGTGCACAGTACAACATATCAAACCATTGCGATATTAAGGGTTGCAAAAATCATTTATACTAGGAAGATTGGGGTAAATTATGGCTGTTAGTCCATTATTATCCAGCATTGTCTGATAAAAGCATCTTTTAACACACAGACTGTAAAGGAAGACAGCTTGTAGGTGTCTACTATTTTAATCTGTTTCCTCCACTGGTATTTTCCACCACCAAACCCCTTTTTAATGTTCTACTCTACCACAAAATCCTCTCTGAAAAATTAAACGAGCACAACTGTCTGTTGAATTTAGTAATCAAACAGAGACTGCACACGTCAGCAAGAACAAAACTAGTTGGGTGGCCCTGTGAGCACCTCCGCTTACCAGAACTTTGTTGTTCATACACTGTGCAAGAGGCAGCCACTGGAAGACCTCGCTGAAGAGCTGGAACATCTGGGCTGTGTACTTGGCTTTGACCTCCCCTTCAAACCCATACATCTGGTTCATGTTGTCTGTCTCGTGGTTACCTGTAGGTAAAAATCTTGGTTAAATGCCACAATATGAAAACCGCTAATAAATAAATTTGTAAAGTGTGAGGCGCTAATCTGACGGGTCTGAGCAGATATTACACATTCATCGTGCACAGGCAGTGTGACCGCTCTCACCCCTAAGCAAGTGGAAGTTTTCGGGGTAGAGTAGCTTGAAGCCGAAGAGGGTGAGAATGACCTCAAGAGAGAAAGAGCCGCGATCCACAAAGTCTCCGTTGAACAGCTGAAATCCGTGGTTAAGAATTACGACACGCAAGTTTTGGATTGGAGGCCGTCGGTGGTTTGGACACAGACAAAAATTCTTAGACATATATAAAGTGAGATATGCACTGAAAATAATGTGGATTCTTCACACGGCCCTTGGCAGGTAGACACATCAGTTAATTATAAACCTGGGCACAAATTATCTAGCCGACACGTGGCTGCTGCAAAAAGAAAGGATACGTAAGGGTTGGTCTCTGAGGGTAAGCCGTTCAGCTTGAAGATGTTGAGGAGATCATAGTACTGCCCATGGGTGTCACCACAAATAGTTATTTTTTCTGTCTGTGGAGAAGAAGAAAAAAAAAAGGGGGTCACAAAAACGATGACAGACAGCCATGAAGAATAACATCTTAGACCCGCATGGTTTATTTACTCTCATGCGGTGACTAACCGCTCTAGTGTTATTATGGGCCGATCACAGAGCTGGTAACTGAAGAATGTAATCATACTGTTGAACTCGCTGTATATAAAGTAAACACAAAGTCCTCACCTCTTTTAATGTGATTTCAACAAGACTTGGTAGTTTTGATAGAACATCTTTAACTTGCACCAAAATCTGAAAGGAGTACAAAAAAAAACATTGAATGACACAAACAGATATTTTTTCCTTCAGTGAGTGTTTTTAGTATTAATAAACATCTTTACCTGATAAGCGCACTTTCTGTGCAGCTTCTTCTGGTCTTTGAACCAATCCATCATCTCCTTCATGAACGTCAATGTGATCGTCCCATCTTCAAGTTTGGGGCCTACGTAGTCATCCTCAATCGCTGCAATTGGACATAATCTTAATTTCAGATTAAAACTCGACAAGTACAGTAAAGAATCCAATGATTTAGACAATATGAACACTGGTGGATTTTGTTTTCATTAGTTCCTGTTTTTCTGTTTCCTGTCCAATCATGACAAATGTGATTATAGATGTATTTGTTCATATATTCATCCAATAACACGGAGAACTTACTCATGTTTTCAATGTCCAGAGAGTCAACAACGGATTTCTTTATCTCATCGCTGGCGATGGCTCGCTCAAAAGCCTTCTGTTTCACAATCTTGTTACATTCCTGATACTTCATCTTTGCATCCTTGTCATTCGGTCGAACCCTCACTACCTATTATCAGAGAGGGAAATGACAGGAATTAAACACACTGGTTAATCATCAGCTGGCATTGGGGCCTACAGGGAAATTAAACCGGATGAAAACGGTAATTAAAGTGTATCAAGGTTTTAAATTCTTAAATATGCAAACAGTTTAAAATGGATAATACATATTTTGATCATTGTGGCGCTGGAAATGAACAGCATTTAAAACATTCACACTCTTTTGCCCGATACATATCAGGGACCTATAAATACATATACATTGAGCTCTAACCTCTCATCAGTTCATGAGGATTAGCTCTCATGTTCTGTTGTCATGGTGCTTCGTCTAGTTTGGAGGTCTTTGTTACCGCAGCCTTGGTATATTTATATTCCTAATTATGAGAACACCATGAACAATAGACACCAAATTAGCTGTGGTATGAGCGCCTGCACACAGAATCTAATTGGCATCATGACTGGATTAAAGGATGATCCCTATTCCAAGCTGTCAAAGCAAAATGAGGAGCCTAACTCATGCCGACCACAGATGGAATTGTAGTGCTCTTTGTTTTGAGAAGAATCAGGGAAAACGTGTAGATCTACTGTGCACATTATTCATTTGTTCTAGGTTTAGACTACATGACAGTTCATGTGTGCAGCTGCTGAAAGTCAAAGATGCAGCATTTATTACCGTCTCGTAGTCCTTAAGTGCAGCCTTGAACTTGCCCAGTGCCATGTTGGAGGTGGCACGGCGGTAATATCCCTTAATGTAGTTCTTGTCTATCTCCAGGGCCTTCGTCGCGTCAGCCAGGGCATAGCCATAGCACTCAGTGCGTAGGTATGCCAGGCTGCGGTTGCTGTAGTAGATGGCATTGGATGGATTGAGGTCCACTGCCTCTGAGTAGTACTTGATTGCATTTTCATAGTCTTTGTCTGAAAAACAAATGTCACATCTTCACTGGCAAGCAGGGTTTCTGGCTCCTTAAAAGATCCTATAAAAAGGTCACAAACAATGCAGCCAGTACAAGTATATTTTATTTCCAACTGGGGTGATAGTAGAGCTGATAGTAAGGCCAAAATACAAGGTGTGCTGAAACAATCGTGATGACATATTGGCTCGTGTCACTGCATCAATCTCAGTAATATGTCAGTGTTTGGAATTAATTTCCAAGTGCTTGTTTCCTCCCACTTTGGTATAATTCAGCATTCTTGTCGACAGGATTTTTATAACAATAACTTGATAGAATTTTGTTTCTAATGATCTGTTACGACTAAACCTAATGGTGTGCTTCCCTTTTAGAGTAGTCAAAAAAAAATCTGAATCAGGTTTTGCAGTTTAAGCAATATTCATCAATAAGCAAGGAAAACCATGCCAACTGCTTTGATAATCAATTAATAATTTCAGTCATTTTTCAAGCAAAAATGTCAAACATTATCTTGTTCCAGCTGTGAGATGTGAGGATTTGCTGCTGTTATTTGTCATTTAAGAATCGGGAACTAATTTATTAGTTCTACTGGCATTGTTTGACATTTTCTAGACTAAATCATTAATCAGTTAATTCTGAAAATAATTGTCAGATGCGAGCCTGCTAGTCTGACATGACATCTTTCTGCCAGTAAGTGATGAGTTTTAGGCTATATTGGGATAGGAGGGGACGTTCACACAGCAGCTACCTGGTAATTATGGGTAAATATTTAACCTCGTCCTTTATTTTCAGACATAAAAAAGGCAACATGCCCATCCTTCAACAGACAGCATTCACATTACATCTGCTATGACTCATGAGGGCATCAGGCCTACAGCAATCAAACTTCAACAGGAAGTATGCTCAGAAGGAACACAAGTAAAATCCTCTAATACTTTGCATTAGGAGCACATTTTGAAATGTATTTGAATGAACAATCAAATACAAACACAGTGGAACATAAACTTTCATTATTGATGCTTCCTTTGGATTAAAACGGAGGCGCAGCAACATGACTGTTAGTATTTATATCCTAACCCTTAGTAAGAAATAGATATATCTCATCTAAAATGTAGGAATAATTGCTCAAAAGCAATATATACTGAACATTAAAACACCTGTTTCCACTGTGAGTTGTGTTAAAACGAGGCTCCGCCGGGCTGCTGGCACACACGCGCCCGCCGGTTAGCAGAATATTCTAGGAGTTGTGTCTGATGCTAACCTACAGCTAGCTAGCTACACACTAATCTGACAGCAGTCAATACAAACAAGATGGGTGATCACAGCACAGGGCGGTGCGGTTAAAACCCTAATATGTGACCAAATCTGAGAAAAGTTAGCGGTGCACTTTACATGACACGCGTGACAGCGTGGGTTAACATGCTGCTGCCCGCTGGTGTTAAAACTAGCTCCTAGCTAGCGTTAGCTAAAATCCGGCTAACCTGTTTCAATTCAGCGCCGCGTAATCCAATGAATGGGGGTTTACAGTTAGCATGCTGTCTGAGCCGTTAGCTTAGCTTAACGTTAGCGGCCGGTTCCAGCCGGAGCGTGTTGCAACGTAATTATGCTGCTGCTGTAATTAGTGGTCACATCTGTGTGTGTTGTAAGCTGCTGGTAAAAGCCACCGACCTGACAGGTGTGTCAACTTACCTTTGAAGTACTTATTCGCCTTCTCCTTCAGCAGCTCTGCATCATTACCTCCCTCCGCCATCTTCGTCTCTCTGCCGTTTACCGATCCGTTCGCCATTGTCGCAAAGGTCGCAAAGTGTCTCTTCCCCCCCACCCTTTTTTTTTTTTTTACAGTTATAATAAATAATAATACTTTAATTTTTCAGAGTGGACTGTCAAGTTTAACTAAAAAAATGTATGGAGAAAAAAAAGTTTAAATTACTTGTGAGTTAATTATTTGAGAGGTAAAGTGTTAAAATGCCTTAGAAGACAGCTTCTACATGAAAAATACAATATACAACAATGTAGTACAAAGATGTCTTACATACAAAAAACAAAAAAAGGGTTTCCCTCAATTGAGCTTAATTGTGAAACTCCATTACACTAATTAATCAGGTTATTATGTGGTTAAATCACAAGTGTAGCATGTGTTGAGGGTTTTTATGCCTCTGTTGAGGAAAGTGCTTGTTTTTGGGAGGGCTTTCTGTCTTTATTGTGACTTATAGCTAATTTTTGTGTTACACCGTCCAACAGTAATAGTTAATAATTAATTGTCACAGTTATTTTTGATAAAAGTGAAGTGTGTGTATGTGTGTTTGTGTGTGTGTGTGGATTGCTAGGTGTGAGACAGAGGCATTGACGATACAGTCAGGATGGTAGAAGGGAGAAATATCAAACAGGAATGATATTTACATTTTAGTTGTTTAGGTTTATTAACCAGCAGGGGTCAATATAGACCTTTATTGAAATATCCATGAAATTCTCACTAATACAAGCAGCCTTACTGGTTGGGAGAGGGGCCTAGAGGAAAATACCGGTGCATTCATATGAGGTTAACCAGAAGAATATTCTGACGGTGAGTAATGTGTTACAACCAGATCATTAGTTTAAGATTAGGTAAGTGATTCACGGGGGGAGCTGGTTCTCCTCTGGAATAGTGACTTTAATGAAGAGTGGTAGCTTGTCCTTCAGTCCCACCTCTGTGGCTCAACTGCAATAAAATTCCGTCAATTAAAACCAACTTGCTCCTGTGACACATAAGCACAGCCTCAGTCACATTTCCTTTTGGTTTTCTTCCAGCTGCCTCACGGCCTGAGAGTGTTGAAGTGGAAGTTTCCTGCCATCTGAGCGCGGCAGTGTCGGCCCTCCGGCATCCACAGATGTGGCAGCGATGGCGACGATCATGGCACAGGTGCACATCTCCACAACTTTACTCACTCGCACACATGGCATCTGACGCACCCCAGCCTCAAATAACTGGTTTGCAAAAACATCACGCAACCTTAAGCAGAAACACATCCAAGCTTGGACACCTTCTCTTTGCCAGAAACTCTTGTCGAATGGCACTTTGCGTCACTGGAGTCAGAAAAAGGACATCTGTCATGTGCACCAGAAAGGAAAAGTCAACAAATTTTCGAGACGTAGGTTTGTGGTTTGGTGTGTTTGGGTTTTTTAGATGGTTAGGGTTACAAGTTCAACAGAGTATGAGACGCTAAAGAGAAGCATGTGACACAGAGGATACAGCCCAGTCCAGTCTGCTGCCCTGACTCATAATCGACATCCCGCAGCGAAGAGTAAGAGGCCAAACAGTCGGGTGACTCACTGTGACCCCCGTCGAACGCTTCACTCACTGCAGAGTGTGAGTTCACTTTCTCTTAGCTAAGATTATCTATGAGTCGCCCCTTTTGTTTCTGTGAGCCATAACACGTCTAGTTCTGTGATGGTTTTTACTAGTAGCGCTCGCGGGGGAAGGAAAACAAAAAAAAAAAAAAGGATTGCCTGAGACCGAGAGCTGACGTTAACGGCCTCAGCCCCACATGAGAGTAAACGCAGACAGAGAGTGGGAGAGACAGTGTGGGAGGAAGAGAGGTAGAGAAAAAATCTGGCTCTGCTGCGATGGACCGAGCGGGGGGAAATTGCCGTCCTCTTGGGTGCGCGATGCATGAGCGTGGGCTTCGGAGGGGTCCTGAGAAAGTTAAAACAAACACGAGCGGAGGAGCGAGGAGATATACGAGCAACCAGAGAAAGAGACGGATGAAGGTCAGGGCGAATGTGAGTGACATTCCAAGGTCGCAAGCCAATGAATGATGAGGCCTCAGAGCGGAGTGGAGTATACGTTACATAGGCCTGATCTAGACCTTCTTAGTATTTATTATCCTGTAAGCACGTAAGACCAATGTGTAGCGAGTGTTTGGAACACCCCCCCTTTTAATCTTTTACTCCACTCCCGTAACTGTTTTGTCAGTTGACTTTGCCAGTATTTTGTAGAAGCTTAAAAAGTCTTTTTGGTGCCCCGTCTCTGCTCCACGCTGCCCAAATAATTCCCTAATGAGAGCATGACTTCAGGGGGTCTGTGGGGGGTCGCGCTTATTTGAACCATGTGTTTTTCTAGTGGGCAGGGCAAAGGACAACATTGCAGATAAATCGGGGAAAAAAACTCATCCTCTTGCGCTCCACCCTTCCTCCTTTTTGTATTTCCCTCTATCTTGCTTTGGCCATTTGGTTCCTCTATTAGCCAGCCTTTTTTTTTTTTTTTTGCTGATTGTCTCTTTTTGAGTCATCTACGAATCGCAAGGGATTGCTCATGTTATAAAACATTACCAAGTCTCTCCTCCATGCTTGAGTGGGAGCTCCTGCTGATCAGTGCGGCCACCAGTCAGCGTGTAACTCAACATCCTGAAATGACACATCGCATGTTCACTAAAGTTATTTGTGCCGCGGGGGAACGAGGAGTTGGAAATTTCATGGAAATGGAAAAAAGAAACGTGATGCATACCTGCCTAAAGAGGCTGCTGCCGGCTTTACCTTCCCACATTAAAAACCTCCCCTGTGTTCTCCTTTGTCTCTGGGACTCGTGGTGGTTATGGGCGGGGACTGGAGGAGGGTATATAACGCAATTGTGTTTATATTTTGCTGAGCGTCTGTTTACATTTCATGTAGGGCTGTTTTACATTTAAGGCGAGGCTGTTACCTCCAGCTCCTGCAATAAAGGCAGCTGCAGTGTAAACCCTGGTGACCATATATGATTTTATAACAACCTTAGCTAACAATAACAAAATATTTGTGATTTGCCCAGAATTCATTTCGAACGTTCACATTTCAACACACATTTTTGGCAACTGTGAAGCTATTAATAGGGCTGAGTTAAAAGGCGATGGCTGAACTTAAAGTGGAAACAGACACATTAAACCCCCCCAAGTGGCATTATTGTTGGCGCCACTGTCTGAAAAACAACTGGATTACTTTATGTTCTCTTCGGAGTAGCAACTACAAACAACTACAAACAAAAAGAAAACATGAGTTTATGAATTTAGTCTACAATGAAATGTGAGACGTGGAAGCAGATCGAAACAGTGACAGACTGCCTGCCTTCGCTTTCTCCGGGGAATTTGTACCCAGTGGCAAACAGAAAAGCATAGTAGACAAGGTAAATGCAGATGTTGTCATTATTCTATAGCAATATGTGCAATCAACAATGTCAATGTTCTTTATGTCTTTCTTGATTTCTGAAACACAACAACAACAACAACAGGAAAGAATAAACTTGTGCAGGTGAGATCGAGAAAATCCACAGAGACTTCTTATCAGCAAACACAGAAGTCGTGCAATGCACAAAAACAAGCAAACAAGCTGAAGCGTGTGTGTCTGGGTGCGTAATTGCCAGATACGATTCAGTTCAGATGTTAATTTGGTTCGTTAGACGCGTCTCAAAGCTGCAGCACAATTTGAGTAAGACTGTTCTGCACCCCGAGCCCCCTGACATCTCACAGAGGAACCAGAACAGAACAGAACTTTGCAAACTAATACAAGTCAAGTCAGGTTTTCTTTTTTAAACTAATGCAATACGAGTAGTTGTATTAGCCACTGAAACCACAGCTCCATACCTGAGTGTGAGCCCACACACAGACTGCAGGGAATTCTTGACTGTGGAAATGTGAAACAGACTACAAGAGTTTTTCTTTTAATGGCTGGAACTCAGCAGGCTCCCCCCCGATCGACTGGCACCACAGCCCTGTTAAAGCACATTTAGAAAATGACCGGCTAAACAGATAATTGAAATAAATAAAAACAAATTGCCACGGGAAGTGAAAGCCGAGCCCGATTCCTTGAAAATTAGATTAGGATTTAAAACAATTCTGCCGTATTAAGTCTGTTTGGCAGGAGTCTGGCCTTATTTGGCCATATCTGTGGACGGAATGATAATTAACCACTTTGTATTCTCTACTCCTTTTTCATTTTCCATTGTATAACACTGTGTCATTACTCAGGATTTTCCATGTTCATCCTGATTCTCCCCCCCCCCCACACACACACACACACACACATACACACCCTCTCCCATCCACATCTACTTTTGCCATCTTTCCCTCGTTTATATGCTTTCTGTGTGTCCTCCTTTCTGTCTCTTTTTTTTTCTTCTCATTTTGAGCAGCATGAGTGTTTGATGTGCGCTGGGCACGAGAACAAGGGATCGGATACACACCCCAAACAGGAAATGAGAAATTCAAGCAAATAGACCCGTGTCTGTGTGTGTGCGCCTCGGAGAGAAAGACAGAAACTTGCGGGGAGGAATGCAGATAGATAGAGCTGGGCCAGGCGGTGGAGGAGGATGTGGAATAGACACACTGAATCAAGAGGCTGTGTATTTTTCGAGGTGAAAAGGTTGTTATGTGAGCGCGAGGGCAGGGAGAGGAGGAACACCCCAAGTATGATATTTATAGACACTGCCCACCCCTGATGCTGCTCCGCGTCGCCCTATGACATCAACCATCCCACTGAACCCATCGAGGGTGACGAAAAAACCTCCGTTTAACGGTTAACCTGTGGTCTCATCTTCATTTTCATCAGTCTCAAAGACACCCTCTTTGGTTCTCACTTCAGCGGAAGAACCCTACAGCTCTCTGGGAGTCAGACAGTGCAGTGTTTGCTCTTTTCACACCGGCTTTGCGACAGGCTCTGCATCACACCCACGTCCCACAGTTGTACTAATGTGCCAGACGGCAGCCCTCGAAGCAGTTGAGCTCATAAAACAAGTCAGAGCCGTAGGATTATCTATCAAAGCGACAGTGGCGCACCAGCGGGGCAGCGTGACCCGCTGCAGTCCTTTCATCTGGCAGTGCGGTTGTTGTTTTCGCGCTAGTTAACGGTAGCGACGACATGTTGTGGCAGCTAGTTTATTTTACATCGCAGGCTGCGCTCCTACTGTTTATGAGCAATGAACGATCGAGCGCGGCCCACATGGTCAAGCTTTCCCACAGAAAGGAACCCGCATCATAAGTGACTCAGGATGTCTGGGGCTGCAAATACTCGGACTATTAGATGACTATGGGACTTAAAAGGGAAGGAATACTTCCACAGAGCTCCGCAAACAAGGTGGAGAGACACACGGATTGTTGAGGAAAAAAACCGCCCCAGCCTCTTCTGACGGGGCTGAATTGTCTCAAGTGGTGTGAATAGCTGCGATCTGATGTGGTGAGACGGCAGCAAGAGCCGAGCAGAGCGTCAGACAGACTGACATGTCACGAGTGTTTAAGGCGAACCGTAAATATCCGTCAGCAGAACAACATTACTTTCCTAACCGCAGCATAATAGTGGGCACACACAAACTGGAACACAGATGCTTTTTAAGTCGCTAATGATACACTGAAACTTTGCCATGTCAATACCAGCTGTGAGGCACAAATACAGGCTCAGAAACTCTACGCAGGGTCTGAAAATATCCATTCACACATACGCAGGCCATCCAGGATGTTGTGGGGGAGAGTTTCCTCTTCCTGTTGCTCTTACTGTTGGACTTTCCTGTCAGTTAGTATTAACTTCTGACAGACCTTTGGGTGCCTTCCAGACTCATCCCTGAGCCTTTTTTTTTTTTATCTCCAGGGAGTATGATTCCTTACTGTAAAGTATTAGTTCACATCCTGTGCACTTGGGTGGCCGGGCAGAGGAGTCAGCGTTAGACGGAGGTATCCTCCCGAGCAGACGGCGTCTTTGCACCTATTTGCACCGCAGAGACCGGCGGGTATATATCTAAAAGAAAATGAGGACCACACTCAGCGGCGTGGTCACATGTGTTCATCAGGTGGTGTGAAGCAGTAATCAGCCACAGATACTATCTACCAAACTCTCACTGGACTTCAGTGGAATGCAGTAGACTTTATGATCTCCCTCTTTATCATCAGAAAGCGGATCAGCCCAAACTAATTGTGTCAAGGATTGCTTGGATGCGAATAAAGAAGGCAGGCCGTGCGTGTTGCTCTCAGGGTTTCGGTGTGTTGAGCGTTAGCCTTTGTGATTCAGCAGCGCCGGAGGGCCGGACCGTGGTGCTGATGCGAAGATAGACTGACTTGAATTAGTGCCCCGCTTTTAAAGTCTGGGTTCTGTTACATGTGCCCAGCCCTATAACTTAAGTATCAGTATCGCTACGTCTTGTTCCCCTGTTTTATATGTTGTACTTTATTATGCTGGGACTTTAATACGGCTGATTTCTTGGCCCGGTCTCTCTTGTTAAAGAGATATTCATCTCAATGGGACCTCCTGGTAAAATGAATAAACATTTTCCATTTAAATTCCAAGTCCTGCATTCAAACTTTCAACATCAACTGAATTTAACTGATGTATTGAAAGTATTATACAGATTTGACATGTATGGAAGCCAACAAGGACTCGTACTTGTGTGCCATTACATCAAGATGTTTGTTGTCTTGTTTTCTGGAGATAAAGGCTTCATTTATTTCATTATCTTGAGGAAACATGTGGCTGACTTCTCAAGTTCATGAGTAAATTTATCACGAGACGTCTGTTTCATAAGATTTATGATAGTGAATCATGGCATACACGCACTGCTCTGTGGGGTGGGAGTTTTAATGATAACGATATGATCTTTGTATTGTTCTACCTTTTTACATTATGACTAATCACTGTAAGGGATATGTTGGGATTTAGCCCCGTATAGTGCCCTCCATTATGGGAAAAACAGGTCGAAGTACAGTCTGATGCATTAATCAGTAATGTAGTGATCAGTCATCAGTTGCGTCAGCTTCTGTAGAAATGTTCTTTATCTAAAACACATGTTAACCTGTTTGATAATGGATCAATTCCTGGTGCATTCATGAGTAGACAGCATTTTAATGTAACATGGACTACATTATCACATTACTAGAGCTGAAGTTTAAATGCAGGGTATGATTAAAATAGTCAAGTTGAGTGCAGGTAATTCAAATTTGTACAATACTGTGTAGTGAATGTACAGGTTAGTTTCTAACACTGGTTAAAACTGTGAAATAATACGCAATCAGTGCCGTTATCAGTGACTTAGTGCAGATATTGCAGAAAGATCTGTGATGTATTCTGTTGTCCGGACAGAAATAAGTTATGTGTGAGCACGTGTGCATATATTCCGTACATGCTGCACATGTATGGGCGCGTGTGTTTAAAGAGTTCTCATGGGTGTGCATGTATAATATGATTGCGTGTGAGAGTGCTTGAGGAAGGATTGCATAAACCAAACACATCATTTCACCCTGCTGCCCGCTCCCAAAGTGCCCCGATCGCAGGAAATGGGTGTAAAGGAATGACTCAGCTTGCTTTGACCTCCGCCACCCCCCCCCAACTCCCTAACACCCCCACCCTCTCCTTCAGGGCTGCTTTAATTAGAAAAGCAACTAGTTTATTTTTCTTAGCCTCAACACCCATTCTGCCCCTCTCAATCTCTTCCTTTTAAAACGAGCGCATCCCGTGTTTGGTGATGAGTCATAGCTTTCTCCTCCACCCATCGCTCTCATGCACTCTCCCTCTCTGTGTAATTCAATTGGCCTAGATTCTCCCTTTGGTGTGGCGATGTAAAAAAAAACCAGCTGTTTCACAGATGTATGCCCTTATCGTACCTGCTCAGGTGCGTCCGATGCACAAAATGCTCACAAAATGCTCAAATATACGCGGCAACATTGATAGCGTCATACTGAAACGTTTATGTACTCACAGAGGCTGAGTTGCTCAAGGCTCATACACACACACACACACACACACACACACACACACACACACACACACACACACACATTCGTGCACCCAAGTACATACACGTACACAAACACTGACATGCTGCTTCAAAGGATGGCGTGTCATAAACAGAGGGACTGGGAAGGAGGAATGTGTTGTTCATTGGGGAATTTCGGAGCCAGTGGGGAGAGGAAGGAGGGGTGGGGGCACGCTGACCTAATGTCCAACCGAGTGTAGGCAATGGAGGAACAGGCTGCCGGGCCTTTCTCTCTGCTGTCGTAACCCTTGTAAGCCCATCAATACATGTGAGAGCTCCACCGACACAGGAGGCCACGGATCACGGCCGACTAATCTGAACCAGACCCTGTACCAAGCTCCCCGCGAAAACCCAACACCTCCCTTACCTCCCATTTATCCAATATGAAGCGTCAGGTTACCGTGTGATACATTACAGACAGTAGGAGTGTATGTAGGTGTTTGTTGGTGTGTGTGTGTGTGGGGGTGTGTGTGTGTGTGTGTGTGCTTCCACAGAACGGGAAGATGATATTTCTTCCTGTCCGCTGTGTCAGTTTGACGCCACTGTGTGATTTGTGACTTTAGTCACACCTCACTTAATTGGAGTCAGCAGTTTTTTGCTGTGTGTGTGTGTGTGTGTGTGTGTGTGTGTGTGTGTGTGTGTGTGTGTGCGTGCGTGTGCGTGTGCGCGTGTGCGTGTGTGCGTTGACGAAGGACGCGGTGGGATGAGTAATAGAGTGTGATTGAACTTCAGTTTGCTCCCACTGCTGTGGGTCAAAGCCTCAGTTCAGCCAAGCTCAGGTTTTTTGGCCAGCTGAAGCCCCGCCCCATCTCCCAGCATGCCTTTGTAACTACTTGGCCGAGTCCAAAATCTTCCGCTCTTCACTATACGGAGCACTACATGGTGTTTAATGTCAGATGGAATTAATATACCCTAGAACAGAAGGCACAGACGACTCAACAATACAACAAAGTAGCGTGGGATCATGAGTCGTTGTCTTCATCGTTACACAACTACCACACAGAACGTCCAGGAGGCAACAGAAGTCTTATCGGCATATATAATGAAAACAGTACAACTACAATATACTGTGTTTCAAGTTTTACTTCATTAGATGTTTGTGAATATATCCATACATAGTCTGAATTTGATGCCAGCAAAATGTTTCGAACAAGTGTGGGCACGGGCAACAAAAAGACTGGGAAAGTTGTGGATGCTCCAGAAACACCTGTCTACCACAGGTAAACAGGTTCACTGATAACAGGTGATGGTATCATGATTGGTTAAGGAGGGGGAAATCCTCGAGAGGCTCAGATGTTCACCGCTTTGTGACTGTGTAAACAGGGTTTTTTCCGGATGATTTCATTCCGTTTCTACAGCATCCAAACTTTTTTTGGGAATCGTGATTGTGAAGCATTTAGTTTTTAATTCGGACAGACAACTGAATAAGGATTTCCAGAGATTTGAGAAAAGACCATTGAAAGAAAACCTGCTATTAAAAACTCATCGAGTTACAGATGCTAATGCAATAGAGGCACGCTAGGGGCTGCTTCTTGGAAATACGGGACCCTCAGACCTCAGCTCCCTCCAGTTCTCCTCCCCTCCCGGCGTCATCATCACCCACTGGGGCATGTTATTCAGCCAGGGTTGTGAGATTAAACTGCTATTTAGGGCCTGCCTCTCCTCTGGGTGTAGCATCTACATGGCCAATGTTGTCCTTTCAGACCCCAGAGTCAGATCCTCCGCTCTGTTTATTATCCAGGGAGATGGTGGCTGTTTATAGGGGCAGAATTGTCCCTCTGCGACCACGGACGGAGAAAGAGAGCGTCAGAGAGAGAGAGAGAAAGAGAGAGAGGGAGAGAGAGAGAGACTGAGAAGCGAGGAAATGGAGGGGCGGTACCGTGAGAAGGAGCCAGTCCGGAGATGTAATTGGTACCTTTCCTTTTTTAGAAAACATTTCTTACTAAGCGAAGTCCAGCAAATGAGTCAGGGCGCAGCATGCTTTATAACCACACTCAGACACTCTCACATGGTTTATCATACTTTCCCTTTGTAGTTTTCACTTTGAAGCGGGTTTAAGTTTCTCCTCTGCCTTTGATCCTCCGTGTATTAAGCTATGATGTTAGCTACCGGTTATGTGCATGACAAAGGAGCAGAGCTGCCATCTGGTGAAGACGAAAACGAAAGATTCCCATGTGGGAATATGTTGGTTTTCCCCAGTTAAGCGTTTATTCCTTGTAGATTAGTGTGAAAACAGTTTAGCCAAATGTCTAGCAAGCAGGGGTGTGTGGTCTTTTATTCTGTCCTCCCCATTCATCCGCTCGCCAACATCTGTTTTGCTTCCCCTATCGCATGCATTGTTTAGTTCAGGTGATGATTCAAAAGCGTCTTCAAAGAGCTGGAAGGGGTTAACAAAAAGACGAGAGAGGAAGAGAGAGAAAAAAGAAGAGATGGTGCAGGCGATATGGTCAGCTGACTAAGACTGTGATAAACATCTTAGCTTAAACTGCAGGTGTGAAGTGAGAGGGACGCTGGTACAGACAAGACAGGTGGAGTGGGAGAAAACCGTCAACTCACATTCAGCAGTGCTGCCTTCACACACTTATACGTAGCGACCGGTGAATTTCTCAAGACTCGCAAATCTAAGATGTAAGTCACGCGTATCTCAAACAACCGCGCAACAAAAACAGTGAGACCAGTTCATGTGATTAGCGCGTGTATGTTAGTGTAAATGTCAACAATTCAAGGACGATATTTATGTAACAGTCTGGTTGAAATAAATAAATAACTGAATAGAGTAAATGTTTGTAAATGTAAAGTACAGCTACCGCAAATCCTGTCTGTAAGGCAAAACTAGAACTACATACAGTAAGGTACACATGAATAAATAGGCCAATAAAATGACATTAAGCAAAGTGGAAAATAGAAAATTGAAGGATGATCCAATTTATTCCCCCCCAAAATGTAATATTACATCATTACATCATTAATCATGTAAAATATAGTTACAATGTTATTTTGAAGGAAATTCACAAGTTAAATGATTACCATTAATTGTCCATTGTGTTGTATTTAGTGGCATATAACAGCGAGGTTGCACATTATTGTCTTATCGTCCTACATGGTGGCTGCTAAAAATGCAAAAAACATCTTTAAAATTAGTGTTTGTCCACTCTGGGCTACTGTAGAAACTTGGCAGTGCGACACGGCAGAGGATCGGCTCCTGCTGTAAATATTAAAGGCCCATTTTAAGGTAACGAAAACAAAAATTCCTTGTAGTTTCAGGTCCTTCTAAACTTAGGAAAACATAATAATAGACAATAATAATGTGAATATTATATTTCATTGTGGCTGAAAGACTCCCCTAAATCCACACTGGACCTTTAAAGTGAGACAAAATTTTGTTTAAATGAAAGAAAAAATAAATCACAAACAGTTGTAACAGGGAGTAGGAAGGCATGTTTGTTGATGTGTGTGTATTTGTGTGTGTATGCACACAGCTTCAGCACCTGGGGCAACAATAGCTTTGAGCAGCTGTATGATTGTGCAGCAGAGCTGAGCAGCAGCAGGACACCGGAGTGTGTTATTAAGGTCACAGTCAGCTCCGTCTGAGTCCACAGGAATTACACCGGGCCGCTCTACTGCTCCACTTTTAAAGACCGGTTTGTGGCAAAAGATCAGTGGACGTATAATTGCAAATGTCATAGATGTTGTAATAAGACGGAACCCAAAATAGCATTTCAAGACCAGTAGTGTGGCGAATCAGCGTACGCTTAGCATGATCAGTTTTCATTGTGAACTTGTAAAAGTGCCACAAAGAGAAAACTTTTCGGGCAGCGTTACACGACAGAGAGCCTTTCATTTCTTTTTTTTTTTTTTTTTTTTTTTCGCGGATAAAAAAAGATGAAACACAGCACATGGGTTCCATTAAAGGGCCAATTATGTCAAAAGTGAAGGACTTAATCACTCTGATGAAGTGCAGCAAAAGAACAATTTTCTGGTTACTCATGCAGTTGCATAAAACCCCGGCACGTGGATTGCGTTAGTGGTAAAAGAACACCTGCTTGACCCTGAAATGCTGCAGGCATCGAACTTCACTCTTGTGCAACACTCAAACATAGTATGGTGATTTCAGGAGCCCCATTTTCCCCTCTTTGGATTGAACACTTTGTGGGATGTGCTTCGGTGTGCAGCAGGAGGTGTCAGCAGTTTGTTTCAGTCCCATAAAAAAGCCCGAGGGCTGGAAAGGAAGCAGCTGCTGAGAAATGAACATTGGTTAGAGGGACAAGCCTACTTGAGTTTGACTTCCCTCTGGGACTGTTCCATTAACACCATGATAGATTTATGATCCTCTTGATATTCATCCCCTTTGTTTGGTTGTTACAGGGAAAGTAAAACAGGTGGAAATGGAGGCATTTTCAGAAACCTTTTTTAATGATCTAGTCCCCTCCGACAAAATCTGTGTTTTGCATGTTTGTGTTCGGTAATGATGTTGTTTTCTCCGAGAAAAAAGGCCTTTTAACATTCCGATTACATTTGCCGTGCCAACATAAAACAGTACATATTGTGCCCTGGCACCATTAAATATCAAGACCTGGCAGCAGATCTGTCTGAATCACTTGCAGAGGTGAGATAAAAGGGGCTCCAATTATGTTGATCATGTTTCATTTCACTCTGTTTATCTGCCTTCGGAGAACACCTTCGAAAACAATCTCTCTCAGCGTTGGCTTGCGGGAGGAAAATTCCTTTGCTTTCCAGAGGAACTGTGGGTAACACGACCAGCTTTGGAACAAGATCGCACAGATCACTGTCACCTTGTTCGCAGCACAAGCATCCCCCATACCACTCACTTGCACAAAGCTTATATAAGGCATTTGACGTTGATGTGCTCGAGCCGTGGCTGTGTGTCAGTGGGTTCAGTGTTTTCATGTGCATGTGTAGAGTATGTGTGTTTAATTTTCCATGTAGTCACTGCCCTTAAGTCTGGGACTTACCAACGGGTCTGGACCTGCTCGCCGCACTTCCAATACAGCCTCGTGGGCTGCCAGTAATCCCTTGAGTACTGAGGGAGAGGGGTGGGGCTGGTAGGGTGGGGGTGGGGATGGGGATGGACGAGGTGCTAGAAGATGGCAAAATATGTTTACAAGGCGTGCATCCCAACAGGTATAGTGTCATTAACAGGCAGTGCATTAATCAGTTCTAGTGTTGGTTCATCAGTGAAGCCCAGTAGAGCCTGTAGCTCTTCCTCAGTCGGTCCATCGTCATCCAGAGTAAACAGAAAGCCACTGCTTGCCCAGAAATAGACCACACGCACCTGGCAGATGCCATGCTTTTCCACTGAAAGATCTCTCTCCTGGCACAAGACAGCCATTGCTAAGTGCACAACCTGGTTCAACAAAAATTATCTGACCAAAGCATCGTGTGTGCAAGAGTCAGGTTCTAGGTAGAAGAGAAGCTTTGTACTGAGAAAGCGTAGGAGGGAGCAGCCCCAGACACAGTGATGGCTCGGTCCCTGAAAAGGTGAGTGGGCCCGTCCCCAAACCGGTGCATGCTGCAGGTGCTCTCTGCCTCCAACGTAAACACATGAACTTTTCTATCGTCAGCATCGTCCACTTTCACGCAGGTGGTGGTGGCTCCTGCAACGACTTGAGCTACTACTTGACTAGTGGCGTTAGCTGTAACGTTAGCCTCTTGGCGATCAAAAAGCTGATCGTTGCTTTATGATGTGGGTCTGGGTCTAGTCCCTGGCCATCTCCCTCTCTTTTTCTCTTACTTCATGTTTTTTTGACTTCCCGATTTATGTGCAGGTTCTCCTCCAAGCAAGTAGTTAGATTGGATCGGTACATTTCTGGCTGGGTGCATGAAACAAGCTACAGTTTGCTGGAGCAACAATAAATGTTTAGTTTTTATTGTTTTATCAGTAATGGTTCATATTTTGGTTTGAATAAGATAAGAAAAAAATACAAATTGGTCATCATGGCTTATTTAGCATGAAGCATGATGTGTTTGCTCGCTGTGCTTTTGTGAATGTGAGTCAATCTCAGTAGTTTCTCTCCTGACAAAGTGTCCCTGTTTGCACTTTCAAACATCTGCCTTACTTCACTGTTTCATCATAATTGCTTTCAGCTGTGTCAGGAGTTATGGCTGGTGAAAACCGAACACTTCCTAATTTTTCTGCCTCATAATAAAAGCTTTTAACCAACATCATAAGGGGGGGACTTATATTGCGAAGAAGTTATCAGAAACAAAGTATTTTTATTACCAAACTGGAGGAGCTTTGTTAGCGGCGAGGCTTCGGTAATACCGCAGGGAGGAAGAGTATTTACTGCTGTTGCTTTGACCACTACTCAGTTTAAGACCCTTCTTCAAGCAGGTAGCAATGCTTTAAAGGAATTGCAAATCCCTGGCGGGCTGAGCTGACAAGCATCGGGAGCCAAACCGAGCCGAGCTGAGCCTGCACATGTTTATGGAAAAGCCCCACATGGGCCCCGCTCGGGGCCGAGCCACAAAAAGCTAGCCCCTTCGGCCCGCTGTCCGTTTCAAGATCAAGCCACAGTTTTCAAAGTTTTGTTTGTCTTTTTATATCAAAGCCAACCAAACCTTAAACATCATGAATCAAAACAACACTAAGATTAAACTTTACAGTCGTGTTTTCATGTGAAGAAGTGACCTGAATGTCTGAATGGTGTTGTCATTCATGCCCACAACTCGGTAGGTAGGTGTGTTTCAGTTTGTGCTCATTTCGAAAATTGTTCTCTCCCCTTACCGTAATTAAGACGCACACATACACACATGCAAGCACTGACAAGTGAAATACACACACCTTCACAACAGCTCCCTGACAAGTGGAAACACTGCATGTTGTTTTTACTTTGCTCGCAAAGATATTCCACTCGTGACGTGATAATTTAACTTCAACTTTTATTTCAAATGTTTCAAATATTTACAAAAGCAAATTTCAAATCGTAAGTGCACTAACAAAAAATATGGTAAACTGAAAAAAAACAAACAAAAAAACTTGGCTTTATTCCTAAAACATATCATAGAAGCTGAATTAATTCTCAAGTTGTACAAAAAGCGTCACACTTCAGATGAAAGTAAAACCTTGTCCTGAAATAAAAGGCAATACATTGCCCCTAATTTACTGCAGTGATTTAAAAAAAAAAAACAAAAAAAAAAACAGCAAATGTGTGTATTACGTCTGAATGGCTTCCCTAAAACCAACACCACAACCACACCCCCTGACCCTCACCATCTAAAGACAACTAACTGTCTGTAAATCCTGAGAGAGAGAAAAACATGGTGTCATCACTCTCGTCACAACCGCTGATATTACTCATGGCTTTGACAGCGGGGGAGGCTTCGTGAGGGCAGGCTGACATTCAATTATGAACACAAACACAGTGACATAAAAAGCATTGTATAAATCACATGGCTTGAAAAACAAACAGAACTGATGGACGGTTCGTGTGAAGCGTTGCTCGGTCGGCCGACAACTCCAGTCGCTCAGTCAGAGGGAGTTTCCCCAGGTCGGACTGTCCCTGTGGTTGTCTGCCGTCCATTACGGTGTAACTCTCGTGCTGGCATTATCTTCCAGGAAAACCCCAACAACCGCTGCGTTTCATACCTGGGATTTAGCACCTTTAACTATGACTTCATTAGGAAGACTGAAATCATCTGTGAAAACAAAAGCGTTCTTCCATCGTGGTCATTTTGGGCCACATGTCCTTTGGCATCCTTTACCCACCTTTTCTGGTTTCTAATAAATCATTTTACTCCGTTTTTCATGTCAAGCTGACACACTTTTATACATGTATATCACTTCTTTACAGATCCGTCTCGCCAACAAATAAATTAGTTCATTTCGAGACGGATATTTTACTACTGCAAAGAAAAAGTATATACACATAGAAAAGAAGATCTATAATATCTAAATAAAGACGTCCATGGTTTGATGTGCGTTCAGCATGATACGGCAGAGTCCGCGGGAGGAAAAGTGGACCACCAAAATCCTAATGACTTTAAATATTATGTTCCCCTTGTCCACATTTCTCTCGTCCTCTTCATCTCTGCCACATGCTCCTCTCTGTGGTCTCAAACACGGCCTCTTCCATCTCTGTGTGTGTTTGAGGAGAGGCAGAGCACAGTGCCATGCTGTATTTTTTAGCTACACTTGCAGGACTTCACAATCATATTGGACAGCTGCTCCACCTGAAAGTGAAAACCAACAGTAATGTGATAAATCATCAGTAAGTGTTGCTTTCACAAGTAATGTTCTGTAAACATTTCACCCCAGAATGAGGTTGGCTTGGCTGCGGTATAGATACCTTGTGTTGCCTGCCCACGTAGTAGAGGATTGGCAGTGGCTCCAGAGCCTGAGGAACACAGCAGGGCTGGGCAGAGGCTCCTGGGTTGTGATGCTTATACAAGGCCAGAATCTGTTAACGGTTATATGAAAACAGAGTTTACCTCAGCATTTCATCACCAACATGAGAGACAATTTATTTACTAGTGTGAGTTACAACAGTGCTTTTGTCAAGATCCAGTTGTTAGCCACAAAGACAACTGGATATTTTTTCCATTTTCCTCAAAGGATCGACGTCCAACAAAGCAGTGAAAACATGACTCAAATATTCCTTGATGTGTGACTTCAAATGAACAAGCCTAATAGTTTATGGCCACTCTAGTGGCTCTATGAGGCTGTATGGCAATGCTCAGACGCTGACTTTTAGCATATACAATGTTTACCACTGTCACTACCCGATCTGAGTAGCTTCCGATCTTAGTTTTGGACATCTGTGTCAGAAACCAGCTTGGACAAGCCATATGCATTGCTGTATGTACTGTACTCACCAATATACTATTCAAATTGGATGTTACACCCATGTTAACCATGACAGTTCATTGTGTTGACGTGCTAAAATTCTGCTAACTATCCCAGTACACAAAGAACACCCGAGGCGGATGTGAATGCTTTTTTTTTGCAGGTATTTGGTTATAAACTGAAGTATACGGACAAATTCAAATTTTTATCGGAAATGTTGGCCATCACAAAAGATTTTAGAGTTCATCCCGAGTGGGATTGAATGTGTGAACAAAATTTAGAGAAATTTCAGTCCCAAGTGACGGACTGACAAACTGCCAGTACCTTAGAGCCAGAGAGAGCTTTTGGTCTGAGCTGCCAAACCTTACATGGCAGTACCTTATGCATCCATATAAACGGATGTGGACGGCATACTACAGTAAGGTGTTGTACTATACCTGAGAATATTTGTTTTCAGCATTCCAGATGTAGGTACAGGATCCCATGCAGTAGTTGGCATGGTAGCCAGTTGGTTTATGTATCCATTTCCACCCCAGATCTTTCCTGAAGTCGATGTACAAGCTCCTCACGCAGCAGGTCTCTGTCTGGCTGCAACAAGAACAAAAGGGAAATATTTTATTTTAGAACCTATATTCTGTATAAGCGACATTTTTCAGTTTTGAAGCTGCATTGGTCATTTATATTCAACACATCCTCTCAGTGTTTCGTGCTTCGTCAACTCCTGGGAAAGTTGACGAAGCTCCCGCGAAGGTTAACTAGGCTCATGCGTGGTTTTACTGCACCCAGCTTTATATGGAGGAGGGTCACGTTTCATAGTGTGTAATCAAACCAAAGAAGCTCAAATTTATTGCAGTTTATTACCAATCCAGCAGTGTGTGAAATTGTACAGCCCAATAAAGCTTCTGAGTCAGAAACACAGCCTCTGATTGGTCGACAGACTCAACCCAATGCATCATGGGATTGCCAAACATGCAGTTTTCCAGAGATATGTAGTATGTCGTGTACAATTTGTTGTCGCATCAACGTCGCTCCCAGACAAGGAAGGTTAGGCAGTAACATGAGACCTGACATAGTAGATTAAGTAATTTTACCGTAATCCTGAACGTAACGCATTACATTATTTGTTCCTGCTAAAATGAATACAATACTGTATCATGCATCCTGCAACAATGGTGGCAATATTTCTGGGCCAGAGATTGATGGGTAAGAGGAGGCTTGGTGCAGCTCTTTTTTTTTTTTTTTTTTCTTACGTCGAACTTCATGAACTTCGTTTCTGGGACTGAACTTCATTCAAAGCATTTCATCCTACTAAGACTGCAGAAATGCAGGCCATTTACCATATAGCAATTAAAATGGCCACAGACTAGTCAAGAGGGTAAACACTGTCACTGCCCTTTGAAGCTAACAATGGGTTAGGCTGCCAAGTGCAGCAGTCTTTAGGTCAATGAAGTAAAATACAAACAAGAACTACGTGATGTGTAGGATTGCTTACGCTGTACAGGTGTCCTTTGTCTCCGTGGAGCGTTTTTTGCGTGAGGTGAGGTGGCTGCTGACGTTTTTGGGGATGGACATGGTCAGGATGTACGGTGGTTGCTTCGTCATATCATCTAACACTGCTTTGTCTCCCCTACCCGCCGTCATCCCGGAGATGCCAAAACTGAAGGTACTGACGTCACTAGAACGGCCGCAATCACAGTACAGCCGAAGTTGGAAAACTTGCACATCATCTGCCAAAACACAAAAAATGTACAACATAAGGCGATTTAGTGGCTGGTTACTTTATCTGTAAAGGTAATTATCATCTGGAAGTTGCAGGAGATCGCACATGAGCTGACCTCAACAAATGGACAGACGTGATTCGCAACAGAAGATAATTACATAAAGCTTGTTTTCGCTCACCGTTCCCTTTGAGCCAGTTCTGAAGGGTCTCTGTGACATCGAAGGACAGCCATTTGTCTCTCAACTCGTTAGTGATGAAGCGGGAGGCGAGGTAGCGGGGGGAGGTCCCCAGACCCTGGTACAGCTCCACCCGCTGCTCATCAAGTATCGTGGGTGCCTTGATGAGCATCCGTAGCTCTGCAGTGGTCAGCAGGCGGTAATCTCCAATACTTCTTCGTATCTCAGAGATGTTGAAGGACATCGACATGTTTTGGGGGGTCCTGACCGGATCTGTTCAGTCAAGAAAAATACAAAGACTGAGTTTCTGCATGTACAAACACACATTATGCCAGATATAAAAGCATGTTAGAGGGAAAAATGGAAAACACATCCTCCTGGCGTGTGATATATAATCCATCTTCTATGTGTGATAGTTTTTAGTCTTTTAGATTTTTTTTATTCTATTAATACCAAACCTACTTAGCACTGTCTAAACATATTAATTAGTATATAAATATTAGATCAAGACTCCTTTTTCAGTTGGTTAAAACACTCAGATCTGGAGCAGGGGTACACTGATACACCTGTGTTGTTTCTTTCCTCACACTTCATTCCCTCACCATGTTTTCCAATATCAGTTTGGATGAGGAGAACAGGAGCTAGACTTACTAACTAACAAATTAGTTTTAAATGTAAAGAGCACAACAATGGGAAATGGGCGCTGTAGGGGAACAATTAATGTACATGAGGTTCAAAGAAATCCAGACTTTCAAATGACTACATTTAGGAGTTCTGGTGTAACAGAAACATGTTTTTCTATCTTGTCTTAGGATATGAATTTGGCCATCCGACCGAGGAATTCCCTAATTTAGAGATTCCTATGGTAGAATATAGAACCTGACCTAAATTCAAAATAACTGCCATCAACCTTTTTTAGGTCTGTATGTTAAATGACAATAAAGATCAACATGGACACCAAATATCATGATGAAAAGGCTATCCAAACTCTCAAGCTGTCGGAGGAGCTAACACTGATGTTCGCCCGCTTGAGAGACGAACTTGGATGATTATCTGTTGGCTATAAATTTACCTGACAACGCATTTATATCACCTCCTCTACCGACACAAATAATGCACCTGACTCATCTTTTCTTGTACACAAGTGAGGTGAGCCAGCCGTCTTATCATGGATGCCGACAGTGTGGCAGGAATGACAGAATGAGTGCCGAATGAAGAATTGAGATAGAACAGGGCACAGCCGTGAGTTTAGGAACTGCTTCTATAATAAGAAGATGAGACTTTCCCTTTCTTTAAACCTTAGTTCCGATTTTTTTATTTATTTTTTTTGCCTCTTGTTTTGCTGCATTTAAGTGCATGAAAAGATTTGTCATAGACGCTTGTACGTACACCCATAAATACAATGGAACAGCCAAATTCAAAGTGTTACTCAATAATCGTAACTGCAGCCAAACATTCATCCACTCCAGCTGCTGTAAAGTTGACCATAGAGAGGGTTTTGTTTTCTTACAGTATCCCTGCCCATATTTGCAACTTTTATTCCTGAGCCTGCCCATATGATGACAGCGGGAACATTCCCCTTCAGAGCCTGATGCAAAACAGAGCCAAGCTACTGATGGCTTTAAACACCATAAATCCAGCAGCGTTACATTACGAAAGGATTACGCCGGACGAAGACCCGCAAAGATAAGAGCAGAAAGACAGATGATCAAGAGTGAATCACCGTGCAGAAAAGAGAGAGTGAGAGAGGGGGGCTGTGACGGTATCTGCAAAGAAAACAGCAGAAGTGAAGAATGCATTCATGACTATAACTCAACAGTTGTCAGTGGTGGTGGCAGTAGTGGTGTGAGCGGGGCTGCAGAGAAATTGGAGATGTGTATCAATGTAGCCCGGGTCTGGCCCGGGTCCAAACCCTCTACTCTGTCTCAGCCTGTCAAAGCCAGGATTCTCTGCTCTCAAATCCCGGAATTACTCCTTGACAGCGGCTACAACCCAGCCTTGCATACTTGAGCTGCATAGTCGATCCAGGCCGTACCAGGAACCTCCATGTCACGGCTGTTTGTGTGTATCATTTACCGGTAACGCCATCTGTGTCGTTGTGAAGGTAGTGTTTCAGCCCTTGTTTTGAAGCCAAAACTGAAACTGAAAAGAGCTGGTGTGGAGTGTAAAGGGAAATGAGATGACATTTTACTGGTCCCGCCCAGAGCACCCCGAGTCAAATGTTTGGTTGTAAGTACATGAATGGAAACACAGAGTGTCAAAACAGTGTACAGTATTTGGGGAGCGATGGACTGGCAACGGCGTACCAAGCAACACCAGGCACGGAAAGTCATCGTCTCCAGCTAGTTTGAGTAAACTGAGATATGTGTGTTAAGGGTTAGAGAAGTGTTTACGAAACAGGAAATTCCGTCACTTCCTCTAAGAAGCATTTTGGCTGCAGTACTATAGTTAGCTACGATGGACCTTAATCCTCACTTCTACTTTTCAATTAACAGAGCTTGCATCGTCGGAGGAGCCCTGTCACTGAACTGCTCATGTGATCAAAATACAACACTTTGAAGGAACAAAGTGCGAAATCTCTTCTCTATGCTTGACTTGAGAAAAGGCCTCGCTCCTCCAGATAGGGGGTAAAGATAGCACCCTAGCCTTGGTACTAACATGGGTGTGGGGGGGGATTTGTGTGTTGAATCAGGGCCTATCCGCAGGTAAGCCGGGGACAGCTGTTGTGACAGGTAGGGAGACAGCTCTGTAATTACCAGTTGGAGGAAACAGATTCCAGCAACAGCCTAAATACCTGCCTCCTTCAAGCGCTCAGCTCCACCCTCCCGCAGCCCACTCGCCAGTGTCTCGTTTCCCCATCTCACCCTGTTTTACACATACTGTCCGAACCCCGTTGCTACTCCTCTTCATCATTCAGTGGTAGCAGCTTGATTTACTCTTAATTATTTCGGAGCAGTGAACTCCCTTCACTCCCAAAGTGGCTTTTTTTTTTCCAAAGGAGAAAAGAGTTCCCTCTGTAAACAAGCTGAAAAACACTTGGACCAATACCATGGTAAATGGGAGAGGTGAATTGTGGGTTTCAACGGACGGATGCAACTACTAACTGGCTGGAGGAATTTAGCCTAATACCACCACACAATTATCATAATGGCGACTAAAACTATTAAGTCCTAAAATGCTCTCCACACAAATATGCATCCCTGTAGGCTGTTCTGGAGTATCAGGAAAGTGTGAGTCGTCCTATAAAAAGAACCACAATTTGAAATGACGGATAAGATTGTTAATGAATATTATAAAAAAAACAACTTGTACTCCGGTCGGACCCTGTTATAATTGCTTTGCTGAAACACAGTTCCCTGTCTTTTACTTCTTTAACAGGAGCAGAAGCTGGATTGTCTTCCACACCCCTTGCGTGTGGGTTTTTTTTTTTTTTTTTTTTTTTTTTAATAATTGCAAAACATTTCTTGCTGAGCCTCCACACGTACACACATACAGCTGGTGTTCGCCCTTTTCCCAGTGTGTGGAGGTTGAGTCTGTTAAAGGTACAGTTCACCCCAAAACCAAAAATACACATTTTTCCTTTTTACCTGTAGTGCTATTTATCCATCTAGATTTTGTTTGGGAGTTTTGGGAGATATTGTCAGTAGAGATGTCTGCAGTCTCTTGAATATAATTAAACTGCATGACACTTGCACATCACATGTGCCAAAAAAAATTAAATTTGAAAAACTCAACAGCAGTGTGAACTGGTTTTTCAAGATAATCCACAAACTTTGCTGTGAGTAGTTTCGTGTGGGACTTTATTCTCTGTACAGAAGTACACCCACCAAGTGTATCACCATGCAGAAGGAAGAATGTATCTTCTGCTGTGTTCCAGTAAAAATCGGGGGTTGGAATTTCCTAGTTGAAATGTCCAATTTCCGACCTCCAAGCGTTCCAGGTGCATAACGCCAAAGTTAACAAAAATCTTGGCTGACCGTGACAAAATGATGTCTCTTTGGCAATTTTATACGTAAGTGAACTTTCCTAGCATATATAAATGAAACAGCGGAGGGCAAACCACATCAGGTAAGAGACGCCATCATACATTTTATTTTACGGCACTTACAAATCGAAATATTCCCTGCACTAGCCTAATTCGAATCATGTCATCTACAAAACCCCTTCACCTTGGGTGCTGCCGTTGTTGTGTGTCGTCAGACGACTGCTCCCACATGAAGCAGGGGTAGATGAAGGTTTACAAGTTCAACTTCAAGAGACATTCCATTGTACGTTTTACAGTAGGAAGTCAGAAAAGCAGCATTACTAACTAAGCTAGCTAACATTACATTTTAGCTGAGGAGGACGGCATTAATGTGTACATCCCATGCTGTCACGGGCACAAGCCTCTCGTCTGTTGGCAGATCCAAGTTCTTCCGTTTAATTTTCTGTTCAAATTGTTATCATTCATTTTTTGGTGCTTGGTTCTGCGAGAAAGCAGACATCTCTATGACCTCCAAAACTCGGTAAGTCACGCTAACAATTTCGCTAGGTAAGTAGCACTACAGGTAAATATGTATTTGTGATTCTTCTGCTGAACTGTCCCTTTAAGGAGCTGTGCAGAGGGTTAAGACAAGTGTTCTCTGGCAATCCGCAGAGGTAGGAAACACATGCTCCCCATGGGCACCGCTTGCACCGGACCTGAGTCACTCAAGATCTCAGTGGCCATCAGCCTGCCTTCCTTCCTGCCAAGCTGCCCTGTCAAAAACATGCTGCAAACACACTGATAATAAGCTCAGGAAACCCAGCAGAGAGAGGAGCAGGAGCGAAGAGGAGAGAGACAGAAAGCAAGAGAGAGAGAAACGGGTAATCGTTGGCAGAGAGGTATGGAAACGAAATTGAAAATGGTCAAGGGAGAAGAGAAAGATATGATGGAGAACAAGTGACAGTACAAACAAGGGAGAACCCGATGCTCAAGTTACAGGAAACCCCCAATCCCCGGGAGACAGGGAGAGAGAGAGAGAGAGAGAGAGAGAGAAAGAGAAAAAAGAAAGGAGAGAGAGAGAGAATGAGACAGGGTGAGGGTGAAGGAGTGCATTTCACGTCTTCTCGCATCTAATTTTTCCATTTCCCTCCTGCTCTTAGGTTTCCATCTAACCAGAACAAAATCATGCCCTTCGTTTTGAAGGTTCCTTTGTTCTCGTTTTGGTCTGCACACTCCTGAGCACGGTCCATCCACTCTAGTCTTTCTTTTGAAGTGGTGGATAAAAGAGGGATAGTGTGGATGCCTGCCTGATAGGGTGAGAAGTATAGACATGTAGAGAACAATGGAGCAAAGACACAAAAAAACTGTTTATCATAATAGTTTGGGAGTCACTGCACAATTACAGCCAAAAACCATTTGGCTGAACAAACAGCGTGTGCAGCCTAGCCAAACAAACAGCGCTAATAAAGCAGTAAAAATGCCAAGGACACCACGAAAGCAACTCAGTGCCTGAGACCATATGTAACACACAGTCCGGCTAACTTGCAACGCCTGTGATCTCTGAACTCCTCAAGCTGCCTGAAGATGTTGGACGGAGATCAGAAGGGGTACACATGTTGAGGGAATTTATGGACAAGATTGGAATTGACGCCAGCCATGGGGCACATGCTGGTTAATCTGGGCTGTATCCGCTTGGTCTGTCTATCCCAGCGAGTGCTTTATGGTTTATTAATGCGGTATTGCGGTGGGCCAACAAAATGATGTGAAATATTGATTTTGTAAGCAACAAAATGCCTTGACCGTCTTTGGTTTTGGTACCTTTATATAGAGTAGTTATTGTCCAAAGGTCACCTGTTGATTTCCCCTCTGTCAGCAACTGTTAGGTTAGACTGCCATACGTCATCAGTCGTCATTGGTTGCGTAAGTGTAAACAGATGTGAATGTACGTTTCCAATAGGCCATCTTCAGTTGTATTGATTTCTTGTGCGTTGTTATCGCAATCCTGGTATCATCACAATGCCATTTGCAATTTATCCGATGGAGGTAAAAAAAAAGCATTGATGCTGGTCATTTTTTCACAGCTTCACACTATCAATCAGATCATCAAATGAAAAGAACACGGCTTCATTAAAAGGCCACTAGCCGTGCTTTATGGGCCAACAACATTGAAATATGTAAAAATGCTCAGTTTGTAGGACCCTGTAGCCCGAACACGCCCTACCCCTCTATCCCAACAAGAATCGGGAAAAAACTGAGGTGTCAGGCTAAGTGGTAGTGGCACAAGTGTAATGTGATTTGGCCCTGATGTGAAGAATGACAATTTTTCAAAATGCTCTTTGACTCAATGCGTGTATTAAGCAGTGTGTCTCAGGTGCCTGTAAATATAGGAGCATAAATCAGTCATAATATTTTTTGACATTCTTAGTGCTGTAGTTAAACCATCAGCAATTGCCTCCTGACCATGGATGTCTATGTGTGCGAAATACACGACTGATGTATTGCTGTTCTGAGTACTCACTGGTCGTGTTGAACTTGTGCACCACCTTGGCGAAGTATTCCTCCTCCTCCTGCTCCGTGGAGATGTCTGTCTGGACCTCAGTCTGCTGCTCCTTCAGCATCTCCTTGGTGCTGTTGTAGAGGGACAACAGGCTGCTGGGGATTTCCTCCTCGTCTCCAGCCTGAGGAGGCTCTGTTGGTAAGCGCAGTTTGCTAAGGATCTGGCTCCTGATGGCCTCAATGCGCTTTTTCTTCACCATCTCCAAGTCCAGCGTCTTACATGTAGACATGCCACTTACTTTGCCCACCGCGTACGCGACCATGAACATCAAGAATACCAGCTTCATGGTGCCAATCTGACTGCGCACGCAAATCCACTCTCACCTTTTCTTTCACTGCCCGTCTCTGACCGGGGAAGCTTTGGCAACAGTGAATCACTCTGTTAGAGAGGTGTGAGTGACGCAAGGTGTTTACACACAACAACACAATTAAAGCCCTGTGGAGAGTCCTGAAAGTTCAGGGATACTGGTGCCACTGCTGTCGCTCGCTGCTGTGAAAACTACCTAACACTTGTTTGCATAGAAGCAGGTGGAAAGAAACCCAGTGGGCAGACAGACATGGAGTGATGAGCCAGCCTCTGACTCAGCCACACAGGTAACACAATGACGTCCCAGACGCTGAAGTGAGTCCAGAGTGGAGCTGTCAAATGTGAACAGAGCCCAGCCAAACATGTACACAGACAGCGCCCCCAAGGCTCAGAAGAGCTCGACAAAATAATCTAATAATCTAAGACTTAAATATCCAACAGAGCTAGTTATGTGCTCACAGGTTACCTTGTAATTGGTTTGATTTCAAGCTTCCACCCACGATATTAAACTGAATTCTGTTTTCCTTGGAGCAGCTATTCTGTGTACATCTCCACGTGTCGGCTCAGTGCTGTACTGCTCAGCCGGCAGTCTCTCTTTAAATGTCCCCGCTGACACAAACTGAAAAGTGTCGTTGGCAGAGCCAAGTGCTTTTGTTTCCCGTCCTCCTCGTCCCAAAAAACTCTCTTCTCAATTTGTTTAAGACTATTGTTTTTGTATGTAGTGCCAGATAGGCCCTCTCTAAGTGTGTCCAACGAGGAGAAAATAGTAGTAATACGTCTTGTGCTTAGAGTAGAAAAATGTCCTTCCTATTTCTCTGTTTGCTGTTTTTGAAGTTTGATCAGATGACCTCTGGCTTCCTTTAGAGCCCAGATTGAACTCTCAGGGGGTTGAGTCAGCCCAGAGCTGATCAGATATCTACGGTGCTGAAGAAAAAAGGATGCCGTTGTATTTGAATATCTCACTAACTTATTATACCCCCTGTCACAAACCTATGCTGTCAGGCAGTTAAGTTAAAACACAAAAACACATCGATAAACTTGTATCACTCTCCACTCTGACTACCTCTTTTTAGCAATAACAGCATGTGATCTGTGTACAGCTGCAGTTTACCCGTAATTGCCTACAAAACCTCCAACTCATGCCTAACTACAAACACAGCGCAGATGTCTCCATGACCGTATCTTAAAAGATAAAAACGCAGCAGAACTTGCCTTCTGTCAATCAAAGACTCTCCTCCTGTAACAAAACGTATACATTTGACACACCTTCCTCTTTAAATGAGAGTACCATCCAGACACAGCAGCAGTAACGGCAGCAGTAGCAGTCCTTAGCTCACGCTGTTTTGGGAATCGGGACTGTGCTCTCGTCTCTGTCCTCTCCTCCTCTATCCATCCATCGGTATCACCTTGTTTATGCCTTCTACAACTCCTTCACACCTTCCCTGTTGAGTCTCCTCTGACACAACTCCCTATTGGCACCTCAGTTTAACTCCCTGCCTCGCTGCCTGGTGAGCTCTTTCTCCTGGTGCTTGTCAGAGCTTGCTGGTGACAAAGTGATTTGTGCGAGCTCTGAGCTCAGCTAACTTTTCTCTTGCACTCACTTGCTCTGCCTCTTTCTCTCTCTCTCCCCCTAACTCTTCTTTTTTTCTGGTTCCTGTTACTCGTCTAATAGCGCGAGCAGCTCTCCGCCCAGGAAATGAGGGTAACGGCCGCAGTGTAAAACATCTGCTGTTTAACAGAGCTCTGCTGCCTGCCCTGTGTCCACATCAGGAAGCCAGGAGCTGAATACACTGAATAACTCACTTTAGAGGCACCAGCTCTCTCTCACTGTCTGGCCTGTCTGCTACTGAGACAGTGATGACTGACGAGTCAATAAACCCTGCATGGTACTAGAGTCTTGCCAAACTGGCAGACAAATTTACCTGGTGGCTGTGAAGGTGAACGCCTGCCAGGCCAAAGAAAGAGCCACTTGAGACTAAATGTCTAAAAGTAGATCGGTAGAGTTCAAGGGATGAAGAGGGCCAACAGGGCTGGACTGTGTGGTGCACTGTCCTAGGTCTGGGTGCTTTTTTAAAGGTTGGATTGTGTATTTTCAAAAGGAAGGCAAGACTAAAACAAACCGGTGACGGTTTCAATCATATGTCTGTCTGAGAGATGATTCAACGTGGAAGTAAAGATAGTAAACTACTATTGTAAAGTCTTTGTTCTTGGAATTTTTCAGGTTGTGTTTCCGATGGGTCTCCATTCAATGGGTCATTTCTGAATAATGAGCTATTCATTAAACACTGGCAATGAATGGTGACATTTATTAGGAGGAAATCCAAGGTAAAAATCCCCTAGTATACTAGCATCTATGACAACAAGATCACACAAACAGATACCATTGACGGTTACTCCCACAGTGTTATCATCACTATATCTCTGATTACTGATAATGATAGGAAGGTGAGAACAAAATGAGTGTGACTATCATGTATCAACAAATCTAACTGCAACTTGTCCTGTTTTGCTGCTCTGTGAGAGCTTTGATGGGTGTGCACTGCCACCTGGTGGACAAAGATGACACAATAATTTGTATTATATTCATTATCCACGCTTAAAATCTTCTCACTCTAAGTCATTGTGCAGTACAAATGTACACAACAATTTTAACAGTAGTTTAGAGGAAGTGGAGAAGGGTCACACAACAGACAAAATTACAGATCTTCCGGTATACTTTTGTCTGAGAGATAAAATAACAGCAGCCAAATTAGAAGAATTCAATGCACTTTAATTAACACAAAGTGAATTGAAGATTGCTCAAGCATTACATTAGTTCTTGTACTACACATAAAGAGCAATTGCAAATCCCAAATCAATGTTTTGAGTTGAAGCTGACCCATTTATTGGTTTGGCTGATTACTTGGCATGGACAGGATATTACAAACTATAGGTAAGATGTTTGTTTAGGTGTGTTTCATTCCAGTTTGATTTTCAGTGATGCTCATTTATGTTTTTATTACTTTGACATCAATCAGCCTCTAGTTTTGACCTTTTTTCTCTGGTCTCCATTGGCTTCTTCACCTACTGCATGGACCTCTGAACACAACAACCAGCACATCTTACCCGTCTGCCATGGGGCTTTTCATAGCCTTCGCCGCAAGGCCTCGATGCCAACACCTCAAGGTGTCTGTGTGTCTCTGAGCACGGGAGTGCAACATCTTCTGCTTTCTCATCATTGACTGTGAAGTCATAACTGCGTGATTCTGCATTGGATCCCATAGAGCTGTGGCAAACCCCAAAGTCTCTGGGCCAGACGAGCCGAGGGAGAGTGCTGGGAGAAAGATATTCACAGTCAACAGAGAGAACAGATAGTCTGTAAATCATGTTACCACATCAGAGTTTGTCCTGCAGACATTTCATATCTGTGGCCGGGTGACACAACGCTGTGGCTTCTTGTGACTATTGGACAGTGAAAAGAGGCTTGCTCTGTAACTTGTAACTGTAAAAACAGCTCATATATTAACTGCCTGTACTGGTGTATGAGCATGCATTCATAGTAGACAATAATATGAGGTAGGACTAGGCCATATATTGATTATCGTGTTATCACGATCTGAGACTATATATGTATCATCATACCATGTTATTTCATATGTTCTGTGTTTCCTTGGTTTTAAATGCTGCTCTTTGTGTTAGTATTCTGTCAAAGTACAAATATATGGATATTGAGTAATCTGAATTTGAATGACATTTGATTTTGTCTCACACTCCTAGTATTTATGATGTGCTTTTAAGGAGATTTCAAAAACATCAAGATATACTGTTTATCACAATACAATCTGAAAATATCCCAATATTATTTTAAGGCCACATTGCCCAGCCCTGATATGAGGCATATTCCTCTTTCAGTATATTATAAGCAGTGATGGAAGAAGCACTGAGATATTTTGCTCAAAGTAGAAGTAGCAAAATAACAATGGGAAAAAATACTAAAGCAGAAGTCCTGCGGATACAAATACAGAGGTCATATCTGCAGAATGTAGAGTGTCAGAAGTAGAAGTAGGCCAATTCTTGCTTACATTTGTTGCTGGTTAAGTTTCAGCTCATCTTAAAATGGAACTTGTATGAGCTGATCCTACGTTTTGGTTGTATGGATCTTCATAGTAACTTTAGCTGTCCAATGAAGTACACCAGGCAACTTGAGTTAATGTACATTTTTTTACAGTTGATTACAGGAAAAGTTCAAATAAAGGTTGCCTAGGTTGTCTAGCATAAATGATTCAAACGGCTAAATTACCATTTTGATCAACATTAGCCTAAGAAGTCTACATTAAGTAAGTGTAAGCTAGCACATATAGCCTGCGTCCATCTTAGAGAACATGGGGTTTTACACCTGTTCTGTACTGTCTCATATTGAACATGTACAACAGACAAAAGTAGTGGTATAAGTGAAGTTATTACTGAATCATTAAGCTAAGCTAGTTGATTTGGAAAGCTAACAGTTGCCCGCTTTTAGACCTCACCTGCTGCCCGTCCGCCAGCTGTCTCCATGGTTACAACGCACGTTTATTCACGTGCGCGTTCTAAATGACGTAAGCAGCTTTGTGAATTGTTTTCCTGTGCGTGTGCCGTATTATTGTCGCTCATTTCTGCGCAGTTTCCAAGGGGTAAGTTAAACGTCGTAATGAACGACCAATTCCTTTCTCTGATTATTAGTAATTCCCTTAAAAAAACATGGTTTTTAAGATGAGATTGGATTCAAAATGGAGACTTCGGGTGAGATAGTGAACGGTGCTAGCCAGAGGTGGGTTTACCAACTATGGTTACCAAGGCGACGACGCACAGGACGAACAGGCAGCGGAGGGAGTAGCAGCTAAGTCTTAGCAGTTAAGTTAGCAGAGAAGGACCTCTGAGATCCTTACCGCGACAATTTTCACATTTACGTTATGAGTTTAAGCCCATAGAGGCTGAGAGAAGTGGCTGCGCACACGTACATGTAGCTCTGCGGACTGTTGATGGACTGAAATCACCCGCAGACTTGTTCCCGAGTTGTCGATGAGGACCCTCTGAGATTCTGGACAGGTGAGTGTGCCCCTCAGTCTTTTGGGCTGCTGGTTGTGACACTGAAAACCGGCTCAGTTTTCTGCCTGAGTTGGCTTGTCTACATACAAGAAACCTCATCTGGACTGTAGAATTATCTGGCAGGTGTCACAGGTGAAAACCTTTCCAAACTGGAGGATTGGTTTTATTAATTTTGTATGTTTATCGTCGAAGGAAGACTGAGTCCCACTATGGAAATACCACATACATAGCATATATTTAATGGCGCAACAGTAACCGACTATTTCAGTTAAAGAGTTGAGTGTTTCTGTTTTATACAACCTTTCTCCTGCTTCACTGTAAATATCTTACATTTCCCTCCACTTCATTTATCTGAAAGATTTCCCCCCCTGTCCAAGTGAAATCTACTACTTCTTAGACCAAATAAACCAATTAATAACACCTCGTGGATTAACTGTATTGTGTCACAAAGGTTAAAAAACAGGCCTGTTTTTCTGAGCTAAAGAAAAGTTGCCTGTTTGGAGATTTGTGGCGACACTGCAAACAAATGATCTTACAGGATATAATACATTTCCGTGGATTAAACCAGCCAACAGCATATAAAGTAGTAAAGATGAGCTCAACCTTAAACAATCTACTGCAGTGAAATGCAACATACACATGAATGCAGCAGGTGTATTCTTCAGGTATAATAGTAAAACACTGACAGGGAACATTTTGAGTACTTTTACTGTCCGTACTATCCATTTTGTCTATAATACTTGTATACTTCCTTCAGCTGCAGGACTTTCACTTGTGGAGTATTGTTGTAGTTTGGTATTAGTACCTGGAGGAAAGGTTACTTCATTCACCATCATATACATTCAGGTTATTTTATTTGGGGGATGATTAAATATCACCTCCTTGCATTTTATTGAGGTGGTGAGTTTGTGAAAATGTTTGTCTCCCTACAGGTGACAGTTACTAACAGCCCAATGGAGAAATATGAAAAGCTGGCCAAAATTGGCGAAGGTTCCTACGGTGTGGTGTTCAAATGCAGACACAGAGACACCGGCCAGATAGTTGCCATCAAGAAGTTTGTGGAATCAGAAGATGACCCGGTCATTAAGAAGATTGCATTGCGAGAAATACGTATGCTGAAGGTAAGAAGAGATTAGTATTACCTGATAGTATCAAGTTAGCACCACAGGTGGACGTGCACACACACACACACACACACACACACACACAAACACATATTCAGTCCGCTGTTTAAGTTAGATTATATTTTTTCACTTTGTTAGGAGAGTCATGCATAATTGTTATTGTCATTATTATTATGAAACACAAGGCAGTTTAAAAGAGCTTTACCGACATTTAAACTTTAAAGGGTTCGTAATCAAACTGTAAAACATTGAATTAAAGAAAGTGTGGACAAATTTGGAGGAAAATGATACAAACATTTCAATAAAGACCCACAATCAAACTTAAAGCCATAAACATAGCATTAGCAGGCTGCAGAAAATAACAGAGATTTAAGTCTGCTTTTAAAGATGACTCAGACCAGACTAGATCGTCTGCACTTTTAATTAGGCATTTTGTTCAACATTTTGGGCTGTTGAGTGCTGACACACTGTCCATGTTCTCCATCGGCCCTGCAGCAGCTGAAACATGTGAATCTGGTCAACCTGCTGGAGGTCTTCAGGAGGAAACGACGGCTCCACTTGGTGTTTGAGTTCTGTGAGCAGACCGTCCTCAATGAGCTGGACAGACACCCTCGAGGGTAAGTCACGGGCATAACAGTGGCTTAAATGCGTAACAGACAGTCATCTGCTGCCACATGATATGTCAAGGGTTGTTGAGTAACATTTAAAAGTGCCTGTTCCCTCTCTGTGAGTTGTTTAGAATTAGAGCAGTGTGGTATTGTACATACTGAGGGGTTTCATACTTAGAAAAGCATATAAAATCATCAAATCTTCACAAGTCTATCCGTTATCTGCATTGTTTGCGCCCCTCAGTGGTGGACTTAAACTAGGTGAAGTTACTGAAATACTGAAAGACATTGAAGCAGGTAGAAATGGTGCCAGTCTGACCGGATCACAAGAGGCAAAATAACATATTGAAAACAAGGTTTATAGAGACACCAATGGTGTCATTATTCTTTAGACATTACAATGTGCAATCATCATTTACTTCATAATGATAAGTTAAAGCATAAAACTTCTATTCTAGTTTAACTAAATAACTAATTATGTGTCCATGTATTTGTCAGGGTGTTGTTTAAGTGAGAATGGCAGCAGAAAATAGCCGGGTGAATTACAAAGAGGGAGTTAAGACAGCTGCCAAGAGATTTGAAGATGTGTGAATGTTCTCAACAGAGTGAGGGAGGAAGAGCCAAGTCTAAGACTAAGTATTACTGGTGTTTGAGCACTCTTCATGCAATCTATGGTCACAAGATCAGTTTGTAGTTTATTTTTTGTCATGTGAAGTCACACAGCAAGCCTATGTCACAATGGCTAGCTGCTGCCTCACCATTTTTCCTTTTCCCACAAGGCTGTGCAGCAGAAACTCTAGCTGCTCCTGAAAACAAAGGCGCTCTTGCTGTTAGAGACAGGCCAGCGGTTACCCGGGTGACAAGAGGGCTGTGTAAAGCACCACTTCTTTTTTGAAATAGCTGGAATAATAGATGAGGAAAACACGACTAGTAAATTGGTTTTGTTTGTTCCTATTACAGACATGAATATACCTTTGTCTCTTGTTGTCTGCAGGGTACCTGAGGCTCAGCTGAAAAGTATAGTGTGGCAGACGCTGCAGGCTGTCAACTTTTGCCACAAACACAATGTTAGTACATTTTTAATCCAATACTTAGTTCTGTGCTTTTGCTGTATATATATATATATATATATATATATAAAAAATGTATTGTGTGATTTTCCTCCACATTGTTTGTTTCTTCTTATTTCTCTTGAAGGATAAGTTTTGAGGTTTTCAAGACAGTCTTAGACCAAAACTTTCATGCCATATGTACAGTACATTGAAGTATTAGTTTCTGCCTCCTGCATGGTGCATGGAGAGCCATGCAGTGATCCATTCCTAGTATGATGAATAAACTATAATAGATTGGGGACAAAATCCACAGCCACAACTCTGACTTATTGTGGAATGCATTTTTTATGTACACACTGAGGACTGTGTATTTTGACCAAAATGTAGTTGGAAATGAGCTGCAAAAATTTGTTGATTAGTTCATTAGACTTTTGATGCTCCTATATTTGCTTGAGAGGCATTTCCTGATTTTCTTCTCTTTATGTTCTCTGGCTGTAGATGTGTGAGAATTGGCTGAAGGTGTCCCGGCATTTGTACCATCTCAAAATACAAAACTTCTGAGCAGCCATTCTGACTTGCCAAACTTAAATAAAGTACACAGTAATTCCAGACCACACAGAGCAAAGTCTGACTGTGTCTAGGCTTCAGTTCCCCACAACAGGAACCATTTAAGTCTCAGTGACTGCAATGCCGTATCCAGTTTCAATAGTGACATGTATAGGTTTCTGATCTCTCGCTATTGTTCCTCCACGCCTCCATTCCTAATTTGTCAGCCTTAATATAAGCCTCTGTGTCACTAAGAGACTGTGTATCATGTTGCTAAATCCCCGCTCATAAGCGTCTGTCTTGCAGTGCATCCACCGTGATGTAAAGCCGGAGAACATCCTCCTCACCAAAACTGGAGTCATCAAGCTCTGCGACTTCGGCTTCGCCCGCATTCTGAGTAGGTCACCCAGAGAGCCAGTGCATTTATGTGCATTTAGTGTTAATGTACCTCTAATGACTTATTCATCACAGAGCCTATATCAGCTCCTGCTGATGGCCTCCTCACTTTCAATGTATCAATGAATGCATTGCACCAGACGACAATTCAGCCAGTTAGTGCTCCTCTGTGTGGTGTGTCTCTGTTTACTCTCCCTGCCTTAGGTTTCAGTGTTATGTTACCATACATTAACATGTAGTCATGTAGTCATTCAGCATGCCATGTAATCCTTTCCTCTACAATGTTTGAGTTATTTAGTGTTCATTATTCAGTATTTAAGTGTATGCGTGTCAGTACAAGTTATCTCCCTCTGTCCTACACTCAGCAGGACCAGAGGATGACTACACAGACTACGTAGCGACCCGCTGGTACCGCGCCCCGGAGCTGCTGGTCGGAGATACTCAGTACGGTCCTCCTGTAGATGTGTGGGCTCTTGGCTGTGTCTTTGCTGAGCTGCTACATGGAAATCCACTGTGGCCCGGGAAGTCTGATGTTGACCAGCTCTACCTCATTCGAAAAACTCTTGGTACGTTAATAGCAGACCACATCAAGAAATCATCTGCCTGTGGGTGCAAAAACTAACTTGCATAATTGTGGAGATGATAACAAAGGTTTCCACTAAATCAGAGACACACACGCTAATAACATTTTTGTGATTGATGGTGCTTTTGATGATCTCATTTCTGACGTCAGGTGACCTGATTCCTCGTCACCAGCAGGTCTTCCGCTCCAATGTTTTCTTCAGTGGAGTCAGTATTCCTGAGCCTGACACGACGGTACGAGTCCTGTTATCATTGCTTATGTTCTTTTTGGATAAGGAAGTGCAGTATGTTGAAGTGTGAAGTTTCTGTTCCCCATTTACTTTTGCTCTCAGGAGCCCTTGGAAAAGCGGTTCTATGGAGCGTCGCTTCAGGCCCTCCAAGTTATGAAGGTATGTCTGATTCACCGGCATGATTTTAGCTTATCACAGATGTGTCATATCAGCATATTGTGTATTTCATATTGTATATTAATGAGTTAGTGACAATAAGATTTCACTTTAGAAAAAATAGGATCATAAACTGTATTTATGTCATTTATTAATAGTGTTATCATTAGATACTGTAGTAAGTCACAGTCACAAATTTAAGGGATTTTTTAAAAAATCTTTTAGTTTCGGCCAATCGTTATCTGACTAAACTCTTGAATATCACATCTGCCTTAAAAACCTAGCTTGTAAGACTGTAGTGCATAACATACAGCGACAGAAGAAATGATTAAAGTTTACATTCTGAGATGCATACGTTCCACCATGCTTACTCCGTGTGTCTTCTCGTGGTCAGTCATGTCTGGTGATGGACCCTTCTCTCCGGCTGTCCTGTGAAGAGCTGCTGGAGCTGCCTTACTTCCAAGAAGAAGGAGGAGCCAACTGGGGCCGGGATGGTGAGCGCCTTGGAAGACGACATGACAAAGCCTCTCGACGTAGACAGGCAGGGGTGAGTAGGAAACACTGTGGCTTAATGGTGTAAGAAATCATTAAACTACCCAAAACTAGCAGACTGTGCACATATGATACACTCCTTACATTTGTTAGACACACAAGAGCTGCTTCTTTACCACTGCCATACATTTTAACTTGGCATGAATTCAAACTAAAACTGTCAAAGAAGACTTTGAGAAATGAACAAGACATAGTCCTCTTTTCACTCTCTCTTCCCCTTTCCTCTCTTTAGGCACAGTACCTGCCACAGTTACCAAACAGCAACATTTCACCAGCACCGGATGTCAAGAAACAGGTGAAGCATAAATACCACCTGCCCAACATTTAACAAAGCAACAAATTGGTCCACAAGTTTGTGGCTGAGCTGACAAAGATGGACTTGTACTTTGCTTTGTGCAACCGTTTGAATAAAGTCACATATATTCCTCATGTGACTGTCAGGCAGTGTATTTCACTTCTTTGATCAGTTTCACATGTCAATTAACAATTTCTCTTATCATTCTTAGTATAACACACAATAGTTAGGGCTTTTACAGCTGCAGATTAGGCAACAAACTTACTGTATTATCACCAAAAAATACAGTAAGTGTCCATTTGAAGACACTTCCTGGTTTTGCATTTTCAATATTATTTTATAAAAGTTACCAGTGTGCCATCATTACTTGGACAAACGTACTGTTGGTTTCTTCTTTTCTGGTTTTGTCACTGGCGACAACTGACGACAACTCTACGCACATTAATACTGGCGACAACAACATGTACTTCATATTAGGATGCATATATTAAACAAGACAGTTGAAAAATGCTGTTGAATTGCTTTATTTGTTATACATTTTATTAAAAATATAGAATTCATGAATTAGTTAGCTTTAGGTTGAGTAAACAAGTCGTAAATCCTCTACTATAAAACCAAAAGTACTGAATATATAATACAGAAACAGATACCATGCTGTATGATGTGTAACTTCCTGACATCGTCCTATTAAAGGTATAATAAAACTTGACATGACAGTTGGTACTCTAAGTAATTTGATGGCTTCTTAAGATATTGCAGCCTCCGTCTTTGACAATGATCCCCGGAGTCTGACATGGACATTCACTCTGTTGCTCAGACACTAGACAGTGATACACTGGAACACCCATCAACACACTGACAGGTTGACTCACACCTTGACCGATCACCTGACCTCAAACTCATCAAATTACAGATGTAACTACTTGCTATACATCAGTGAGCTAACGGCTGTAAAGCAGAGGGTGTTTATCTGCCGTTAACACTGATACAATTGATTAGTGGAATTTGGACAAAAACATTCAGTATGTATTTTTTATCAATAAAAATGAGATTACAATATTTTTAATGTGTAGGCGAGGATATGGAAACAAAATGCAATTTATATTATTACAGGAGTATAGTAAGATATTCTTATCTTATTGTATCTTGATGAAGTGTGCCATTACAAACAACTGCATCAGACGGGCTTCCAATATTTAGGTATCTATGACAGATGATATGTGGTTCAGTTATATACAAATTTGACAACTTGGGGACTTCATCTGCTCCTCAGGATCATTTTAGATTATGGCTGGATAAGTGATCTTTCTGTGTAATGTGTATTCTGGGGGTAAAATTTAAAGAGGCTCAAAAAGACAAAACCCACTGTGACATAAAAAAGACGGCCTAAACACACAAGTCATCATTTCTGCCACTAGGGGTCTCTTTATCAAAACAAAATACGTAACAATTTTCCATTTCCATTCATATATATGATGACATACTGTAGATTTGGTTTGGGTACTTAAATGGAAATACTGGTGACATGATTTAGAGCCATAGGAGGAGAATAAATGATGAAAAATTACAAAATTACATCACAAAAACATTTGAAAAATTAATTTGGCATCACTTTAACTGTTCAAGAGTGAAAAATCTGTGTGTATATGTCCATTGCAGACACCCAGGTGTGTGCGTGCTAATATTTAAATAATTGTCCTCATCACTAAAAATGTAATTGGATTAATTTTCTTTATATAGGATTGTAGCACTATTAGCAACTATGGTTCTATATTGTGAGGTTAATTGCCAATGTGTCCTCTGAGAAGACATGGTCAGAGTGATGGCTCAATTTTATTGCTGTCATGGCAAAGTTTAGAGATACAGGCACAAGAGAAAGAAATGTTCAGTCACTGTGCTTGACCTACACACAGAATTAGATCAAATCATTTTGGACACTTTGGAAGTTGTAACCGTAATGAAAGGCTGAAAACATGTACATATTCTGAAAAATATCTTTACAAACGGGGAGTTGCAATTATCTTGTACCTTCGAGGCACATTGGCGAAGCTGCTGTATTCCGGGGTGAGATCTACACTATCGGGTCCTTCGGGGCATGAGAAGGTAAAACGCTGCAGCAGTGACACCATGAAGAGGAAAATCTCCATCCGTGCGAGGGACTCTCCAACACAAGCCCTCTTTCCTGAGAGATAAAAACAAACAAATCAGTGAGAATTTGAATTTTATGCCCGAGATAAGTGGAACAATGATTGTAGGGACTGGGTTTTTAAATTGGTCCCATGAACACATCATAGAAAAGAGCTCAACTGTAAATAGGATTCAGCTAAAACAGAGAAAGTAAATTAAATTAATTACCTGCAGAGAATGGCAGGAATGCAGGATTTTTCTTAAAGTTGCCATTCTGGTCCAGGAAGTGCTGTGGATTGAAGGACCATGGGGTCGCCCACAGTTTTTCTTCTTTCAACACGGAGTGCAACAATGGAATGATCACTGTATTCTGTTGAGATGGGAAATTATATCAGGTAAAGCATTTCATCTGTAAACATTCTGCATCAGCGACACTATGATGAAACCACTGATGTAATTAAAGAGGGACGACATGTTTTGACTTCCTCCCATTGTACAAAAAGACACACACAAAAAAAAACATTGGTGGGTGCTGCCATCTTGCGCTGGTTACATTAGTTGGAACCAGAGTCTGTGCGGTACTGATAGAGCGCTGGAGCTGCATTATTGAGCTCAATCAATGGATGAAACCAGAATACCTTAGGAATTGTGTAACCTCTGAAAGAGATGTCCTTGAGTGAGTAGCGAGGGACGTTCATTGGGGCAATATCCATAAGCCGCTGAACTTCATGGACGACTGCATCTGTAAAGGGGAGGGATTTCCTGTCTTCCATACAAGGACTGCGCTCCTGTCCAATCACGGTCTCAATCTCCTGCTGCATGGTCTCTTTAAATGACAAAAAAACGAGGCAATTTAACTGATGCGACAATGGTGAAACAATTTGTAGCGGACCCTTGGCGTCAACAAGATGAGGCGGAGAGATTCATGACGGGTGCTCAAATTTTACTGTGTGCTGTAGCGCCGTGAAAACTATGAAAAGGAAATACAGAAAGAAAATAAAGAGATTAGATTAAATACATGAAACACTTGATTTACAGTTTCCTAATACAATTTCCAAACCCTCAATACAATCACCCCCATTCAATAATAAAATAAGAGATACATTTATTAAAAAAAAGGTTTACACTCAATGTTAAAACTTGATCAACAAAAAATAAATCTAGACACCTCAAGGATAAAAGTAATAGCCCAAAATTTGAGTTCCACACACCTCGTTCCACTTTACCAAGGGAGCTAATTGTTTGTTATGTTGAAGGTGCTGTTTGGAAAGCCATCTGCCTCCTAATAACAATAAAACAAATTTAAGACAGACTGCAGCAACCTATTCAACATGAAGATGGTACGTGATTACAATACATGGTTCAAAGCAAACTTACTCGGAGTACCACAAATAGTCCAGACAAAGGAGAGACTCAGCAGCGCAGATGCAGCGCCAACCCAGCAGAGACAAAGGAGAAGGCGATCGAGATGCGCACAGGTGAGGATGCGCACAGGTGAGCTTACAGGGCTCATAGTCTCCTCCCTTTTATACCTTGTTAAGACTTGCCACTAGATGGTAGTCCAGGGTCATTCACATGCTCAACAGACAGAATACAGAGAGAGGCTGAGGTGACAGCCCAAGACAAGTTACTGTTCTTTACACAATTAGTGGACTGGTTCATGAGTAAATCAGCAAACAAAACCTATTTTGATAGTCTTTCATAAGGCAAAAATACCCACAGTCACAGTCAAGGGCTACAGTATGTAACCTTAAGTCAATCAAAATAACATGTGAACCTACAATGATCTTGTAAATTGAGATGTGTTTCAAACAAAGTTGGGTAAGAGGATCTATTTAATGTGAAAGTAAAATAGACTTTCTGAACATGTGTAAGTGAGAGAGCTATTCTTTCACACAAGCCTCTAAGACCTACCCTGTATTTTGGGGTATCTGATCAGTACGTTTAGCCCAAATCTGATGGTTGAGCTGGCGGTTTCAGTTCCTGCCAGGAACAGATTCATCACTGTCGACACCAAGTTGTCAAGGTGGAACTCAGATGTGGGCAAATCCTTTTCCTAAAGAAATGAAACAACAACCATTTTACTGATAAGACTACTAACTACGTATTGTTACTATTATTATTATTATTAATATTATCATCAACATTGTTTTTATTACAGGGTGCATGTGCATTTGCATCAATGGATGACATAAGCAGCAAGCTAAACATGCTCAGAGACAATGAAACAGACGTGACTTTTAGTTCTGGTTAAGGACTAATAACCGGTTCTAATACGTAATACCTGGTCATACCTGACTGAGTCTCGTGAGAAAGCAGTCGATGTAATCCCTGGGCGAGCTCGGGTCCAGAGTGTCTTTGTGTTCCTGTATTTTTTTCATTGTAAACTCTCTAAGCACTTCAAATTTGTCAAAGGCCTTGTGATGTTTACCTGGCAGCCACTCCATAAGCCGAGGGAAGATATTGTACAGCTGTGATGGGGAGTGGAGAAGACTTTTGTTTGATATAACATGTTTCATAACTGGTTATAAAAGGAGTATCTGCATTCGTGACGCTGCTCAGATTGAAATGTAGGGACAGTTATATTATAATCATGGCCAAGATCTTGTTTAAAAACTCATCCTACCTGACCCCAGGGACTGCTGCCAAATTTCAGGGTCTCTGAGATTATCTCCAGGAGGTGGAGGAAGTGGTCATCGTCATAGCTGAAGCGTTGACCAAACACCAAGCAGCAGATCACATTGGACACAGTGCCACTCAGGAGATAGCTGGGATCAAAAGGTTTGGCTGGAGAGAAAAAAGGAGAAAATGCTCAGTCAACCTTCAGTGTGACTGTTAATAACACCACTTGGACTATTCTCTACCCCCCTATCTGAGTGGTATGTTCCATCTCCCCCACTGCAGTGGCGTGCACAGACTTTTTGAAGGGCAGGGGCGAAAAGAAGGGCACTTTAGCGCAAGTTTTTTTGCCCCCCAGAGTCCACTTTAGCGCGTGTTTTGGCTCCCAAGAGGGCAGTTTATCATGTTTTAACCAGCCAAGGGGACAGTTAAGTGTGTTTTGCCAACCAAGAGGGCACTTTGACACGCTTTTTTGGCTCCCAAGAGGGCACTTTAGCACACCTTTTGGCTCCCAGGAGGGCACTTTAGCGCGCGTTTTTCAACAATTGAGCCACGAGGGGGGGGCGACTGCCCCCCCTGCCCCCCCCTTGTGCACATCACTGCCCCACTGTCTTTTATTAATACCCATTATATTCATCCTTTGAATTGTCTGAAGCTGGAAATATCAAAACGCTCTCTTTGGCAGAATGTAATTCACACTGTTTGGAGCATTTGTCTCAAAAAGTTAAATATCATGTGCCTCATTTACAGTTAATTTAAGTCATTTTAAAGTCCAGAAATATTGCTCATTTGGAACAAAATAATGACCTTTCAGTCATGACCCTGTTTACCTAACATGCAAGGCAGCACACTCCCTGTCACGCACACAAACTTACCTTTGGTAGAATTTATGCGGGCTGCCAGATGTTTGCTCTCCTCCTGGATCCACGCTTCCATCCCCTTAAGTCCCATCCCAAAGTCTCTCAGCGTTGTCAGGGTGAAACGTCGCAACTGCCGCCAGCGCTCTCCATTACTCATCCCCAGACCTTTACAGATGTACAAATGGTAGATACAACTAACTCACGTGAAAGAAAAAGCTTGTTGTTTGTTGGTGTGAATATGAATAAATCAATTTGGGATCTGAGGGCTTCCAGAGACTTGGATTACATCCACATCTGCTTCAGTTGTTTGTGAGAAATGCTGCAGCACTGTTTTTGCTGGGAAGCTCCAGAAATGTCTTGTGGACTACACAACTCTACTTGACTTTCCAGCCACATGGCGAGAGTCTAACTAACAAACCAACTGTTGGCATTAATATGCAGATGATTAGATCACATGTTGACATGTTACCGTAGACCCTGGTGGCTCTCATGATGAAAGGAAGAGGACCTCTGCCTGTGAAATCATCTGCTTGCTCCACAAGTGCCTCCTTCACTGCATCATACCCGACCAGAACCACAGTGCGCTGACGGCCCAGGTACAGAGTCATCACAGGGCCATAGCTTTCACTGAGCTGAAGGTTAAACAGAGCAAAAAGACAGCCCTTTGTTTCTTGTGCAGACATGCAAGGAACAAAGCAAAGTAAATAAACCAGTAATACAGGGAGCAAAACACAGGGGCTCCTAACAAAAACACAAAACTGGAGCTACCACTTAGATTTAGGTAAGAGTTCAAAAGTAAATGAGAAAAAGTAGACTCAAAGCACAGTGTATCTAAATACCTCTTATTAATAAGTGAGGTTGGCAAAACTGCTCGATCAGCCTGGAGATTTATGAATATAAGGAATTTTAATCTAAATGCACGTGCAAGGTTGCATAACATGCTGTCATGAATCCAAAGCTCGTCATATTATGCACGGACAAGAAGAATTGGGCATTGTGTAAGAGTCACCGGGTCATATAAGGTTTAACGTTAAGTTAAAACCTTATATGACCCGGTGACACTTACACAATGCCCAATTGTAGTTCTGCACTGCACCGATAGGGCTCACTACAATTCGGTGTAAGAATCACCGGGTCACATAAGGTTTTGACTTAGGGACCATCAACAAATTATTCTTTAAACTCCTCCTGCCCAGTTTTGTTCGGGCGTATATCAGCAGCAGGACAACCAGGTGAGAAGTTGGCTACCTGACAGCAGCAGCAGCAGCAGCAGCAGAACAGCTGTGTGTCAGCTGTAATCAGGTGCTCTCTCTGAAGACTTCGTCAGCTGCAGGAGTTGGATCTCTGCTCTCGGGCAGCAGTATGGAGTTCTCTGTTACGTTCATGTCAGCAGGGCTGCTTGTTGTTCTGCTGTGGCTGCTGATCCTGAAGAGCCGCAGACAGATGTGTTTACCGCCCGGACCCTCCGGCCTGCCTGTCATAGGAAACCTGCTGCAGCTCGACAAAAAAGCTCCGTTCACAACTCTGCTGAAGGTGAGACGACAACTCTGTTTCTACACTCCGTTATGATATGTAGCATGTTTAATCTTCTTGTCTGTCCATAATATGACGAGCTTTGTCTGCTCTGGCTTCATGACAGCATGTTATGCAACCTTGCATGTGCATTTAGATTAAAATTCCTTATATTCATAAATCTCCAGGCTGATCGAGCAGTTTTGCCAACCCCACTTATTAATAAGAGGTATTTAGATACACTGTGCTTTGAGTCTACTTGTTCTCATTTACTTTTGAACTACCTTAATCTAAGTGGTCGCTCCAGTTTTGTGGTTTTGTTAGGAGCCCCTGTGTTTTGCTCCCTGTATTACTGGTTTATTTACTTTGCTTTGTTCCTTGCATGCCTGCACAAGAAACAAAGGGCTGTCTTTTTGCTCTGTTTAACCTTCAGCTCAGTGAAAGCTATGGCCCTGTGATGACTCTGTACCTGGGCCGTCAGCGCACTGTGGTACTGGTCGGGTATGATGCAGTGAAGGAGGCACTGGTGGAGCAAGCAGATGATTTCACAGGCAGAGGTCCTCTTCCTTTCATCATGAGAGCCACCAGGGGCTACGGTAACATGTCAACGTGTGATCTAATCATCTGCATATTAGTGCCAACAGTTGGTTTGTTAGTTAGACTCTCGCCATGTGACTGGAAAGTCAAGTAGAGTTGTGTAGTCCACAAGACATTTCTGGAGCTTCCCAGCACAAACAGTGCTGCAGCATTTCTCACAAACAACTGAAGCAGATGTGGATGTAATCCAAGTCTCTGGAAGCCCTCAGATCCCAAATTGATTTATTCATATTCGCACCAACAAACAACAAGCTTTTTCTTTCACGTGAGTTAGTTGTATCTACCATTTGTACATCTGTAAAGGTCTGGGGATGAGTAATGGAGAGCGCTGGCGGCAGTTGCGACGTTTCACCCTGACAACGCTGAGAGACTTTGGGATGGGACGTAAGGGGATGGAAGCGTGGATCCAGGAGGAGAGCAAACATCTGGCAGCCCGCATAATTTCTACCAAAGGTATGTATGTGTGTGTGACAGGGAGTGTGCTGCCTTGCATTTGAGGTAAACAGGGTCATGACTGAAAGGTCATTATTTTGTTCCAAATAAGCAATATTTCTGGACTTTAAAATGACTTAAATTAACTGTAAATGAGGCACATGATATTTAACTTTTTGAGACAAATGCTCCAAACAGTGTGAATTACATTCTGCCAAAGAGAGCGTTTTGATATTTCCAGCTTCAGACAATTCAAAGGATGAATATAATGTGTATTAATAAAAGACAGTGGGGGAGATGGAACATACCACTCAGATAGGGGGGTAGAGAATAGTCCAAGTCGTGTTATTAACAGTCACACTGAAGGTTGACTGAGCATTTTCTCCTTTTTTCTCTCCAGCCAAACCTTTTGATCCCAGCTATTTCCTGAGCGGCACTGTGTCCAATGTGATCTGCTGCTTGGTGTTTGGTCAACGCTTCAGCTATGACGATGACCACTTCCTCCACCTCCTGGAGATAATCTCAGAGACCCTGAAATTTGGCAGCAGTCCCTGGGGTCAGGTAGGATGAGTTTTTAAACAAGATCTTGGCCATGATTATAATATAACTGTCCCTACATTTCAATCTGAGCAGCGTCACGAATGCAGATACTCCTTTTATAACCAGTTATGAAACATGTTGTATCAAACAAAAGTCTTCTCCACTCCCCATCACAGCTGTACAATATCTTCCCTCGGCTTATGGAGTGGCTGCCAGGTAAACATCACAAGGCGTTTGAAAGATTTGAAGTGCTGAGAGAGTTTACAATGAAAAAAATACAGGAACACAAAGACACTCTGGACCCGAGCTCGCCCAGGGATTACATCGACTGCTTCCTCACGAGACTCAGTCAGGTATGACCAGGTATTACGCATTAGAACCGGTTATTAGTCCTTAACCAGAACTAAAAGTCACGTCTGTTTCATCGTCTCTGAGCATGTTTAGCTTGCTGCTTATGTCATCCATTGATGCAAATGCACATGCACCCTGTAATAAAAACAATGTTGATGATAATATTATCAATAATTATAGGAACAATACATAGTTAGTAGTCTTATCAGTAAAATGGTTGTTGTTTCATTTCTTTAGGAAAAGGATTTGCCCACATCTGAGTTCCACCTTGACAACTTGGTGTCGACAGTGATGAATCTGTTCCTGGCAGGAACTGAAACCGCCAGCTCAACCATCAGATTTGGGCTAAATGTACTGATCAGATACCCCAAAATACAGGGTAGGTCTTAGAGGCTTGTGTGAAAGAATATCTCTCTCACTTACACATGTTCAGCAAGTCTGATAACTTTCACATCAAATAGATCCTCTTACCCAACTTTGTTTGAAACACATCTCAATTTACAAGATCATTGTAGGTTCACATGTTATTTTCATTGACTTAAGGTTACATACTGTAGCTCTTGACTGTGACTGTGGGTATTTTTGCCTCATGAAAGACTATCAAAATAGGTTTTGTTTGTTGATTTCCTAACGAATCAGTCCACTAATTGTTTCACCATTGTTGCACCAGTTAAATAGCCTTGTTTCTTCTCATTTAAAGAGACCATGCAGCAGGAGATTGAGACCGTGATTGGACAGGAGCGCAGTCCTTGTATGGAAGACAGGAAATCCCTCCCCTTTACAGATGCAGTCGTCCATGAAGTTCAGCGGTTTATGGATATTGCCCCCATGAACATCCCTCGCCACTCGCTCAAGGACATCTCTTTCAGGGGTTACACAATTCCTAAGGTATTCTGGTTTCATCCATTTACTTAAGCTAAGATGAAAATATGCAGGTCGCCCCCTGGTGGCCAGCTGCAGCATAGGACATAATACCTACAGCTTCCATGATCACAGATGGGACAAATAAATTTTTCCCAAAAAATACTTCTGTTAAAGTGTTTGAACTATTTGCTGCTAATAAAACGAGGGTAAATGGTCATCATTGAAAGCTGAGCCTTGCTCACGATTGAGCTCAATAATGCAGCTCCAGCGCTCTGTCAGTACCGCACAGACTCTGGTTCCAACTAATGTAACCAGCGCAAGATGGCAGCACCCACCAACGTTTTTTCTGTGTGTCTCTTTGTACAATGGGAGGAAGTGAAAACATGTCATCCCTCTTTAATTACATCAGTGGTTTCATCATAGTGTCGCTGATGCAGAATGTTTACAGATGAAATGCTTTACCTGATATAATTACGTGTCTCAACAGAATACAGTGATCATTCCATTGTTGCACTCCGTGTTGAAAGAAGAAAAACTGTGGGCGACCCCATGGTCCTTCAATCCACAGCACTTCCTGGACCAGAATGGCAACTTTAAGAAAAATCCTGCATTCCTGCCATTCTCTGCAGGTAATTAATTTAATTTAATTTACTTTCTCTGTTTTAGCTGAATCCTATTTACAGTTGAGCTCTTTTCTGTGAGGTGTTCATGGGACCAATTTAAAAACCCAGTCCCTACAATCATTGTTCCACTTATCTCGGGCATAAAATTCAAATTCTCACCGATTTTGTTTGTTTTTATCTCTCAGGAAAGAGGGCTTGTGTTGGAGAGTCCCTCGCACGGATGGAGATTTTCCTCTTCATGGTGTCACTGCTGCAGCGTTTCACCTTCTCATGCCCCGAAGGACCCGATAGTGTAGATCTCACCCCGGAATACAGCAGCTTCGCCAATGTGCCTCGAAGGTACAAGATAATTGCAACTCCCCGTTTGTAAAGATATTTTTCAGAATATGTACATGTTTTCAGTCTTTCAAGTGTATGATTTGTGTGTAGGTCAAGCACAGTGACTGAACATTTCTTTCTCTTGTGCCTGTATCTCTAAACGTTGCCATGGCAGCACTAAAACTGAGTTATCGCTCTGACCATGTCTTCTCAGAGGTTACTGGGGCGCACATTGGAAATTAACCTCACAATATAGAAACATAGTTGCCAATAGTGCTACAATCCTATACGAAGAAAAATAATCCAATTACATTTTTAGTGACGAAAACAATCTTCACTTCACATTTACACAAAGATATTCACACTTAAACAGTTAAAGTGATGCCAAATGAATTTTTCAAATGTTTTTGTAATGTAATTTTGTAATTTTTCATCATTTATTTTCCTCTTATGGCTTTAAATCATGTCACCAGTATTTCCATTCAAGTACCCAAACCAAATCTAGAGTATGTCATCATATATATGAATGGAAATGGGAAATTGTTACGTATGTTGTTTTGATAATGAGACCCCTAGTGGCAGAAATGATGACTTGTGTGTTTAGGCCGTCTTTTTTATTATGTCACAGTGGGTTTTGTCTTTTTGAGCCTCTTTGAATTTTACCCCCGGAATACACATTACACAGAAAGATCACTTATCCATTTATAATCTAAAATGATCCTGAGGAGCAGATGAAGTCCCCAGTTGTCAAATTTGTATATAATTGAACCATATATCATCTGTCATAGATACCTAAATATTGGAAGCCCGTCTAATGTAGTTGTTTGTAATGGCACACTTCATAAACATTAGGATACAGTATCGTACTATAGTCCTGTAATAATATCAATTGCATTTTGTTTCCATATCCTCGCATACACATTAAAAATATTGTAATCTCATTTTTATTGATAAAAAATACATACTGAATGTTTTGTCCAAATTCCACTAATCAATTGTATTTGTCTTAACGGCAGATAAACACCCTCTGCTTTACAGCCGTTAGCTCAATGATGTTTAGCAAGTAGTTACATCTGTAATTTGATGAGTTTGAGGTCAGGTGATGGGTCAAGGTGTGAGTCAACCTGTCAGTGTGTTGATGGGTGTTCCAGTGTATCACTGTCTAGTGTCTGAGCAACAGAGTGAATGTCCATGTCAGACTCCGGGGATCATTGTCAAAGACGGAGGCTGCAATATCTTAAGAAGCCATCAAATTACTTAGAGTACCAACCGTCATGTCAAGTTTTATTAAACCTTTAATAGGACGATGTCAGGAAGTTACACATCATACAGCATGGTATCTGTTTCTGTATTATATATTCAGTACTTTTGGTTTTATAGTAGAGGATTTACAACTTGTTTACTCAACTTCACTTATGTATTTTTTATAAAATGTATGAAAAATAAAGCAATTCAACAGCACTTTTCAACTGTCTTGTTCAATATATGCATCCTAACAGTATTAATGTGCGTAGAGATCAGTTGTCGTCAATGACATAGCCAGAAAAGAAGAAACCAACAGTACGTTTGTCCAAGTAATGATGGCACACTGGTAACTTTTATAAAATAATATTGAAAATGCAAAACCAGGAAGTGTCTTCAAATGGACACTTACTGTATTCTTTGGTGATAATGCAGTAAGTTTGTTGCCTAATCTGCAGCTGTAAAAGCCCTAACTATTGTGTGTTATACTAAGAATGGTAAGAGTCATTGTTAATTGACATGTGAAACTGATCAAAGAAGTGAAATACACTGCCTGACAGTCACATGAAGAATATATGTAACTTTATTCAAACGGTTGCACAAAGCAAACTACAAGTCCATCTTTGTCAGCTCAGCCACAAACTTGTGGACCAATTTGTTGCTTTGTTAAATGTTGGGCAGGTGGTATTTATGCTTCACCTGTTTCTTGACATCCGGTGCTGGTGAAATGTTGCTGTTTGGTAACTGTGGCAGGTACTGTGCCTAAAGAGAGGAAAGGGGAAGAGAGAGTGAAAAGAGGACTATGTCTTGTTCATTTCTCAAAGTCTTCTTTGACAGTGTTAGTTTGAATTGATGCCAAGTCAAAATGTATGGCAGTGGTAAAGAAGCAGCTCTTGTGTGTCTAACAAATGTAAGGAGTGTATCATATGTGCACAGTCTGCTAGTTTCGGGTAGTTTAATGATTTCTTACACCATTAAGCCACAGTGTTTCATACTCACCCCTGCCTGTCTACGTCGAGAGGCTTTGTCATGTCGTCTTCCAAGGCGCTCACCATCCCGGCCCCAGTTGGCTCCTCCTTCTTCTTGGAGGTAAGGCAGCTCCAGCAGCTCTTCACAGGACAGCCGGAGAGAAGGGTCCATCACCAGGCATGACTGACCACGAGAAGACACACGGAGTAAGCATGGTGGAACGTATGCATCTCAGAATGTAAACTTTAATCATTTCTTCTGTCGCTGTATGTTATGCACTACAGTCTTACAAGCTAGGTTTTTAAGGCTTATGTGATATCCAAGAGTTTAGTCAGATAACGACTGGCCGAAACTAAAAGATTTTTTTAAAAATCCCTTAAATTTGTGACTGTGACTAACTACAGTATCTAATGATAAAACTATTAATAAATGACATAAATACAGTTTATTTTCCTATTTTTTTCCAAAGTGAAATCTTATTGTCACTAACTCATTAATATACAATATGAAATACACAATATGCTGATATGACACATCTGTGATAAGCTAAAATCATGCCGGTGTATCAGACATACCTTCATAACTTGGAGGGCCTGAAGCGACGCTCCATAGAAGCGCTTTTCCAAGGGCTCCTGAGAGCAAAAGTAAATGGGGAACAGAAACTTCACACTTCAACATACTGCACTTCCTTATCCAAAAAGAACATAAGCAATGATAACAGGACTCGTACCGTCGTGTCAGGCTCAGGAATACTGACTCCACTGAAGAAAACATTGGAGCGGAAGACCTGCTGGTGACGAGGAATCAGGTCACCTGACATCAGAAATGAGATCATCAAAATCACCATCAATCACAAAAATGTTATTAGCGTGTGTGTCTCTGATTTAGTGGAAACCTTTGTTATCATCTCCACAATTATGCAAGTTAGTTTTTGCACCCACAGGCAGATGATTTCTTGATGTGGTCTGCTATTAACGTACCAAGAGTTTTTCGAATGAGGTAGAGCTGGTCAACATCAGACTTCCCGGGCCACAGTGGATTTCCATGTAGCAGCTCAGCAAAGACACAGCCAAGAGCCCACACATCTACAGGAGGACCGTACTGAGTATCTCCGACCAGCAGCTCCGGGGCGCGGTACCAGCGGGTCGCTACGTAGTCGATTACTGAGTGTGGTTAGAAATGCTCAATTCTCAGTTCTTTGCCCTGTCTGCTCTTGATAATAACGGTTATAAACTGGTAGGCAAGACACATTGAACTGAGATTGCAATTCCATGGAGAAAATAAGCTACGGAACTCAGGGCTTCCAAACAAGAGGAAGCTGCTGGAGTGGTGAGTTATGTTCACTTTACAATAGAAATCTGGCAAAGCTAGCAGATGTTTCATGCCTCGAACTATGTGCTGGGACCCTATTTGTACTGTTGCTGAAGTTTAGTGCTGGTCTGAGCATTATTTGTGGCTATGAGTGGCTTTTTGATGGCGGTTTCATCTTGGAGGCGTATACTGCAGTGTGGTGCAGTCTTTTCTAAGGTAACTAAAACTACGTAAGCTAGCGGTCTGCAAACTTGATCTTTCGGGGGGGGGGGGGGGGGTCTTACTCGGTGTCACAGTGTGTTAGACCATGGATTAAATTTACACCGGAATATCCCTTTAACATAACAGATTATCCCAAAGTTTTTTCCAACCTGATTCATTCGAATGAGAAAGCAGTCAATATAGTCTCTCGGGGAGCTGGGGTCCAGTGTCTCTTTGTGCTCTTGGATCTTCTTCTCAACAAACTCTCTCAACTCCTTCATTTGGGCAAAAATAGCATGCTGTGGGCCGGGCAGATGCTCTACGAGCCAGGGAAAGATGTTGTACATCTGTGGAAGGAAGGCACAGAGCAAACTGCAGCTTTGTTTCTCAGGGAGTAACATCAACATGTAAATAAAAGTGTTGTTGCTGCAATCATTCCGAAGTCTTTTTCAGAAAAACATTATTTCTTGAAGATGATATAAGGACACCACATGACAACCAGATTTAAAAAACATGCATTTGTATTTCTTCAGAAGACCATCATCCTCTGACTTTCCAGCTATCACCTCCACTCACCTCACCCATGGCGCCACTACTGAACTTTAAAACATCATCGATGATGTTGAGGAGACATCCTTTGGCCTTGTGGCATAAAGTTGTGTGAGTCTGTAGACATCTACTCTCTGTCTGGCGCGAAGGCCTCTCTGAGGCTTTCCCACCTATTGTTTTCATCCATCATCTATTTTTTTGTATTTTTTAAGGCTCTATTTGACTGTCAATAGACTTGTGCAGACATGCATGAAGTGCATGTTTTTTTCTAGAAGTGTTTGATTAATTAGGTGTTTCCTTTGTTCACCTTTGTTCTTAAACAAACTTGACGATTACGCAACCATGAACCTACAGTGAAACGTGTGCTCTTACTACAACACGCCTTATAGTGAGCGAGGACGTTTGATTCTGTGCTCCTTAGAGTCAGCCGGCAGGCACACTGATCCTAAAATGGTATTGTAGGCGGAGTTGGACCTGCAGCCAGGTAAAGGGTTGGCCACCTGACAGCAGCAGCAGCCTGCAGGAAGGCGGGGCTGGACGGTCCAGCCCCGCCTTCCTGCAGGCTGCTGCTGCTGTCAGGTGGCCAACCTCTCACCTGGTTGTCCTGCTGCTGATTTACGCCCAACAAAACAACAAAATTTGTTGATGGTCCCTGAGTGAAACCTTATGTGACGTGGTGACTCTTACACAATGCCGAATTGTAGTGAGCCCTATCGGCGCAGTGCAGAACTACAATTGGGCATTGTGTAAGAGTGACCGGGTCATATAAGGTTTTACTTAAAGTAAAACCTTATATGACTTAAAGTAAAACCTTATATGACTTAAAGTAAAATCTTATATGACCCGGTGACTCTTACACAATGCCGAATTGTAGTTCTGCACTGCACCGATAGGGCTCAAGAAGGTAATTTTAGGATCAGTGTGCCTGCCGGCCGACTCGGAGTCCAACTTCCTCGCTCACTGTAAGGTGTGTTGTAGTAAGAGCACATGTTTAACTGGAAGTTCATGGTTGCCTCCCAGAGTCCCAGCAGATAGTTCGAGGCATCAAACATTTACAGCTGCAGATTAGGCAACAAACTTACTGTATTTGTCCATTTTAAGACACTTCCTGGTTTTGCATGTTCAATATTATTTTATAAAAGTTACCAGTGTGCCATCATCACTTGGACAAACATACTATTGGTTTCTTCTTTTCTGGCTATGTCATTGACGACAACTGATCTCTACGCAAATTAATACTGGCGACAAAAACATGTACTTCATATTAGGATGCATATATTGAACAAGACAGTTGAAAAATGCTGTTGAATTGCTTTATTTGTTATACATTTTATTAAAAATATAGAATTCATATATTAGTTAGCTTTAGGTTGAGTAAACAAGTTGTAAATGCTGTACTATGAAACCAAAAGTACTGAATATATAATACAGAAACAGATACCATGCTGTATGATGTGTAACTTCCTGACATCGTCCTATTAAAGGTTTAATAAAACTTGACATGACGGTTGGTACTCTAAGTAATTTGATGGGTTCTTAAGATATTGCAGCCTCCGTCTTTGACAACGATCCCCGGAGTCTGACATGGACATTCACTCTGTTGCTCAGACACTAGACAGTGATACACTGGAACACCCATCAACACACTGACAGGTTGACTCACACCTTGACCCATCACCTGACCTCAAACTCATCAAATTACAGATGTAACTACTTGCTAAACATCATTGAGCTAACGGCTGTAAAGCAGAGGGTGTTTATCTGCCGTTAAGACAAATACAACTGATTAGTGGAATTTGGACAAAACATTCAGTAGGTATTTTCTATCAATAAAAATTAGATTACAACATTTTTAATGTGTACGCGAGCATGTTATGCGGATATGGAAACAAAATGCAATTTATATTATTACAGGAGTATAGTACGATATTCTTATCTTATCTTATTGTATCTTGATGAAGTGTGCCATTACAGACAACTACATAAGGCGGTCTTCCAATATTTAGGTATCTATGACAGATGATATGTGGTTCAATTATATACAAATTTGACAACTGGAGACTTCATCTGCTCCTCAGGATCATTTTAAATCATGGCTGGATAAGTGATCTTTCTGTGTAATGTGTCTTCTGGGGGAAAATCTAAACAGGCTCAAAAAGACAAATGCCATTGTGACATAATAAAAAAGACAGCCTAAACACACAAGTCATCATTTCTGCCACTAGGGGTCTCTTTATCTTAACAACATACTTAACATTTTTCCATTTCCATTCATATATATGATGACATACTGTAGATTTGGTTTGGGTACTTAAATGGGAATACTGGTGACATGATTTAAAGCCATAGGAGGAGAATACATGATGAAAAATTACATTACAAAAACATTTGAAAAATTCATTTGGCATCACTTAAACTGTTCAAGTGTGAAAATCTGTGTGTATATGTCCATTGCAGACACCCAGTTGTGTGTGTGGTAATATTTCAGTAACCAGTGAAGATTGTCTTCGTCACTAAAAATGTAATTGGATTTTTTTAACTTTATATAAGATTGTAGCACTATTGGCAACTATGTTTCTATATTGTGAGGTTAATTGTCAATATGTCCTCCTGTGACCTCTGAGAAGACATGGTCAGAGCGATGGCTCAATTTTAGTGCTGTCATGGCAAAGTTTAGAGATACAGGCACAAGAGAAAGAAATGTTCAGTCACTGTGCTTGACCTACACACAGAATTAGATCAAATCATACGCATTTTGGAAGTTGTAACCTTAATGAAAGGCTGAAAACATGTACATATTCTGAAAAATATCTTTACAAACGGGGAGTTGCAATTATCTTGTACCTTCGAGGCACATTGGCGAAGCTGCTGTATTCCGGGGTGAGATCTACACTATCGGGTCCTTCGGGGCATGAGAAGGTGAAACGCTGCAGCAGTGACACCATGAAGAGGAAAATCTCCATCCGTGCGAGGGACTCTCCAACACAAGCCCCCTTTCCTGAGAGATAAAAACAAACAAATCAGTGAGAATTTGAATTTTATGCCCGAGATAAGTGGAACAATGATTGTAGGGACTGGGTTTTTAAATTGGTCCCATGAACACATCATAGAAAAGAGCTCAACTGTAAACACGAAAATGTCTTTGACGAGCAGGTCTGAGGATTCAGCGACGTTTTCTGAGTAAAACATAGAGAAAGGTAATTAAATTAATTACCTGCAGAGAATGGCAAGAAGGCAGGATTTTTCTTAAAGTTGCCATTCTGGTCCAGGAAGTGCTGTGGATTGAAGGACCATGGGGTCGCCCACAGTTTTTCTTCTTTCAACACGGAGTGCAACAATGGAATGATCACTGTATTCTGTTGAGACACGTAATTATATCAGGTAAAGCATTTCATCTGTAAACATTCTGCATCAATGATACTATGATGAAACCACTGATGTATAAAGAGGGACGACATGTTTTGACTTCCTGAGCTGCATTATTGAGCTCAATCGTGAGCAAGGCTCAGCTTTCAATGATGACCATTTACCCTCGTTTTATAGCAGCAAATAGTTCAAACACTTTAACAGAAGAAACTATTTTTTGGGAAAAATGTATTTGTCCCATCTGTGATCATGGAAGCTGTAGGTATTATGTCCTATGCTGCAGCTGGCCACCAGGGGGCGACCTGCATATTTTCATCTTAGCTTAAGTAAATGGATGAAACCAGAATACCTTAGGAATTGTGTAACCCCTGAAAGAGATGTCCTTGAGTGAGTAGTGAGGGATGTTCATGGGGACAATATCCATAAACCGCTGAACTTCATGGAGGACTGCATCTGTAAAGGGCAGGGATTTCCTGTCTTCCATACAAGGACTGCGCTCCTGTCCAATCACGGTCGCAATCTCCTGCTGCATGGTCTCTTTAAATGAGAAGAAACAAGGCTATTTAACTGGTGCAACAATGGTGAAACAATTAGTGGATTGATTCATTAGTAAATCAGCAAACAAAACCTGTTGATAGTCTGTCATGCAGCAAAATGCAACCTAGGCTTTTTTTGTGAATGTATACAAGTCTGTCCTCCATGTTATGTCGCATTCCAAGATGACGACTGGGAGCGGAACAAGCAACTACTAGTAAACTCTGTGTACACAAACAATGTTCTCAATGCTCGTGTTCATGTGTAGAGACCCTGGTGATACTACGAGCGAAGTTTCATGTTGTGTCGAGCCTTCTTAGTGTTTTAAAAATAGAGGGTTTGATGCTCCCATTGAGTTTGACTCATACACATTCACAAAAAAAGCCTAGGTTGCATTTTGGCGAAAGTTTCACTTTAAGCCAATGAAAATAACATGTGTAAACTGTAAACTCTTGTAAACTGAGATGTGTTTCAAACAAAGTTGGGTAAGAGGATCTATTTAATGTGAAAGTCAAATAGACTTGCTGAACATGTCTAAGTAAGAGAGATATTCTTTGACACAAGCCGCTAAGACCTACCCTGTATTTTGGGGTATCTGATCAGTACATTTAGCCCAAATCTGATGGTTGAGCTGGCGGTTTCAGTTCCTGCCAGGAACAGATTCAACACTGTCGACACCAAGTTGTCATAGTGGAACTCAGATGTGGGCAAATCCTTTTCCTAAAGAAATGAAACAACAACCATTTTACTGATAAGACTACTAACTATGTATTGTTATTGTGTTATCATTGTTATTATTATAGGGTGCATGTGCATTTGCATCAATGAATGACATAAGCAGCAAGTTCAACATGCTCAGAGACGATGAAACAGACATGACTTTTAGTTCTGGTTAATGAACTGATGTTGGTCGTACCTGACTGAGTCTCGTGAGGAAGCAGTCGATGTAATCCCTGGGCGAGCTCGGGTCCAGAGTGTCCTGGTGCTCCTGTATTTTTTTCATCGTAAACTCTCTCAGCTCTTCAATTCTGCCAAACGCCTTGTGATGTCGACCCGGCAGCCATTCCATCAGCCGAGGGAAGATATTGTACAGCTGTGATGGGGAGTGGAGAAGACTTGTGATGCTGCTCAGATTGAAATGTAGGGACAGTTATATTATAATCATTGCCAAGATCTTGTTTAAAAACGCATCCTACCTGACCCCAGGGACTGCTGCCAAATTTCAGGGTCTCTGAGATTATCTCCAGGAGGTGGAGGAAGTGGTCATCGTCATAGCTGAAGCGTTGACCAAACACCAAGCAGCAGATCACATTGGACACAGTGCCGCTCAGGAAATAGCTGGGATCAAAAGGTTTGGCTGGAGAGAAAAAAGGAGAAAATGCTCAGTCAACCTTCAGTGTGACTGTTAATAACAAGACTTGGACTATTCTCTACCCCCCCTATCTGAGTGGTATGTTCCATCTCCCTCAGTGTCTTTTATTAATACCCATTATATTCATCCTTTGAATTGTCCCCTCACATGCAAGGCAGCACACTCCCTGTCACGCACACATACTTACCTTTGGTAGAATTTATGCGGGCTGCCAGATGTTTGCTCTCCTCCTGGATCCACGCTTCCATTCCCTTTCGTCCCATCCCAAAGTCTCTCAGCGTTGTCAGGGTGAAACGTCGCAACTGCCGCCAGCGCTCTCCATTACTGATCCCCAGACCTTCAAAGATGTACACATGGTAGATACAACTAACTCACATGAAAGAAGAAGCTTGCTGCTTTGCTGTGAATAAATCTTTGCAAATCAATTTCGGATCTGAGGGCTTCCAGAGACTTGGATTACACCCACATCTACTTCAGTTGTTTGTGAGAAATGCTGCAGCACTGTTTTTGCTGGGAAGCTCCAGAAATGTTTTCTGGACTACAAAACTGAGCTGTTCTTTTAAACTAGGATAAAGTAGCGAGTTGGAAAGTGTGTGTGGTGTGGCTGCAGGGAAAACAAATATTCGGGAATATTAAACTAACAAACCAGTTTATTGATCTGATGATTAGATCACATGTTGACATGTTACCGTAGCCCCTGGTGGCTCTCATTATGAAAGGAAGAGGACCTCTGCCTGTGAAATCATCTGCTTGCTCCACAAGTGCCTCCTTCACTGCATCATACCCGACCAGAACCACAATGCGCTGACGGCCCAGGTTCAGAGTCATCACAGGGCCATAGCTTTCACTGAGCTGAAGGTTAAACAGAGCAAAAAGACAGCCCTTTGTTTCTTGTGCAGGCATGCACAGAACAAACCAAAGTCAATAAACTAGTACTGCAGGGAGCAAAACACAGGGGCTGGGCTCCTAACAAAAACAAAACACTAGAGACTTGGTAAGAGTTTGAAAGAAAATGTGAAAAAGTAGACTTAAAGCAAAGTGTATCTACATATCTCTTATTAATAAGTAAGGTTGGCAAGACTGCTCAATCAGGCAGGGGATTTATGCATAGAAGGAATTTTAATACTGTAATAAAGCCAAAGCAGACAAAGCTCATCATATTATGTACAGACAAGATGTTTAAAAAAGCTTCATATGATACCAGAGAGTAGAAACAGGGTTGTTTTCTGACCTTCAGCAGAGTTTTGAACGGAGCTCTTTTGTCGAGCTGCAGCAGGTTTCCTATGACAGGCAGGCCGGAGGGTCCGGGCGGTAAACACATCTGTCTGCGGCTCTTCAGGATCAGCAGCCACAGCAGAACAACAAGCAGCCCTGCTGACATGAATGTAACAGAGAACTCCATACTGCTGCACGAGAGCAGAGATCCAACTCCTGCAGCTGACGAGGGTTGAAGTCTTCAGAGAGAGCACCTGATTACAACTGACACACAGCTGGGACTGCTCCTGCTCCTGCTGCTGCTGTCAGGTGACCAACCTTTCACCCAGTGGCGGTTCTAGACCAGGTTTTATAGGGGGGCCAGGTTGGGGCCGGCTTTTTTGTTGGGGGTCACATACAACCCAGGAAAAAAAGACAAATCCCTCATTCAACAAGGGATAAATGGAACTTAAAACAGTGTTTACAATTTCAACAATTTTCATTGGGTGGTAAACTGCTGATTTATTTCTGTCTTTCCCTTCAGTTCAAAATCATTGCAAGAAATCTGTCATTGTATTATTGATGCAGACTCCCTTTCAGGGGGGGGCCACAGGGGGGTCCAGACTCTGAGTTACAGGGGCACTGGCCTGCCCCTGCTTTCATCTGGTTGTCCTGCTGCTGATTTACGGCCAAAGAAAACTCAGCAGGAGGAGTTTGTGTCGTTCAAAGAATAATTTGTTGATGGTCCCTAAGGAAACCCCCCTATGAGTTCACCGTCTTGTGTCTCGAATATCCACCTTAAAACTAACCTCAACACAGTTTTTGTCCATCCATTTATTTGCAAAACCTGCATATTAGTTTTAATCACAAATAGAAAATTATATACTAATTGGGCTTTGTGCATGGAACACATCTTTTGGATTGAAAATGCTGCTGAAATGTTGTTTTTAATAGCCATGTCATGTGACCCAGTGACTCTTACACAATGCGGAAATCTCAAAAGAGGTACATTTGTGAAGATTATCGTGATGAACAAAAGTATCTAAAATGTATGTTTTCCACAGAGATTATTTTCAGCAATATTTCATAGCCATAGGCTTTTTGTTGATGGAATCAGGGGGATGCTAACTTCCTGGATAGCCTACAATACTACATCATCCCTGCAACAACTTTGACACATGACTACATTATTACACAAAATGTATTCATGGGTCAAGATGTTATCATGATATCCTCTTTATATGGCTCTACAACATACTGCAATCACTGCATCTTACATTTTACTAACATCATATTTGGTAAAAAGAGATCAAGCTAGAAATAATAGATTTTAGTTTTTTTATTGAATCACCGTTTCTTAAATTTTTTTTTTCCTTTTCCTTCTTCTAGTTTCAAATTGTCTTTTTCCTATGAAAAGTGGGAGAAAAAGGTGTTTTTAAAAAGTTTTTTTTTTTTTTTTTAATTCATGGTTGCGAGAAAAGTGTGAGAAAATCAGAGTATCCCAGAGTAAACCCTATGTCATTACAGAAGAAACATCAAAATTCAGAGAGGCACAGGTGTCCAGCTGTTACGGGCCAGTTTCCAATTGTATATTTCCTATGGAAAGTGAGAGAAGAAGTTGTTTTGTTTTTTTTTAAAGTTTTGTGAAAAGTTTTTTAAAGCTAACCCGGACATCAAGTGTAGCCTCCTGCTCCAGCGGTCTCCATACATTGACGGAGGCCCGAGGAGTAGGGACTAGTCTGGATATCAAGGTAGCCTCCTGCTACCAATTAGCTTTTGAGGGCTTCAAGGCCCCCATTGGCTTCATGGTTGCGAGGAGAGTGGGAGAAACCGGAGCATCCCGGAGTAAACCCTATGTCACCACAGAAGAAACCTCAAAATTCAAAGAAGCTCAGGTCTCTGGCCGTTATGGGCCAGTTTCCAATTGTCTATTTCCTACTGAAAGGGAGAGAAGAAGTTGTTTTTTTTAAGTTTCATGAAAAGTTTTTTAAAGCCAACCTGGATATCAAGGTAGCCTCCTGCTCCACTGGTCTCCATACATTGACAGAGGCCAGAGGAGTAGGAAGAAGCCTGGATATCAAGGTAGCATCCTACTACCAATAAGCTTTTAAGGGCTTAAAAGCCCCCATTGACTTCATGTTTGCGAGGAAAGTGGGAGAAACCGGAGCATCCCGGAGTAAACCCTATGTCACGTCAGGTCTCAGGCCATTAAGGGCCAGTTTCAAATTGTCTATTTCCTACTGAAAGTGAGAGAAAAAGTTGTTTTTTTGTAAGTTTTGTGAAAAGTTTTTTTAAGCCAACCCGGATATCAAGGTAGCCTCCTGCTCCACTGGTCTCCATACATTGACAGAGGCCAGAGGAGTAGGAAGAAGCCTGGATATCAAGGTAGCATCCTGCTACCAATAAGCTTTTAAGGGCTTAAAAGCCCCCATTGACTTCATGGTTGCGAGGAAAGTGGGAGAAACCGGAGCATCCCGGAGTAAACCCTATGTCACGTCAGGTCTCAGGCCATTAAGGGCCAGTTTCAAATTGTCTATTTCCTACTGAAAGTGAGAGAAAAAGTTGTTTTTTGTAAGTTTTGTGAAAAGTTTTTTTAAGCCAACCCGGATATCAAGGTAGCCTCCTGCTCCACTGGTCTCCATACATTGACAGAGGCCAGAGGAGTAGGAAGAAGCCTGGACATCAAGGTAGCATCCTGCTACCACTAAGCTTTTAAGGGCTTCAAAGCCCCCATTGGCTTCATGGTTGCGAGGAAAGTGGGAGAAACCGGAGCATCCCGGAGTAAACCCTATGTCACGTCAGGTCTCAGGCCATTAAGGGCCAGTTTCAAATTGTCTATTTCCTACTGAAAGTGAGAGAATAAGTTGTTTTTTGTAAGTTTTGTGAAAAGTTTTTTTAAGCCAACCCGGATATCAAGGTAGCCTCCTGCTCCATTGGTCTCTATACATTGACAGAGGCCAGAGGAGTAGGAAGTAGCCTGGACATCAAGGTAGCATCCTGCTACCACTAAGCTTTTAAGGGCTTCAAAGCCCCCACTGGCTTCATGGTTGCGAGGAAAGTGGGAGAAACCGGAGCATCCCGGAGTAAACCCTATGTCACGTTAGGTCTCAGGCTGTTAAGGCCACAGAACCTGCAGATGACGTTATATTGTTTTGGTGGTGTCGTCAGATGGTCTTTGAAGGTGGGGGCAATTTCTCTCTGCACAACCCCACGTTTTACACAGGTTGAAAATTCCCAGTAGCCCCTATGAGACCAATCTTTCGTCTACGTCTGAAGGGTTTGGAGATGAATTTGCCCACAGAGGAGAAGAACCTGCAGATGGCGCAAGGTTCTTCTGGTGGGGTCGTCAGGTGATCTTTAAAAATCAATGCAATGCAACTATCAAGTCTTGGGTCGTCCATATTCAGTGCAAGCAAAAGTGTCTCTGCACTGCCTGAAATCATACACAGGTCTTTAAAAATTGCCTTTCTGAGTTTCTTTAAAGATTTGATGTTTAAATCTGCACCTTCCACCTTAGCCCATGTGGTTAAGAATAAACGCTGAATGATCTCCTCTTTGTTTTCAGGAATCACATGGACTTTGAGGAATGTGTCCCAAACCACCATCTCAACAAGTAGTTGGACAGACAATTTGTCTTGTACTACCTTTGGTGTCTCCTCAACTCTGGAGGCTGTCTTGGGAGACTTCGGTACCTGGTACATTAAAGCCCGTGTCACACTTTGACTGTGGCTGTCACTCTGAGTGTGCAGCCACCAGCTCATTAGGGCTAGAAAATTCCGCACTTGGATCTCTATGTCAGCATACATGACAGAACATGAAATGGCAACATCACTGTTACAGCAGGTTTGTGTCCCAGGTGTTTGTGTTTCTTGGAAAACCTCAGGGTTGGTTCCATTTGTGAGGTGTTCGTAGAGGACCAAACTCAGTTCCTGTGTGACTTCCTGGGATTCACCACTGGAAATCTTTTTGAACCAAGGTATCAAAGCCAGCTCATTTTCCTCATCTTCATCATGTTCTGTCTGAAGCAAAGAGTCAATGCTATCTATGAGCGACTGCATTGACTGACTGCTTTCATCGTCCTGATGGTATTGTGCCTTTACGTTTGCTGCAATGCGACAAATGCCTGCTTTGGCAAGACTCTTTGCAAGAAAGGTTTTTATCTTGCTGCACACTACTTTCAGTTTGGGCTCCTGTTTGGGTTTTGGACTGGGACTTGCAACACCTGTCTCTTCCAAACTCGCAATTTTTTCAACAATTAACTCAGCGATGTCATCTGCAACAGCCATAATCTCCTGAGAGGTTTCATATTGCAGCGTCTCATACGCAGACACGTCATCCAAAACAGGTTCTGCGATGTCATCCAGCTCTTTCCTAATTAATCTCAAGGCAGCTTTAGATGTTGCTTTCACAAAGCTGTCCTCTGATGAGATATTCTCTTGGCTGTCTAATTCCACTGTTCTGACTGATGACTGACTGACTGAGGCAGATTTAAGATTTTCTTCCTTCTTCCGTCCACCTAACACAGAACTGGAAGAAAACTTAACCTTACCTGCGAATGCCATTAATATTCTGCTGGCATGTTCAACCATAGCGTTAAGTCTGCTGGGGGGAGTGATGTGCTGACCCATCACAGGCTCCGTGCTGTCCAAACTAGAGGAGAGTGCAGAGTTGACGCTCTCTGAGATCTCTTTGTCAACCAAGTCTGACAACTCTTTCGAGCTGACAGACTGGACTGGGTCCGAAACGCCCAGAGCGTCAGCGAAAGTCTGAGTAAGTCCGTCGGTAACATTGCACGCATCTAGCGTTTGACTGTCCAAAGTCACATCTGCACGTCTCTTCAGATGGTCCAGCAAATCTTTACACACAGATGTTTTTATGTGTAAAAGCAGGTCTGCCAGCATAATCCTTGTGGCCTCATCAGGAGTTCCAAAACTCAGCATTCTCCATCTTCCTGGTGTCATCCTTTGAAAAAAGGATTCAACCTGTGGTCGAAAAGCATCGCTGCCAAATGGCTCCTGTGTCTGAGTTATGTCCTGTGTGGCTGTTGTGTCCATGTTGCCTGTAGCTGTATTCTGATCGATCATCTTTGATTCGTCTTTCAACTATTTAGTGTAGTTTCCAAGTACTGGTCTGAGTTTTAACACTAGCAGAAATTAAGTCTACTACCAAATATGTGTGATTCGTCTCTCAGTTACTTAGCGTAGTTTCCACGTACTGGTCTGAGTTTTAACACTAGCAGAAATTAAGTCGACTACCAAATATGTGTGATTCGTCTCTCAATTACTTAGCGTTGTTTCCACGTACTGGTCTGAGCAGAAATGAAGTCTACAACTATATGTGTGTGTGTTGAAACCTGGGTTAATATTTTATGAGGTCAAACATCAAAGACATTCCATTTACGCATCACACATCAAAGCAATTCTAGAACCTTAGGTCATACATCAAAGCCATTCTAGAACCTTAGGTCATACGTCAAAGACATTCTAGAACCTTAGGTCATACATCAAAGCCATTCTAGAACCTTAGGTCATACATCAGAGACATTCTAGAACCTTAGTCCCTCCCCCCACACCCCACACACCAGCATAGCAACCGTTGCTAGGCACAACAGCCATTTTTCTTTTGTCATGCATCTGAGGTTTCAAAATTGCTGTTACACAAATACATTGTGAATTTACATGTTTCATGTAATAAAACATGAGAAATCTGCAACTGAATAGCCATAAAATTTCAGCTTTTAACAGAATTATTTTTAGTGCATAAAAATACTTCTGCAATGTTTTTTTAATCTAAAATGTAACATTCATCACATTAGATAACATTTCTTACAATTAACAGTAAGAGGAGTATTGGTTCTGTTGTTTCATTTGCACTAGTATAGACTCGATTTTTAATTTACAGATATATCTTACTACAAAGAAAGGACACTTGAGAACCAGTCATCCACTCTGCTTCATTCTTGGCGTCTCTTTTTGAGTGGATTTTAGTGCTTCTTCTGTCTTATTGTATTCCTGTATTTTATTATCATTTTCATTTGTACTTATGACAATAATCTTGAAGAAACATAAGGCTGAAATATTCCAGAAGATCACAAAGTGATCTTTTTTACAGCTTCAGCTGTCGACAAGCAACAATTTTAAAATAGATAAAAACATGAATGCAAACAAATGGATCTAGATTTGGAATTTCTGTGTAACAGGAGGGCAATGGTCAAGAACTTCATGTTGCAAATAACCTCTTCTCTTTCAGTGCTGTGACTGTAGTTTTTGGTTGGACAACTCTAGCAATGATTGTGCAAAATTAAATGTGTCAATAAAACACAGGCATTTCTCACTTACGTTACACAATGTACATATGTTTGTATTTGATTTCATTTTATTTGTATATACATGTGACTTTTTTGCTGATGTATTCTGTAACATGTCCATGCTGTGAGTGAGATCTATATAATCAAGGTACTCAGGACTCTAGTTGTTGAATATTTTTGAGGCAAATTTCAATTTGTGATTTATAAAATGTACATCTCTTTTGTAACTGGGCAAAGCTCCTTATTTCATAGCTCCTCTTTCAATTAAATTATTTAGAATAACAGAATATTGATGGACTTATTGTTTCATATTAAAGATAGAGGGGGAAAAAATGATATTTACACAATTCTTCCACAAAAGGAAGTGTTTTATTGCCATTTGTATAAAAGGATTTAATACTTTTACAGGAGGAATTTAGCAAAGCATTTCATAGTAGTAATACATTAGTTTTTTGTTGTGTAAGGCAGCATATTAAAAATTAACATCAAGAAATCAAGAAATTATTAAAAGTCACACAAAAGAAAGATATTTATGAAAAAACAACCAAACCAAAAGATGAGAGAATTCATAACATTTAGATTGAGACTTCCTTAAGTATAGTTTTTATTATCTATTATTAATAACATTTATTTATTTTTTGTTCTGCATATTTCTGGACTGAATGGGAGCAGCTGTAATGCAAGCAATTTCCCCTCGGGAATCAATAAAGTATTTCTGATTCTGATCATAGGGGTTGGACAGAGTAGAAGAAGAAAACATTTAGTCTGACTGCGATCAGCCAAAAACCATCAGCTGTCCAACAAACATTGCTTCATCACAATAACATAATGTATGTTGTGTAATCATCCTTGTGAAACCTTCAAACCTAAGTGTGTCTGAGTGGAGCTCCTCTTTTCACCGTGGTGTGGCGATGATCTGGTAGGAGCGAGGTACATTTGCAAAACCGCTGAACGCTGGAATGAGGTTTATACTGTCAGGGCCTTCAGTGCAGGAAAAGGTGAAGTGCTGCAGCAGCGACACCAGGAAGATAAAAAGCTCCATTCGAGCCAGAGACTCGCCAACACAGGCTCTTTTCCCTGTGAAGAGACAGAATGTCTTTGCTTAGTGACATCACTGGAGGCCATTTATCAGACAACATTCAGCTTCTCTGGTGCAACAGCTTTAAACTGCTTTTTCACATACGCAGCAGTACTCCCCAAGAACTGTAAACACACTTTAATGTGTAGAAATGTTGGATTAACCCTTTAACTGCTGACTTATCAACTGACTGAGGGCTTTGTTTTACCTGCAGCAAATGGCATGAATGCAGGATTTTTCTTAAAGTTGCTATTCTGGTCCAAGAAGTGCTGGGGGTTGAAGACCCAGGGAGTTGTCCATTCCTTTTCCCCTTTCAGCACTGAGTGCAACAAGGGAATAATCGCAGTGTCCTGTTGAGACAAGATATCATGTTAGAGTAATAATGTATTTTCTATCTTGTGTGCACAAGATAGAAAATGATCCCCTTTCAGGACTTTAGAGGCTCTGTAGAATCGAGGATACCTTGGGGATTGTATAACCCCTGAAAGAGATGTCGTGGAGTGCATAATGAGGGAGGCTGAAGGGGACGATGTCCAGAAAACGCTGCACCTCATGGATGACTGCATCTGTGAAGGGGAGGGACTTCCTGTCCTCCATTTTGGGACAACGGTCTTGGGCAATCACAGTATCAATCTCCTTTTGCATTTTCTCTGTACAACACAAAGTAGTTTTACTCTGTTTTTATAAATGTTACAAGGTAGGAGTTTGTGGTATGAGCTGGTAAAATAAGATGACCTACCCTGTATGTCGGGGTGTTTGATCAGCACACTGAGGGCATATCTAATGGTGGAGCTGGTGGTTTCTGTTCCTGCAAGAAACAGATTCAGCACAGTAGAGACCAAGTTTTCATAGTGGAACTCAGATGTGGGGAGGTCCTTTTCCTGACAGGACAGAGGGGCAAAAGACTGAACCAAAATTCAAAAACCAAAATTCAAAAACTGAAAAAACACTTTAGTCAGCAAGTATTTGCTATTACATTTTGGATAATTTGACTTGTCATTATTAACATTATCAAAAATCAGTCACAGCTTCACCAAGACAACAATTCTCAGCACTTTGGGTAATCTAAAGAAAACTCATAGGATGAGGGAGCGTTCCTTTAACAAAACAGATTATCCTGAAGTTCTTTCTAACCTGATTCATTCGAATTAGAAAGCAGTCAATATAGTCTCTCGGGGAGCTGGGGTCCAGTGTCTCTTTGTGCTCTTGGATCTTCTTCTCAATAAACTCTCTCAACTCCTTAATTTGGGCAAAAACAGCATGCTGTGGACCAGGCAGATGCTCTACGAGCCAGGGAAAGATGTTGTACATCTGTGGAAGGAAGGCACAGAGAAAACTGCAGCTTTGTTTCTCAGGGAAAAACTTCAACATGTAAATGAAAGTGTTGTTGCTGCAATCATTCTAAAGTTTTTTCAGAATAACCTCTTGTGATATTTCTTGAAGATGATATAAGGACACCATATGAAAAACAGATTTAAAAAACATGGATTTGTATTTCTTCAGAAGACCATCATCCTTTGACTTTCCAGCTATCACCTCCACTCACCTGACCGATGAGGCCACTATTGAACCTTAAAACGTTAGCGATGATGTTGAGGAGGTGAAGGAACTGCTTGTCATCATAACTGAAGCGCTGGCTAAACACCATGCAGCAGATGATGTTGGACACGGTGCAGCTCAACAAAAACGTGGGGTCAAATGGTTTGGCTGAAAGAGGAGAGCAAAACACACTGGGACTCATCCAATAAAAGTACTTTTGAGCACAATAAATGTGCAGCACAGCTGGCAGAGTAAATAGCCAATGTTTGTATCATATCAACATGTTTGAAATATGTGTCATATGATGTTCAGATTACATGTTTATGAGCTGAGATAAAGTTTCATCATATCCGTGGTTTGCAGAAGTGTACATTTCTAGTATTTACTCTGGCAATATGGTTGAATATATGATTATGGAAAGGTTAGAAGAAAGATTATGTTTTTAAAATGCATAAAGCAAAATGCTTGAACTTTGAATGCTTTCCTGCTCAATTTTGGACTTTTAAACAATCTAATGTCATCCGTTCCAAACTATTTAGTATTGGAATTTGGGTCCTGCCATGTAAATGTTTTTAAAGGATTTCGCTTGAAGGCACATCCGTTGGCGTTGTGGAATGAAGTTGTGTGAGTCTGTAGACATCTACTCTCTGTCTGGTGCAAAGGTCTCTGAGGCAGCAATTTTAATTGTGAACAACTTGTTCAATTATTAACCTCTAATGATCTTTACAGAATGTAAAAACATTCAATAAAAGTATTATTTGAATTCACATTGCTAAGTTGATCACAATTAACCACATGTGCTATTTGACCAAATTCAAATTAAGTTTAAAATGCACAGTTTGGTCTTATGTCTGTCCAAGCTTCTGCGTTATTGGGTTGTGTAACATATTGTGTGTTTACTTTGCACAAACAGCCATCAGAGAGAGATAAGCATTAAAGGGGAGAGCTAAGACAAGAGAAAGAAATGCATCAGGCGATCCAACAAAGCTTTCACAGCAATTATTTTCATCCATTATCTAGTTTTTTGTAATTTTTTTGTGTAGTTTTTAAGGCTCTATTTGACTGTTAGTAGTCTTGTTCACACTTTCATGAAGTGTTGTTTTTAGAGGTTTGATAAATAATGTGTTTCCTTTGTTCCCCTTTGTTTCTCAAGTGGATTAATGAATGGAAATCTTTGGTTAGATTTGCTGAACTGAAACACTGGCGAGGGAACTTATCTAGGACTGAAGCTCTGATTTAGGACTGTAGAAACTTAACGGATTATGCAACATGAACCTCCAGTGAAATATGTGCCCTCACAAAAACAGTTAAAAACACACCTTTATGTGTTTGTATGCGGGCTCTCAAGTGTCCGCTCTCCTCCTGGATCCACTCTTCCATACCCTTACGTCCCATCCCAAAATCTCTTAGGGTTGAGAGTGTGAAGCGTCGCAGCTGGCGCCAACGCTCCCCATTGCTGATCCCCAAACCTGACAAAAGGAGACGTGTGCTTAGAAACATGCAAGACAAGCCATGTACATACAGACGCATTAAGCCACTAAAAAGTTACTGATCTCTTGACAGAGAAGACAGAGATTTGAAGTGTGTTATGTTACCGTAGCCTTTGGTAGCTTTGAGCAGAAATGGCAGTGGCCCTCTGCCTGTGAAGTCGTCTGCCTGGTCCACCAGAGCCTCCTTCACTGCATCATATCCAACCAGAACAACAACCCGCTGCCAGCCCAGGTACAGAGTCATCACAGGACCATAGGTTTTGCTTAACTACAGAAAGACAAGTTTTGATAATTTTTAATTATAATTATCCTGATTTTAATACAATTCATTTTGTGGAAATGGTAACATGTAATTCAGAATGTAATTCAAAATCAAATCACGAAATGAAGAGATTCGTTTCCCAGCTCACCTTCAGAAAGCTTTTAAAGGGCGCATTTTTCTCCAGCTGTGGCAGGTTTCCTATGAGAGGAAGTGCTGTGGGTCCTGGAGGCAAACGATACTTCCTACTGTTTTTTACCTTGACCAGCCACAGCAGAGCTAAGATTAGCCCTCCTAAGATCAGTGTGGTAGAAAGGTCCATAATGCTCTTTACACCTCTGGGCTCTTCGCTGGTATGCAGGTCTCTTTTTACTGACCCTCAGTCTGTGATATGAGCTTATATAAGATGATTTGTGTTTATATTTAACAGGGAGTTGGCGGGAGCTCTGCAGTAGGCTACAGGTGAGCCATGTGACTCTCCTGTTTGTCTCAGTGCACCCTGACCTGATTATTGTTATAGATCATCTGAATCTTCCTCTGAATAGGCTGATTTGTGCTGAGCAATTAAAAAAGCTTCCACACACTACCTTCATTAATTTATAAATTAGATGTATAGATAATTAAACTGGGTGGTTAAAGCTGTAGTCTGGAGTTGAGAAAAAAGTGGACTTAGCCAGAACATTTGAATGATACATATCCCAGGTCAGTCCTTCTTCCTCTCTGCTGGCTGCAGCCCTGCCTTCAAAGCCCCTCCCCACAGAGGAATAACGATGGTAACAGAGGACACCAGATAACCAAGATGTCACATTCAAAATGACAACAACAACATACGCCCCGATTGTTCTCTCTCTGAACAATACAACTAAATTACAATGACGAATGTCTCATGCCGTCACTGTAGATATCCAGAGTAAAAAACAGCATTCCTCACAAGGCGGTAGATGGAGTTACCATGTAGTCATTATCACCATGCTGCTTTTCTGAAGCACGAGTAACGTTATTTCTCTAAACTAATTCAACCACTTAAAGCTAGGGTCTGTAATGTTGTTCAGAAACACATTTTGTTATGCTGGGTGAAATGGTCCTTCTATCCTGAGAGTAGTCAATACATTATGTATTCAGAAAAAGGAGCGAAAATAATCAGACCTCTGTGGCAGCTGCAGGACTGAGAAAAAGCTGACCAATCCGCGCTATTCGGCCAAATAGAAAATAGAATAGAAACCAATCAGATGCCTTCATGTCTCTGTCTCTTCCTCCTCCGTGCATGCACACGTCACGTTTCACTGATGCCGGAAATATTCAGCACACTCCTCTGCAGAAATACGGAGTTGCAGGAGAAAACGTTCATTTGGTTACAATGGCAGAGAAAATGCAGCCAGCGTTACTTGTAATAGCTCACCCCGCTAAAAAGTCAAGGAAAAGAAAGCCTGATGCTGAAATGGCTGAGTCAGCTAAATCGGCTCTCCTTCTCCCTGCCGAGTCCCACTGCCAGATGCGCGTTCAAGTTTGTGGGGGCGTGGCTTTGGACGGAGCACTGACGGGATGGGGGGGGGACATATACACATAGATGCCTCACTGGGATGTGTGCTTGGAAGCATGCAAGACAAGCCAAGCCAGTAAAAAAAATACTGATCCCTTGACAGAGAAGACAGAGATTTGACGTGTGTTATGTTACTGTAGCCCTCGGTAAATTTGACCAGAAATGGCACTGGCCATCTGCCTGTGAAGTCGTCTGCCTGGTCCACCAGAGCCTCCTTCACTGCATCATATCCAACCAGAACAACAACCCGTCGCCAGCCCAGGTACAGAGTCATCACAGGACCATAGGTTTTGCTTAACTACAGAAAGACAAGATTTGATAGAGTTAATAATTATCCTGATTTTAATACAATTCATTTTGTGGCAATGTTAACTCAAAATCAAATCATGAAATGAAGAGACTGATTTCCCAGCTCACCTTCACAAGGCTTCTAAAAGGCGCATTTTTCTCCAGCTGTGGCAGGTTTCCTATGAGAGGAAGTGCTGTGGGTCCTGGAGGCAAACAATACTTCCTACTGTTTTTTACCTTGACCAACCACAGCAGAGCTAAGATTAGCCCTCCTAACATCAGTGTGGTAGAAAGGTCCATAATGCTCTTTACACCTCTGGGCTCTTCGCTGGTCTACAGGTCTCTTTTATACTGGAGCTTATATCAGATGATCTGTGTTTATATATAACAGGGCGTGGCCAGGAGCTCTGCACTAGGCTACAGGTGAGCCATGTGACTCTCCTGTTTGTCTCAGTGCATCCTCACCTGATGATTGTTATAGATGTAGCACACAGTGCGCTTGGAGTTGTATGTTGTTCTCCTTTCCTCTGCAAACACACACATAAAGCAGCATTGTAAATCATGCGCTCCTCTCTGAGCTTCATCAGAACAACACAATGCATGTATTTACTTGCTAACTTCTTCAGACTTCCCACTCTGAAATACACCAACACAAAAGTGTGGCACAAACCATCAAATCATGAAAACAAAAGTATTGTGGCTCCTGCCTACTGGCTACATTGTGTACAGGTTTATAGTACAAGAAACAAAACAACACACGTACGACTGACTGCGGGGTCCTCTTAGCATGTTAGCGACTATGACTGAACGAAAGCATAATTACGACGAAAGAGGCACTTTTAAGATTTACCGTAGTTTCGGTTTTGGGCACGTTAATTTTGAACGGGAGTGCATGGGGCAAGACATGCTAGCATCAAAATCGCTATTTTTAGAACACTAAAAAGGCTCGACACAACATGAAACTTTGCTCGTAGCATCACTAGGGTCTCTACTCATGAATAAGAGCATTGAGAACATTGTTTGTGTACACAGAGTTTATGAAAAAGAAGGTTTTTGAACTACTCACGTTAGCTGCTGCACCTCCTGCGCGTTGCCGTCATGGCAGACAAAAAGTGTCGATCCCCGAGTGCGACCTGACAGGCACTTTTGAGGAGCGGTTCACCATTACTCTCCTGCCTGTGATGCTACGAGCAAAGTTTCATGTTGTGTCGAGCCTTCTTAGTGTTCTAAAAAATAGTGATTTTGATGCTAGCACGTCTTGCCCCCTGCACTCCCGTTCAAAATTAACGTGCCCAAAACCGAAACTACGGTAAATCTAAAAAAGGGCCTCTTTCGTCGTAATTATGCTTTCACACGAAGGTTTGACTCATATTCAATCCCAAATAAAGCCTCGATTGCTTTTTGGCGAGAGTTTCGCTTTAAACTCTGACCCCAGACACTAATTCATAGTCACAGATGTGTGTCTGTGGCTTGCTTACCTGCAAACATAAACATGTAGCAGCTAGGGGTGGGCGGATCGATCCAAATATCGATAGTATCGATACCAAGGTGAGTATTGGTATCGGATCGATACTAGCGTGATGAGATCGATATTTTTGTTGTAGTTTGCCTCTATAAATTCAGCAAATCACACGTAATTCTTCACAGAGTTTGTGTGAGTGCAGCGTCTCTCTCAGTCCTTAAAGCGCAGTGCTCCTCTTCACCTCTCTCACTCCGCTCACTCAGGTTCACTATAACTCAAAAATATATACTTATATTAAGATATATAACCTACCTCAAGAATAATAACCCTTTTGTGTATCTGTTGAAGGAACATTAGTATTCCTATTTAGGCCACATGCAGATAGGTTATACATTTAATTATGTTAAATATAATTTTCTTATTTGGCTAAAATCTTTGTCCTGTGTTTATCATTATTATAATCATGGTCAATTAATTAAAGGCAAAAGTACAAAATCATTAATTGATCAGGAATTTTCAGGTAAAAAGTATCAGTATCGGTATCGGTATCGGCAATACTGGCCCTGTATTTACTTGGTATCAGATCGATACCAAAATTTGCAGTATCGCCCACCCCTAGTAGCAGCATTGTAAATCTTGTGCTCCTCCCTGAGCTTCATCAGAACAACATAATGCATGTATTGACCTGAACTGACCCAGAGCGACTCTTAACTGCAAACTCCCTCTTGTGGTGAAACTCTGGAATTGCAATTTCCTCTGAGCCACAATAATTAGTTGCAAATCATACTAATCCTCCTTTTAAGCCACTGTCCCACATAGATCATCTGACTCTTGCTCTGAATAGGCTGATTTGTGCTGAGCAATTAAAAAAAACCTATTTTACTCTCTGCATACCTATTGCTCCATCTGTCCATCGTCCATCTTATTTATTCAGTAGATGCATGTGTGTCTGACTTGAAAGCTCCTACATGAAATGTATTCCTTTTTAAGATGTTTGAGATTTTGCTTGTATTTGTTTGGGATGTGAAGTTTAATTGTCCTCTTTTTGGTTGAATTTTCCATCTCATTTCTGATCAAATATGTTTGGAAACAAAAACACATTTGAATGTATGTGCTCCTTCATTTGTTTACTTCTAGATCCATGCATACTACTCTTTTTTGCAGATCTTCAGAAAGGTCAACAACCACGGCTAGACAGGGTTGCCCTTTGTACACACACTCTGTTCAGGAAGCCATTAAGATACAGAGAAAAAAAAAGACTGGAGAGAAAACACTGATTCCATTGATTAGTGATTCTCATGCAAAGTTAAAAGCAGAATGGCATTTTGCAAGAGGTCAATTCAGATGTGAATAGTTTAAATTTGAACATGGTTTTGCAAATTTCCTTAGAATATATATAATATAATATACACAGTTCCATCACCAGGAAAAGTTTTGTCATTTCAAATTTCACAAATCACGGATATGTTCAATTTGTATGTGTCATATATAACATATAGACAGCAGCACATTACTGATACACTACCTGAGCATAAGCAGTGTTTTCACAACATAAAATGAAAATTGAGCTAAAGGAAACTTAAAGTTTAAACTTAAACATTTTAAAGTCTGAACAAATCCCTTGTTTGCAGAAATACAAATTGCCAACATTTATTCGGATGACAAGGTTGAAAATATAATCAGAATGCCAACTTTGAAAAAGCATTTGAAACTTGATTTAAACTGTAAAAGTAGTGCATATCCTCAAACACATTCCTGTCTGCGAGTTACAAAAAGATGACTCATGGCTTTATGTGGGGCGGGACAATGGGCTAGGTGGCTGTTTGCTCCGGTTGGCAGTCATCCAATATTGAGCGATGATGTGATAAACCCCGGTGATGTTTGTGGGAAGAAGTCATTTGGAAAAGATTATCAAAATTGACAATGAAGCAGAAAGATTTTTTTTTTTGTTAGGAAATATTCTCTAGGATGACAATGATTTATTTTCATCTGTGTGAAAATAAAAATGTCCCTGTATTTTTGCTTTCATGATCACTTGAATCTGACAGCCGTAGTTCCATCAAGCTTTCCTTCCACTCGTTTGTTTGTCGTTTGTGATCAGATGCTGCATGCTGATCTCAGCACATCTCAGATAAGCACACACAGCCATTCAGGCTCTGTGTAACTGTAAAGGACTCTATTTTAGTATATTTTGTGTTGCCTTTGTGTTTATCAGTATTGCACATTTGTATGTATTTAAACAATGACATTTTATTTTGAAATTGAAATTTTATTTTGAAACAAAAATTGGGAAGTTACAGTGCTACGTTCGCGGGCTTTTCCGTGCACTCCGTCTGATACCAGCAGAAGACAATGGAGAAGCATCAAGAAGACTTTTTATCATATGGTTTAGTGTCTCCAGAGGGGGAACAACTTACAACTTGGAATTATTAAAGCTATGAAACATCAGTTAAGGAGTCAGACCATCGTACTTCTGGGCCTTTTGCAGTAAGAGCTTGACCTTCATCAGCCCTTCCATCCTGCTGCGTCCTGGTGTTCATGATATTTATAGTGCCAGACAGCTTCACATGTCAACATTGAAGCAACCAGGCCCATCTGCATAGTCCCCACGGTTCATCAACAACAGGTTATTTACGTCATAAGAGCAGCAGTTGAACAGGTTAGATGTGATAGTCAGAGTTGAATAGTATTTCCACATAGACTGAACAGGATAGCAGCTATGCCACTGCTATAAGGACAATAAGAACGTAACATTATTACTTGTTTTAGGTGGTTAATTTCGCTTTTTTGCTGGACCCCGTTCACTGCAGTACAAAGCTGAGCGTCTGGGCTGGAGCGGCTCTCTACTTCTCCAAACTGAGGCTGCGCTGATCGGTGATTACGGTAGGAAATAGATCGACTATAGATATGTACTTTATATGACCCCCCTTCAAAAAAACCGAACTATCCCTTTAAGCTATTAATGTCCTCTTCAGTGGTTTAAGGAACGTGCATTCATCCATAGCAAGGCATAAAGGGTATTTTCATATTGTGTAAATACATGTACAACTACACTCTTAAAAAACTGCTGGATTGTTGTTGGATTGTTTGAGTTAATTCAAGATTTAACAGTATCACTACAAATCTGGCTATAACTAAAATTATCGTATATGTTGGTTTCTGTAAGATATTTTAAATATATTTCACACAAGGTTACATAGCTCATTCCAGCTTCCTTTAAATTGAACTGGTATTGATTTCCCTCTGAGCTTTAAGTTTGTCACTGTTATGTGCATTAGCTCACATGTTACTCAACTAGGGCTGCCCGATAAATCGAATTTTCATTGTCATCGCGATATGAACATGTGTGATAAACACATCGCAAAAGACTGCCTTAAACGTGATGAATAAGAAAAATCATTTTCTTTACATGTGCCATGCATGCACCTTGAGCATGCCAGTATTTAGACGGAGCCCTGGGTACAAGGGTCAATCAGATGAAGCCCCAGCTAGCCATTAGCTACCCTGACAAAATTAATCGGCATCAGTTTGGTGGTGGTTGCCAGATTATGATAGCTGAGGGAGGAGAGAAAAGCGATGGAAATGTGGTCGACGAAGACCTTGTGGTGAAAAGAAACAGCACTTCTGCTATATGGACTTATTTTGGATTCAGGAGAGACGACGTGTTACAAACACAGGTACTGTGTAAAACATGCCGAGCAGTTCTTGCAACTTATACAAATACAACCAACCTCCATCACCACCTGCAATACAACCATAAAGACCTACACGAACAATTCAACATTAGACATCATTAACTGTATGGTTAATAATATGCAAACTTCAATATTTGTTTATTTCTTGAAAGTGATATCGTCATCGCAATATTGAACAGTGTTATCGCACATCGCAGATTTTCCTCACATCGTGTAGGCCTACTAATTACTAATTGAAAATAGGAACACCCAGCTATCTCAACTCTTAAAATGAGTACATCAGACAAACAAGTTCATAGCAGTCAAGAGGGAGTACAGTGTGAGGACCAAGTTCAAGGGAATCCAGAAGAGCCCAGGCGCTCGTGTCGATCACACTTCAAAAGGATGAAGCACAAAAAAGGGAAAGAAAACTCTCATGTTTATATGACCAGTGGAAGATACAAGCCCACAAAGCACAAAATCAGCTAAAAGCTGACATTCCAGAAAGCCAGCTAGCATCTCTAGTTGAAACAATAGAAAGGGCAAAGGAGAATGTTTTGAGCATGTATGGTAAAATCAGAGATCACATCACACCATCAACGGAGACTAGGCGACGGATTGATGGATGTGACGCATTGACATGAGATATATAAGAATTGCCTATGAAAGAATATCGGGCATTAACAGGGATTTTGATTTTGGGGAAGAAAAACTTCACCATGGAGGGAGATGCTGAGGAAGTTAATGATGATGGAATTGAAGGAGAGAGATGGTATATCCCTCATCATGGTGTCTTCCATCCATGGGAACCAGAAAAACTCTGGGTAGTGTTTGGCTGCTTTGCTAAATGTAAGGGAACCAGCCTGAATGATCATCTTCTCTCAGGGTCAGATTTAAAATAACAACATGACAGGTGTCCTATTACGCTTCCACCAACACCCCATTGCACTGATATATGACATTGAGAAGATGTTTCATCAGTTTCAGGTACATGAGAGAGATTGAGACTACTTGCGCTTTCTGCGATGGAAAGATAGAGACATTAATGCCCGATACCAAGTCCCGATCCGATACTTAGCCTTAACTAATATTTTCCTAGATAATACAGCTGCATTAAGAAAAAAGTACCTGCATCCAAGCTGTTCCTTAATAGGTTTTTTTTATTTTGTTGAAACAAAATATATATTTTCATATGGCTCTTTCTTATTCTGCATGCTATTACAACATTGGCCTCCACCTTCCTTGTGTTAGCAGGTGAGTGTGTGACGCTGCACTGTGACAGCAGACCCTCGAGTACAGCCAGCTTAAGTGTGTGTGAGACGCAGCTCACACTTGGTACCTCCATATCGTCGTTGTTTTTTTCATATTCTTTACGTTGTCACATAAAATGACGTGGACACGTTGCTTGTCTATTTCACACGAGTTCAGCATCTCCTCGATTGCCTGTTTTACATGCTCTGCTGTATGAGACCTACGGAACTAGTGCGCATACCGGCACGTTCTAACTCGAAAGTAGAGTAAATGTAATGCAGAAATGGTAGGGCATACCGGGGATTCAAAAACTCCAGGTGACGAAGAAAACCCTGATCCTCTACCACGGAGATGAGCTGGTTATCCAGAGCGATTAATTTGATGACCCTCTCGGTAATATTTGTGGCCATGTCGCTGTCTCGAGGATATTTCTCTGTCCTTTTGAAAGTATCCGCGACTGTTTGCTGCTTCGGTGTCTTTGCCTGTACTCTCGAGTGAACACGTTGTATTCTTTGAGTGTTTGTTTTTTATATGCCATATCAAATGAGTAGTATTAAATGCAGCTCCAGTATGTATAGCAGATGTTACATGTTGCTGTTAGACTGCTTTCACTTTCTAATTTAAGTTATTTCCACACTGCAGACATTTTATCCACAGGTTTGACAGAGTAACATTACGCGCGCGTCTGCGTTCTGCCACAAATTGTGCTCTGACGTTGAAGAAATAAAATAATCGGGCTTGGTTCCATGTTCAAAATTGCAGATTCCGATCAGCGGAAAAATGCCCAGATTGGCCCCGATCCCGATCCTACAGATCAGATCGGGACATCCCTACTACAGTGGCATCCTTGTATGATCCGTTGGGACTTGTTGCGCCATTCCTCCTGATTGGAAAGAGACTTTTCAAGAAATATGCAGGAATGGCACAGGTTGGGATGACCTTCTACCTGATCAACTCCGGCCGCGGTGGGAGCAGTGGAAGGATGATCTTGTCAACTTGGAGAAAGTAAGCATTAAACACTGTTATGCACCCCCTGGATTTGGAAAGATTATCAAAACAGAATTGCATCATTTTTCTGATGCCAGCACAAGTGGATATGGCCAATGTTCATATGTGAGGCTTAGAAATAAGGATGGACACGTTCACTGTGCTTTTCTTGTCATGGGAAAATCATGTCTCTCCCACCAAGGTCATGACCATTCCCAGATTAGAACTAACAGCAGCAGTTGTTTCAGTTACAGTAAGTGGGACGCTTAAGGAGGAGCTTGAATATGCGGAGGCCGAGGAGTTTTTCTGGACCGACTCCGTAGTGGTTCTAGGATACATTAACCACCAGGCACGACGATTTCACACATGTGTGGCCAACAGAGGTCGGTAGATCCATCTCCGCACAACTCCTAAACAATGGAGATATATCTCAACTGCGGAAAACCTTGCAGATCACTCATCAAGAGGCTTAACGGCAAGCAAGCTTCTTTTGTCTGACTGGCTCACAGGACCAACATTTTTGCGGGTAAAGGAAATTTTGCCCCCATCAGTCAGAGACCCTGAAGTCAGAAAGGCTCTTTGTGTCACTTGTCTCTTCCTAGTTCATTCAAGCATCCTGCAATAATTCCAAATGATCACCACATCACCAGACTGATAAATGCACAATGTCATGAGAAAGTCAAGCACCAAGGCAAGGGACTTACAGTCAGTGAAATATGGTCAAATGGTTACTGGATCCCAGGGATAAACTGAGTAGTATCATCTTATATTTGGCAGTGTGTGAAATGCAGGAAGCAGAGGAGGTCTGCAGAGATGCAAAGAATGGCTGATCTTCCACCAAGTCCAAATGAAGCTGGCAGAAACCCTTGGGAGGCTGACGTGGGGTCGAAGACAAATTCTGAGGCCCACTGGGAGCCGCCGGTAAAGATGAAGGCTAAGACCCTCTGGAAGCCGGGGGCGAAGGTGGACCCCCTCTGGAAACCGGCGGCAAAGACGAAGATTGAGACCTTCTGGAGGCTGGCTGCGTCGACGATGGCTGAGACTTCCTGGAGGCCAGCGGCGTAAGCGATGGCTGAGACCTTTTGGAGGCCAAACCGCCGACTGGGAAAACTTCCTGGACCGACAGGACCACAGGGAGCTGTCGGCAAGGGAGCCTACAGAGGACCACAGGGAGCTGTCGGCAAGGGGGTTGATGGAGGACCACAGGGAGCAGTCGGCAAGGGGGTTGATGGAGGACCACAGGGAGCAGTCGGCCTGGGAGCCGACGGGGACCACAGGGAGCTGTCAGCCTGGGGCCTGGGAGGCGATGGACATTCACTAGGAGGTGTCGGCGTGGGAGCCAATGGAGGACCACAGGGAGCTATCAGCAAGGGGGCGGACTGGGACCACAGGCCTCCAACAGAGGGGCTAGGATAGGCTGAGCCTCCGACCGAGGAACAGGAACCAGTGTCGGTCGGGCCGCTGACTGGGAGCCCCCGCCAGGTATCGGCAGGACCACTGACCGAGGAGCAGGAATAGGCGCCGTCTGGACTGCCGACTGAGAGCCACTGGCTTGCGCTCCGGGCAGGTACGATTCAGAGGCATTAGACAGCAGAGACGACGAACCCCCGGGCTGAGCAGAACCGAGAGCCAGAACTCAAGGAGCCAGGACGCTGCCGGGAACGTCACTTTCCCCAGAAGGGAGACATTTCGAGGTTGGCAGGTGTTGAGGTGGACTGGAAGCTAACAGGCTGGTAGCTAGCAGGCATCTGACAAGCCCTGCTAGAGTGATTTACCAACAAGTCCTAAAACCAGTGAATCATCTCTAGGCCAGTCACTGCTGGGTCCATTATGGTCAGTTCAATCTGTTAAGGTTGAGGTTGCAATGTAGGACCCAAATGCAGATTGAACTCAGTAGGCAGGAAATGGAGGAAACAAAAGGTGAGCTTTATTTAAAACAAAGCTGAGAAATCCAAATTCCAGATGAACAAATGAGAAAACCAAAATAGACGAGGACTAAAACAAAGTAGCAACTAAGGCTAAAGCGAAGTACAACCAAAAGCAAAGAGGAGACGGGAGACACGAGAGGGAAGACAAAGACTATATACACACTAGCAACAAGACAAGGAACAGGTGAGGTGGAGCAGCAGGTGAGGGGAGTGTGGCTGATGAGCAGCACACTGAAGGACAGATTTCAGAAAGCATGACGAAAAGGAAATTGTGCAAATGAAATGGAGAGAATGTGGATAAGGACAAAATATCCACAAAGGTAAAAGGTTTTTTAAAAAGTATAAAATGAACTTAGTGGTGAGACGGACAGTGAAGAAACATAAGTGTTATACTTCTGAGATGAAAATGTCCTCATAAACATCTGCATGGCTGTCTGGAATATTATACTGCTTAACCTTGAGCCGTCCTGTGGCACGGAAAGACTGATACAACACAGACAGTGTTCAGAGGAGTCAAAATCATGAATGATTTACCTGAGGAGCACGGGCGTAAAGCCAGGAAGAACACCTTCATTAATTTATAAATTAGACATATAGATAATTAAACTGAGTGGTTAATTAATAACAACGCCCTTTTTTATTAAGAAAAAACTAGCAGAGGGATTTTTATCAGATGAAATGGTCTTTCAGACACATTCCCTCCCTTTCCAGTCAACACTAAAAAGCAAAGCCTCCACAGTCGAATGCATCAAAGTCGGAGTTTCCTTCAAAGTTGAAGCTGTTGAAGTGTGGGGAGTCGACGTCTTGGCTGCAGGCATGGAAGGAATCTCCTGCAGAAAGCTCGGAGAAGCCGCCTGCACCGTGGTCCATCTCTGGGCCTCTGCTGGTGAGGGGAGAGGAGGGGGAGCAGGAGTTGAGGTAGCCCAGAGCAGAGGAGGCCGTCAGCAGGCACACCGCCCTCACTGCCCGGGCATTGCTGCTGTTGCCATGGCGAAGACAATCCGACACACGATGAGGGGGGGGCCACAGAAACACTACCCAGAGGCACAATATTAACACAAATCTTCCACAACAGGAAGCGTTTTTATTGCCATTCGTATGAAAGAATTTAACACATTTACAAGAGTAATTTAGCAGTGCAATTTATTGTAGTAATACATTCGGTTTTGCTGTATAACACAGCAGATTCATAATTAACATTAGAATCAAGAAATTATTAAAAGGCACACAAAGGAAAGATATTCATGGAAAAACAATCAAACCAAAAAAACAAGAGGATTCATAAGATTTTTATAGTTAATATTTTTATAAACCACAACCATCAGCTGTCAAACAGACATTGCTTCATCACAATTACATAATGTATGCTGTACAGTCATCCTTTCATCCTAATTTCAAACATAAGTGTGTCTGAGTGGAGTTCCTCTTTTCACCGTGGTGTGGCAATGATCTGGTGTGAGCGAGGTACATTGCCAAAACCGCTGAACACTGGAATGAGGTTTATACTGTCAGGGCCTTCAGGGCAAGAAAAGGTGAAGTGCTGCAGCAGCGACACCAGGAAGATAAAAAGCTCCATTCGAGCCAGAGACTCGCCAACACAGGCTCTTTTCCCTGTGAAGAGACAGAATGTCACTGCTTAGTGACATCACTGGAGGCCATTTATCAGACAACATTCAGCTTCTCTGGTGCAACAAAAAAGCTTTATACTACTTTTTCACAGATGCAGCAGTACTCCCCAAGATCTGTAAACACACTTTAATGTGTAGAATTGGCGAATTAACCCTTTAACTGCTGGTTTATCAACTGACTGAGGACTGTGTTTTACCTGCAGCAAAAGCCATGAACGCAGGATTTTTCTTAAAGTTGCTATTCTGGTCCAAGAAGTGCTGGGGATTGATGGCCCAGGGAGTCGCCCATTCCTTTTCCCCTTTCAGCACTGAATGCAACAAGGGAATAATCACAGTGTCCTGTTGAGACAATATATCATGTTAGAGTAATAATGCATTTTTTTCTCTGAAGAATATGGTAACTTAGAATTGTATAAAGCCCCTGAAGTCCTACAAGGTCTTAGGCACACAAGATGTAGATCTTGTTCATACAATTTATTATCTGGTGTGCACAAGATAGAAAATGATCCCTTTCAGGACTTTAGGGGCTCCGTAGAATCGAGGATACCTCGGGGATTGTATAACCCCTGAAAGAGATGTCGTGGAGTGCATAGCGAGGGAGGCTGAAGGGGATGAGGTCCAGAAAACGCTGCACCTCATGGATGACTGCATCTGTGAAGGGGAGGGACTTCCTGTCCTCCATTTTGGGACAACGGTCTTGGGCAATCACAGTGTCAATCTCCTTCTGCATTTTCTCTGTTCAGGACAAAGTTAAAAGTAGTTTTACATTTAATTATAAATGTTACAAGGTACGAGTTCACCTTCAGAGCTGGTAAAATAAGATGACCTACCCTGTATGTCGGGGTGTTTGACCAGCACACTGAGGGCATATCTAATGGTGGAGCTGGTAGTTTCTGTTCCTGCCAGAAACAGATTCAGCACAGTAGAGACCAAGTTTTCATAGTGGAACTCAGTTGTGGGGACGTCCTTTTCCTGACAGGACAGAGGGGCAAAAGACTGAACCAAAATTCTAAAACTGAAAACACAATTTAGTCAGCAGGGGACGGAGAACATGTTGGGCTTTTGTTTGCTATTACATATTGGATCATTTGAATTTTCATTATTAACATTATTAACAATCAGTCACAGCTTCACCAAGACAACATTCTCAGCACCTCAGGTAATTGAAGTTATTTTAACAGATAAAGAGGAGTTTTAACAGGAAACTCATAGGATGAGGGAGCGTTCCTTTAACAAAACAGATTATCCTGAAGTTCTTTCTAACCTGATTCATTCGAATAAGAAAGCAGTCAATATAGTCTCTCGGGGAGCTGGGGTCCAGTGTCTCTTTGTGCTGTTGGACCTTCTTCTCAACAAACTCCCTCAACTCCTTCATTTGGGCAAAAATAGCATGCTGTGGGCCGGGCAGACGCTCTAGGAGCCAGGGAAAGATGTTGTACATTTACTGATCTCTTGACAGAGAGGACAGAGATTTGACATGTGTTATGTTACCGTAGCCTTTGGTAATTTTGAGCAGAAACGGCAGTGGCCCTCTGCCTGTGAAGTCGTCTGCCTGGTCCACCAGAGCCTCCTTCACTGCATCATATCCAACCAGAACAACAACCCGCTGCCAGCCCAGGTACAGAGTCATCACAGGACCATAGGTTTTGCTTAACTACAGAAAGACAAGATTTGATAGGGTTGATAATTATCCTGATTTTAATACAATTAATTTTGTGTAAAATGGTAACATGCAGGACCACTGACCGAGGAGCAGGAATAGGCGCCGTCTGGACTGCCGACTGAGAGCCACTGGCTTGCGCTCCGGGCAGGTACGATTCAGAGGCATTAGACAGCAGAGACGACGAACCCCCGGGCTGAGCAGAACCGAGAGCCAGAACTCAAGGAGCCAGGACGCTGCCGGGAACGTCACTTTCCCCAGAAGGGAGACATTTCGAGGTTGGCAGGTGTTGAGGTGGACTGGAAGCTAACAGGCTGGTAGCTAGCAGGCATCTGACAAGCCCTGCTAGAGTGATTTACCAACAAGTCCTAAAACCAGTGAATCATCTCTAGGCCAGTCACTGCTGGGTCCATTATGGTCAGTTCAATCTGTTAAGGTTGAGGTTGCAATGTAGGACCCAAATGCAGATTGAACTCAGTAGGCAGGAAATGGGGTAAACAAAAGGTGAGCTTTATTTAAAACAAAGCTGAGAAATCCAAATTCCAGATGAACAAATGAGAAAACCAAAATAGACGAGGACTAAAACAAAGTAGCAACTAAGGCTAAAGCGAAGTACAACCAAAAGCAAAGAGGAGACGGGAGACACGAGAGGGAAGACAAAGACTATATACACACTAGCAACAAGACAAGGAACAGGTGAGGTGGAGCAGCAGGTGAGGGGAGTGTGGCTGATGAGCAGCACACTGAAGGACAGATTTCAGAAAGCATGACGAAAAGGAAATTGTGCAAATGAAATGGAGAGAATGTGGATAAGGACAAAATATCCACAAAGGTAAAAGGTTTTTTAAAAAGTATAAAATGAACTTAGTGGTGAGACGGACAGTGAAGAAACATAAGTGTTATACTTCTGAGATGAAAATGTCCTCATAAACATCTGCATGGCTGTCTGGAATATTATACTGCTTAACCTTGAGCCGTCCTGTGGCACGGAAAGACTGATACAACACAGACAGTGTTCAGAGGAGTCAAAATCATGAATGATTTACCTGAGGAGCACGGGCGTAAAGCCAGGAAGAACACCTTCATTAATTTATAAATTAGACATATAGATAATTAAACTGAGTGGTTAATTAATAACAACGCCCTTTTTTATTAAGAAAAAACTAGCAGAGGGATTTTTATCAGATGAAATGGTCTTTCAGACACATTCCCTCCCTTTCCAGTCAACACTAAAAAGCAAAGCCTCCACAGTCGAATGCATCAAAGTCGGAGTTTCCTTCAAAGTTGAAGCTGTTGAAGTGTGGGGAGTCGACGTCTTGGCTGCAGGCATGGAAGGAATCTCCTGCAGAAAGCTCGGAGAAGCCGCCTGCACCGTGGTCCATCTCTGGGCCTCTGCTGGTGAGGGGAGAGGAGGGGGAGCAGGAGTTGAGGTAGCCCAGAGCAGAGGAGGCCGTCAGCAGGCACACCGCCCTCACTGCCCGGGCATTGCTGCTGTTGCCATGGCGAAGACAATCCGACACACGATGAGGGGGGGGCCACAGAAACACTACCCAGAGGCACAATATTAACACAAATCTTCCACAACAGGAAGCGTTTTTATTGCCATTCGTATGAAAGAATTTAACACATTTACAAGAGTAATTTAGCAGTGCAATTTATTGTAGTAATACATTCGGTTTTGCTGTATAACACAGCAGATTCATAATTAACATTAGAATCAAGAAATTATTAAAAGGCACACAAAGGAAAGATATTCATGGAAAAACAATCAAACCAAAAAAACAAGAGGATTCATAAGGTTTTTATAGTTAATATTTTTATAAACCACAACCATCAGCTGTCAAACAGACATTGCTTCATCACAATTACATAATGTATGCTGTACAGTCATCCTTTCATCCTAATTTCAAACATAAGTGTGTCTGAGTGGAGTTCCTCTTTTCACCGTGGTGTGGCAATGATCTGGTGTGAGCGAGGTACATTGCCAAAACCGCTGAACACTGGAATGAGGTTTATACTGTCAGGGCCTTCAGGGCAAGAAAAGGTGAAGTGCTGCAGCAGCGACACCAGGAAGATAAAAAGCTCCATTCGAGCCAGAGACTCGCCAACACAGGCTCTTTTCCCTGTGAAGAGACAGAATGTCACTGCTTAGTGACATCACTGGAGGCCATTTATCAGACAACATTCAGCTTCTCTGGTGCAACAAAAAAGCTTTATACTACTTTTTCACAGATGCAGCAGTACTCCCCAAGATCTGTAAACACACTTTAATGTGTAGAATTGGCGAATTAACCCTTTAACTGCTGGTTTATCAACTGACTGAGGACTGTGTTTTACCTGCAGCAAAAGCCATGAACGCAGGATTTTTCTTAAAGTTGCTATTCTGGTCCAAGAAGTGCTGGGGATTGATGGCCCAGGGAGTCGCCCATTCCTTTTCCCCTTTCAGCACTGAATGCAACAAGGGAATAATCACAGTGTCCTGTTGAGACAATATATCATGTTAGAGTAATAATGCATTTTTTTCTCTGAAGAATATGGTAACTTAGAATTGTATAAAGCCCCTGAAGTCCTACAAGGTCTTAGGCACACAAGATGTAGATCTTGTTCATACAATTTATTATCTGGTGTGCACAAGATAGAAAATGATCCCTTTCAGGACTTTAGGGGCTCCGTAGAATCGAGGATACCTCGGGGATTGTATAACCCCTGAAAGAGATGTCGTGGAGTGCATAGCGAGGGAGGCTGAAGGGGATGAGGTCCAGAAAACGCTGCACCTCATGGATGACTGCATCTGTGAAGGGGAGGGACTTCCTGTCCTCCATTTTGGGACAACGGTCTTGGGCAATCACAGTGTCAATCTCCTTCTGCATTTTCTCTGTTCAGGACAAAGTTAAAAGTAGTTTTACATTTAATTATAAATGTTACAAGGTACGAGTTCACCTTCAGAGCTGGTAAAATAAGATGACCTACCCTGTATGTCGGGGTGTTTGACCAGCACACTGAGGGCATATCTAATGGTGGAGCTGGTAGTTTCTGTTCCTGCCAGAAACAGATTCAGCACAGTAGAGACCAAGTTTTCATAGTGGAACTCAGTTGTGGGGACGTCCTTTTCCTGACAGGACAGAGGGGCAAAAGACTGAACCAAAATTCTAAAACTGAAAACACAATTTAGTCAGCAGGGGACGGAGAACATGTTGGGCTTTTGTTTGCTATTACATATTGGATCATTTGAATTTTCATTATTAACATTATTAACAATCAGTCACAGCTTCACCAAGACAACATTCTCAGCACCTCAGGTAATTGAAGTTATTTTAACAGATAAAGAGGAGTTTTAACAGGAAACTCATAGGATGAGGGAGCGTTCCTTTAACAAAACAGATTATCCTGAAGTTCTTTCTAACCTGATTCATTCGAATAAGAAAGCAGTCAATATAGTCTCTCGGGGAGCTGGGGTCCAGTGTCTCTTTGTGCTGTTGGACCTTCTTCTCAACAAACTCCCTCAACTCCTTCATTTGGGCAAAAATAGCATGCTGTGGGCCGGGCAGACGCTCTAGGAGCCAGGGAAAGATGTTGTACATCTGTGGAAGGAAGGCACACAGCAAACTGCAGCTTTGTTCCTCAGGGAAAAACATCAACATGTAAATGAAAGTGTTGTTGCTGCAATCATTCCAAGGTTTTTTTCAGAATAACCTCTTATTTCTTGAAGATGATATAAGGACACCAAAAGAAAACGAGATTTTAAAACATTGATCCGTATTACTTCAGAAGACCATGACCTCCACTTACCTGACCCACGAGCTCACTATTGAACTTTAAAACGGCATTGATGATGTTGAGGAGGCGAAGGAACTGCTTGTCATCATAAGTGAAGCGCTCGCTAAACACCATGCAGCTGATTATATTGGACACGGTGCAGCTCAACAAAAACGTGGGGTCAAATGGTTTGGCTGAAAGAGGAGAGCAAAACACACTGGGACTCATCCAATAAAAGTACTTTTGAGCAGAATAAAAGTGCATTAACTATTGGAATTTGGGTCCTGCCGTGTAAATGTTTTTTTTTTTTTAAGTATTTAGCTTGAAGGCACAACCTTAGGCTTTGTGGCATAAAGTTGTGTGAGTCTGTTGACATCTACTCACTATCTGGTGCGAAGGTCTCTCTGAGGCAACAATTTTAATTTATACAATTTGTTCAATCATTAACCTGTCATGATCTATACAGAATGTAAAAACATTCAATGCAATTGTTATTTCAACTCACATTGATAAATTTATCACAATTAACCACATGTGTTTTTTGTCCAAAGTCAAATTAAGTTTAAAATGCACGGTTTGGTCTTAGATCTGTCCAAGCTTCTGCGTTTTATTGGGTTGTGTAACATATTGTGTGTTGACTTTGCATAAACTGCATTCAGAGACAGATAAGAACCCTATAAGAAGACAAGGGAGGAGCTAAGCCAAGAGAAAGAAATGTATCCAGCGATCCAACAAAGCTTTCACACCGATTATTTTCATCCATAATCTATTTTTTAGTGTATTTTTTAAGGCTCTATTTGACTGTCAATAGTCTTGTTCAGATTTATTGGAGGTGTTTGATTAATAAGGTGTTTCCTTTGTTCACCTTCGTTCTCAAACAAACTTGGCAGATTATGCAACCATAAACCTCGAGTCAAACGTGCTCTTATTACAACACACCTTTATGTGTTTGTATACGGGCTCTCAAGTGTCCACTCTCCTCCTGGATCCACTCTTCCATACCCTTACGTCCCATCCCAAAGTCTCTTAGGGTTGAGAGTGTGAAGCGTCGCAGCTGGCGCCAACGCTCCCCGTTACTCATCCCCAAACCTGACAGAAGGAGATGTGTGCTTTGAAACATGCAAGACAAGCCATGTACATACAGACGCATTAAGCCACTAAAAAGTTACTGATCTCTTGACAGAGAGGACAGAGATTTGACATGTGTTATGTTACCGTAGCCTTTGGTAATTTTGAGCAGAAACGGCAGTGGCCCTCTGCCTGTGAAGTCGTCTGCCTGGTCCACCAGAGCCTCCTTCACTGCATCATATCCAACCAGAACAACAACCCGCTGCCAGCCCAGGTACAGAGTCATCACAGGACCATAGGTTTTGCTTAACTACAGAAAGACAAGATTTGATAGGGTTGATAATTATCCTGATTTTAATACAATTAATTTTGTGTAAAATGGTAACATGCAATTCAGAATGGAATTCAAAATCAAATCATGAGTTGAAGAGATTCATTTCCCAGCTCACCTTCAGAAAGCTTCTAAAAGGTGCATTTTTCTCCAGCTGTGGCAGGTTACCTATGAGAGGAAGTGCTGTGGGTCCTGGAGGCAAACGATACTTCCTACTGTTTTTTACCTTGACCAACCACAGCAGAGCTAAGATTAGCCCTCCTAAGATCAGTGTGGTAGAAAGGTCCATAATGCTCTTTACACCTCTGGGCTCTTTGCTGGTCTACAGGTCTCTTTTATACTGACTCTCAGTCTGTGATATGAGCTTATATAAGATGATTTGTGTTTATATTTAACAGGGACTTGGCAGGAGCTCTGCAGTAGGCTACAGGTGAGTCATGTGACTCCTGTTTTTCTCAGTGCACCCTCACCTGATTATTGGTATAGATCATCTGAATCTTCCTCTCAATAGGCTGATTTGTGCTGAGCAATTAAAAAAGCTTTCACTCTCTGCAAATCCATTGCTCCATCCGTCCATCATCCATCTTATTTATTCAGTAGATGCATGTGTGTCTAACTTGAAAGCTCCTACATAAAATGTATTCCTTTTTAAGATGTTTGAGATTTTGCTTGTACTTGTTTGGGATGTAAAGTTTAATTGTTGTTGATTTGGCTGAATTTTCCATCTCATTTCTTATCAAATATGTCTGGAAAAAAACACACATTTGAATGTATGTGCTGCCTCATTTTATAAACTACTCATAGATTTTTTTGCAGATCCTCAGATAGGTCAACAACCACACCTAGACATGGTTGCCCTTTGTACATACACTCTGTATAGGAAGCCATTAAGATATAGAGAAAAAAAAGACTGGAGAGAAAACATTGATTCCATTGATTAGGGATTTGAGCACAACCTCTGTTCCATTTTTTTTAAATAGTCCTCAGTGCATTAGCATTAGCAATTTTTCTATTGACATCATGTTATTAATTGATTTTTTTTTATCATGCAAAACTGAAAGCAGAATGACATTTTGTAAGAGGTCAGTTCAGATGTGATTAGTTTAAATTCAAACATGCTGTTGCTAATTTCCTTAAAGTATATAAAATATAAACAGCCCAGTCACTGGGAACATTTTTGTCACTTTAAATTTTGCAAACCATGGACATGTTAAATTTGTAGACATATAGACATCGGTACATTACAAGTCTGAACAAATCTCTTGTTTTGCAGAAATACACATTGCCAACATTTATTGTGGTGACTAGGTTTAAAATATAATCAGAATGCCAACCTTGAAAAAGCTTTTGAAACTTGATTTAAACTGTAAAAGTATTGCATATTCCCAAACAAGTTCCTGTTTGCTGGTAGCTGAGTTACAAAAAGATGACTCATGGCTTTGGGGGGGAGGGGGAGACAACAGGCTCGGTGGCTGTTTGGTCTGGTTGGCCGTCAACCAATATTGAGCGATGATGTGATAAACACCTGTGATGTTTTTGGTAAGAAGTCATTCAGAAAAGATTATCAATTGACTTTGAAGCAGAAAGATTTTTTTTGGTTTGGAAATGTTCTCCAGGATGTCAATTAATTGTTTTCATCTGTGTAAGAGATAAAAAAAAATCTCTTTAGTCATGCTTTCATGATCACTTGAATCTGTCAGCAATTGCTCCATCAGGCTTTCCTTCCACTCAGTCGTTTGTGAACAGGTACTGCATGCTGATCTCAGCACATCTCAGATAATCACACACAGCCATTCAGGCTCTGTGTAAAGGACTCTATTTTAGTATCTTTTGTGTTGCCTTTGTATTTATCAGTATTGCACATTTGTATGTATTTTGGACTTGGTAAAAACAGTGACATTTTATTTTGAAATTGACACAGAGTAACACAGAGTTAACAACTGCACTTTCACTTAATGAAGCATGGGGAGGACCAGCTGCTAACACGTCCATGATAGTGCCAGTGTGGGTTAGGGTTAGGGTATATAATCCAAGAGCGGAAAAGCTTGTTTACGCTTTGCTTGATACTCAGAGAGATACTGCTTTCATAGACCAGGAAGTAAGCCGCACTTTACATGCTGATGAAGTACCAGTAAGGCTTAAGGTAATGACTATGATGAGAAAGGACACTGTTGTGGAAAGCCAAAGAGTTTTAGGGTTTCGTGTGAGAGGCCATAATTCCACAGTCCTGATTGACCTTCCACAACCCCAACATGTGAAACAGCAAGGCAGTGGGCTCATCTCTACATGCTGGCAGATGAAATCCCTCCACTACAAGACTGCGAGGTTGGCCTTCTTATAGGACACAACTGTTCAAGGGCCTTGACACCAAGGCAGGTCATATCAGGTGGAGATGAAGAAATTTATGCTGTCCGCACTGAGTTAGGATGGAGCACTGTGGGACCCTCTTCATCATGCCATGACCCTCCCAGCACCACTAGCCTGTGTCACAGAGTTGCTGTGAAAGAGCTGCCACCTTTAACTCCTGCAGATGCTCTTCGTGTTCTTGAGTCTGATTTCAAGGATGCTGGTGAAAATGGCAAGACAGCATCTCAGGACGATATCCTCTTCCTGAACATGCTTGAAAGGGGTATAAAGAAAACCTATGAAATGCCCCTAACTTTTAAGGAAAGACCTTACATGCCAGGCAACAAACACTCCGCTGTTGTTCGACTCAGCCACCTCAAAAAAAACTGTCGAAGGATGAAAGGTACAAAGAACAGTATACTGATTTCATGGCTGGAGTCATTGAAAAGGGAGATGCTGAGGAAGTTAATGATGATGGAATTGAAGGAGAGAGATGGTATATCCTGGTATATTCTATCTATCTATCTATCTATCTATCCCTCATCACGGCGTCTTCCATCCTTGGAAACCAGAAAAACTCTGGGTAGTGTTTGACTGCTCTGCTAAATGTAAGGGAATCAACCTGAATGATCATCTTCTCTCAGGGCCAGATTTAACAAAATGCTTGACAGGAGCCTTTTACGCTTCCGCCAACACCCCATTGCACTGATATGTGACATCTTCTCGATGTTTCATCAGTTTCAGGTACATGAGAGAGATCGAGACTACTTGCGCTTTCTGCGGTGGAAAGATGGAGACATCAGTGCCCAGCCACAGGAATACCACATGAATGTCAATCTGCTTGGCGCTGCGTCTTCTTCTGGATGTGCTAATTATGGACTGCAGCATCTGGCTAAGGAGCTCAAGCTCATTTACCCATTGGGGTCACAGTACATGATGTGAAATTTCTATGTTGTTGATTGACAAGTGTTGACAAGGTAGAAAATGCCATTCAGCTTGCTCAGGTGGCATGTTAACTTTGTGCCAAAGGTGGCCTCCCTCTGCACAAATTCATATCCAACAGCAAGGTTGTCATGGAGAGTGTACCATCATCGGAGTGTGCAACTCAAAGACCTCAACCTCAAATTTAATGACTCACCATCAGAGAGAACACTAGGAATTCAATGGGATATTGAAACTGACAGTTTCAGTTTCAGTATCAACATCAAAGACCAGCCAGCCACTCGTGGTGGTGTTCTATCGACAGTTGCATCTTTGTATGATCCGTTGGGACTTGTTGCGCCATTCCTCCTGATTGAAAAGAGAGTTCTTCAAGTTTTTGGCCGTGGTGGGAGCAGTGGAAGGATGATCTTGTAAACTTGGAGAAAGTAAGCATTAAACGCTGTTATGCACCCCCTGGATTTGGAAAGATTATCACAACAGAGAATAGAACACCATTTTATTTTTCTGATGCCAGCACAAGTGGATATGGCCAATGTTCATATGTGAGGCTCAGAAATGAGGATGGACATGTTCACTGTGCTTGTCATGGGAAAATCATGCCTCTCCCACCAAGGTCATGACCATTCCCAGATTAGAACTAAGAGCAGCAGTTGTCTCAGTTACAGTAAGTGGGACGCTTGAATGTGTGGCGGCCGATGGAGTTATTCTGGACCAACTCCATAGTGGTTCTAGGATACATTAACAACCAGGCACGATGATTCCAGACATTTGTGGCCAACAGAGTTTGGAAGATCCATCTCCACACAACTCCTAAACAATGGAGATATATCTCAACTGCTGAAAACCCTACAGATCACTCAACAAGAGGCTTAACAGCAAGCAAGCTTCTTTTGTCTGACTGGCTCACAGGACCAACATTTTTGTGGGTAAAGGAAATTTTGCCCCCATCAGTCAGAGACCCTGAAGTCAGAAAGGCTCTTTGTGTCGCTTGTCTCTTCCTAGTTCATTCAAGCGTCCTGCAATAATTCCAAATGATCACCACATCGCCTGACTGATAATTGCACTGTCATGAGAAAGTCAAGCACCAAGGCAAGGAACTTACAGTCAGTGAAATACGGTCAAATGGTTACTGGATCCCAGGGATAAACTGAGTAGTATCATCTTATATTTGGCAGTGTGTGAAATGCAGGAAGCTGAGGAGGTCTGCAGAGATGCAAAGAATGGCTGATCTTCCACCAAAGTCAAAATGAAGCTGGGAGGGTGGAGGCGAGGGCTGAGACCCTCAGGAGGCCGATGGCGGGGAAGAAGGCTGAGACCCTCGGGAGGCCGATGGTGGGGGCGAAGGCAGAGACCCTCGGGAGGCTGACAGTGGGGTCAAAGGCAGAAACCCTTGGGAGGCTGATGGCGGCGAAGATGTATCCTGGGATCCACTGGGAGCCAGTGATGAAGACAAAGGCAGAGACCCTCTAGAATCCAGCAGTGAAGACGAAGACTGGGACAGGCTGGAAGCTGGCGGCAAAGGCGGAAGCCTACTGGAGGCCGGCGGCGTAGGCAGGGACCCACTGGAAGCCGGCAGAAGTGGCGTGGGCTGGGACCCACTGGAGACTGGTGGCCAAGACGAAGTCTGAGACCCACTGGGAGCCGGTGGTAAAGATGAAGGCTGAGACCCTCTGGAAGCCGGTGGTGAAGGTGGACCCCCTCTGGAAACCGACGGCATAGACGAAGATTGAGACCTTCTGGAGGCTGGCTCCATCGACGATGGCTAAGACTGGGAAAACTTCCTGGACCGACAGTGGACCACAGGGAGTTGTCGGCAAGGAAGCCTATGGAGGACCACAGGGAGCTGTCGGCAAGGGGGCTGACGGAGGACCACAGGGAGCAGTCGGCATTGGTGCCGACGGGGACCACCTGGAGGTGTCGGCCCGGGAGCCAACGGACGTTCACCAGGAGGTGTCAGTGTGGGAGCCAACAGAGGACAACAGGGAGCCGTCAGCAAGGGGGCCGACGGGGACCACCAGGAGGTGTCTGCCTGGGAGCTGATGGTGACCACTCGGAGGTGTCGGCCTGGGGACTGACGGGGGACCACAGGGAGCTGTCTGGGAGGTTCACTAGGAGGTGTCGGCGTGGGAACCAACGCCCTCCTCTGCCCCTCCTCTGAGAGACACTGGCAGGAACCCGAACTCTCTGGCAGAAACCGGGCCGCCGACCGAGGGGCAGGGACAGCACTCGGCCATGCGTCCGACCAAGGTGCTGGGACAGGCCTCGGCCAGGCCTCCGACCGAGGTGCTGGGACAGGCTGGGCCTGGACCAAGGAACAGGAACTGGTGTCGGTTGAGCCGCCTCCCATCAGCAGGCACACCGCCCTCACTGCCCAGGCGTCGCTGCTGTTGCCATGGCAAAAACAATCCGTCCCACGATGGGGGGGGGGGGCCACAGAAACACCACCCAGAGGAACAATGTATACAGAATTCTTCCACAACAGGAAGTGTTTTATTGCCATTCGTATAACAGGATTTAATATTTTACAGGAATTTAGCAATGCAATTAATAGCGGTAATACATTTGGCTTTTGTTGTGTAAGGCAGCATATTCAAAATCAACATTAGAATCAAGGAATTATTAAATGTCACACAAAAGAAAGATATTTATGGAAAAACAACCAAACCAAAAGGACAAGAGGATTCATAAAGTTTAGATTGAGATAAGATTTGTGTGTTTTGTTGTTCTTGCTTAAATGTAGTTTTTATTATTAATATCATTTATTTTAATTTTTTTCTGCATATTTCTGGACTTTGAATGGGAGCAGCTGTAACGCAAGCAATTTCCCCTCGGGGATCAAATTAAATATTTCTGATTCTGATAATTGGGGTTGGACAGAATAGAAAACATTTAGCCTGACTGCTATCAGCCAGATAACAAGCTGTCAAGCAGACATTGCTTCATCACAGTAACATATGTTGTGTAGTCATCCTTGTGAAAACGTCAAACATAAGTGTGTCTGAGTGGAGTTCTTCTTTTCACCGCGGTGTGGTGATGATCTGGTAGGAGCGAGGTACATTTGCAAAACCGCTGAACGCTGGAATGAGGTTTATACTGTCAGGGCCTTCAGCGCAGGAAAAGGTGAAGTGCTGCAGCAGCGACACCAGGAAGATAAAAAGCTCCATTCGAGCCAGAGACTCGCCAACACAGGCTCTTTTCCCTGTGAAGAGACAGAATGTCACTGCTTAGTGACATCACTGGAGGCCATTTATCAGACAACATTCAGCTTCTCTGGCAGCACGGAAAAGCTTTTTACTACTTTTTCACAGATGCAGCAGTACTCCCCAAGATCTGTAAACACACTTTAAAGTGTAGAATTGGTGGATTAACCCTTTAACTGCTGGTTTATCAACTGACTGAGGACTGTGTTTTACCTGCAGCAAATGGCATGAACGCAGGATTTTTCTTAAAGTTGTTTTTCTGGTCCAAGAAGTGCTGGGGGTTGAAGGCCCAGGGAGTCACCCATTCCTTTTCCCCTTTCAGCACTGAATGCAACAAGGGAATAATCACAGTGTCCTGTTGAGACGATATATCATGTTAGAGTCATAATGCATTTTTTTCTCTGATGGATATGGTAACGTGGAATTGTATAAAGCACCTAAATTCCTGCAAAGTGATATTCTCTTGGGCACACAAGATATAGATCTTGTTCATACAATTTATTTTCTTGTGTACACAAGATAGAAAATGATCCCCTTTCAGGACTTTAGGGGCTCCGTAGAATCGAGGATACCTTGGGGATTGTATAACCCCTGAAAGAGATGTCGTGGAGTGCATAACGAGGGAGGCTGAAGGGGATGAGGTCCAGAAAACGCTGCACCTCATGGATGACTGCATCTGTGAAGGGGAGTGACTTCCTGTCCTCCATTGTGGGACAACGGTCTTGGGCAATCACAGTGTCAATCTCCTTCTGCATTTTCTCTGTACAGGACAAAGTTAAAAGTATTTTTACTCTGTAATTATAAATGTTACAAGGTAGGAGTTTGTGGTAAGAGCTGGTAAAATAAGATGACCTACCCTGTATGTCGGGGTGTTTGACCAGCACACTGAGGGCATATCTAATGGTGGAGCTGGTGGTTTCTGTTCCTGCCAGAAACAGATTCAGCACTGTAGCGACCAAGTTTTCATAGTGAAACTCAGATGTGGGGACGTCCTTTTCCTGACAGAACAGAGGCGTAAAAGACAGAACCAAAATTGAAAAACTTTAAACACACTTTAGTCAGCAGGTGACAGAGAACATGTTGGGCTTTTGTTTGCAATTAAATTTTGCATTATTTGAATTGTCATTATTAACATTATTGAAAATCAGTCACAGCTACATCAAGACAACAATTCTCAGATCCTCGGGTATTCTAAAGAAGTTATTTTAACAGATAAAGAGGAGTTTTAACATGAAACTCATAGGATGAGGGAGCGTTCCCTTAAAGGGATATTCAGGCGTAAATTTAATCCATGGTCTAACACATAGTGACATAGAGTAAGATCCCCCCTCAAGAGATTAAGTTTGCCGACCACTAGCTTACGTAGTTTTAGCAACCTCAGAAAAGACCCCACGATAACAATACATTGCAGTATATGCCTCCAAGATTAAAACCGCCATCAAAAAGCCACTCATAGCCACAAATAATGCTCAGAACCGAACCAAACTTCAGCCACAGTACAAATAGGGTCCCAGCACATAGTTCGAGGCATCACACATCTGCTAGCTTAGCCAGATTTCTATTGTTAAGAGAACACAACTCAACACTCCAGCAGCTTCCTCTTGTGGGGAAGCCTGACGAGTCGATCACTGAGTGTAGTTAGAAATGCTCAATTATCAGTTCTTTTCCCTGTCTGCTCTCGATAATAACTGTTATAAACTTGTAGGCAAGACACATATGAACTGAGATTGCAATTCCATGGAGCAATTATCATACATTTTCATCCTTGAGCTACAGAACTCAGGGCTTCCCCACAAGAGGAAGCTACTGGAGTGGTGAGTTATGTTCACTTTACAATAGAAATCTGGCAAAGCTAGCAGATGTTTGATGCCTCGAACTATGTGCCGGGACCCTATTTGTACTGTTGATGAAGTTTGGTGCTGTTCTGAGCATTATTTGTGGCTATGAGAAGCTTTTTGATGGCAGTTTCTTGGTGGAGGCATAGACTGCAGTGTATTTTTATCGTGCTGTCTTTTCTGAGGTTGCTAGAACTACATAAGCTAGCTGTGTGCAAACTTGATCTCTCGAGGGGGGGGGGGGGTCTTACTCAGTGTCACAGTGTGTTAGATCATGGATTAAATTTACACCGGAATATCCCTTTAACAAAACAGATTATCCTGAAGTTCTTTCCAACCTGATGCATTCGAATAAGAAAGCAGTCAATATAGTCTCTCGGGGAGCTGGGGTCCAGTGTCTCTTTGTGCTCTTGGACCTTCTTCTCAACAAACTCTCTCAACTCCTTCATTTGGGCAAAAAGAGCATGCTGTGGGCCAGGCAGACGCTCTAAGAGCCAGGGAAAGATGTTGTACATCTGTGGAAGGAAGGCACAGAGCAAACTGCAGCTTTGTTTCTCAGGGAGTAACATCAAAATGTAAATAAAAGTGTTGTTGCTGCCATCATCCCGAAGTCTTTTTCAGAAAAACATTATTTCTTGAAGATGATATAAGGACACCACATGAAAACCAGATTTAAAAAACATGGATTTGTATTTCTTCAGAAGACCATCATCCTCTGACTTTCCAGCTATCACCTCCACTCACCTCACCCATGGGGCCACTACTGAACTTTATAACGTCATTAATGATGTTGAGGAGGCGAAGGAACTGCTTGTCATCATAACTGAAGCGCTGGCTAAACACCATGCAGCAGATGATGTTGGACACGGTGCAGCTCAACAAAAACGTGGGGTCAAATGGTTTGGCTGAAAGAGGAGAGCACAACACACTGGGACTCATCCAATAAAAGTACTAATGAGCACAATAAAAGTGCATTAACTATTGGAATTTGGATCCTGGTCCACCAGAGCCTCCTTCACTGCATCATATCCAACCAGAACAACAACCCGCTGCCAGCCCAGGTACAGAGTCATCACAGGACCATAGGTTTTGCTTAACTACAGAAAGACGAGATTTGATAGGGTAATAATTATCCTGATTTTAATACAATTTATTTTGTGTAAAATGTTAACGTTTCTCAGCTCACCTTCAGAGCGCTTTCAACAGGCGCATTTTTGACCAGCTGTGGCAGGTTTCCTATGAGAGGAAGTGCTGTGGGTCCTGGAGGTAAACGATACTTCCTACTGTTTTTTACCTTGACCAACCACAGCAGAGCTAAGATTAGCCCTCCTAAGATCAGTGTGGTAGAAAGGTCCATAATGCTCTTTATATGTCTGGGCTCTTCGCTGGTATACAGGTCTCTTTCATACTGACTCTCACTCTGTGATATGAGATTATTTGTGTTTATAGTTAACAGGGAGTTGGCAGGAGCTCTGCAGTAGGCTACAGGTGAGTCATGTGACCCTCCTGTTTATCTCAGTGCACCCTGACCTGATTATTGTTATAGATCATCTGAATCTTCCTCTCAATAGGCTGATTTGTGCTGAGCAATTAAAAAAGCTTTCACACTCTGCATACCTATTGCTTCATCCGTCCATCTTCCATCTTACTTATTCAGTAGATGCATGTGTGTCTAACTTGAAAGCTCCTACATGAAATGTATTCCTTTTTAAGATGTTTGAGATTTTGCTTGTACTTGTTTGGGATGTGAAGTTTAATTGTCCTCTTTTTGGCTGAATTTTCCATCTCATTTCTTATCAAATCTGTTTGGAAAAAAAACACATTTGAATGTATGTGCTCCTTCATTTGTTTGCTCCTCAATCCACTTATACTACTCTTAGATTTTTGCAGATCTTCAGATAGGTCAACAACCACAGCTAGACATGGTTGCCCTTTGTACACACACTCTGTGTAGGAAGCCATTAAGATACAGAGAAAAAAAAGGACTGGAGAGAAAACACAGATTCCATTGATTAGGGATTTGAGCACAACCTTTGTTACATTTTCTTTTTTAAATAGTCCTCAGTGCGTAAGCATTTCCAATTTTCCATTTTTTCTCATGCAAAGTCGAAAGCAGAATGGCATTTTGCATCAGTTCAGATGTGAATTCTTTAAATTTGAACATGCTTTTGCTAATTTCCTTAAAATAAATAATAATAATAATAATAATAATAATAATAATACATTTTATTTGTTTGATGGCGCCTTTCAAGTCACCCAAGGTAACCTTACATAGGATAAAAGCATAAAATCACAGAGTAATATCACCACATAATATCACAGAATATTAAAAACAAACATTGACATAAAAAGGAAAAGAAAAGTGTAGTGCACAGTGACCAGTCAGAGTGAGTATCCCAGTTTGAACAGGTGGGTTTTGAGTTTGGATTTGAATGTTGTGATGGAGTCTGACTGTCTTATGTGTGGGGGGAGAGAGTTCCATAGTCTGGGTGCCGAGCAGCTGAAGGCTCGGGCACCCATGGTACTGAGGCGTGGTGTTGGGATGGTTAGCAGTCCAGCAGAGGTTGAGCGGAGGGTGCGAGAGGGGCTGTATTCGTGGAGGAGGTTGCAGAGGTAGGTGGGGGCTAGATGGTGGAGAGCTTTGTATGTGAGGAGGAGGTTTTTGTAGTGGATGCGGTATTGTACAGGGAGCCAGTGAAGTTGGATGAGAATAGGGGTGATGTGGTCAGATGATTTGGTGCGGGTGATAATCCGGGCGGCTGAGTTCTGGATGATTTGCAGTCTGTTGATGAGTTTGGTGGGGAGTCCAGTGAGGAGGGCACTGCAGTAATCGATGCAGGAAGTGACAAATGAATGAACCAGGATTTCGGTGCTGGACTGGGACAGTGATGGGCGGAGTCTGGAGATATTTCGGAGGTGGAAGAAGGCAGTCCGGGTGATGTTTTTGATGTGGGGTGCAAATGAGAGGGTGCTGTCCAGAATGACGCCGAGGCTCTTGACTTGTGGGGAGAAGGGTACAGGGAATCCGTCGATGATGATGGGTGGGGCTAGGGTGTGTTGTGATTTAGTGCTGTGCAATTAATAAATCTACTCATACATACCTGCACACTCTTTGTGCAATAACTTGATCCACCACTTAAGTGCAATAATTAAATTTAATTTAACTGCTAATTTCTGCTAATGTCATTTATCCACTGTATAAAAACACAATGCCATATAGTCCATATATATATATATATATATATATATATATATATATATATATATATATATATATATATATATATATATATATATAATATATATAGCTAAGAGTTTATTGTTTGCTGTTTATTCTAAGAGTTTATTGTTTATTTATACTGTATTTTTATACCTCTCTTTTTTCTACTTGTAAGCTGCTGGAAATTCAATTTCCTTGCGGGAGTCATCCCAAAAGGATCAATAAAGAGAAGTCTAAGTCTACTTAACATATAGACATCGAGGGATGATGTGATAAACACCGTTGATGTTTGATTACCAAAAACGACTATGAAGCTGAAAGATTTTTTTTGGTTAGGAAATATTCTCTGGGATGTCAATGATTTATTTTCATCTGTGTGAAAAATAAAAATGTCTCTTTATTGATGCTTTTATGATCACTTGAATCCAGCAAGAATCTCACAGCAGTCGTTCCATCGAGCTTTCCTTCCAGTCGGTGCTCACGCTCCACAGCAGCCAACAAACAGCAGATGGACGCAGAGAGAAAGACACACAGCATGTTGACAGCAGGATTTATTTGGAGTTCACCTTTGGACTGCATTTCTTATAAGTTAAGAGAACATGCAGATGGTGGGTGATTTCAGAAAGCATGACGAAAAAGGAAATTGTGCGAATGAAATGGAGAGAATGCAGATAAGGAGAAAATATCCACAGAGGTAAAATGTTTTTAAAAAAGTATAAAATGAACTTAGTGGTGAGACGGACAATGCAGAAACAAATGAGATTAAAATGTCCTCATAAACGTCTGCATGGCTGTCTGGAATATTATACTGCTTAACCTCGAGCCGTCCTGTGGCACGGAAAGACTGATACAACACAGACAGACAGTTTTCAGAGGAGTCAAAATCATGAATGATTTACCTGAGGAGCACGGGCGTAAAGCCAGGAAGAACACCTTCATTAATTTATAAATTAGACATATAGATAATTAAACTGAGTGGTTAATTAATAACAATGCCCTTTTTAATAAAGGAAAACTAGCAGTGGGCCTTTTAGACACATTCCCTCCCTTTCCAGTCAACACTAAAAAGCAAAGCCTCCACAGTCGAATGCATCAAAGTCGGAGTCTCCTTCAAAGTCGAAGCTGTTGAAGTGTGGGGAGTCGACGTCTTGGCTGCAGGCGTGGAAGGAACCTCCTGCAGAAAGCTCGGAGAAGCCGCCTGCACCGTGGTCCATCTCTGGGCCTCTGCTGGCGAGAGGAGAGGAGGGGGAGCAGGAGTTGAGGTAGCCCAGAGCAGAGGAGGCCGCTGCCCCTCCCATCAGCAGGCACACCGCCCTCACTGCCCGGGCATCGCTGCTGTTGCCGTGGCGAAGACAATCCGAAACACGATGAGGCGGGGCCACAGGAACACCACGCAGAGAACGCCGGTGGGCACTCGCTGAGGAGCAATATAAAAAATAATGTTAATAAAATGGTTGATTTCTTTAAATACACCAAACTAGGGGGGAAAGTTGACAAGTTAGCAAAATGTTTTATTATGTTTATGTGTTGTTTGGGGTTTTTTCCCTGTCTTTAACCAGCACTGTTGCTTCAAATCCATCAGTCTTATAAGATTCCTGGATGTGTGTGGGATCAAGTAGCAGTAAATTGACCAAACTGCCAGAAGAAATGTTGGGTATTGTCCATTTCTGAAAACACTTAAAGTCTGTTTAAAAGCCAATTGTTCAGGGTTAGATAAAGATTATGTTTTGGTTTAAAAATATCTGGTTTTGTCACCACAAAGTTGGCTGCAAAATGTTTAGACGGTCACCAAAATTACGCTTTTTTGTCAGTTGGAACAATGGTGGTCTCTCACCTAGGTGTCATGTCACCACCACCATCTCCTCCTCCTACTTGTGACATGAAAGTCAGTTTGTATATATGTAACAACATAATACGTATTGTAGTAATGTTTAAAATTTCACACATGCATGTTTAAGCTTATCAAAAGTGAATGAGGAGCCAGCTTGCAATGGCATTCATTGTTTGAAGCTTCAGAAAGTAATATTTTTGATAATAATATTGACTCAAATTGTTATTCACCCCACCTTTGAGGTGCTTCTGGCTTTTTTTTGGCTCATTGTTAACTATACTAAAGAGATTTTCTTTTCTGTAATGCATCACAGGACTTGTGATGCCAAACCAGACCTAAATGACATCTGTTAAGTGACAGATGAGCTGAAAGCACACCTTGGTTCTGGCCTCGGTCTCTGAAGGAGCCTCCCCGTTCAGTGACTCGAGTCAACGGAGGGGTGCCCTCACTAATCCTGGGTGACCCGGGGTCTTTATCGCTGAAGGAGTCGGGCAGGGGCTCTCTGTCGGTGATGCAGGGAGTGATGCTGCAACGTCTCTGAGGGGTGAGGGGGGACATGACGCCCTAGAAAATAAGAGGGGGAAAGGATCATATAATGTAGTAACAGTGACACAGAATCTCACATATAGTTAAACACAAACAAGAAATTCCCCTTTTCAGATATTTTTATTAATGTATGTATGAAAACACAACTACAAAAGAGGGTTGAGCTGCTTCAATGAAGACACAAAAAACAGGGATGACTGAAGTATCAGCATGAATATACAAAAGCCAAAACTGATGACTCACCTCCCTCACTTTCCTGATCAAGTTCAGCCACAAACTGTCAAAGATAAAATGAGGAGTCATTATACTTGAACCACATCCAACTTGGTAGATGGTTAGGACTTTCCAGATGTTTTTGGATTGAATGTGATCAAATTGTGACAATGAAACGAGGGCTCGCAAAAACGTATCCCCCGTTTTATAAATGCTTCTTTAACAAAGGGTCTATTGTTGTTTTCTCCTCCGTTACAGCTGTTGTCAGCGCATTCATGACGTAAATGTAACGTCGGTGACATCGGTGACGTACAACGTGACACTTCAGATAAATAAACATAGACAGGCTGCTTTGCCTAGGGGAAGTGGGGATGGGGTCAAAAGGGGATTTTTAGTGGGTAGACCCCCATTAAAGAAACCTGCGTAGATCCGCTGATTTGGGTGGATAAGCAGTACATTTTTACATAGTATATATAGTATAATACAGTATTCTATTGTTAGGAACATTTTATTCTATTGTTTTTGTTGCATATTCAAGATTCAAAGTGTTCATTGTCATATGCACAGTAAAGAAAAATGTTCTCAATTATGCAATAAAATTCTTCCTTTGCTGTCTACAGAATGCCAGCAGTGTAATAAAGAAATATATACAACTGAAATATACAATATACAAAGTAAAGCACCTTTAAAGCACTTTTACAAATGACACATGTGATAAATAGGACAGAGCAGCAATATAGTGATGAATAATTAATAATAATAAAACAGTGCAAATCTGAAATCTGTGCAAAACAGTCGGGAGAGCTCTGAGGTAGATTAAACTCCTGTCTGCTGTTTATGAGTCGGATGGCAGTGGGAAAGAAATTATAAAATACTTTATTGTTTCTTATTGCTTCTACATTTGCCCTTATATTTTTATTGCATTTGCACTGAATGTACACTATGACCCAATTTCCCCTCTGGGATTAATAAAGTTATATATCTACCTATATGTGTCAATATGTCAGCAGGTGCAGTACACAACTGATAATGACTGGGACAAAGGACTTTTGAATTTCAGTGCGTGTGTGTGTGTGTGTGTGTGTGTGTGGGAGGAGGGGGGACTCACTTGCAGTCATCGGGATTGTCAGTGAGGAGCAGCAGGAACTTGTTCTGGGGCAGGATGAGGGCGAAGCAGCAGTCCCTCCTGCCCCCTGGAGGCAACTTGGGCAGGTCAAGAATTGCAGGTCCCTCTGCAATCGACTCACAGTTGGTTTGTAGCGCCACCACCTGGTCAGGTGGAGACTCTGCGTCGCGGCACACCAGCAGGCTCCCCTCCATGGTGAGTACAAGGTACCTCTCCTTCCACTGCTTAAACATGAAGCCCCCTGCAGCAGAGGAAGAAACAGAGTGAGTAATGTACTTTAGGTCAGGTCATTTTTTAAATTTTTTTTGTGCTTTTTTTGTCATTTTTGCTGATTTATGGTAAGAGTCACACAGGTTTAAATTTACTATGAATGAAAATAGATGTGATAAACTGGACAGGAGAGATTTATAAAGTGTTTAAATGGAAGTAAAAAACATTTCTACATGACATATTTATAAAGTCACATGTGTATCACGTATGATTATATGCAATTTACTTTTCTTCACATGGGGAATAGAATTTCCATATGTGCAAACAATGAGAATGCTGCCATGCTGATGTTAGAACCAGCACTCGCAATTACTACAAAGTACGTCTTAGGCTGATGGAAATGTCAGCTATCAGATAAATAGACATTTTGACAATGGATGTCTAAACGAAGTGCTGCAGGTATTTCAGTCTGGACCAAAGTGGTGAACTAACTGATTGAGCAACACATACATTCATAGATCTGCTGGCTTTATCTAATCTATCAATATTTAGAATTACTGCCAAGTTTACAGGTGTTATAGTGGAGAGTTTGTCATTTTTTGGACCCCTTTAATTATCGTCCTTTGGTGTCGTTCCTTTTTGTTCAGCATGAAAAAAGGACTGCCATGTGAAATATATTGTATTGAGCTATTTCTGTCTAGAGCTATGTTTACCACCCTCAGCATCAAAGTGTGAAAGCTTCATGGAAATAATGATAATGTGTATCTCTCTGTACAGACATTGAGGGGAACCCTATAGGAAATAATGCACTTTTAATCAACTCTTCTTATTGCAAAAGGGGTTTGAGTGTGAGTGTGTATCTGTTAAAGAGAACCTTTAACCCTTAGAAATGAAAATGAGATGCTTTTCTTTAGTTTTCAGGTCGGGACGCACATGATGGTGTCAGACTGTAAGTGTCCCAGACTGCCGTCCATTGTGTAATAATGATAATAGATGGAGAGCACATGTTGATGGATGTGGAAGACCTGCTCTATTTCTCCATACAGAGGATTACAGGTGGATTTAGCCAAAGACAGATGGATGGATGGATAGATAGATAGATAGATAGATAGATAGATAGATAGATAGATAGATAGATAGATAGATAGATAGATAGATAGATAGATAATAAAGAATATTAACAGTACAGTATCTTCAGCATCAGTCCCCTGAGCCATCATGACGCCATTATCAAATTGAGTGGATATAAAACAGATGTAAACTAAGCACAAAGACATGAAAACATTGGCTGAGTCCTGTATCGTGTCTTGGCTTTTGAAGCGAACATCTCATCGTTCTATAAAAACACATCTGGGAGTTATTATTATCACACAAAGTGACTCTCAGATTCATATAACTCATCTGGAGAGCTGGAGTGCTGATCTGAGACACCATCCTCCTCGTTCACTGTAAAATCAGCAGCCTAACGAGCTCTGCTGAGTATTCAAAAGTTCAATCCTGGACAAGCTGACGTGAAAAAGACAGCACTGCAGACATGGTGTCAAGTGTCGAGTACAAACTGCAGCGAACCACAGGTTAACAGGGAATAGGGTCAGGTGAATTCACTGAAATAGAATGACCTATATAGATTGAGTGCAAACAAAAACAACAACCAGGCAAATAAACACAGTCCATCACTCATTACACGAAGGCAGAGAGGTGCACGTAGATGAAGGAATGGAAGTCGGCCTACCGTATTTCCTGAGGAAGCCTCGGTGAACGCCTGCTGTGCTCATGCCTGCTGTGGTCATCGCAGCGACAGGGACTGAAGTGAGAGGCAGAGAGCGAGCGATGCTGGAAAACGGAGTAAGAGAGAGCGACCGAGAGAGAGAAAGAGAGAGCGAGAGAGAGGGAGAATAATCCCCACTATGTAGGCCTTCCTTCCTTAAACCCGTGCTGTTTTGAGCAGAATTGGAGCCGTCCCTACTTACGCACACATAAACATCATAAGGCCCAAATAATCATAATAGCAGTGGATAAATCCCACCAGAAAGATGCTATCGTTTCCATGGCAGCCGTCACCAGATGTCACGTTGGACCCCCACACTGCTCCTCTCTCTGGAGCAGACAGATTTCAGCTATCTATCTGTTGTCCTGCGCACAACATATGGGTGATTCATAATAGCTTATCATTAAACTGTCATCAAACCTGTTTCCCAGTGTACCTCTGCGCCCTTGGATGGCCTCCGAACCAGGGCTTGGATCACGTCCTGCTTGGGCAGATTAAAACAGAGGGATTAATATTCTTGCACAGCTGGAGGCTTGTTGTTGCCGCGCCGCAGATAGGCCCAACCAAGATTTGATTTAATCTGCCCGGACCTGGGATACGTGGCTCGCTCCAAGCAATAACTTTCAAGATATTAACTGTTCTTTCATTGTCATATATCTCGGTGGGATTAAAACGACAATCGTCGAATCAGCTTGTGCTTTCCCATCACAGTTAGAAAAACATTATGTAACAGCAGCGATCTAGGAGAGACAGACAGCGTCACAACGCAATCAAACACGTCCTATGTTTCACGAATAAATGGGATGGAAGCTGGTGGCAGCCTGAAGGAGAAAACAAAACCTACATTTGATTTATCCACTGTTTGAGTTAAAGTCCTGTGAAGTGCATTTTTATTTAATTCTACTCAAAATATATCTCATTCACTGAAAATGTCTAATTTTTCAAGCAACAGCTGAACAACGACGGAAAGGAGCACAATCATGGAAAATCTTCAAACAGAAGAATGAAATAATCTGCATAGAACTCACAAACATTTTAAATTAAACCCCACAGATTAATATCAGTCAGCGAGAAACGATGTGAAATGAACCGCATGACACCAGCAGCACGCCAGAACTGTGTTTGTTTGAAGCCTGTTTCTGTTTTCAGCGACTCTGGGAGTTTTTATCCCCTGTAAAAAAAATTGGCTAATCATTAACAGATAGTCATTAAAAAAAAGGCAAGTGTTGATGGAAAAAACAGGCTCTTATGATTACAGTGAGTGTTATTTTCCCATCGGACAGATCTGCGCTGTGGAGTGGATTTTCATTAACTCTATAAATGTATAAAAGAAAGCAGATGTTCAAAATCAGGACTCGAGCGAAGGCTCATTCAGTATCTGCTCGACCGTATCACTGTTACTGGTTAGGAATACTAAGCAGTCTTCAGATACATAGAAATAAATTATAAATTAATATAAATAGTTCATTTTTGGTTGCTTTTTGGTAGTTTTTACTTAGAGGACAACATACTGAGGGCACTGAATTGTGTTGGGCGTTGTTTCTGGATAAAAGTGACAATAAGAAGTCTTCAAAATATATATATATATATATCCATACTGATCTTTCTGTGTAATGATTGATGTTGCACAAGAAACCTATATTTATTTCTCTACAGCCCTGATTCCCATGCAGTAATATCCTTTATCCAATGACGTGATTCTGAGTGACCGAGCCTTCCAAGGTTCGAAAACATGTTGCTGGAATCATATTCAGAATAAGTATTCACAAATCAGTGAAACCAATGAAGTAAAACATGAAATATATGAAATATATTTCATGTTTTCAGATCAATGTCATAAAGGATTTAAATGTTTGTTTTAAAACTGAGCGTGGTGAGTCAGATACACTTTTACTTTAACAACATCATGAGAAGATGTTGGACTGAAGGTCTGCTTATATAATATATCAACGTACCTGAAGTAAAAGTAATAAAGAACATGTCTACAGGTTTCCATTGTAATGTAAGTGTAAGTGTAAGAAGATCATATGAAGCTTTAGTGGAGTGTTTTTGTTCCTCTTTCATTACACTGCAAGGAAACTCTGTTTATGGATGCAAAAAAAGGAAACTTCAAACTAAAAACATTCATATTAGCTTCATCTTAACTTCCACAGTCTCCCCTCAGAACAAAGACTGTGGAGTTTGTCCCCAGTGTCACTGTCTTTCTATTCTGGTAGCTAAAAGTTCTATTTTCTGATTTCAGTGAGATGTGCAGTAAGAGGACTTTGTCACCAGCAGGAGGCAGAAGAGTCTGAACTTTCAGATGTCACGTGTCACCAGAGTCTCTGTGATGAATCAACAGGTTGGGGGAAGTGATCTGTCTGGCTGCATCCAGTCTGCAGTAAGAAGATGAAGAAGAAGAAGAAGAGCAAGAAGAGGTTAGCTCATTGTTAGCATCCCCGGGTGGCCCTTCAGCTGGGAGTGCAGGAGGACGGTGTTTCCCATGTCTCGCAGCCAAGAGAGACTCCCCTTTAAAACCAGCAGACTGACTGACTCGGATTTTTAAACTGTTAGGGAAAATAAGAAACTGGTGGTCATTTAAATGTTTTGTTGATACATGTGGTTTTATAACTGAAGCGTGCACCCTCGACTCCCTTAATCCACTTTTAGCTTCATGCAAAAATTCCCCCAAAGTCTTTAAGTCTTGCAATTTTGGTGAATCATGTTTGCAGGATTTCAGTGTGGCCTCAACTTAAACACTGAGATGTGCAGAGCTTGAAGCCCATCCCCCCCCAAAAAACCCCAAACAGTCGCTCCTTCCAGTCGTCTCAAGCCCTGAAACTTTGTGTTTTTGAGCAGAACACCCCTCTTTCTTGTACAGGACCCCCTCGGTGACCCTCCTCCCTCCCTTGCCTCCCTCTCCCTCTCTGTGCTTCTATCTGGGAGCAGTGAGAGCACCATTGCTCAAGCTCCTATTGAAAAGGGAGCATATACAATGGGGTCTTTCTCAATCCCTCTCTGTCTCCATTAAAGACCCTGGGAACACAACACTGTCCAGAGAGCCACTCTTAAAGGGCCAGTGGGACCCAGGTTCTTTTGCAACCTGAGTCCCAGCACCTCCCATCCCATCATTTTCATGGGAAAAGAGAAAAAAACAGGAATCTACGCAGCAAATCAATTATTCATGAATGGTATGTGAACTCTGCAGAGCGTTGTCCCAGGCACCGAGCGCCGCCGTCACCTGCTCTGTCCAAACAGACGCAGTCACCTCAGACATCACAGTCTGCAACAACACGACATGAACCCGCACTGCTGCTCTGCGCCCCACATCTGATGGGAATCATGCAGGCACAGCAGCTTTTATTTACACTACAGCTGACGCTTCGGTCTGTTTTGGCTGAAGCGGTACGTTCAAACAAATTCCCAGACATTGTGATGACATAATCCTGCTTATGAGGAGCGATAAAATACATTTTTTTGGTCACTTTCCTTTTTTCCCCAGCCTCCATCAAAAGGCTTTATCCTGTTGTTGTTGTTGTAATAAAGATATTAAAATGTCATGTTAAATTAAGGTTGAAACATTTTAAACTGTTAACAGGTTAATAGAATCCACTGTGGGGCAGAAGGTTTTAAGTTTTTAAGGTTTTTAACTGAGTTATTAAAGCAAATCCTTTCATGAAGTTGAAAAGCCACCTGACTTTTACTCGTTTAATCTTCTTAACTCGATCTTTCCCCGTGAACGACACACGTTAATCAGCTGAACTGTGAAAGTGCCTTTTAACCCTGAACATGTTGTTAAACCTGTAAAACACATAATACAAATGTAAGAATGTCAAGCATCAAGACATCATGAATAACAAGTATAAACAAGTATAAAGTTAGTAGATACCCACATATAAAAACAGATAGAATCAACAAATGTATAACAATAATGTGGGAATTAATTTGTTATAACAGTTTATATAAAGGTCCCTGTAATAAGAGTTAGTTATTATAAGTCATTATAAGATGCTTATTAACCTTAAAAAGACAATATCGGCATTAATAACAGCACCGTTAACATGTTCGTTGTTGGTTTATAAGAAATGTAAAAGCTTTTATAAGAAACCAGTTTAGTTTATAGACTGTTTGTTTGTTTAAGAACTTTTTTTAAAACCTTGTGAGTTTTTTTGTAATTGTTTAGAACAGCAATACGGAGCACAATTGATAATATAATATGTTAAATTTTGCATTTCTTTCCCAGCTCCCACATCTGGAAGGTTGAAGAAATGACATGCAAACACAAAATGTTACCTTTAAAGCACAAAGACACACTTTAAGACAGCTCTTTAGTTTCTGTTTAGTCTTATTGTTAATCGGCATAATAAGTTGAATGAGGATTTAATGTCACCGTGTCTCATTGATTCTTATACAAACAGACAGATTAATGTTCAGACATCGATCATGTTGCTGACCGACACACGGAGCTCAGTGTCAGATCCGTCCACAGGCTGACACTTTGTTTCCAGGCTGATTTACTGCGCGATCCATTTACAACTGCGCGTAATTAAAATAAAGCGAATGGGGGGATTGTGTTGAGACAATCAGCATGCCCCGGGGTTTCTCACATCCTCTGAGAAAAAGGAGGGAGACTCGGGGCGGAGGAGGAGGAGGAGGAGGAGGAGGTGGAGGAGGGTGGAAAGAACTTGAGTTGAGGAATTTGAATCGTGTTTGAAGGGGGAGAGAGGGAAAAGAAAGAGGCAGGGGGAATGTCTGAGGGAGTCTGAGGGAACCGGTGGGCAGGAGGGAGACTGTTTGGACGACAGGCTGCAGGAAACACTGGTTTTAAAAATACACCCTCGGCTGCTGGAAATAGATTCTGCTTTGGACAACTTAACCAGGAACAGAGAAACTTTGGTGCGCCTTTTTTTTTTTTTTTTTCATGTGCGTGCGCTTTTGGGAATCTAAAAGTTTGGAGGCGCACAGGACTCCGTGGGATCAACCAAAACAACAGCGGCAGGACTTTTTCAGCTGAGCCGAGATTTTTTTTTTTTAAAAAACACAGTCTCATTGAAAAAGGGAACTGAAACGACGGGATCCGGTTTTCTTTTCGGCGGATAATCACATTTCACACAGCAAAACTTTTATTTCCAGCGCAACAACTTTCGGATCTGTGCGCTGCTGAGATGCGGTGATGGAGTCCTGCGGTGTTTCCAAGATGACTGCTCTTTTCGCGAAGCACATTTCCAGAGGTGACCTCCTTTCAAGAAGAACAGCCATGAGCTGCCGGTCCAAATGGTCGGTTCTGATCCTCGTCGTCCTTTTAACTGCTCTGAGACCAGCCACCGCCGGAACAGTGACAGGTAAGGTTTTAATTAATTCCCCTCCAGTCTGGTTGTTGTTTGTCAAACTTCAATGCGAGGAGGGGGGAAATAAACACCATAACGAGCAATTAGCACAGTCAGCCTTCTGCTTTTAACTCATTAAATCAATTTGCTTTGGGGTGCAACCACAGCTGTAAGTGCCACAAACATCTGGGCAGCATGAAGGAATCCACTGCACGTAGAAACCTTTTAACACAAGGCGATGAGAGAAATACAATTAAAGTTTTAAAGGCAAACAAACTTATACTCAAAGTGGCTTGAAGCAGGTAAAAGATGATGGAGGAGAGTTTATTTGTGTGGAGCTGGAGGATCGTGTTTATGAGATCAAGTGCAGCAAAAAAAAAAAATAAATAAAAAATGGTACTTCTTTGTGGGAACTCATCCAAACCTCCAGGTATCCAGACCAAGATTCCCACCAAGTGATGGCATTTCCAGAAGACTGTGGAATTTTAAGAGATGTATTCCAGGCAGGGAAGAGGGCACAGCCTAAAAATAAATCCTGCTGGGAAGCGAGAGAATCATAATACTTACAGATTCCCTCCTGACATGTTTGAAGATACATAAAACAATTTGCTTAGAGTGATATTTAGCATCTGACACCTTTCTTCCACAAGAAAAAGTGAATTTGTGTTGATTTCTAAGGTTTTTCTTGCAGGACACAAGATGTCTCCTCCTTCACTGTAACGTCCATTCAGTGTTTTTGCACATCGAAGGCTTCAAGTTTCCACATTTCATTTGTGTATCCTGAATACTGGACCAGGATTGGCTCCAAATGACTTGTGATGTCACAAATCATGCTCTTAAAAATCAGAGAATATTTGTCCTTTGAGCCTTCTGGTGTTAAACTCTGCACACACATCATTCTGCACAGTGGAGTTGTAGAAACAGGAAGACAAACATAGTTTTGAATGAGAGGGAAAATTACTCTGGAATCTTAAAGTATGAACAACTGGACCGCAGCGTGCCAGCCCTCATTCAAAAGTCCTTATCTGTTCTAACAATCAGCTCGAATCCACCAGCCGCTGCGTCAAAACATGGAGTCCCTTCAGGGGCCTCCACCTGTCAGCTCATGTGTTTTGACCATTATGGCCACGCTGTCTCTCTGGGAGCTGTACCTCTGCCCCTCAGCAGACGTATGACTCAGGAGACGCAAGAGATCACTAGACGGACGCTGATTTATAAGACGATGGTTTTCAAAGAGAATCTTCCCCGATGTCTCAGTTCCTATTTGGATGCAGCCGGGGAATGGCTGCGGCCCACGAGTGAGCAAAGAGGAGGGGTTCGGTGGGGGGGAGCGAATGCTTTGGTTTGTGAGTCAGAGCCGGTCTGACTCAGACGCGAGCGAGTGAGATGATGGATGGGGTACGGGGGCAAGAGTGGAGGAGAAAGAGTCGGGGAGGGGAGGTGGCAAAATGTGTAGCGATGAATCCGAAGAATGGCATGAAAAGGAGGCTGAATGAGAAAAGGGCAAAGGCGGCGGCGGTGAATGCAGGGGCTTGAATGCGTAGAGTTAAAAAGCCAGGATAGAGATAAAGGAGGGAGGGAGAGAGTGATAAATGCTCAGATTGTGTTGGGTATTTTTGGTATGTGCACGTCCAATGACATTTAACATCTGAGCAATTTCTACAGAGACAGAGAGAGAGAAGAGAGAAGGAGGGGAGACGGGCTGGAAAGAGATAGATGGTGAAAAAAAAAGTGTGGGACCGAGAGGGAATTCAGGGGACAAAAGGGAGGAGATGGAGTAGTGAAGCACAAATGAATCACTGGAGACTGGCTACACACAAACACACAACCACACACACACACACACACACACACACACACAGTTTAACCCCAGTCTGCTCTCTCGGTCCACCTTTGCATCCTCATAAAAGGTTTACAAGCGTATTAATATATGAACGCAGACAGAGAAAAGAAAAGAGGGAAAGTAGGGCTGTTTTTGTTCAGTATGGTGCTGGAAAAAAGAAATAAAAAGAAAACACAAGGTCAGCGGCTACGCAGAGTCTTGAAAGTGCTCAGCCAAGCTTAAAAATAAAAGGGAAGAATGACTTTTAACGCCAAAAAGCACACAGAGACAGAGAGGCGGTGAAGCAGAGACTCAGCGGGCCCCTTCATTTATTGCACACTCCCAGAACGAGCTCTGAATGCCGGGTTGTGCATGTGTGATTGTAGATTACGAGCACATTTACAGAATCAAGGGCATGTTCTACTTTTGACTAAAAAGAAAATGAGTGCTGTTTGAATCACAGGTCTGGTTTTTCCCAGCAGTTGTGTGTGTTTGTGTTGGTGTGAGGTGGGATGAAGTGCGGAGTCCCTGTGGGGTCTCGGTAGCGACCCGGGTCAGAGGTCGAAGGTTGGCCGTGAAAAACAGACGAGGAGGGCGGGTTGACAAGCTTGAGAAAGTCTGTATAAGCTTCACTCTGTGTGAAAGAAGGGCGATTTATTCTCGCCCTGAAATTCAAGGACACGAGTCAAGTTTACACATTCTCATGTTGTGTCTTCTATCTGTTTTATCAAGATGAAGAGTAGCGTTTGTAAAGGGACTAGGAACTCCTCGAGCCTGAATGATACCTGATTTTTGGGGTTCATTATGATATTAAGAAGTAAAAGAGCCTGATTTTGATTTATCTGCAGATAGAGTCTTCACATTGGTGCACATCAGGCTGTGCTGGGACTCTATCGGCCAAATTGTAGTGGAGTGAAAGTATAAAGTAACAGAAAATGAAGATACTGAAGTAAAGTCTTGCGTGCTTGAAACACCCTCATTAGCTGAGCGTTAATCTACGCCTGTCTTTTGTATCATGATCGTTTAAACAGCATACGAGCCTTGACCTCGGCATTATCAGGCATACCTCTCATTTCTGTTAAATGTCTTGAAGTAAGAAAAAGCAGAAGCAGTTCATACTCAACATATTCATTATGACCCTGCAAGAGTCATATTTTTTGGGATGTTTAGCAGATTCACAGACGTCTTGGCAGACGAGCTGCAGGCTTATCTTGTGGTGTTTAAAGAGAAACCCTGAGTGTTTTCAGTGTTTTCAGTGTTTTCAGCGTTTTCAGCGTTTGCGTTGAGCTCTCTGTGCTGTGACACTGTCGGAGCGGCCGTCCTCTAACAAGGAGCCTTTGTTCCGGTATCAGCTCTGTCCCGCTCAGGTCATCCGCTCTGAATGCAAGATAACGCAAGATGCCACACTTGTTCAGAAGCAAGTGTGTTCACCTGCTCAGGCCGGTCCAACCTGAACAAACATTTATCAGAATGAACACACAACACAGCTTAATGAACAGGTTTTGTGCTAATGACTGAAAACAAAAAAATGTTGCTTCCACCTTCCAAGATTTGCTGCTGTTCCATGTTTTGTATCAGTGTTAATTGACAATCTTTGGGTTTTAGACAAAACAAACTATTTGATGGTGTCATCTTGAGCTATGGGAACTTGTTATGGCCTTTTTATTGTTGTCCTTTGGCAAAAAAAGGCTATATATATATTTATTTGAATGGCCTAAACCGCAAAATAAATGATTTCCTAGATTTGCTTTGTGAAATTCCAACATCATTTTTATGTAAAGTAGCGCAGCAGTAACGTCAGTTGTCGTTGTTGTCTTTGGAAAATGGTTTGCAAGGTTTACTTGAAGGATTGTCTGAAAAAAATTAACAGTGATCTTTCCTCTCTTGATCAAAGATTTGGAGTTTGAGCGGAGTCCCACGACGGTCATCTCGTCCCTGGGCAAACCCGTGAAGATGCAGTGTTCCCTGAAGGGCAGGGGCGGCGAGGAAGAGGACCCCCCCTGACGTGCTGTGGCTGAGAGACGGCGTCCCCCTTCAGTACGCAGACACCAACCAGTTCCAGGTCCACACCGGCAGCAACAGCTGGACAGTCATCAGCACGCTCAGGTAGGCAGCTGCTCTCTCTGCTTGTGACATGTCGTCATGACAAAAGTTCGTTTGTTGTGAGGCAGCCACACCTGGCCCAAAAATGTCAGTCATGCCTCTGCGGTGATTGTGTTTATTACCTGTTCCCCCACTTTATCCGTTCACCTCACTTAACCAGTACTGCCGCTGGATTACGGTACATCAGCATGTTGACTTTCTGCCACAGGGGAGCACTTTGAAATTAAGTCTGAAAGAAATGATGTAACCCTGTAACTGTGTGCCTCTCCGGCTGTAGCTCAATGTATTTAATCCCTGTTGGATTTGGATGGCAACATTTGGAAGGAAAATAATCAGGGTCTGTGCATCTTTCTGCCTCAATCTCCCTGTTGTCAGGTTTGTCTGTCCCGGCTTGATCTTTCAAAAGTCTGACAAATAATTTTCTAACGCTTTCATACACACAACAGAATTGAGAAGGTCCAGCTTCCTGACATGGGCTCCTATCGATGTGCTGTCCTATCAGAAAGCAACCAGACTTTCTCTGAGGAGGGAAGCATTCAGCTGGAGGGTGAGTTCATCTCCAGCTCACAACAACAGCCGCATTAACGAGTTTCCTCTCAGTGCTACAGTTTTATATGGTTTGTTAAAAGAGGCGAGACTCTGATTCAGCTAATTCTTTCATCAGGCCTTCCTCATTTCTCTGTGGAGCCTCACCACATGTCTGTGGTGGCCAACGTGTCCCTGAGTCTGAGCTGTATGGCCCACGGACCTCCAGAGCCGGTCAGGGTCATCTGGCTGCAGGACGGTGCCCCCCTCAACTCCCTTTCAGACCCGGTGGCCCTGTCACCCTCTACCCTCAACCTCACAGGTATCATCTTTAACTCTCCAACCCTTTGCACAGCCTCAATCAACTCCTCAGCGGCTCTCACTCTGTACTGATTCAGCACAATGTTCAGCGATCGGTTAAAAGTATATAAAATAAATGGCCATCACATGCTCGCAGAGGTTGCTTGATGGAAAAGTTTAATGATTAATCAGTTTGCAAAATGATTGAGAGTTTCTGTCACGTTGATTTTTACTGCCTGCTCCGTTCGGCACCACATGAGTCAGAGAAGAAGCCACCGTGGCTCCGAGCAGCATCGTTGTTAAATGACTAGAAACAAGACGATTTCAGAGGAAGCATTGGTTTAATTTAATATATTTAGCCTGATTATAATGTACTGCTTGAAAAGATACACAAGCGACTGCCTTCTATAGTTTCAAAGGCCTCCAAATCCCCCCTCCCCCTTACATGGCCTAAACAAAACCACCAAATAACCAGCCTCCCTAGAGAGAGCGGCCGGCTGGCTCTGATCCAGCGGGCCCATTGAGGACGTGCCTTGTGGTTTTGCGGTTGATGGGTAGAAAGGCTGAGCAGCAGGCACAAGAGGCACTATCGGGGGAAGGAAAAATAGATGGGCAGAGGACACAGGGAGATAAAAGAAGGCAGGAGAGAAAGGGATCTGTTGCTGTTTGAATGCAAACCACAGCTGCCTACCAGATAGCTGGCCTGTGTTAAGTCCAGCAGTCGGAAGGAGGGCAGGCTGAGTCAGGCGGGAGGAGGGAGGAGCAGGCGGCAGCGGGATCTGGTTTGACTCATCAGGGCAGGCTTGGCTGGTGCTGACCAGGACCCTCTTGACGGTAACCTACACTCACATCTCTGGAATGGGCAGCTGCGCCTGCAGAGCTCAAGTCCAAACCGAGGCAAACACAAATAATCTTTCAATGGGCCCATAAAGAGAAATGGCATGAAATACATTCCAACCCTGAAGGAATCAAAGGCAACACACGTCTTTCCATCTGAGGGCGTCGGAACTGAAGCGCTTTTCTTGCCTGTAGTCCATCATTTTTAGGGAAGAAAGCATTTGGACAGCTTAAATTTAGTCCTAATATTGATTATATTAGGTGTCAAGGCCTTAAAACAGACGGTGACTGAGTGGACGACCAGCAGACATCAGCAAAGACTTGACATCTTCCATGGTGATGTTCTGCCAAACCTGACCTGCAGCCATCTCGACTGCTGCAGCAAATGGAGCACAAATGCACCAGAATTTAAACTTTGATACCGAGACACTTGATACCTTTTAACACCACAGCAAGAAGAACAAAAGTCCCAGGCACACAAAACATGAACAAACACAACCGAAACTCTTGATTGTCACTTTCCTCAAACCTTCTGCCTGCACTGTAAGGAAGCACGGGGTCTCGTTTATCGTAACTCCCAGCTGCAGTACCAGATTGGTCAATACTGTAATGCTCATGAGCTCAGGAGTTCTTCCTAGTGACTGATTATGACATTTTCAGCTGATCGGGGGATTGTTGTGTTTGGGGGGGGGGGGGAGGAAAGAGACAGAACGGCGAGTGGCGCAACTTTGCCGATCGCCTGATGAGCAGTTCATTCACCCACACAGCCTGTGGTCATCCCTCTCTCCCTCCCTCCCTCCCTCCCTCTCTCCTCTTCCTCTCTCACAATCCTTCGCTTCACCCGGCGAGGATCGTACCCCCTGTTCTTTTTCCGGCCGCGGCACAATGGAGGCATGGTGCCGTCGGCGCAGAGCGACACACTGTGTGATTCTGTGCGAGTCACAGTTTGTGGCTGATTGACAATGTTGGGGTGTTAGATAACAGTGATAAAACTTGAATGTCACATGTTTTCGAGTGCGTGTGTGTGTGTGTGTAAGCCGGCGTTGTGTTGTGGAATGAGTCGAGTGTGTGAGCACGCTGTGAGTCATTCTGTGAGAGGACTCATTCTCTGTTGAATGTCAGTGTGTGTCATCGTGGTGTTTTGGCCTCTTCAGACGAGCCCCCGGCCTCCTGAAGGCAGCAGCTCGGCCTTTTACACCTGGACCTCGACACCACGGCTCGCTTTGTTCTCTCATACCTCACTGACTTTATGTGTTGAATAAAAATGCAGTTTTTACCTTCTATGATTGAGGGATCTTTAGACGTCATGGTACAAATGTTTCAGCGCTGTTTCAACGACTTCATTGTGAAGGAGGACTTTTACTTTTCAATCAAATTCAGCCCAGTTTTAACTTAGACATCTTCGCACATGCAAATCACCTAATCAGTGCTAACTGTGCTAAAACATATTGATTTTTCTCACTAACGAACGGGCTTCATGGTCATTCCAGAACATGTTGTTCATCAAAGAGAATGAAATGAGATATTCTGGTCGAACCTGTAGAATGAAACGCAAATAAAACATCTATTTGTGAGAAATATGTCATTAAAAGCAATAAAAGACTGAATGATTTAAGTTAAACAAGCTGGCTAAGTGGAACCATAGTAGAGAGTTTATAATATATATTTTTTACATTAGTATCAACACGACATGGTTGATTTTCAAACAAATCTTGAAACATGTCAAACAAGATGTTTGAATCAAGGCCTCCCGTTAATATCGGTGCCTGTCAACAAAATCATTAGCTCATTTAGTAAATTGCATGTTTTAGTTCTAACACAAAACATGATACAAGGCTGATAGAGGCAGTGTGATTAAAAGTGAAAGTATTAAAGTCCGACACAGTGGCTCCAGTCCAAGTCGAGAAGGTGTCGGCTGGTTTTGATCTGATGGAAAGATTCTTGGCGTAGACTGGTTTGTGGCAGGTTTGCATAATTCTGGGCTACAGCAGACAAACGACGTACCAATACTGATATGTTTTTGTGTTTTTGTGCAGGCCAGTATCTCAAAAACACCCCAACATCAGCAAACACACACTAACCCCGACACTAATCGTGACACTGTCGACGGAGGGATCACGTTACCTTTACGGAAACCGTTTCTGTTCTCACTTGAGTTTGAACTTTCGCACTTTAACGTTCTCACTTTCACGTTATGTGCAACTCAGCGCTGAGCACGGGTTCTTGGTTTTCAAAAGACCACGAATATTCCCCGCTTCACACGCTAATGTTGTTTGATTTTTTATTTTTTTTTTTCCCATCCAGGTTTGAACAGAACCAGCACCTTTTCTTGTGAGGCCCATAACCACAAAGGCGTGGCCACGTCTGGATCTGGCACCATCACCGGTAGGTGTGCAGCAACATTTCAGCCCATTCAGTTCCTATTCCTTTGTGTTTTATCCTTATTCATTATGTGTTTTGTGTCTTTCCCTCTTTAGTTCTTCCGTCCCAGCCTCACAAGCTGAGAGCTGTGGAGATCACTCAGACTAGTCTCCGTTTGTCATGGGAGCCTGGTTTCGGAGGCGACTACCCAATAATGCGTTGCTCTGTTCAGGTGAGATAACGGCGAGAGGAGAATACCGCGACTAGCTGAGAAAACTAGCCGGGAAAAATCACAGCAACTGTTTGACCTGCATGTTAAACAAATACATGGAGCTCTCCCTCTGTTTGCAGACTCCGTTACCTTGCGCGAGCCTAAATTTTAAAGAAAAGAGAGCTTTGCTTTTCTTCTCCTAACTCATCCTCTACCCCTCCCTGCTTTATCCACGTACCAGTAGATCAGGTTTCACTCTGGGAAAGTGGCCTCCTGGACTAATCTTGTCGCACCACTCCCTCTCTCTCCCTCTCTCGCTCCCTCTCTCTCTCTGTTTCTGTCAATGTCTCTCTGCCACTCTCCCACTCTGCGGCCATTACAGCTCATAGCTGAGAGGAGGAACATTTTCTCCTGGAGAAGGGAGCAGTGCAGCACCACCCATAAACGTCTGGTTCTAATAAAGCTGCCCCTCATACCTCTTTCTGTTCTTGCCCTCCCCTCCCCTCCCCTTGGATCCCCTCCCCCCCTCCGTCACCCCCCTCACCCTCACAGGGGAACAAGGCGAGGGGCCGGCTTCAGCAGAATGGGGCAAAAATCTGAATTTAACGGTCCATTGTGTGGCGAAGAGGAACATGAAATAGGCTACAGTGTAGAGAGGAGAAAGATATTACTGTGCTCCACGGCAGAGGCAAGGGAAAGAAAGAAAGAAAGAGAGGAAGAAAAGAAAGAAAGAAAAGAGAGATAAAGGCAGTGACAGCAGGTATTGTGGTCTGAGCCATGCAGGGAGAATGCAGACTGAAGTGTGACTCAGACCTGAGCTGTACAATTAGATTAAACCGGTTGTTTACACGCTGGACGGTGATTCATGCAGTCAGGACTTACTTGCTCGCTCTCACACACATCTCATTCATACAACTTAATATTCCTCGGGATCACTCCACCGACTCACGCCATGAGGGAAAAAAATCACCCACCCAGATACTTACATGACCTCTGAATACTCATATTGTGTTTGAAGTAGCGGTACACAACAGCACCTGCTGCACACACACACACACACACACACACACACCGAGTCTGTTTGTGCGGCTACAATTATTTCTAAGTTTTTTATATTCCACTCTGTTCTCAGCAGGAGCTGCTACATAATGAGCAAAGCAGCGGAGAACAATGGTGCAGACCGGCAACTTTAATGTGGTTTTCAAATTGCTGTAATGAAGGATTTTTTTTTTCTCGTTTTCTTTACAGCCGTGTGTTCCTCTTTAAATGTGTTTACCACAGAGAGTTTGCAGAGACAGCACTTCCTCGGTCGATGGGTTCTGCTTTCAGTGCACCTCGCTGAGCCCGGGTCACGTTCAAAACAGCAATGAAACAGATTTTACACCGTTTATGGCAATTAGTTATAACTCACCACCCCCCCCAACCACTTCATGCTCCGCCTCCAATCTGATGTTTTTTCTCACACAACGCCTCGTATCCAATATGGTCATATAATGTATATAATACAGGGTTCGTACGGGTGCTTGAAATCCTTGAAAGTGCTTGAATTTCAATGTTGTGTTTTCAAGGTCTGAAAAGTGCTTGGATTTTAGTTTAAGTGCTTGAAAGTGCTTGACATTATAACTCTGTGTCTTTCACAAAATTGGGATCAGACTGGATAATTAATTTCTGAAGTTTTTGCTATTATAAAATATAATTTTAGATGTTTACAGCATGATACAGTGTACATAACTGTGATAAAAAGTGAAGAAAAAAAATCACAAGTATATATATTCCCTTTGATACGTATTTCACCCCAGCAATAAGGTGCTGGAAAATCTTAAAAATGACCCTTAAAAGTGCTTGAAAAGTGCTTGAATTTGACCTTGAAAAAAGTGTACGAACCCTGATAATAGGAGTTAACAGAATATTTTATGGTGGTAGAAACAGGAAAATCTAAGTGTGTATCCATCTTGATTTACTCTATCATAGAAACTGAATTCATTTCAATGCTTTATACATTTATAAGTGTCTCCTGCAGAATAACTCCAATCAAATGTTGCATTTTAATTAAGATACTGACGATAACACTACAACAGAACGATTACATCATGGAGGTGGTACTGGTAGTGTTGATCAAGACATTTCCCACTTTTATCAAAAAGATTATATTTCTACAACGCTTTTGTTGTTGTTCTGCACTTGTTTGTTTATTTCTTTCGTATAACTCCATCAATTCTTGCATCCTTAAATATTATTACTTCTCCCAAAAAAGCAGAACAAGAGATCACCCACCGAATCTTTGTAATCTGAAGCCAAGTGTACGACAGGTAGAAGCTAAAATAAAAGTTTTCTGAATGTTTCAGGCTAAACATGCGGGAGAGTCACTCAAAGCCGGGCCAGATGAGATAATCCACAACCAGAACGTAAACATCCCACCAGCGACACACCTCGTGGAGGATCTGGAGCCTCACAGCCTCTACGCTGTCAGGGTGGCCTGTCACAGCAGCCAGGGGCCCTCGGACTGGTCGCCCTGGGTGGAGCTACGCACCAAAGAAGGAGGTGAGTCTCTCAAGTGAAGAGATGTTTGTTTTCATCCTGGATGTCTTGTGCATGTGTGTGTGTGTGTGTGTGTGTGTTCACCTCCTCTGAAGTGAGTCAAGGTCAAGGCTGTGTTATCTGACTACTGGTGTGGGTTGAAGTCTAAATCCTCTCCCACTGCTGCTGCGTTCTGCAAGCTCCCGAAGCAGCCTGCAGGCACGATCGAGACGCCTTTAAGACAGTTTATGTCTGTACCAAAGATCATCTCAGTGAACTATGAAGTCATACGTTTGCAGTGAACATTTGCACACACTGAAAGGGTTTCTCTTATTATCAGCTATACTGATTGTTTCTTCCAAAGCATCGTTTTTTGTTGTCTTCTGAGGTGAATTCACAGCAGGTTAAACGCTTACTGGGAACATACAATGACAAGGTGAGCACTGTTAGTCATTTTTCCTTTCCTGTGCCCCTTAAATGCTCGTCTGTGTTTATGAAGAACACCAGACGTGAGTCGGTGTACCTTCCACAAACTCAAGTTTCAAATGTAAACTCTGGAGGTGGAAGGCTGACTGGTATTGAAGGGACGGAGTAGGTGGAGAGACGGAGAACGGGAGGGAGGGAGGCAGGGAGGGAGGACGTTAAATTCTCCTGAAAGGCTTCAGTTAGGATCGCAGCGCTCCGTCCAAACTGTAATGCTCGGCCGCTGTGAGTTTAAACTGAGGTGGGATTTTCCATGCCAGCTCATGCTGCCTCTCTCTCCCTGGATGAAGAGGGAGTGGAAACAGCGTATGCTAAGAGGAGAGATATGCCACAGGAGGAATGACGGGGGCTTTCCGTGATGGAAGCTGCGTATAATCTGAAAACATTTCAACATAACATTTCTCATAAGTAGAAAAAAAAAAGGGAGAAGTAGCACTGCCACTGTAATGGAGAAGGACTGAAGTGAGTGGTTTTGAGATATGCTGGCTACAGTCAGGATATTCAAGTTTCAGTTCCCGTATTATGACAAAGTTAAAGTTTTGTTTCAGTGGAAAAAAAATAAATATATATCCTCTTTTGTTTTGTTTCCCTTTGGACAATATTGTTTCGTTTCCAGCTCCGGCGGCTCTCTGTGCACTTGTCCTAATGAGTCAGAGGATGAAGAAAAAAAAAACAGAAGATAAGATTCAGCTGCTGGTCAAACATAGTTCAGGAGGCGATGGAGGTCAAAGGGAGGGAGAGAATGAAGGGGAGAGGTAGACCTTAGCAATACTTTCCACATCTTTTGTCTTTGGTTAAGTTCTGAAGACAAAACTCCCATAATGCTCTATTGTTGAGCCCCGAACGTCTCGTCTTTCTAGGCTTTATTTCTGCTCCATTTGTTCCTCATTAATAAATCGTGCAAATATGCGCGGCACTGTCTCTTACATGTGTTATCCTGGCACAGACATCCCCATCCGCCGCTTGTCCGTCTCCTCCTTGTTTCTCAAGTTTTTTTTTTCTCCACTTCATTACAGACTTCTCCTGCTGCCAGCTCTTTTTCTGTTCTCATATCCATCCTCCACTTCCCTCACTACAACACCACCGAGGAATTTATTTCCTGCATCAAACAAGCTGAACGAGTAGTTTTTTTTCCTCCTGAATCCAGTCTTTCAACTTTACTCCATCTCTCGTTCCCCTCCCTCCGCGCCCCCCCCTTTTTTTTTTTTGACCTCAGATGACCTGTGATTTCTCTTTTCCAGAGCACACAGCTAGGCACTGTGGGAAAAAACAAAAAAACAGGGGGTTAATGGTGGGACCATGCAAGGAATGGATAGAAATGCAGGGAAACAGGGGAAGGGGGCGCTTTGAGAAAACACTCTTTTTGCTATTTTCCCAAAGCCCACCATTTTCCCCGGAGGATGAGAGAACAGAAGGGGGGGAAGGAGAGAGCTTGTCGGTGGGAGAGGAAGCGGCACGACCCGTGTCACCCTCCTGATCCGAGAGCTGCGATGAGATTATGTTTTACAGATCCGTTCTGTTAACGCACAAGTCCAGAAAAAAACCCAAACAAAATGAATGAACTGTGACGGGGTGTGGCTACACATGACGAGTATTGTTGTGTACTTGTTCCACTTTTTACAAGATAAGGTCACTGAAGGACTTCTGATTCCCTCGGCACGTTCATTGCATAACATCTGTCTGCGCCCCTAAAGTGACGCCAGAGTTAAAGGGATATTCCGGTGTAAGTTTAATCCACGGTCTAACACACCATGAAACTGTGTTAGACTCCCTCTCGAGAGATCAAGTTAGCAGACCGCTAATTTACGGAGTTTTATCAACCTCAGAAACGACCGCACGACAACAATACACTGCAGTAAATGGATCCAAATATAAACCGCCACCAAAAAGCCACAAATAATGCTCAGAACACCACCAAACTTCAGCAACAGTACAAATAGGGTCTCAGCACATAGTCCGGGGCATCTAACCTCCGCTATCTTAGCTGGATTTCTACTGAAAAGCTGACTAAATTTACCACTCTTCTGCAGCAGCTTCCTGTTGACGGGAAGTCCCGACGAGTCGATTACCGAGTGCAGTAGAGTTCCGCGGCTCATGGATGAAAATGTATGATTATGACTCCATGGAAAAGCAATCAAAGTTCATATGTGTCTTACCTGCCAGTTTATAACAGTTATTATCGAGAGCAGACAGGGAAAAGAACGGAATTGAGCATTTCTAACCGCACTCGGTAATCGTCGCGTCGGGACTTCCCCGACCCAGAAGCTGATGGAGGAGAGTTGAAATCTGTTTTTAGCTTCACAATAGAAATCCAGCTAAGCTAGCGGAGGTTAGATGCCCCGGACTATGTGCTGAGACCCTATTTGTACTGTTGCTGAAGTTTGGTGCTGTTCTGAGCATTATTTGTGGCTTTTTGGTGGCGGTTTATATTTGGATCCATTTACTGCAGTGTATTGTTGTCGTGCGGTCGTTTCTGAGGTTGTTAAAACTCCGTAAATTAGCGATCTGCTAACTTGATCTCTCGAGAGGGAGTCTAACACAGTTTCATAGTGATTTGGACCATGGATTAAATTTACACTGGAATATCCCTTTAATCAAGAGTTACTGGACACCCAAAACTCACTGTCCTGATGGAAAGTGACTCATGGAGACGTGGCACAGTACACACACGCATGTGTCACATTTAATCCTGTGTAGTATCGCCAAAAGAAATGCAACGGCAAGCGTTAAAGGACAGCAGTCTGCTCTGACATGAAAACTGAAGCAGCATGGACGTCCTGAAGGGCCGACGTTTTTAATGACACTACAGTTTGTGCTCCGGGTGATCTGGAAAACATGTTTCCTGTGTAGTGACGAGTTTGTTTTCATTTATGGAGAACAGACTCCAGATCCCAGGCTTATGAGTCAATTTTTGGCTTAAGGATGACCCTTTTCCATCCACATGTTGACCCACGCTGAGACTGAGCAGACTGAGAGGACGAGATGAAGCACACGAAGAAGAGAAACAGCGGAACGGCCCGGCCTCTAAACAATGTTCGAGGACTTCCAAGCATGGTTATCTGACACTGTTTCTTCAATGGCAGTGCGGGAACAGGAAGTGAAACAGTAGTCTGCCATGGATGCAGATGTTAACCTTTACTGCTGTGAACTAATTGTGGCTCTGAAAGTGTTTGTTTTCCTTCGCCAAGCCTGGGCTGCTTTCACGAGGCATATTTGTGTAGTTTCTGCCTTTCATGAAACGGCATCTCGTTGTCCTTTTGAAACCTTCCCAAATTTAGCAAACTGGGAGTTTATACAAGTGCAACAGTTTCTTTCTCCCCTCGTCAAACAATTAACTTCTCTGTTCTCTTGAACTCATAGCGCCATGACACACAAAAAAAGAGAGATTACCACGGAGAGGGCAGCGAGGGAGCAGAAAACTTGGAAAGAGGGAGATGGAATCATGTTGGATGGAAGACAGGGGAGGAGGGGGAGGAGAAAGGCAGAAAGGGGAGGAAAGGGTGGGTAGCAAAGAGGCTGAGAACGAGGCAGAGAGAGAGAGACCAACCGATGACGGATCATAGGTGGAGACGAACTGCTGGAACGAACTTTACTTCGAGGTTGTTTTTGTTGCCGCTGGCAGGCAGCGCAGGGACCGCATGTGGAAACAATCAGCCGCCAAATGCTTCCTGATAACATCATCCATATAGGCTGGGCCATGTTTCCCAAACTCACACTGACTTATGCGTATGTGTGTGTGTGTGTGTGTGTGTGTGTGTGTGTGTGTGTCCAGCTAGTTTGTGTGAATTTGTAAGCCTGCAGAGTGAGAGAGAGCGAGCGAGCAGCAAAGACAAAGAGAGCCTTAAATCTAATGGCAACAAAGGAGAAAAAAAAAGCACCGTCGTCTCCTCGTGAAAAAGTTCTTGTGTTTCATTGCCAATCAGCGCATCAATCACACACACACACACACACACACACACATTCCTTACACTATTTCTAGCATGTTATTCAGCTAGGTTTTCACTCCACTGGGTATTTCTGCTGCCAGCGAGCTTTTTTTTCACTCATTGCTCCAGAGAGCCAGAAAATAAAATGGCAGTCGAGGCAGAAATAGGGATGGACAGAAGAGGAAGACATGACGGAGGGACACATGGGCCTCAACGTGTCCTCAGCACCGGCTTCTGAACTCTGCTAATCACCGCTGTCTGTGGTGCCCTCAGCTAGCCTTTTTTTTGGCCTAATGAAGCTGAATTCTCCACATTCTCTGACATCTTCTCTCTCCAGCTGTTGTAGATATCCACACCCTCGAGGCTGCAGGCTGTCAAAACAACACACGCCTGGCTAACCCCCGGCCCACTGGCCTCTGGCCACCGGGCCCACAGTCTCACCACTGCCGACTCCTCATTCATACCCCAAATCTTTGACACGCACGCTGCCACACCCTGAGCTACATTCTTAGTAAAAACTCTACAAATGATGAATCCATGTGAGTGTGAGAGAAGTGAAATGCCTTTAAGTTCAGGGTTTTTTTTTGTGTGTGTTTCAGTACCAGAGAACCCACCTGTTAACGTGACGGCGGTGCTGAACGGGACGGAGGTGCTGATGATGTGGGAGGTGCCTCCAGGAAAGCTGAATGGGGAACTGCAGGGCTTCGTGGTGGAGTACAGCACACCTGCTGCACAGCAGGTCGGTCTGAGACACACAACACGACACACACAGGTGAAAAGAAAATCCTCAGTCTGCTTCATATTGACTGTTTACTTCTTTACTTTATGACAGTTTGTTGTGGATACCGGATTGGACACCGAGCTGTCGATCAATCTGTCCGTCCCGCTGTCCAACGTGTCCTACCGAGTGTGTGCCTACACCGGGGCCGGACAAGGACCCTGGACCCCGACACAGACTCTGACCCTCATCGCTCCAGGTGAGTGAAATCACACCCTGTATCCACACTGACACATGAAGGATCACAACAATACGTCATTTAGGATTCCTTATTTGGAGCGTTTGATTTAAAGATTAGATCAGATAAGATTTTATTGATCCTGCCCTGCGGATATTCAGGTATTTCAGCAGCTCAAGAGTCAGAAGCAGAGGACAAAACATGACTGACTACATTTCATCTACATGACTTTCAAGGAACACCTTCCTACACACCAAACAATGTCATCTTTCTATTAACTACATCTGAACAAATTATCAAAATGATCACACAGATTTGTGTTTTATGACTGATGTTGATAGCTGGTTGAAAAGAGGTACAAAAGACGTGTTAGAAGTCCGGACTGAATAAAACCCCGGGGTACATTTATACATAAAGATAATGTAAATGTATTAAGGATATACGATATATTAGGATATGTATAAAGACTGATATATCAACTGGTTTATATAATATGTAATAATGTAAAACATTGTCTCATTACCTCAGTAACATTTCATAATAATCATCAGGAGTCAGAAGCTGTAAATCCTGCATGGATACACAAAACAAAATATGTTGTTTTTCTCCCCAAAATACAGAGTATTGACAAGAATCTGTGTTTTTTTTTTTGTTTCCACAGAGATGGAGGAGTTTAGAGGTGAGTAATGACCGTCTTTTCACAACCAAACCCACAAAACACGCACTTGTGTGACCTCTCAGCGTGGCACGTAATAACACAGGGGACACTGGAAGTGAGCTCATGGTGTTATTTGCGCCACAAGACTTCTCTTTTCTTACTCTGTGTCACCGGGTTTCCTTCCTGTGTATCTCAGAGAGAAAAAAGAAAAAAATGAAGGAACAGAAAAAAGAGAAGAGAGGATCTCAGAGAGACGGGAAAGGGGAAGAGGGGTGTGTGGGGTGAATGGAGGGGGGAGACGCGTCATAAATATTTATAACAGGCCGGAACAGTGGAGCATCTCTGTTTGCTTAGTCTAATAGAGCCAGACAGACAATTCAAACAACAAGAATGGCAGATAAAAAGAAAAAAAACTAAAGTGGCAGGGAAAGCTGGGGGAGGTTTCGAGCGCTAACGGGAGAAAACGTAGACAACAGTGGGTGGAGGCAGTAACTTGAGGGTGTAGTTGTGTGAGATGGGACAACACAAGAGAAACAGAGAAAGTAAATGTTTTGAGAATTCAGATTTAGCTCCACAAATATGGAGGTTAGGACTGAGGTCACTTTGTCTATTTGACCAGTTAAGAGATATTTTTTTCTCACAATAACACTGGAGATGTTGTAAGAGGTAAACATTGTTTTCTCACGACGGTATAATCACAGTTTTAAGCAACGCGCTCTTTACAAACTGCCTGTGAAGGTAAAATGAGGAGATTTTGTCAAGCGTTTGTGAGGTGATAACGACAGAGCTGCAGGGAAAATTCATCACAAACTATTTTGGTTATCGATTAATAATTTCAGTCATTTTTAGGGGCAAAAATGTCAAATTTTTGCTTGTTTCAGCTTCTTAAATGTAAGAAATGCTGCTTGTTTGTCAGTTATTATGATAAAGATACTGGTCGGTCTGAAGACGTCACTTTAGGCTCCTGGAAAACATTTTTTTTTACATTTTTACACTCAGCTATTAAGCGAATAATTGCTTATTGGTTCCCCATGAAGCATTAAAAGGCCATGTGACGAGCATAACTACACACAGCTTTACATTTTCTTCCCTTTGCCTTTATTTGATCAAATAAATCAATCCTGTATTGCCCATGATCCTGAATTCTCGCTTCACCTTCATGGACCCGCGGGACTAAACTCTCATCTGTCTTTCCCCTCAGGTCCGATTTCGCCCCCGGCCTTTTCCTGGCACTGGTGGTATGTGGTGATGGCCATTGCCGGCGCCGTGTCCATAGCTGTGCTCATGGCTGTTTACGTGGCCAAGCTGCGGCGCAAGGAGACGCGCTTTGGGTGCGTAGGCTGCTGGCGCTCCTCGTGGGTAGAAAGGGAGGGACTCTGAAAGCCGTGCCAAACCAAAAAGGCCTCAGTGTTTTTCACTTCCTTGACCTAGTTGCTTTTACTTCTGCGTGCATTCTGCAGCATTTGGATTATCAGCAGACATCTGTTTTGAAACTCCTTCTTAAGCATTATGGAGCCGTGCCATGTGTTCAGCTGTGTTTAGACATCTGCTGGAGTGACCTCTCATTGTGATGCGGTGCTGTCTTTTGTGCGATGCATTTTACAGAGAGGCGTTTGAGCCCATGATGGAGAGCGGAGAGCTGGTGGTCAGGTATCGTGCCCGCCGTACCTACAGCCGCAGGACTACAGAGGCAACACGTGAGTTCCCCTCTCTGCTCCTGCATGTTACTCAGAAAGACGACACTTTGGATGCCTCCGACTGTCCCTACAGCAGTAAGAGACACTACGTCTCTCAGCATGCCCGAACCTGTCTCTGCCCCGAGGAAAGACAGCGTTACAAAGCGTCTCCTCTCGTTCCCCCGGGGGCCTGGATCCAATAGCACCCTGCAAGGAAATGTTCGACTGCACGCAATGGCAGAGCTATTCTCCACATTCCCAGTTAGGAATGGTTGACTTGGTAGATTAAAGGCAGGAACACGGACAGTTAAGGGTTAATTCATTTCCCCACAGCTGTAAAAACAGTCCCAGAGCGTTCAGTCAGCTGACACAGTGTGCCCCTTATTCTGTGTCACGTTTTATCTTCGGTTAGACGTGTAGTTAATCCATTGATGAAGTCATGCCCTGTGCAATCAGGCGAGAACGACCGTATTAAACTTGACTTGACGACATTTCAGCAGAAGAAGGCGGTACGACCGGGAAGGTGAAATCAAGACAACAGCACGTTTGAGAGGTTGAAGACGTGACTCAAACTATTCCTCAGATTTCAAACTCAAGTAGCTTCACGCCTCTGACTGGTGTGAAGAAGTCATTCCACCTTTTGGGGAGTAAAGCGGGAGTTTAAAGTCTCATCCGGGTGAAGCATCGACCTACAAAAGTGGAACATAAAGCAGTGGTTTGTGTGCTATCACCAGTCAGCAGCTCCTGTGAGGTCGACATGATTACAGACAAAGATACGTACCTGTAAACACAGCGTTCATGCTCAAATTTCACACAGCTGGGTCACATTCAAGCCCTGACATTGTCCCTGGTGCACGCGCAATATTTGTGTAGACCTCGTACACAAGTCTCAGCTTGCCACAGCCACAAAGAGGCCAGGGGAGAGGCAAAACTGCAGGGGAAAAAGCAAAAACAAAACATATTCATTGAGTAAAATGAGACCAGCCAGGAGAAAGAGATGCGGCGATAGCGTGCACTGTGTATGAAAGGAGGAAAGAGTGCTGGGAATAAAGGAAGAGGTCAGATTGGAGGGATTTCATCGGGATTTATCCAGCTAATGTTGACCAGTAATTTTGGCCACTTCTCAGGGTAACGTCGTACCCTTGGGCTCCGGTTATTGCACGTACTGGCTAATAGTTGGTCACGCCAGCATGTGTCGGGACATGCCTGTGGACTGAGCACATCGTGGTCCCGACGCATGGCAGATTGATAGTGTGGAAGCAGCTGGAGCGGGATCTCTGAGCATGTCGTTGCCTTGTCATATCCTGGCCCAGATGTGAAAACAGAGTCGACGTCTGTAGCGCAGCGTCTGCTCACATTCATGCAGCCAAATGACAGCCAGCTGGCTGATGGAAGTCAGGAAATCAGCTTAAATCTCCTCTGAGCTCAGCAGGATCATGTGTGGTCATGTGTCCCACACCTGAACGACGGGAGGCTCCGTGTCAGACACTTTCTGCACATTAGTGTCGTCGTGAATTTTTTTTAAATTAGGCTTCACTTTTGTAGTGTTTGTTACTACTTGTTCAGCAAGACTGGAGTTCAAATGTTGTAGTTTTTGTGTTACTGATCAATTATTAGTATTACTGAAACAGAACATACAGATGCTTGATAAGTTATACAATAATTACTGGGGGTGGGCAAAAGTATCGATACGGCAATATATCGCGATACTTTGCCGCCCAATACAATATCGATTTTTCAACTCCAAATATCGATATATCTGTGCGGCGGGTGTATTTCTGTAGTAGAGAGAGTGGCTGAGGTCTTTGCAAAACGGATGGCAAGTTAACAACGCCTCCGCAATTTAAAGTTGACGTTTGGAAGCACTTTGGCTTCAAAGTTAAGAGAGATAGCAAGAACAACGAGCTGGACAAAGAGAATATTACTGCCCGGAAATTTCATGGTAATTAATTAAATGGAGAGGCTGTTTTGAATGAAATAGTTTTGACTCAATTTGTCCTCTTATCAATATCATCTGATGTACATATACAGGTACTTATGTTTTCATCTTTATTTAAATCGCAATATAGTGATATCGTGATACGTATCGTATCGTGACCAAAGTATCGTGATACGTATCGTATCGTGAGGTTCTTGCCAATACCCACCCCTAATAATTACTCATTCCAATAATGTAATGTCAGGCCTGTTATTTCATTTTTGCATAAACAAAAACAGGAGAACTAAGAAGATTTAATGAACATTTTATTTTAGGGAGTTTTACAAGTTCAGTTCTGCTCGTGTTTTCATTGTTATTCAAGCTGGCAGGGTTTATTAACACTTTGTTTTTGGCTTTGTGTTGTTGCATTGTGGTTTTACAATCTGTGGCTGTTTTTCTCCCTGTTCTTTGTTGTTCATTAAACTGCTTCAGGCCCCATTAAAATTCCTTATTTTTTCCTCCTCAGTGAACAGCCTGGGCATCAGCGATGAGCTGAAGCAGAAACTCCAAGACGTGATGGTGGATCGGCATAAACTGACCCTGGGAAAGACTCTGGGAGAAGGTACCGCTTTGTTTTCTGAATATATGCCAGCGTCCTTTTCACGGATAGCCTGGAGTTAAAGGTCGCGTTTTTAGAAAGTGAGATTTCAGTGTCTTATATTAAAAAAGAAGATTCGTTTTTTTTTTTTATGAAAGCAGGAAAATGTTCAACCCACGAAGAAATGCACAAAGCCTGTATTCAGGAACTGTGCCTTAAAAAAAAAAAAAGCCATCAGGACGTCTGTAAGGATGTGATGTCACAAACATACAGTCATCGCTGTCAGTGCAAAAACACACACAGCTGATGTGGAAGTAGAGATTCTGCAGCATGAGAAGGACAATGTGTTTCTTTGAACATTAAAGCCTTTAAACATCTTCTATTAGACACCCAAAACAAGAATATAATCCTGAAAATGAGCGTTATATGTGACGTTAAGTGTTTACAGAGCGGCTCGTCGGGAAGCGCTGTGACAATATAAGCCAAGCACTTCCTGAGAGACATTCACATCATGTCAGCGAAATAAAATAAAGAAAAAAGTCCCGAAAGGCATCTCAGAAGAAACAGAAAGGGGAAGTTTTGGGCTCCGGCTGCGAAAAGAGACAACAGATGGGGGAACTGAGAAACCAAGTAGTGGAACCGCCTGACCAGCCTGAGATATTCTGGGATTTAAGGGACGAAACGTAAATGAAGGATGACTCTCAGATAAAGCCAGAGGAGCTGGTCCTTCAGGCCTTTCAACGTCAGTCTGTCACCAAACTAAAGTATCAGAACAGTGAGTGCCGGAGAGCGTAACACTTTTATATCAAGGTTGGTACATAGTACATAGTCAGGGCTTATCTGCGGGCGCCAAGGGTTGCTTTCCACTTATCTCAAGTAATTGCCGTCTGACAGGAATATGTTTTGACCCTGGGTACATTGTAACAGTTCGCGATGCTACAACATCGCAATCCTGTGCTCTGCAAAGTCAGGGGACGTTTAACGCTGTCGCATGGAAACTGGAGTGTTTGATTGTGTTTTCGTTTCTTTCTCCAGGAGAGTTTGGCTCTGTGATGGAAGGACTGCTGACTCAGGAGGAGTCGGTTCTCAAAGTCGCTGTCAAGACTATGAAGAGTGAGTAGACAGCAGAAGTACTCAGCAGTCTCCACAATGAGTCCCTTCGTCTTTTGGGGAACACAGGCCTTTTTGATAGGCTGCCCTCTGGCAACGAAATCAAGCGGGGTCAGGGGGGGGGGATTTGAGTTTTTGATCAGAAAACAGACGAAACGATTCAGCTCGTTGAAATCACTGGCAGGAGAAGTCGACCCCAAATAAACCGTCGCGCCAAAATAAAGACAATTGCATAACATCTCCATATTTGAGAGGGAAAAAATGAATCTTTATGGATTAAGAACAAGTGTCTGTCTGTGTTTTAATTCATTGCCTGACAAATTCAGGAGCCTCTGAAATAAAAGTGTGTTTCTTACCCTGGCAACGTCTATACGAGCTGTATAAAACCACGCTGTCTCACCGCTGCGCTCTCCTCTCTCTAGTTGCCATCTGCACTCGCTCAGAGATGGAAGATTTTCTTCGCGAAGCCGCCTGCATGAAGGAGTTTGACCACGCCAACGTCATGCGGCTTCTAGGTGAGTCACGCTTCTCTTACTTGTCCCAGATTGTTGGGTTTCTTTTCCCAGGTGTTGAGATCGAAAGATGAAAGTAAAAGTTCATCCAGAAATGATAATTGCCCGTGGAAAGTCAGTCTACAAAACATTTCTTGAGCTTCACAGCAAAACAGCGTTTCTCCTACAACAACTGAAGTAGATGAGGACTTAATTAAAGTCTCCGGCAGCCCTGAGATGCCAAATTGATTTCAAAAGAGGGTATTTGCACCTTTTTTTTAAGATGAAATCTTCACTGCAGCTGCTAAGAAAGAAGCGTCAGGAGAAATTAGGTCCTTCAGCTACTTCAGATGTTAAGGAAAATGCTGAATTCTCGTTGTTTCGACTTCTCCTGTAAAAAAATGACATTCAAAACATTAAACCGCGACATAAACATGTGAGAAAATATCTAAATTCTTTTGTGATTTGAGTCATCTGAACCTTATCTTAGCTCATTCGCAAATTCAAGACTGAGCTGCTTTAAGTTTAAGAGTAGAACCGTCTACATGTTTTATATTTCTGCAGTCTGTGTCTGATACTGAGCTGTGGTGTTTTTGCAGGTGTGTGTCTGCAGACTGTGGAGAGTGAAGGTTACCCCTCCCCTGTTGTCATTCTACCCTACATGAAACACGGAGACCTGCACAGTTATCTGCTCTACTCGAGGCTGGGCGACTGTCCTGTGGTACGTCGGATTGCAGCAAACAGTAGATGTACAGAGTCAGCAACACGGTCGGGCATGCACACATTAATGTGCAAACGGTCCCACAACATTTAACGGCTTAATGGGTTCAGGGTGTAGAAGTTCACATGAGTGTCTGTCAGCAAAATGATATCCAAAGGTCAACAAAGACGTAGCGTATGTGTTACAGTCCCCATCCACGCCTCTTTGGCAGCACTCACACTCTGAGATCATCTTCTGCTGTATGCAGTTTTACTCGAGAATGGATGAGATGATTTCTTTGGAAATACGCAGTCCCTGTTAAGAAACACAACGCCTAATCAAAACAAGATTTCTGCAGAATGTTGAAACTTCCACGAGTTGGGCAAACGTTCACACACACAGCGGTGCTGAGCTCCGTTCGTCCCACAGGAGGAGGCCGTTAGTATCTGGAGCAGGGAGCACTCAGTTCAGGCCGAAGAGATGAGCTGTAGTGCCCTCTGCTGTGCAGAAAGTAAACGACAGCTCGGGTTGGATGTGTGACTGAAATCTCTTTTTTTGTCCTGCAGTACCTCCCGTCACAAATGCTGGTGAAGTTCATGACCGACATTGCCCGAGGGATGGAGTACCTCAGCAGCAAGAACTTCATCCACAGAGACCTCGCTGCTCGCAACTGCATGTGAGCACAATCTCCGCTTCCACTTTTTTTACTCTCTCGGTTCCTAAGATTTACTTCTGACGTGTCGAAGCAGAAGTATAAAGTATCAAAATAAATATTGAAGCACAATTTTTCACTTCCAACCTCTGCCTGGTATGCCGACTTCCTGAAACGATGGTGCTGTAACACTTTGGTTTCTCTCCCTCAGGCTGAATGAGAACATGAACGTGTGCGTGGCCGACTTCGGCCTCTCCAAGAAGATCTACAACGGAGACTACTACCGGCAGGGGCGGATCTCAAAGATGCCGGTCAAATGGATCGCCATCGAAAGCTTGGCTGATCGAGTCTACACCACCAAGAGTGACGTGGTTAGTTCAGCTACTGTGTTGTTAGTCCAGAGTTTGGGGGGAAGCTTCCAGGTGGTCCAGGAATATTTACTCTCAAAACCTGAGGAATGTTTTGATAACCTCATGAAGACAGAGTTTTTGATGGATTGAAGTAAATAGACTGTGCTGCAGCGCAACATCTGTGACAGATGTTAGTCAGTAACAGCTGGAAATATCACCGTGGTTTGCATGTCCATGTGAAAGTGTTCCTGCAGCGCAAGCTTTAAAACCATGTTCTGTACATTCATTTCTAAGCTGTGACAAACATGGCCGTGTTATTTCCTCAGCTGATGTTTGACCAGTGCAGATTCATGTTTGTGGCAAAGTGTGTAAAACCTGAAGGAATTCAAACTCTTCCCCCCTTTTCTCTCCCTCTTCCCCACTCCTTTCTGTCCGTCTCTGTCAGTGGTCGTTTGGCGTCACCATGTGGGAGATCGCAACGCGGGGTCAGACTCCGTACCCCGGGGTGGAAAACAGTGAGATTTATGATTACTTGAGACAAGGAAACCGTCTCAAACAGCCTCCAGACTGTCTGGACTGCATGTGAGTGTCCACATTCCTCACAAAATACACAGAGTTTAGTCCTTCACTTCATGAAGTACCTTTTTTCTATAAAGCAATCAAATAAAGCAATCAAGTGTAGAAGCTACAAACTGCTTTACAAGGCGCTCAGATTATGTTTAAATGTTTGAAATACTGCGTCTGATTCATGCAGCTTTCCTGTTACTGTACTTTAACGGTTCCTTTACAATTTTTTAATAATTTCCTAGCCAAGGAAAATCCAGAGAATAAATGATCTGGTATTAATAATACCGTTTATAATAAGGGTACAAATCATAATGTAATAAACTAAATCATGAGTCCAAGTGATTTAATGCATGAATGAATGCTTTAGTTCACACTTAATAGGTCATAAGTTAAGGAACCTTAACTCTAAGTTACTTATACATTAACTGACACGCGACCAAATCAGCTGGATTCTAATTTTAGAGAATTTTATTTCAAACCTGTGAATTCGATCAGCTGCTCTGAAAGCAGAACGGACAGACGTTCACGTGAGCTTAAAACCTCTTAATGCCATTAAGCGTTTCAATTTTGTGGGAAAGTATATGCGATTAGGTGCAAACATATCAAATATAAACATGTACATAAATAAACTTTATGATGCACATCAATTCATGTATGAAGCACAACTGAATTAACATTCCTTAACGGATGATATAGAAAGTGTGGCTGCAGGAATTCACAACACATTCCTGCATTCATTCATGCAAAGTCATGCATTAGTTAAGTTTTAATTGGTGTTACCTACTTGGTGAGTTCCTAGAAAATGTGAAGTTTGCAAGAACCGTAACATGAAAAGTAACAACACAGGCAAAGATAAAATTTTGAGGAATTTTAAATAGAAGAAAAAATAGCTGCCTAAACTCTCTGTGGATCTATTTAATAGCTGATTATCATTAGAAAAAATTGTGAAAGAATATTATAATTACTCACAATAAACAAAACCTTTTCAAAAGTAAAGAATAAGGAATATAAGATAACAATAAACGTTTGTTCCTCCTCTGCAGCTACGCCCTGATGTTCTCCTGCTGGCTACTGAGCCCAAAGGATCGCCCGTCCTTTGAGTCCCTGCGCTGCGAGCTGGAAAAGGCCCTTGAGGATCTGCCGGACCCTCAGGACCCAGATGAGATCCTGTACGTCAACATGGACGAGTCCTCCATGGAGCTGGGGGCCGTCGGAGGCCGCGACCCCATCGGAGGGCCGTCCCCTCTCTGCCTGAAGGGCCTGGACTCTGTGACCACGGTGGAGGTCCACCAGCCGAACCGCTACGTCCTCTGTCCCCAACACGAGACCAACCGAGCCCTCTCCGACTCCCTGGAGAGCCTGGACATGCCGGTGTCGTCCTCCACAGCCACGCTGCCTCTACAGCCGTCCTGCCGCTCCAGTCCTAACCCCACCCCGGCTCCCACCCCGACTGTCGAGCTGCTGGAGGACAGGGAAGGGTCCAGAAAAATGCCCTGGCAGTGATAAAAAGAAAGTTCGCTCTTAAAAATGACAAGACTGGTCGCTGCCGACGTGTGCCGCCTCTCACCCCAGTCCAAGAACGAGATCCAGCCTCGTGCTGCTGACTGTAAGACAACCTGACGTGCCCCATGTTCGTATTTTGCACAATTACACTCACACACACACACGCAGCCGAAGGCATTCCAAGGAAGTGAAGGATTATTTCCTCCATCGACCGCCTCTCTTCTAGAATGAGCACATTTCCAGCCGAGAGTGAAAGTTAATGTGCCGTTTGTGGAGGAACACAAATGCAGACAACAGTGAGGTGAACGAGTTAAGAGCACAACGTTGTCGCCGACACACACACACACACACACACACACACACACTGCAGCACAATCACAGAAATAGTACCCAGTCGCTTTAGCAATAAAATACCAACCTACCTAAACACAGCAGAGTGATGAAGCTAAAACAAAAATAATCAAATGTCTCTGTGAACCAGCTCAGACACTGCCAGACTGAATCTACAACCAAACACACTCAGGAGCTCGAACTTTACAGTGAGCAAGCGCTGACATGGAGGAACCTCACCCACCTGAATCCACCTGAATCCACCTGAATCCACCTGAATCCACCTGAATCCTGCTGCTTTGTAACGCAGAGCAAAAGCAGCTCGAGGATTTGGGGACGGTTATATCGATGGAGGACCACGAACTACTTTTCAGGCCAAAATCTCCAACGACGTGGTTGTTTTTTCTTCCTTCCAGTTGGTTTTTGACAGAATTTCACTGAAAAATCATGTGATCGTTCAACAGGTTCACCACAGCAACAACAACTGATCAATTAAAGAGGTAACCAAAACTCCAACGCCGGCTTTAGAGACTTTCACGCGAAGCTGTTTTTGAACGAGAGCCTCCATCACGGCTCGTTCCATACCAACACACCTGCGACCTCCCGATTCATGTCATTGATTTCTAATAAGCTGTAATCCAGATACTTTTCAAGTTATGAATTTTCAATATTTGGCCCTCCGAGCTAAATTTAATTACATTTATGTTTATTTGTGTGTGCTTTAAGCCTCAGCCGTCGTTTATTTCTCATTGAATTCGTCCTGAACACCAATGAAACATAAAAACATTTTGACTTTGTGTGGAGGTGTTAATATTCATTGCATATATATATTTAAAAAAGAAGAAAAAATATTACTCCTTCATCATTTAAACATTTTTTAAAGTAGCAGATTCTTTTACTTTTCACCGGCTGTAATATTTCATGTGTGGTTTTATTTCTGTGTCGACCTCAAGGTTTTCTTTCTTGATACCTATCGAGTCTGTTTTTAATCGGGTTCAGGAGATTTCGCACGTGACTGTTCGGGACGTCTTTGATGAGTCGGTATGGAACGACCCTGATTTTAATCAAAGCCTGCAGTAGTTTATGTAGCGCTCCAACAACTCCTGCGTCTTCTCCAGGAGTTCCACTGAAGCACCGCGAGACGTTTACAGCTCACTCAAGGAATCGCTTTTCTTACCGAGTCCTGATTCAACTATCCTACAGATCTTTGTCGTAACTCAGGAAGCTGAGACTTTGCTCGACATGGACGGAGGTACTGGTCGAATGAAGAGGGTACAAATAATCAGAGGCAGGTGGACGGACTGACGGCAGGTACGGACATGATGGAGTTACCTGAGGCAAACGGCGGGATAAGCTCCTTGCCTTTGCTTTTGGCTCAAGCACAGTGTTATTACACATTTTGTAATTTTTTTTTCCATGCTGATTTTTGTATTCCTACAACTTTGCACTAATGTTTTTTTTTTTATATCGATGTATGTTTGTTTATAATTTGTATATCTTTTTTACACTTTCCCGCAGACGTCTCTCATGAAATCACTCCACATGTAACAGAGAGAAAAAGCCTGTGAATGCATCCAAGGGCGTTGAATTTGTTAATTTTTTTTCCGTAAATGAGCAAAGTAAAGACTGGGAAACATGACTAACCTCGTCATCTGACATCATCCTGCCCGCTCTCCTATTCTGGGATATTTGTGTTTCTCGAGGTTTAGCGCTGTAAATAGAAAGTCTGTTTCCAGCCGAGTGGAGGAACAGCAAGTGTGATCGTCCAAACCTCAGCGTCAGCTGCAACTTTGCATCATGCATGCACTTATTTTTATACATATACTGTACATATATATATATATATATATAATTGCTTTAGTTAATAATTCTGTCATTGGAGTGGGCCAATTTCAAACACACATTCTGGGGGAGTATTTGTTTAAATGAGGCGTTGTGTTTCTCAGTTGTATTCATCAGAGGTACGACTACATGACACAGTACACCGTTTATACTTGTAGCATCACTGAGAGTGTTTGTTAAGATAAAGTGTGCATTTCTTACAAAACCTTTGGTACTGTACACCCAGCGGTAGTCTCACAGTGTAGCCAGAGCTGTCGATTAATCGATTTGCCGATTAGTTGCCAGCTATTTTGAAATTTGATTCGTCTTTTCAGTCGTTTTCCGAACAAAAAAGTCAAACATTTGCTGCTTCCAGCGTCTGAAACGTCAGGATTTGTTGCTTTTCTGTGTTATTTATGACAGGAAGTGAAGAGTCTTTGGTTTTTGGACTGTTGGTTGGACAAAAGAAGCATTTGGAAGACGTCACTTTGGGCTCTGGGAAACTGTGATGTGCATTTTTCAAAAAAAAGTCTGGCATTTTGTAGACTAATTGATTAACTTTTAATGAAAATAAGTTAGTTGCAGCCCTAGGTGAGACTGAAGCACTGGTCCAGTTTGGTCTGCACACGTATTTCACCAGTTTGAATGCAGACACACCGACTTTGGTCTTTGGTCTTTAAAAGTGTCTTTGAACAGCAAGAAAAACTGATCTTCCAAGCAGATTCCAGCACGTGACGACAGTCAATTCAGCCTTAAATCTTAGACAGTTTAACCCTCAGTGCCTTCGGAGAGCCAGTATTTGTGAGTCGATCTACATACAGTAGACGTGTGTGTGGATTGTGATTCTCTTGTTGTGTTGAATTGGGAGAAGACTGTACCATAATTGCCTTTATATTGTCACGGTCATGTTTTGTAAACAACTTTTTATACAGTACCTGCAGTATTTTGTATAAGAAATAAACGTGTTCATCATGATTGAGCTCCGACGTCGTCAGTATCAATCTCATACATGTTGTACGTGTTATTGTTATTGTTTATGTATGAATTCAGTTAACCAACAATACAGACACAGTGAGATGAACAACACGGCGGCTGACACGTCATCTGAAACAACGTGAAAAAGATGAATAATGTACAGAATGTATAGTTTGGACGTTTGCGGTCTCAGAAGTGGATGTAGGAGATCTGCACGTCGCCTTCTATCTCCAGCACGTCGATCTCGTTGAAGGACTGCAAACGGTGGAAGAAGTCGAACAGGTGCTGCCCGTTAACGAACACTTTAAATCTCTGGTTTCCGCAGCGGATTGACATCTGAGGAGCAGAGACAGAAAGATCGAGACACAGCGAGTCAAGGTAGTGTAAAACAAGGCAAAATCACACAGGAATTACCTGTTTTTTTTTTTTTATTATAAGGACTTACATCAAAGTACTGTCCCTCCATGAATGGGTTAAGGCTGAGCTCTCTCTCCTCCTGACCCCAGTTACCGCCGATCATGCTGTTTCTCACCACCATGCCCTCCCTCACCCTGGGATTCATGTGGAAGGCGATGTCCCGAGACCTGCTCACCATGAAGTTGATGCTCATTCTGCCGAGACAATTTGAGATGCATCTGTTTGCACTCACGTACTGCATGCGATATGTTTTAAGCGTGGACGTTTTGCTCTAACACACACCTGTCTGCTCCGTAGGGCACCATGCCTCTGATGATGATGGTTCTCTTGGGAAACATTCCTCCTGGGATCATGTTGGAGTACGGCACCGGCTGAAAACACACAGCGGAACAAAAAGCGTTAATCGTACAAGAAAACTGAAACTTTATAGCAGCACTGCTCCCCACGGCAAACAATTGGTTACACGGTATATAACTCTTTATTTTAAAAGTGTGATCCTGTTTACACTCGTCGTTACGCCCAAAACAACACGAGGCCTCGCTGAGACTTTTAACACAGGAAGTGCAACTGCAAAATAAATCTGCAACACATTTTACTCACAGGGTTGTAGACCGGCTGTCCACCCATTCCCTGTGAGGAGAAACACAATTTAAATCAGATTACCACAAGTAAGAAAACACCACGTATGCACGGAGCGTGCAAACTTTATTGGTTTTCTCACCGGCAGGTTCGATCCCGGGAATCCTCCCTGACAAACACATCGTACAAATCATCAATGCCACAGTCCTCTTTATAAACGTTTACTGAGAAACAGTCACACTTGTTTATAAAACCTACACATGCCTCATATAAAGTGCACACAGATGATCAAATCTGGAATTATGAAATGATTTCATACCCCCATCCCTCCTCCCATGCCTCCTGGATATCCACCCTGTGAACAAGAACACAATTTAACACAATTTAATATGATTTATAATCTTTATATATAGAATATTAACTATATGTGAACCTAAATTTGAACACTGGTGAAGAGCAGAAAACAATTATTCACCCCCATATCACCTCCTGGATATCCACCCTGTTGGAAAGTAGTGAACACAATTAAAAGTGATTAATTACGTTTTTAATTCAGTTTTAATATCTGAAAGAATGACTGCTGTCAGGCCTCATGAGTAGACTTACACCCATGCCTCCCCCCATGCCTCCTCCCATTCCTCCTCCCATTCCTCCTCCCATTCCTCCTCCCATGCCTCCTGGGTATCCTCCCTGGAAGAAGAAGCCAATATATTCACTCTGTTTCCAAAATATATTCAGGAATATTTAAAGAACGATTCAGTAACAGACAGTTGAAAGTAACATACCCCCATGCCACCTCCTGGATATCCTCCCTGTCAAAAAGTAGTGAACATGTTAAATCCTGCACGCTGCTTTGTTGAATTGAATTGTTACACACACAGTAAATTATGTTTACTTACTCCCATTCCTCCTCCCATTCCTCCTCCCATTCCTCCTCCCATTCCTCCTCCCATTCCTCCTCCCTGAAAAGACGACACGACAGTCTCAAACTGAACATGGTAATAACAGAGTATTTCTTGACAATACTACACATAAAACCACACAGGAAAAGAAACACAGGTACTGCAGCTGTGAGTCTCACCCCGATGACGTTAATCGTCTGGATGGAAACGTCTCCTGCGATCTGCATCGCACGAACTCTCTCCACGGGCATTCGGTGCTCGAAGGTGTGGAAGTCGTTCCCGTTGACTCTGATCTGCAACGAGACATTTTCCAGTGTCAGGCAGAGTGAAATACAGCCGGGGAGGGAATGTATGTCCCAATGTAAGGACGACTCTAATGTGCAATAATTAAAGACAAAGAATGTGCACAACCCATATTGCAACTGTAGCATTGTTTATTACATTGTATATATGGAAATATTCTAGTAGAATGAAAGTTTATTGTATTTTTGTTCTGTTTTTGTTGTTTTTGCTGATATATATTTTTCATTTCTCTGCATATTTCTGGGACGTTGAATGGGAGCAGCTGTAACACAAGCAATTTCCCCTCGAGGATCAATAACGTATTTCTGATTCTGATTCTTATTAACAAAGTAACTCTACTCAAGTGGTATAATCAAATATAATCTGGAGGTATTTGTACTTTACTTGAGTGTTTCCATTTTACTTTCTACATCCACTCTACTACATTTTTACAAGAATGACTTTTGGAACTGACCTGCACAATATAAACCAGTATTAAATGGTTTACACCACACTATAATGTAGATGTAATCTGATATAATTATTTATTAATGTATTTGATAACAACTACAACTCCTCCTGTGGGCAGGTGGAGGTGACAGCTGGTGTGCAAACAGATAATGAATGACAATATAGTAAAACACATTTGTAATAAACACTAATACAGTAATAAACAAACTACAGCTGCATTGCTGCGTGTTATAAACCATTTTAATGTTTAAAAGTGCTTGTGAGTTGGCAGGTATTTGTGGACTTGTGGTTGTGCTGACCTGGTAGCCCTGTGACGTGACCACGATGACCATCTCGAAGGCCTCGCCTTTGCTGAACGGCATGCTGCGAATCTTCTCCTCCGACTCCCAGGATCCATTCTGACAGGAGTTAAAGACCACCTTGTCCCAGCCGTCGAACCGAGGGTTGAAGTGGAGGGCGATGTCGCTGGACTCGGCCTCTCCGCAGAGCAGGTTGACAAAGAACCTGCGGACAAACCAGAGACGTTACGTCATCGCGTCCTGCGGTGACTGATGAGGTGGTTGAATGTCAGAATACAAACAGTAAAGGCGAGGCCAGATGTGAAAACCTGAGGATTGTGTAAGAAATATTTTTTTCAACAAAGGAGCCAAAGATAAGGAAGCGTATGCGGAGTGTTGACTCTGTCTGCTAATGGCCTGTAAATTTACCTTTGGCAACGCGGATACGACTATTTTGAAAAGAGGAAGAACAAACGACAAAAGTGGAGCTTTCATATGCAACGATGCAAAGAAACCTGCTCCACCCAGAGAAAGATTACACAAGGTGTTCCCTCGGTTTGCTCGCAAGATTAAAAAATGTCCCAGTGAATAAAACTCATAACACAGTTACCTACTTCTTATATAATATGGCTTGAACACACACACACACACACACACACACACACACACACACACACACCAGCGTTTAACCAGTTGGTGGAAGCTGTTGTTTCAAAGATGAAGTGTTATTTTACACCCAAACAAGTGTATGTTTCTCACACTGACCTGGTGATGTCCTCGGGGACGGACCCCTGGATGTAGATGGACACTCCCTCCCTCAGACCTCCATAAATGGGCCCCAGATAAGGAATTGTCTGTTTAGGCGACACAAAAATACTCAACCACACCAACAGCAAAGAACGACTCCAACATGAGTAAAAGTCCTGTGAAATACAGATAGAGTAACATTTCTCAGCACTGTTGCTTCGATGATTAGATCTTCATCCCTGTCCATACTTACAGGGCCGTAGATTGGCTGATAACCAGGAGGAGCGACGAACGACATGGCGGCAGTCAGTGAGGCGGCCCGGCGGACAGAATCTGGAGCGCTGTGTCAGGAGCTGATCTCTGCCGGAGGCCTCGTTTTATACCAAAGATGAGGGAGGGGCGGCGCTGGGTACCGAACCCAGGCCTGCAACACCATGTTTGCTTTAGAGGCACGAGATGCAAATTCACCTTTGACCCAGCAGAGGAGTGGCACATTGCAACAAAAGACAGAGTGTGTACTATGTGTGTGTGTGTGTGTGTGTGTGTGTGTGTGTGTGTGTGTGTGCAGCATGTGGAACGGAAAATGAACATGATGGAAAACTGCAGCTGCTACTGAAGCACCAAAATGTATAATTTTACTCTTTTCTCTAAACTTTTTCCTCCTCTTACATGCACCAAACCCTCCAGTTTTATCAATATTCTACTTTGATTTATGTTTAGGGGTTTTCTTGTATCATCCATAACCTCATTTATTCCCCAAAACATGGAGAATTTCATTTATTTTTTCACCCCCTGACAAGATTTGTGCGAGGGCGTAGATGTATGATTCATAAAATACCAAACTGAGCCCGTCTACCTAAGGCAAACACAAGTAATCCTTATCTATAACCCAGATAAGCGTGTATTAAGTAATTTTATATGTACTCCAAGGAGACAGAATGTGATTCCAACAAATTCTTCACAAAGGAAACAATCAAGGTGAGTGTGTTCACACACAGACACGCACACAGACATCCAGGCAACAAAGACTGAGGCAGTTGTACATGGGTGGTTCCCGAAAGGTTTAAAGCAAAGCGTTGCACTGTTGATGTTTGATTAAGATAAAGTTCTGCCAAAGTCTTCCAGAAACTGCAACACAGACGCTGGAGAGGGGGAATGTTTAATTCAATAAACTATAAAGTCTGTTTCTTTTTTAAATCTTATCTTAAAGTGTATTTATTTTATTATGTCCGTCAGAACAGGAAAGAAAACAAATTTCACACTAAGAGGATTTTATGACGAGTTAAATGATGCAATGTACTCTATTTTAATTCAAACTATTTCTTAAGGTATCGGCATTGTACATTTTAATGTTTTACTGTAAATGTTCAGCATGTTTGTGGAGATAATGACGAAAAGATCCTGAACATTGTTGGAGACTCACAAAGCATGAAGCTGATGTCTTAAAGTCTTACTTGAGTAAAAGTAATATCATGTTAAAATATTACTTTGGCAACAGTGAAATTCACCGATATGAATAATAGTCGTGTAAAAGTCTTAAAGTATCTGATATTAAATGGATCAAAAGTCCAAGTGAAAATAAATTATACACATATTTACATTAACGTACATAATAAAGTCTGATTTTTTGGTCCTGTACTCAGCATTGTTCTGATTACTTGAATCAGTGTTTTTTCTTTTTATTTAAATCTGATTGCTTCTAAAATTAACTGATTTAAATGTGCTGCTTTGGTAATCTGCAAAGTAACTAGTTACCAAAGTTATATACATGTAGTGAGGTTAAAGTATTTGTATTTGCCTCTAAAATATGATGAAGATACCAGAAGTACCAGAATACACAGCTGACTGAAGCATAAACCAAATTCTTACACTTTGAAGGATGTTCGTCTTCACACTTGTTTGTCTAAAACTCGTCCTCACAAAGCGGGAACAACAACATCAAACACACAAACGTGCACACAGTAAGACACATGTTCCAGTTCTCCTTAAAATAATCTGTTTATTCTGTATTGAAACACAGGGTTCAGTCAGAGGACACTCAGTCAGGTGCAAAGTAGTGATCTCCATTCAGCTCCATACCGCCCGCTGCCTCCGCGTGGACCGCGGCAGCAAAGACGCACTTTCAGAGTCGTCAGCACACAAAATACTGCCTCTGTCGGAGTCATTACGATAAATTACAAGATGGAGAGTTGGTGAGTTTGTAACGTGATCTGTACGAGGCGTAAGTGAGACAGAACTGTCTGAGATCAACGCATCACACGTGACTTTTCTGGGTTGAGAAAAAAAAATTAACTGAAAATGCTGGATTCCTAAAAATATCTATCATAAAAACCTAACTAGCGGAGGGAAAAAAAAAAAAAAAAAAAGCTAATTTGATCTTCTGACTGCAAACTGGGCGTTTAACTTCAGTGTGAGACGGATTCTCTTCACCGCTCACAAACAGGACGCGTGACTCGTTCGTGTCCGACGAGAGTAGCATGATCGTTTATATTCTTCAAAGCCCTAAAGAAAAATAAATATATGTATCTATGATTTATGTAAAATATGTCTTTTCATCAAAAGGCCTGTAAGCAGCCTAAATATGACTCAGTTATACAGATGACACTTTGGCCAAAATGTATACATTAAATACATTCATTACTTATTTTAATGCACTGACAAAAACTTATTTGTGCATAAAGTGTTGTAAAACAGACTGCTGGCCAGAAATACAGACGGGCTAAAACGGTCGTCTTCTGAAGAGTTGATCTGCATATAAACAATAAATAAATAAACCTTGGCATCCTCCTATACTGTATGTGTGTAAATCATCACTATCTTATATGGCACAGAGACACCAGTGGAGACCACATACATCCAGGGACGCTTTGTAAGACTTCAGAGTGCAAACTGGGTCTGTCTATACAGCTGTTTCACACTGGCGTATGTCACAATACGCAGAGGATACTCCGCTAATTATCTTGGCAAGTCAGTCCAACAAGAGTTTACAATCGTCATAGCTTGTTTGAAATTTCTACGTCTTGAGAGAGGAAAAAAAAGGAGTGAGAGGCGGCCTAAATTGTTCACAGCTCCATTAAGGATCTCAGGATACGACTGCTCTCTCACCGAAAACACCAGAAACCAGAAATGAAACAAACAAATGGCAGAAGCCACATACAAAAAAAAAACAACCCCGACCTTACCCACAATCAAAATAATCTGAAATTAAAGTGTTAAAGCTAAAAATCTGAACCATCTGATAGCTAAAGCAGTGACATTGCTATAGGCACTATGACGTTTACAGCAGTAGCGACTGAAAGAGCCCGTTGTGTGGAAACACATCGGTATGCAAGGCAATCTACGTTTATATCTTACACAAAAAAGGCCATGTAGTGAATTCATAGTGGAATAAAAAAGGCCCCTGGCTTCTTTTTATGCCTCTCTGATATTATTTGTCTGCTTTTCTCAAATCTATTCCATCGCCGGTCTGCTTCAGGTTGTACAAAGGTGCAGTCAAAGTGTGCATAGCTTCAACAGAAGAGAGAAATGTGCAGACAAAATGACGAAACTAAGACATAGACGTGTTCAATCTCTAAATTTCTAATCCTCCCCTCCCTTCTCCTCTCATCTCCTCTCATCTCCTCTCCTCCTCCTTCAAATGCATATTAACGATGTCGGACATTATCCGAGCTGATCCTCATATTGCTTCCTGAAGCAGTCGCCGGCAGGGAAGAAGTCCCAGCATCGCTCCGAGTACATCTTCCACACGTATGACTCCTGAAACGGAGACACAAACAAGTTACAGCAGAGGCAGAATTGTAAGAAGAAGAAAAAAGGATTTTAGGTATTTATGAAGACAAAAAGGATCGCTGCACCAAAATTGTATGTATTTTACTTAAACATCTGAAGGGAAACTGTGCTGATGTTCACCACAGACCTTTTTATCTGCTTTCTCTGGACATGTAGCAATTAAAAAAAACGTGTGTCATGTTTTCATTTATATGTTTACTGACCTGTCCTGTGTGTTCTGTTTCATCTTTGTTTATGAGATACATCAGGAAGAACCTGAAAGACAGAAGGGAAACATGGGATAAGAAAATACATTATTCACAGTTAGTTAGTTGTCATGAGGACAAGAGGGGTCAAATAATCTATTTAAGCCCAAATATGAGACACGTTTAATGCTATGATTTGATCGTAAAATTAAAGAAGGTTACTCACCTGTTCAACACATAAGCATAACATTTAAAAGACTGCACTCACATGTAGTTGGCTAAGTTGTGTTCTTCTAACGTGTGCGTCTCGAAGCCATGCGGTGTCGTGTCAAAGTAGTCGCTTCCTATTCCACAGATGAAGCACTTTGTCTGGAGGGAGAGCGGACAGGTGAGATTAAACGCATTCCTGCCGTGTAACTGAAGGAGAACTGAAGGTGGATTAAGGAAGGTGACCAGTTAAATCCCACTGAAACTCATTATCTTACCTCCATGTCCTCTCTGACCTGCTCCTGCTGGTCTCTCAGCTCTCCAAAGGCATCAATGATCAAACCTGACAGACAGCGAGACAAACAGAATATCTTACGAGTCTGAAGATTTGAGTTCTTCTCAACAGAGTTAAAGTTCGTTCAGGGAGCTGAGAGTGTTTGCTTTTGGACAGATTCTTTCCCTGTCAGGTTTCAAGTTCAAGACTGCAAACCTATTGTCACAAAACTTATTTTGTGACCTCAAAAACACACCCTATTTCCTTTTTCCCTGTTTTTTCTCCAAGTTTCTGACTTCTCATGAGGCCTCTCTGGCTTTACATCAATAGAAACAGGAAAATTAGGTAACAAAGCAACAAAAAAAGTTTATTTTTTAGCCATAAAACAAAAACAGTGAGCTTAAAGATGCTGTAAAGCTCTGAAGAGCTGAAGAGAACTGCAGAATGAGGGGATACTTCTCATTTGGGTCCTTCACTACAATTAAGGTTAACACTTTCTGCTTAAACTTGTAATTATGAAGTAAATATTACCTGCATAGTACAATGGCTATAGAAAAATGACAATGACATCTGTGACAAAGTCTGTTCACCCATCGCGATGTGTTTCACCTCACTAGCGGGATTTGAGGAGCTTCATAACCAGCATTCTTTCTTCTAGATCAGTACGTAATGAAACCTGCTCACTTGTAGCACTTCTGTTTAAGAAAATAACCCACGACATAATAAACCATACCCTGGATGATAGCCAGCAGGATGACGATGACGAAGAAGAAGAAGGTGATGTCAAACACAACTCGGTAGAGCTCGTATTCATCACCGGCCGGGTCTTCAATTTCATCTCCTATGCCACCACCGGCACGTACGCCGACGTACATGTGGAACAGGTAACACTGCAGGAAGGAGACAGCAAAATGACGTTTAACACAAATCAGCCTCTCCTGAATCGTGCTCCGTCTCTGCCGTCCACTTACAGTCATCATGTCGTCACACTTCATGTCCGGTTCGTCCTCATCCTCACTCATGTTGTAGAACTTGCGGAAGAAATTGAAGGCCACAACGGTGTACAGGTACACCACTACAGCGAGCAGACCCACCGTCATCATCAGCTGTGAGGAACAGACGGATGTGACATTAGTACAAGGTTCTCCCGTCTCTCTGATGGGAGAACAGGCGTGCAGAAAGCCTCGTGATGCGTCATTATGGTGGAAGTGTGCAGACCTGCTTGCCGTTGTGGGTGACAGAGGACAGGATGGTGCGCAGGGTTTTGACACCCATGGCGATGTCCAGAAGATGACAGGCAAAGAAGAAGTTGTTGTAGTGTCCAAGCAGAGACATTAACATGTACCAAACCAGGTAGAGGAAGGTCTAAAATAATAAAACAGAGGCTGTCAGTAACACTATAATCAAAACAGGCTGTCTAAATTATACCATGAACTATTGCGTTGTCTCACATTGTCAGTGAAAACAACACCGTTCTTCCAGATCTGGTACTTGATGTCAATAGATGTGATCCTGCAAGAGAGAAAGACCAGTTTGTTCTGTGATATCATGTGCTATAAATTTGAATTGTTTATGCAAAGTGTGTGTAGCACAGTACATACCAGCTGAACATTGAGGTGTCTGGTTCAGGTTTCTTTTCGTGCGTCATGGCGCTGACGTCTAGAGAAGCCAAGTCCATACCGAGCAGCTCTGCGATCCTCTCTCTGCCATAGATGTCACCGTATTTATCCAGCACCTGGAAATCACGTGCAGATGTCACGACACTGTAAGAACACTGACATGTGCTGACATTTTGAAGAAAAAAAAAAACAACAACAACTCACCTTTCTTTTGACAAACTTGTCCCAGTAGTTGTTTGGGAAAGTTCTGCATTAAAAGAGAAACAAACATTTGCATCCTGATCAGAGCATGACAACAACATTCAGCCGGATTCATTCACATTTTAGCAGATTTATTGATAATGAAGAGGTCTGGTGTGTTATAATGCATCCATCAGTCTATCTTACGGAGTGTTGAGCACCAGTCTGTCCCACTGGCCCTTGATGTCGTCGTCCTCAGGCTGCTCAGTGACATAGAGACCATCAAACTCCAGTTTTCTGGCCAGTTCCTTCTCTCTCTTGAAGATAACCAGAGGGACCTGAACGGTACAGAGGGAACATACGACAACCAGCGTGAAACCTACGAGCAGACACTCAAATGTAGGGCGGTTGAAACAAAGCACATTAAACTCCACATACTTTGAGGCAGTTGTAGCCGATGATGCAGAGAACGGAGATGATGGTGTGGACGATACCAAAGAAAGCCATGGCTGGCTCCATGTAGCCTGTGCTCTCCTCCAAGAAGTAATACAAGGGACCTTCTTCCTCATCTTCTCCTCCGTCCTCTAATCCGGACCCATCCTCCTCAGCACCAGAGCCTTCAAATAGGCCAGAGCCTTCAAACAGACCAGAGCCTTCGAAATCCTCCTCGCCTGGAGGACTTTCAGATACCTTAAAGGGCCAGACACGAAATTAGTACTGAAAGTCTTGGATGTGACATCAAATTTTCAAATATGATGGTAATATATCTATAAAGAACGGTAGTAATTAATGCCTTTTCTGACATTATACTTCAAAATGCTACCTACCAGATTTATTGCTAATTACATTTACAATAATACAGTGGCACAACACTTGGACTTTTGCACGTGTCATTGAAATGTAGTTTGAAATGCACAGACCTTGTAGAAGAGCAGGATGAAATTCAGAGCGAAGGAAATGAACAGCGCCAAGAACCGAAGGTTGTAGAAGTTGCGAGAAAGGTAGTTCTGGAAGGAGGTGGAGAAGCAGTGATTTAAGACTTGACTACTGCGCAAGCAAAGTACAAAAACGACAATTTACTGCCTGATTCCATGGAAGTAACATTCGAAAATGCTTTAGGTAACAGACATGCTACTGCCTGAGCATCGTGCGCTGAGGAAATACTTCTGGGTGACAACCAGTCCAACATCCTTCAGCAAACTTCATTCGTGTCCGACAATGAACCATGAGATGGCTAACGACATAATTGTACTAAAGAGCTGCTCACCATGAATTTAACCCTCTGAATCTCCAGCTCATTCCACAGATCAAAGCCCTCCTCGGCATGTTTCTTTTCTTTCTTTGCCTTGGTCTTCACAGCCATTTCCTCCAGCTCCACAGGCTCTTCCTCCTTCACCTCAGGTTCTGGCTCTGCCTTCTCCTCCTTCTCCTCCTTCTCTGCCTTCTCTGCCTTCTCTCCATTCTCGGTGCTGGAAAAGTAAACCGTGGAGAAAACCGTTCTTTAAAGACCAAGACTGAGTGCAGTTTGATATTAGCCTGACACATTATTTTTAACCAGAAGCTCAGTTTTGAAGTTGATGACTTACTCTGCTTTCTCAGTTTCCTGAGGAGCCTCTTCTTCTGGTTGAACCTGACCTTCTTCTCCTTGTCCTCCCCCTGCGGCCTCCAACTGTTGAAATGATAATAATAATTTTGCTGTCGATGATCGATGGAGAGTTTACACATTAAACGGCAGCAGACATCATACAGAACACCTCACCAGCTTTCTCTTCAGCAGCGGCGTGCCCTCTGGAGTTGGAGGCTCTTCAGTAGTCGTCTCACCAAAGTCTCCGAGTCCCCCGGGAGTATTGAAACCAGGCAGGCGTCCACCTTCCCTCTCCTCGCTGTCCTCCTCTTCCTCCTCTCCTCCCACAGCATCTAATAGGTCTGCCCCTCCATCTGTGTCTTGGATTTCTCTAGCCCCTGGTTCAGGTGGCAGATCCCCGTGAACTTCGTCCTGTGTGGGATCTGGCATGCTGGCTAGGATCTCTGTCACAGTCATCTTCTTGGCACTCTCCACCAAGCCTCCACCGAACAGCACCTTCCATATGAGCGTGAAGAAGCCCTTGCATATACTATAAACAAACATCAGGATACCCATCACAATAGTGTAGATAAATGTAGCCAGGCCGATCACCATCTCCTTCACTGTCATTTTTCTTAGTTTGCGGTACCGACGTCGCAGGTTACGGAAGGTGAACATGTTGAAGAAGTCAACCACGCTCTTCAAGAAGTCTGCGAACGCTGAGGTGGACTCGGGAGTTTCTCCTTCTCCATTGCCTTCTTCGCCTTCTGCAGACTCTCCTTCTTCTCCCCCGCCCTCCTCTTCTTCTTCATCATCTTCCTCTTCCGCACCGTCTCCCTCGGGCTCAGAGATGGACGCGGCGATGTTCATCTCAAAGATGGTGTCCTCGCAGAAGTTCACAAACATCTCCATTTTCTCACTCTCGCCACCCTCATTGACCACATCGAAAATGAACTGTCGCTTGGACTCTCTGACCTGTGGCATCTCCCACTGGTTGCGATTCGCCTCGCTGATCTCAAAGTAAATACGTTCGATCTTCCGGCTGGCTCCCATGATCTCAATGCGGCCGAGGAAAGGGCGGAAGTAGTTGAGGACGCTTTCTGCCTGCTCCAGGAAGTTCTGAAGGCGAGTGTCATGAGGCACGTGCTCTGACAGGTTTGTGAGCAGGACGGCGATATTGAAACCGATGTCTTTGGCTGGCTCCTGGAAACGATCGGCAAATTCCTCAAAGTTGATCATCTCATTCTCATCAGCCTCCGAGCAAGACAGAAGGAACTGGATTTCCGAAGGGGAGTATTGCTTCTGGCTGTCCATGGCTTTGGAGAAGTCCTTCTTGGAGATAAGCCCACGGGGGTCGGTCACATAGTCTCGGAAGGCATCGGATGCCACTATGTCCTTGAGCTTGAGGAACATGTCGAAGAACTTAAGGATCATTTCCACGTTGCTCGAGGACTCCACCAGCATGTCAACCATCTGCCTGGCAATCGTGCCATTCACCACATTGCCTTAGAGCCGAACAAAGTGAGAGAAGGTGGAAAACATCTTGAAAGTAAGTGACAGAAAGGCGAGGAAAGCACTCGACAAGGATTGACAAAACATACCTTCAAGCAGAGACAGAAGCATCACCACCATGTCCTTCTGCAGATCCAAGAGTTCCTTCAACAGGCCAATTTGACTTGAGTCCTGCAACAAAGCCAAATCAGAGAGCAAACCACAGACAAACAGCAGACATAACAATATTTTTAATACGTGGACTGGCAATTGTTATTTTGATAATGTATCACAATTCAATTAAACTTTCTGAGAGATAAAACAGAGAGAGACACTACCTCAGAGTACGTTCTACTCCAGAAATGATCCTGGGTTTGCATTTTCAAATAAAGAATGTGCATTTTTAACATCACAAATATAACATTTAATGTGATGGAAAGAAGGACAGACCCTGGAAACACAGGCAGGTATGAGAGGAAGAAAGAAAAGGCCTCTGCTAGAAAAGCCCAGCATTTCCCCTTTATCTGAAAAAGTGGCTGCAGCATGGGAGGGGAGCAAGGAGGACATGAACACATCTGCAGACGCTGATCTAAGCAGTCCTGAAGACCTGCACCAGCCGATAACAAGAGCAGCAAATGTTTTAGACTGGTGGAGGAAGGAGCTTCAGGATGAGCAAGCATTAGCCACCTGTGAAATGACAGCGGTACCTAAACTATACTTTAAATATCTCAATGACACGAAAGAACCAAATACGAAAACACCAATCGTACAGCTAAATGAAAAGAAGCAAAGCAAGACGTTTGGATGCTTCGAGGAGCAACATGTAATATATCTAATCGCTTAAAACATTATATTAAGAGAATGTTAATGTTTCAGAATCCAGCTGAACGGTGACAAATCCTCCGTGTAATTTAGTGATAGTTTAATCTTTTCACAGGCAACATGTATTCAAACACTCTCTTAATGTGCTGGTTACACATTATCCCTGCACTCAGGAACAATGTCTAACTGACTTAATGGCTTGTTAGAAAGACAACAAAAAGCAATGAGACCAGTGAAGCAAAGGACGAGCATTAATTGATGGAATACATCATAAAAAGGCAAACGTAAATGATGTGGGTGTTAAGCTGCGTCACAAATAATACAATAAAGCGTGAGAGATATATAAAAAGAGTATGAATGACTTCTGAATGAGATGTCATCGGCAGAGAGACACAGATTCTTACGCCGTTACGTTGTCCAGGATCGGGGTGCATCTAACAAGGTTTAACACGAAAATAAAAATGTTATCCACGAACATTTTTACATCATTACTAACTTCAATTCATCAATGGCTGGATACGTATTTACATATTTTACGTAAATCCTACCTCAATTATTCAATTCTGTTGTTTCTGCCAGTTCACATCTAATTTTAATCATCAGACGAACACTTTTAAAGTTTAGTTTTAATACTTTAGCACAACCAATACAAAAATCTGAGATATGACATATTTTTAGTGCTCATGTAACAATATTTTAGGTGCAAAATAAAAACTGTCTATATAAAAATCTAGACATAACTGCTGACGTGAAAGTTAGTCTAACTGGCTATTTTTAACAAACCCTGATAACATTTTAAAGATATTCAACATATGGAAAACACAAAGATGCAATTTGAACAGCAACATCAGTAGTAATCAACACTGTCACACAAGATTAGACTGAGTGTGAAGCACTGCAGCTCCTGGTTAGGTCAAACGAGTTACAGACTGCAGACACACATTTATCAAAGCGAACACACATTTGTCCAAAGCACAAGCAAAACTTACGCACCGGTCAGTGTTATAATGCAAATATAAACTTGAATAGATTAGATAAACTGGATTAACTGTATTATAGAGAACCAGAGGGAAAATTAAAGAGTAAGAGAAGAAGAGTATCTGTTTTATTTCTCAAATTGTTTCTGCCACCTTTACTGAATCCTTGTTGTCAGTTAATCTGATGAAATGATCGATTAATGCAATTAGAACTGAAACGTCTTTAAGAAACTGAAACAAAGTCCCGTTGTCTTCGATACAGCACTTTGACTCAGTTAATGCAGGACAGGATGGAAGTGCACTGAGGAGGAATGGTTTTAGATATTTAACTTAACGTAATCTTTTTCAAGGACACGCACATTAAACAACATTCCCATTAAGTGTTAGCCGCCTGGAAAAGTTATAAAACAGTATTTAATAATATTATTAGCCTTTTCTACTAAAGTCGTAACTATGGTTTGTGCAGGTTTCAGAAAGCAAAACACTGAACCAAAATCTAAACTGAAAGTAAAGAGACTATTTCAATTAAATTCAAACAACTGACGCAGCTAATTAATCTGGTAACTAAGACAAAACGCCAATGTTAGCTGAAAATGTAATAAAAAAAGCACTTTATATAATTGTTTTGTAATTAATTAATCAAACCCGTATTATCAATAATAAATTATATTGTTGTATCAACATGTAAGCTTGTGCAATTTATAATTTTTTTTATAGGTTTGAATCCAACTAAAACCTACAGCATCAAAAATATATGTTGCACAAAATATACATAATTCTTTCATATTCAATATAAACCCTGAAAGTGTCTTTAACATGAACTCGCTCAGTAAAGAGGCAGAAACAGTCTGACAAAACGTTGACAGGAGGGGAAAAACTAGTTGAGACATAGAAACCAATTCATTAGACAAAAGAAAAATCAAATGAATACATACTTTACTCTGCAGGAACCACAAGAGAAACAGTTCACAGAATTAGTAAAGGCGACAAATGTACTAAAATGTACCGTAAGGAAATGTATAAACGTCTGATCTCCAAATTGCTTGGATTCAAACTGTGATAGAACAAATAAATCACTGGACCATTCAAAGTGCTACATTTTTTTCTGATTCGCTACAGATACTCTCCGAATGAAGAAAACTGTATTTCAGCTAGAAAATGGTTTAAAAAAAAACATTTATCTGGAAGTTTCTTACCTGAGCGAGTTTCATCATCATGTGAGCAAAGACGTGAAGGAAACCCACAACAGCGTCCCACAACCTGCTGTGGGCCAGAGACTGCTGGTTACCAGTACATGGACCCTGACAGACACAAGAGCACAATATTGGAAATGTATGCACGTATGTAAGCAAATATATATTTAAACTGTGTCATTTGTTCCAAGGTTAATGTTCTGAAACATCAGTGGGGGAATAAGTTTAAAATCTGGCTTCATTGTCAATTGTTTAAGCATATCCAAACATTAAAATGTATCTTAAGAAGTAGATTTTAAAGTGATAGTTAATTGGAATTCCTGTATTTTGTTGCCTTTTCTTTTCTGTAGATGACTAAGCTGGAGGATCGCTAACCAGAAACTGAACACCTGCCTCAGCAGGACCTGTGGAGTCCCCTTGAAATCCTGCTTTGCATTAAGAATCACCACGTACTTTATTCATCATCCATACAAAAAGCTCTCTCACCTGGATGTACTCAGTCAAGCTGTTGAAGACCTGCTTAGCCACGGTCATTGCTTTGGAGAAATTCCTTTTACCAGGCTCATCAATAATGTCTTTTCCTGAGTAGTACCAGTAAAAGTCACTGATTGACTCCTGTATACAGGAAGGAGGAGAAAAAAAAATTGTTACTATAGAACTAGACCAAAATAAATGATAGATCTGTCTTCAGTGAAAGACATAGAAATAGAAGAAAGACAAAAAGACAGTAAATACATCTATATATCTATATTAATGTATCAGAAAGGAGCCAAAGGTCTGAAATCAATGGGAGTAAGATCAGAGAAGCACTATCAGTAAATCAGACTGACCTGTAGTCGAAGCAGGTAGTCCACCGTGCAGATGATCACGTTGATGGTGGTGGTGCTGCCTGTCTGAGTTCTCAGGTAGTTCTGGAAATCTGAAAGTGGAAATAAATTGTGCGTCATTTTGAGTTTTCGACAACTAAAAAACGCCAATCTCATAAATGGTAATCAAATACTGAGTTGAGTTACTTCTTTTACCATCAGGAAAAAAATAAAGCGTCCCTAAATGTCAGTATCTAGAACACATACAAGATAAATGTAGGACAGTGGTTCATTGTCTCCAACGGTCCGGTGTGAGGGAGCGAGCGAGCACTCTCCGTTGCTGGAAGGTCACTTTGAACCATCTGTCGTTTGGTGAAGAGACTCACCGTTATTGTGGCCCTCACAAAGAAGTTGGAGGAAGCGGAAGAGGTCACACGTAAATTCATCATCCGCCATCACTTTCTCATCTGGGCAGAGGAACACAGGAAAAGAAAATCAATCGAGTGTAGAAGAAGCTTTCAGCCGCTCCAGTAAGGGGAATATATGTAACTGTGCTGTGTTATTCGGTAAGCGTACGCAGTGGTAAACACATATAAGCACATGAGATTAGGTGTGATATAAGAAAATACCAGTGTATTTAACTTTTCTTACTCAAGTCTGTATAAATCTGAGCATTTTCCTCATACTGTCATGCAGGAAATCTGTTATATCACTTTAAAGATTTAAAAAAAAATGAAAGAACAAGAAAACATGTTACCAAAAGAATCTTTTTTATTTAGGTATATTAAGTTCTTACTACAAGGAGCAAGAAGGTTCCCGCAATAAAACAACACACTGGTAATATCTCCATCTTAGTATTCAGATTAGATTTTTAGAATTAAGCGTCAAAAGTGTTTAATTAAGAATCAACACTGATGAAATGTGATTATGAACTTTATGAACTTTACATCTACTGATACACACTCAGCTTTCTAAAATACAAATATAGAGCCAGATTTAGCATTAAAATATTTTCAATAAACAAAAATCTTAAGTACAACAGTAAATAAAACTTAAGCACAGAGTGTGTGTGTGTGTGTGTGTGATGACACTAAGACTGATTAGTGTATTTCTATTATACGTATGCATGATTATATGCAAGTGTGAGAGACTGTGTGTGAGTGTGTACACACATGGACATTACAAAAACAGTAAAACTGTAGGTACATCACCTCAGACCACTTCCCTTCTTTCATTAGAATATCTTAGTAAAACCACAGAGACCTTGGAGTCCATTTGTCAGCAGGAAGTGGAGGCTGAAGCTTCCATGCTGGAAAAACCAAAAGCAACTTTTGGTTTTTCCTCCTGTTTACCTCAACCAAACTTTACCTCTGTCTAGCTCTCCTGTTCAACTCAGCACGACTCAATAACAAAACAGATCAAACACTTAGCACATCACTTTGAAATGGACAGGGAACACACGAATAAATGAAGACAGGAAACCAGGGAATGATACACATATATAGAAATACAACTGAGGAAACACTTGTGACACAAATGTAGACGGTGAAACACAGAAACACAAAGATAACTTCAAGGCACACGATCATGCAGGACAGATCTACTGAACTCTTCAAACTCCAGCGAGATATGAGTATGGATGATTGGGAGAAAACACTCGGTACTAAAATGCAGAATCAGCTTCTACCTGCTGTTGTCAGGATGGAAAATAAAGAATGGCAAGTTATCTTCTAACAGCAAGTAGCTTTTTTATGTGTGGGCAGTTTATTCACTACAGTACTAACTGTAAAATTATGTTTTTGATTTAAATATTGCAGTTTTTTAACATTTTAAATCTCATTCATTACAAAACACACATTTTATGGTCCTGCGATAGCATGCCATCAGAAACCGTCCTCGTCAAAAATGCACAAGCATGCTCAGACTAAACCGTGACGGTACAAAAACAAAACAAAGCAAAACTGTGGCGATGATTATGGGTATCATATTTTCCTCTAGTGTTTAACAAGGACACAGTCCCGAGGATTATCACAGTGACCGTGGTTGAATAATCCAGTATCCATAGCAAGCAAAGGTGTAGGGCCCTATGATTTCCGCGATCACGATTGCGGACGGAATCGCGGAATTGGCCGATTAAAACGGAATCTACTTTTTAACACGGAATATCGCGGAATTTGACATAATTTCACTGAAATGTTGTTCTCGTGTGGAAGAGGAACTTTTGTCTGGGGAAAACTGCACGGGGGGAACCAAATCTGGGTGGCACAACAAGTCGCCGCCGCCCCCCTCCTCACAGACTGAGCTCCCCCGTCAAAACATTGCAAGCATGGCGAAGTGGCTGCCCACGGCTCCGTCTTCGTCGGCGAAAAAGCTGAGAAACTTGACATTTACCCCTCAGTACAGAGCCGAGCAGTTCCCGAACGACTTGTATGTGTCAGGTGAACTGTTGTTTTGCAAAGAAGCAGACCTGAGAAATCATAATTAAAGATTTAATGCGTCAGAGTTAGCCACCTGTCCGATTCATATTATTGGCATATAATACCAGAGTGACTGTTAACTGCTGCTAACAGTAGCTGCTGTTAGCTAGCTGGCCCCGTTAGCCACAGCCCTCTTAGCTGACTCTGCCTGGGCTGGGAGGCTTTTCTGGATCTGCCTGAGAGCTGACCATGTTTTTATTCAATGAAACCCATACAAACACAAAATATACTACTGTATGAAGACATGATGAAGTCAAAATAATTTTGATGCACTTTACTGTACTGTACGGTACAGTATTGAGGAAATATGTTTGTCCCCTCAATTAATTTAAGGTAATTTCTATTTAATTTGTGTACATTTGAATTATTTACATTAAAAACACACTGTTTTTGGTAGTATAATAAGAGTAAATCAGGATTCACAAAAATTAAAACGGAAAAAACGGAATTCCCAAAAATTAAAACGGAAAAAACGGAATTTGGGAAAAAACAAAACGGAATTTGGGAAAAAATAAAACGGATTTCATAGGGCCCTAAAGGTGCAGGATCACATACAACAGAGTCAACAGGTTACAGGTTACATGATTCAGCAATAGTTTTATTAGTATAATAATTAACACTATCATGTTTTCAATTATATACATTAAGCATTAGAGAGAGAATACTGTGATCATAAACCAAACTACGTGGAATTAGCTAGACAGATTTCTTCTGTGTGGCATTTCAGCTTTTTTAATCTTTTATTTTGTCTGTTTTCTAGTTATGTTATCCAATTATGTTTTACTTTATACTGGGAAAGTCGGTGCTGTCTTCAGTGCTACCGAATGCTTTGCAGGATCAGCAAACGCTCCACAGTTTTTACTTTAATGGACCCTGCTGACTTGGAAGATTGCCTTGTTGAGGTTTTCAAAACAACAAAACCACAATTGAATGTTGTGACCTGATTTTCCACAGAAAATCCCATGACACTGTCGTGATACGGGAGGATTAAATCAAAATAAGCAGATCGTAGGGGGCATTTTAGGGAATGCAAGGACTTTTGTGCATTTGTTTTTCACAGATGGTCCAGCTTTGTGGGTCAACCTTGGACAAATTACCATAAAAACAACTATATTTGAATGATGTGAATAAGAGATATACAGAGCTTAGAGAGTCCTGACTGCTGCTGCAATTCATTTCAGAGTTTCTAGGACACTGGGTCAGTGTAGTTCTCTATGATCTACATGAGTGGGAGAGGAAGAATTAGGTTACTGCCTTTCCTTCCCATTGATCAGCCACAAGTGTGTCAGAGTTACAGTAGATCTGTGATAAAACACTCAAGGATGAAAATCAAACTTTCAAATCACTTCAAGAGGAAAATCGCAAAGATACAAATACCGGTACTGTACAAGTACAGCTACAGCAGCATATGTATGATTGCACAGGTTTCAGTGAGTTTGAAGTTTCATTTAATTGAGTCCTTGAGTGTGAAATGAAATGCATATTAAATTCACAGCAAGGGAAAGACTAGTCAGGTGATTAAGAGCTAAAAGAGACAGAGAGGACAGAAAAGAGAGAAAGAAAGAAGGAAAATATATAAGAGCAAAGTTTCATTTACCACGTTCTAGCTTCTTATCTGAGAACCACGAGAGCAGCAAATTGACAGTGGGTAGGGACATAGGTGTGAGGGGTAAAGGGTTGGAACGGGCAAAGTAAACAAGATGTAGGAGAGAGAAAGACAAAGAGAGACGCAGTGAGTCCAGAAATCTCATGGCTGTCAGTGAGTGATAAACAGATCATCACCATACATCAACGGTCAAAATGCTGTGACTTGTACAAGAGTCATGGCAACAACACACTCCCATGAAAACATACCTGCAAACCGGCATCCACAAACGGGCACACTTAGACACACACGAATGCATAAAAGAACAGACTACACACTGGAACTAGAAAAATGTCAGATTATATAAAAAACCAATGCAAAATGAAGTAGGAGAACAAATATGTGTGTGTGTGTGTGTGTGTGTGTGTGTGTGTGTGTGAATGTAGCAGTGTGTATGACAGTGCGTTCACATTCAGTAGTGTGTGTCAGTAGGAATCTGTGGACCATACTCACTGGTGCCTTCCTCTGAAACCATCCCAAGTCCCTCTGCCTTGTTCTGTCTCTCAAAAGCATTCAGGTCCAAAACGCTGCCAACATTAAACACTCAGTCAGCAGGGGGGAGAACAACTACATCAAAAAGATGCAAAATCTAGTTTTCAAATTACTAATCCTTGTTTAACAAATGTATCAAATAAAATACAAGGTACAGACATCAAAACTTTCAAAGCTTTGCTAATTTGGAGATAAACCCATTTCCTATAAATCCTTCACAATAAATGTCCCCCGGTACATATTTATTTCAACATGTCTATTATAGAGCACAAAAACATCAGTTAACAGGACTTCTGAAACAGCTGAGCATGTACATGAGATACCAGCTACGAGAAGTATAGGCGCTGGTTATTCCTAACTATCATCTAATTTCAGTTTCAGTGTTAAGGTTTTGATCATCCCTTGCAATCAGTGTGAGATATGACGTAAGTTGGATGAGCGGTTCTCAAGAAAACTGCAATGACCAATACTACAGGCCAAGCAATCAAACAGGTACATTTAGAATGGGGACCACACTGATATAAATGAATGTGTTTTAGTGTTTCAAAGTGCATGTAAAAGCTCTTGAAGTGTATTGTGACTAATAATAATATCTTTTGTTTCTGCTAAGCAAAATACAAATGAGAAAATACTCAAAAGTAATTCAATACATATCTTAAATACATTTATTTGTAATGCTGCCTATCTCTGCTGTCAGTCAATCACACTATACAGTCAAAAAAACATGTAAATGCATCACAGACCTGCAGGTCTGCATCAGAGCCTGAATGCTAAGGAAGAATCCCACATCCTTTTTATCCTTCAGATAGTCCAGCATTCTCTGCACACAGACAGGAAGAGAGAACACAAAAGATTTTCTTGTCAACAGAAATCTACTACAAAGATTGAGATCATACTGTTGAGAAATAAGAATTGTATATAAAACTTGCACGTTGTCTTTTTACAGTACCTGCTGTACATCACTGTTGCCTCCGTTGAGGATGGAGATTCCCAGTTTGAGTGTGGAAGAAACCATGGCTCCAGGTTCACCTGAAATAAAACCACACATCAGTGGTTTCCAACAGGTTTTGACCCAAACAATGAAATCAAAGTAGAGAAAGATCATCTCTGCCATCACAAAACATATATCTGACCACTTATTAATCTTGTTACACAAAGCTGTACATTGTATTAGTCAATGCTAGTATCTAAAAAGCTGATCTGGCATTTATGTACCCTGAAACCTGGAAGAACGACCTCTCCACTATTTTTTGGGCATTTTCATGATCCACCTTTTGAAGCAAGGTCCAAAATCTACATAATTCTCTTAAACATCTCAAACACCACCGATCTGATAATGACTTAACATTTCAAATAATGGGCTTGGGGGAGCAATAATCGTTTCACGGCTCAAAAATATAAATGCTCCAGATTTGTCCAGATGGGCAATTTATCATTCAGGGGAAATTAGGCATGAAACAGTTACGGCTAAGCTTAGAGTAGCAAAATTATTCAAATCATCATAGAAGTGACAAAACGTTGTGTGTCAGTGTGCATGTCTGTATATGTGAGTGGGTTCAGCAGCTACCTTTGCAGGCGCTGATCATCTGCAGCACCATTTCAGCAGCCCCACGGTTGTGTAGACGGGACTGCTGGTACAGAAGCCTCTGTTTCTCCATCTCCTTTTCCTGTGGAGCAGAGCAGGAAGGACACAGCTGTAACCCTGTCAACAAAGGCTGCACTGCCCCCCGCACTCACTCACTCACACACACTCACAAACAAACAAACATCCTCCTCCTCTGTCCTAATTATGACCATCAATTGGCTGCACCCAATACAAATCCTAATAAAGCTTAACTTAGCACAAAGATACAAATAGACTCTACGGTTCGTTAAATTGTAACAAATAACTGCTGAATCATCCTCATAGTGAGGTTGCCAGATTGGACACTACAATATCTCCTTAAACAGTTGGCCCTGACATTGGGCAGATGTGCTGGGTGAACAAAACCACGGATGTACACGAGGAAACAGTTGCAACAACTAAAATCACAATGTCTTAAGAGGATACAGTTAAGCTTGCTGCGTCTGCTCTTTGTGATAAACTAGACTGTAGCCAAGATGGCTACCATTTATATTTCTCCAAATGCTGAACTATTCCTTTCAAGGTCCTAAATTAACCTATTTTTAAAAAAATCTCTGTTTTGGTGATGTAAATTGATTTAAATCATGATTTGGGCTCAGGAGCTGGCTGCAGCACTGGCATCTTTTCATGGAAAACCCAAAATCTAAAAGACTAAAACTCATATGAAGTCTCACAGAGATAGAAATACAGCCACACACACAGACACACACACACACACACACACACACACACACTCTCTTCCATTTGAACACGATGTGTATTAGTGATGTAAACAGTTCTTGACATCTTTCAGAGGCAGCAAACGTTGGATCGCAGCAAACATTTCTTCCAAGAGCAAAAAAAACATACATTTCACACATTCTTACGAGTAAGCAACAGTAGTTGACTGAGTAACAGAGCATGCACATCCTGCTTCAGACAATACAACTGAGTGTCAGCTATCTAAAGGCCCTACAGTTACACTACCTCCACCTTTGTGTTTTTAAGTTTAATTACAGGACATTACTGTACTGGATTCTTGTAAAGTCGTGACAAAAGCCTCCTGTAAGATAATCATTTAAGACTTACTTAAAGCTACATAACAAGTCTTAGATTTTGATATTCAATGTAGTAAAACTGAATTGTTTTTATCATATGTGCTTCTGTGTGTAGATATTATATACTGTTTGTATAGAATGTACTGTAATGTACAGTACCACGGGTGTAATCGTAGTGTTCACTATTACTATTACGGTAATATTATATTATGTGTCTTTAATGCTGATAGATAATACAGCGCTGTTCTTCAATGCTCTTCACTGTCCTACATTGAACTACAGTACATAACTCTCTTTGCTACAAGTGATACAATATAGCTGCTGACAACCATCCTGTTGACAAAAGAGGTTAGATTTGACCCACCCACTGCAAACCATGCATGACGCCCCACCCCAAAGCACCCAGTACTGATTCTACCCCTCCCTCCGCCCCCCTCCCTCGTAAGCCTGACTGTGTTTTTAAAAGTTACAGAACAGCTTTTTTTTCAATTTAGAGTTTCTGCTCAACTTCCGAGCAAAGGATGTGTCTTTGTGGTGAGTTAAAAGAGATTCTACAAGATTATGGGTGTGAGTATGTCTGTGTGTGTGTGTGTGTGTGTGTCTGTGTGTCTGTGTGTTAGTGTGAATGATGCAGTGTGTATTTGCATGAATTTGTGCTTGTGCTTGGGACAGTGTATGTTCGGCTGACTGTGCAGGCTTTTACTGTAGTCCTTGGTGAGCACAGAGAGGGAGACGTTTTCCAATTCAAAGTAAAGACAAACAAAATCAGTTAACTTGTCAGTTGTTAGATTTTGAATTCAAGTTACCAGGTGAGTCCATAAAAAGGTGAACACAGACCAATTAGCGAGTGAGTACAGGACGATGTGAGTCGGGGGAAAAAGGTGGTGCAAGTCTAGGAGAGACTTACCACAGACACACAAGATCAGTACAAGAGAGCTGGTTTTACTGTTAGGAAATCTTCTGCATGGCTTCGCTTGATAACTGTCATCAGTTTCCAAAAAGAGCTGCTCAATTAAGTCTTGGATAGCAACATCACATTCCTGAGCACATATCAGGTCCCAAAAAGGAATAGTAATAGTCTTCATTGCATGAAAATAATCTTTATAATCAACATCGAAGCGATTATTATAGTACAATAAGAAAGCTGCAGTGCAGTGACTGCGATACCACCCGCCAGGAAAAGCCATGAATCTCTATAGCTACAATACAGGGTCCAAATCTGGCTTTTAAGGTAAAACAAATCATTGAGATATTCATTAAAATCACCATATTAAGGAGTTGATTTACTAAGTTTTTGTTTATTTAGACACTTGTGATTATTTCTGTCCCTATAAACTGTGTGGGTTCTGTGCTGGTTAAGTCATATTTAAGTAGGAAGAAAGAAAGAAAGAAAAATCTTCTTTTAAAAATAAATAAAGCAGTTTTTGGTTTAAGTTCAGTAGTACTGGAGTGGCGTTCATTTTTTTTTTTTGTCCTGCAAATGCACTGAATGTATGTATTGATTCTGTGATAGATCCAATCACACTCAGACTCGTCACGACAGGTGCTGCCACTTAAAAAAAGCCTTGTAATGCGATTTGCCCAGTGCGTGTTGGGAAAAACAGCATGGTGTGTCTGTGGAGCAGGGCTGTGTGCACAACCGAGCGACGAGAGGATCGCACCCCAGCCCTGTCGCACCATGAGATATAAATGGTTTGGCTGGCAAAACATTTCTAGCAAATGTCTTGTGAGATGTGATCCACTTAGTCAATCAACTCCTAAAAAATTCCGAATCACATCAGACCTGGAAATTATGTTCATGAAATGATGCAGCTGGCAAAGACTCAGTGGTTTGTTTTGACCTGGGTTTCATTTTGTCGTCTTTAGCTGCACCATCTCTCTGCACTCAAGTCATGCAATTTAACAAATAAAACAAATTGAGTCCGCAACATTGATACGACTGGTGGATAGAGTCCAGCAAAGGCATGCACAGGTCAGTCCACCATAGCAAGAAATAGACAAGTGGTGTGAGTGAAGAAGTGAGAAAAGACAGGAAGAGAAAAAAAGAGAAATGTTGTAGCAAAGGTGGGTTGGGGGGGGTGTGCTGAGTGTGATGCCCTGGTGTGATCACTGCGTGGGGAGCTGCTTCTCCGCTGACTCCCCTGTGTCCCCTTCCCCTGGTCCCCCCATACCATCTCTGTCTGTCGCACCTCAAAGGATGGCTCCTCCCCCTCCTGTTCTCCCCCTTCGTCTTCCTCACCAATGTGACAGCTCTGGAGGTGGATGAGACATAGAACATAAGACAATCACACAAAATTACCAACCTTAGTCTTAAAACTAAGTTGTAATAAAAAGGTTTTATGAAATGCTAAAAATAATCTCAAAAGTGCTGCTCACTTACCTTTGCCATAATATCCGCATAAGACATATAGAGATGGTCAACGTCAAGTTTACTGAAAAGAAAAACCACAAAACAGGAATCAGTGCGTCTTACTCAGAGACAGGTGACACAGGTGCGATGCAGAAAAAGCCAGGTGCTCTTACGTCTTTTCTGTGAGAGCTGTACGGCTGAAATGAAGAATCAGCTGATGAAGGGGGTCAGGCTTCGTCTCAGTCTCCTCTTCCTCTTCCTCCTCTTCCTCCATGGCTTTCTAATTTAATTATTGGAGATAACATGATTCTTGACATCTCTGGACAATATGCCATTAATGCCAACTGCGTGACTCAGAATTAAAGGGAGGATGACTTACTGATAAGTCATCAATCATCTTGTCCTCAAATGAATAACCCTCTGTCTCTAGCCAGTTGCGCTTGTAGGCGTCCAAGAACATGTTGGTTGCCCTGTGCCTGTGTGAGGACCGATATTTAAGACTTAATACATCATTTGAACTTGATTCAGAAGGGCTGCGATGGCACATGTAACGCCTTCTGATCTGAACAGGTTGTTTTGTTATTGAGTGTGAAGGGATTCCTTACGTGGGGATGTTGTACAGCGGCGTCATCCTGAAACAGGCCACCACTGCCCTGCGACGCTGTTTAGACAGCAGCTTGTGCCACACCATTTTCTTTGATTTGAAGGGATGCTCTGTCTATAGCATGAAAAAAATGTCCACTGAACAAATTGTTCATGAAAACATTTACAAAAGCTAAAGTGTAAAGCTTGAATATGTTGTTAAATATGTCTTTGCTGGCAGAGCTCTTGGGCTTGTGTCTTCTACTCACCACTTCAATGTGGTAAAGGACAGCAGACACCTCTTGTACCCTTTTGACCACCTTCTCAGGGTCCTCTGCATCTTCAGCCTTTCCTGCCATCTCCTTATAAAGAGCCATCTGCCAGCGCATAGCTGGGTCCTCCACCTGGAACCAAATGTTAAATATGAATAATGTAAGTAACAACAGTGACAAGCGTTTTTGGGTTTTTTTTTCAGATAAATATTTGTTTTCTTCTTCAATATGTACAATAATTTACGAGTCTACCTACCTTCCCTTGCAGATGCAGATTGTTGTGCAAGAACTCCCGCACCTCCTCATCTGTGTCTTTCTACAAGGAAAGAGACCAAAGATTCACGGGACAATGATCTTTTATCTTTTACTAACGACAATCAAAAACATATTCGGGTTTAGCAAAGAACAGTAGGCTGAGTTTTGAAAGGGAAAAATAACTGAACTCCGTGAATGTAAACAAATGTGACTTTATAGGATCATTTTCACATACTTTTATAAATTACATACATCAAATGAAAAATGTGCCAGTTTTCATGTGCCATGGTGGGACAAAATAGAGTCAGCAAGTTGGCTTTAAACACGTTACAGTACCAGTGAGTATCTGATCTTGGCAAGGTTGATGAGCTCCTGGTCTGCGGGGGAGCACATATTGAGGCCGATGGGAAGCAGCTTCTTTAACGCTGCAACGATAAGGGAGGTCTGCACAGAGTAGCGATCCCCCCGCCGCTTCTTCTTGGTACGCTCCTGCTCTGAGCCTCCAGACTAAAGAAAGAAAGACAAGTTCAGACTGATGCCTCACTGTGACATTTACATACACCTGCGCCTCAAATATCAAGTGTTTTTCATAAAATATGCCTGTGACATCAGAGGCTTTTGAGCGATGACGTGAGATTAAAATAAATCACAGGAGATTGAACCAGCTGCCGAGTAACATTTTGCAAAAAAAGATCACATCATGCTGATAAAGTGACTCAGCGACTCAATGAAAGGGATTTTTCATCAGCTGAAATGAAAACAGACCAACAACTGCATTTTCTAGTAAAACTTCTAGTGGTGCTTCCGGTGCTTCGTTGCTGCACCAGCTACAGTCTTTACACACAATGCAGCCTCACTGTTAGTAGTGCAGAGGCCACAGCACAAGTTCTACGGGGTCAGCTCCATCGCCCTGGAGCTCTTCTCATACACTCCTGTCCCGAAGCTTCCAATGCTCATTACCGACTGTTGTCTGGCCTCACAGCACCCTCTCTGCCCTCGGTGTGCGTGGTGTGTGTCTGCGAGTGTGTGTGTAGATACATCTGCTCTTTGGGCAGAGAGAGGCGTTGTGGCGATCAGGTAACAGAAGCTCACTACAGTAATGACCATCTGATAGTCAAGGAGAGGAGGTTTTTTTCTTACTTATCTTACAGCAACCATGAAAAACATCAAACAGATATTAGATATTCAATGATTTAACACTTTAATGGTGTCAATGAATTAGACATGAAGGAACGAGTCCAGTTAGTAAATATGATGACAGCTATCTGGTGACGTCAAGCTAGCTTCAGTTTCCGCCAACACCCAGCTAGCAACATAATGCTACATATATGGACTAAGTGGATCTAATGGTGACAATGAGGGAGGGTTCATAGCTTTTTTGGTGTAAACAAGTAGTGAACACAAAGTCAGTGCTAATATTGGAAAAGAGAAGAGTCCACCAGCGCAGGAATCTTTACCACAAAAGCTGAAAAAAAATCCAAGCGTCAACAACAACATTTTAAGATCACAGATGGCACAGTAGCATCGGCTCCGCAGTTGTATCCAACAGGGACGATCTAGAGGCAAACTGTTTATTAATCAAAGAGAATCGGGTGATGGTGCTCGGCTGCAGGAGCGTTCACTCCAAATTAAATGCACTACTGCTCAACCAAGCACCATGAAACCTCTCAGGCCACTACGATCTACAGCAAAGAGCTTTCATCAAGCGACTCCAGACCCCGACTCACACACACATACAAACACACACATGGAAACATAGACGCACATCGCTAACACACACGCACGCACTCACACTCAGTATTACTTCAAGACAATCACACATACGTCCCACTCATGGAAAATACTCTTACTAAGTATTTTCGACAAAATCTACATTGTACAGAATCATTTCACCCACAGATATGCATTTTAATGATATTGCTATTACCTTATTGTCTATTAGTTTAAATAAGACTCTCGTTGAGGGCGCTGTATGAGTAGTGTAGTGTTTGTTTTCATAAACTTTAATTATATGTTCCTTAAGTTCCTCTTTTTATCTGTACTAAGGCTGCAAAAGGTAGCAAAAAAATAAATGTACAATTATTTGACTGCATATTATGATAACTATATGATTACCGATTAGTGGGAATGATTTTTTTTGCATCACGATTCATTTTCCCTGAAAAAAATATAAAAATAATGCTGATGTGACATTTGTGGAGGACTTTCCCAAACATACATGTTTTCTTCTATCTGAAGAACAAGATTTGGAGGCCAGAGCATCTCTGCAGCCCTACAGTACTTTCTTATAATGCTGTTCATCACACATTTGACCCTGCAGCTTATGCAATCTGCACACTGCACCTGGCCAAATTGTGACTCCAGTAATATTTCTGTTTATTCTGCAGCCCTAACTTTGACTAATTTCTGTCTTTGTGCTGCTGTTACACCCACATTTCCACTTTTGGGGAATAATTAAAAGATTGTATTGCATCATATTGTATTTTAATCATGTCTTGTCTTTTTCCTGATAGTAACTATGTATTCATAGCGCTGTTTGTGTGTATGTATGTGTGTGTGAATGTTGGGGTCTGTGTGTAAGAAGTGTGGTAATCCATGGGAGAGCTTGATGAAATGCCTCCTCAGATTCAGGGTGCCATGCGATCAGCACAGCGCTCGTGCACAAACACAGTCTAACCTCTCCATCTCCGGCCTAGTGGCCCAGCGTCCAACCCCGACACAGGATATAAGGAGAAAACACAGTTAGCAACACTCCTACTACTGCCTAAACACTATCACATTGTCCTGGTGAAAGATGTTATTAGTTATGTAATCACCTTTTACTCTGACATTTCTAGAAAATCACTATTTTTAACAGAATAATCATTTACCTGACTTTCTTATCCAAAGCAACTTAAAGGAAAGAAAGGAAACAGCAGCCGAGAATAAATCAAGAAGGGTTTCCTTGAATCTTTCCCTGCTTGGAATGGGTGGTGTTAGTGAAATATTAATTATTATTAGAGTTTAGTTCCTTAATGAGTTACAGCTCAAGATATGGAGTAAGCGAATAAGACATCTAATTACTGTTAAGTAACAGGTTATGTTCTACTCGACCTTTTGTCTACTTGTCCACTCTCACCTTGCTCATCTTGCTCTTACTGTCAGCAGTCAGGAAGGACATGTTGTTGATCTCATTCATCACTACAAAGTTCTGCTCCTCCCGCTTGAAGTTCTGTAATGACAAGCCAAAGGTTTGATGGCAAATGACAGGCAAAAATAAAAAAAAAAATAGAAAAAACTAAGTTAGACAACATCATAGAAAAAAGAGGACTCACATGGGACTTGGACCAGTAAATGAAGACCTCTCCCACCATCCTAAAAAGCTCCTCTGCATCTGGGTCTGGACAGGTCAGCCACCTCGCCCTACAGACAAAGACAAGTGCATGAATCAAAGACTGAGTCACAGTCAAGAATTGGAAAGGTATACTGTTGTTGTTGTTGTTGTTGTTGTTGTTGTCAGAAATAATATGATCACATACATGGTTGTGTGAGCCTAAAACATGTTATACTGATGACATCTGACCATTGATTACAGACTGAATTGTGTCAGAGTATCTATATTATTAGCTATAAAGTTAATGCCATGAAGTCTGACGGTTTTCCAACTAAAGATACAATAAAACTGATCGGGTGCTCATATAGATGATGCAGCAGTAATGGTAATCAAATTGGTAAGTTCAGTCACCTGTTGTTGTCCACGTAGCGGATGAGCAAGGGGTAGAGAGCGTACAGGTCGCGACACAGCACAGCAAATTCATCTCGAATGGTCCCATTTTCACTGTCCACCTCTGTCTTGCCCTCCATGCGCAGCTGATCCTCCTCCGCCACCACCTTTCCAGAGCGCTTCTTCAGCTTTTCCATTGTGGGGATGAAATGGGATTTAAGCATCTCTGGTTTAGCTCTGCTTACAATGGGCTGGGAGAACACTGGACAAGGGATATACAGGAATCAACGGTAGCAGCAATTAAAGTGAGTAAGAATCGTACCAAATATGAAAATACTGCTTATAATATACTGCTTTAGTAATTAGGAATTCGTTTAGAAGCTGTGAAAATCTCCTGGGTATCTGTGAAACTTCTGCTCACTGACCTGCCAATCTCTTCATCCAGGAGGCCTCATCAATACCCAGGTTGTTCACCACAATCTTCATGATGCTACCCAGCAGCTGGTTAAGATGCTCGGATGTGACAGAGGTGCAGATCTGACCGTCCATATCAGGGAAATTCTCCAGGCCCCTCTCCCACCAGCGAGGGAGGTAGTTACACAGCATGGGCAGGGTGATCTCAATCACGTGGGGCATTTCTGTGTAGCGAGCCCCAGACTCAGCCAGGTCATGGATCTCCTTCATCAGGACCTCCAGCTCTGGGATGTCGGGACACAGCTCCTCCACTTGGTTTGGAAGACCAAGAACTGGGGAGAGAGGAGGGAAGGTAAGGAAACAAATGAATCATAACCACGTTTTAATTAATTAGAAACAAGTAAAACACATGTTATGTTGTGCTAGGGAGAAAAACAAGGCAGAATGCTGAACCCACTGGATCTCTCTCTGGGAGTCTTGGTGGTGTAAACAGAAAATGTGTTGAACTCATTCAGGGTTGGCTCAAGGAAAGCCACCGGCATAGCAGCTGCTAAGTGGGCCAAGCACTCGCCAAGAGCTGGCCGCTGTCTGCAGAGGAGAAAAATAACACAAAATCCTCATGAAGCGTCTGCATCAAAACAAGTAAAATCATTGTACAAATCAATCTCTTGAAGCAGACATTACATTTTTCTCCTGTTAGAGGCTGTTTATGCAGTTTAACTGTCATTTTGTATAAAGTATTTTATTAGATATGTAAATAAATCAGCTTGAGTGATAATCACATTCCACATAAATGTAAATTTGCAGAGGAAACTTGCTTATATATGGTTAGATGTTCATAGATATAAGCAGACTCTACTTACTTCTCTGCATGTGGAGTCTTCACAGTGCCCAAAGAGTAGATACTGCACATTAAACGATAGCAGGATATTTGCAAGTCATCCACTGAATATAAAGAGAAGAGATGCATTGCAATTTTAGTCATTTAGGGAGAAACGGTGAACCATTCATTTAGTGGAGAGAAGCACTTCACTCACACATGACGTCATCTCCAAACTGGTGCTGGGCAATGTGGTCGAACAGTGTAGTGAGGACTGGTAGCAGGGCAACGGTGGTGTAGTTGATGTTTTGGGACACACCTTTTACCTATAGGAACACAATACATACACAAATACGGATATCAGTTCATAAGAAAAATGTACAGCAATGTAAGAAAACAGTATGGTGCCGTGCCTGACCTGGTTTCGACTGGACACTTTGCCTAGTTTTAGATTTTCAACCATTTTCTCAATGTCATCTGCAGCACTCTCAAAGAACTGACGCAGGATCGCCTTCACAATCTCAGGGCCTGATTTCATAACAGTCCTTAAAAGGAAGGACACAAAAAACATGTTAAAAAAAAATGCTACATATAATCTAATGATTGTGGTTTGTTTCTATTTTCATCCTGCCAATAGACAATGAGTTACCTGGCATCCAGTGATCGTGAGAGGATGTGCAGACAGTTGACCACTGCACCTGCATCTGTTCCTGAAAGCGGCACAACAAAGATTTGGTGTCAAAGCTTTCCTATTATAAAATCAATTTCTATTACTTTCAACACACACTTTCAATTCATTGTAGCGGCCAGATATAATCTGAGAGGCTCCACATCAAAAACAGGAAACAGAGCTTACAGTTGTGGCACAGCGTGTTATAAAACACTGACAAAACCCAAAATTACATTCAAACCATTCACATCACAGATAATGTTTATTACATATCTAAGACAATTAACCCATATATTCCTTTACTGTGATACATGCTCTGATTTCTAATTTCATTCCCTGCGTGGGTACATTTTAAAGCAGTGAATCAGTTACAGCTGTGCACTTTGACAATCATTTACCATGTTGTAGTGGTGCGCCAAGCTAAAGGGCACAGGCTCAGCGTGAAAATCTAGTGAACCCTGGTTACATAAGAGTGACTGACTATTAAACATATACGGTGGTGAAGGAGAATGAGGATAAAGCATACAGTATACTGCCTCATATAGGTCGAGCTGAGAACATATCACCAAGCTGCAGTACAATATAAATATATGATGCCACTACAGACACTCATGCTCAAATCACTCCTGGTTAAGAGTGACAATCTGAGTTTAGCCCTTAGAAGCAAAAAAGACAGCTTTTAAAACACCTGGGGCCGGATGAATAAACGTACACACAAAAACCTGCATAGGCCTCTCTGACATAAACAGAGATTAAATATACGTTGATGTAACATAAAAGTAAAACATTGTTTAAATTTACTACTCACTTCACTGATTGAGATTGTATTTTTGTCAGATCAAAAGAGCATTTCTAAACTTAAGTTGAACAGTTTACAATAACGAGGTTAAAGGACATTTAATAATTTTTATTGTTAACATTTTACATTTAATGTTCTCTTAATATCTTATTTTTCATCTGAAACAATGCCCCTGTAAAGTGCTTTGAACAGACTTGTTTCTGAATGATGCTAAATGAATAAACTTGCCTTGTCTTGTATCCATTTACAGCTAACTTAGGCAGTGGAAGTGAGGCTTGTGCACATGCGTCCTGCTACACAATGATTGAGATTGATAAAACAGAATCAGGCGTACGTGCAACTTTCCAAATAATGCATTTGCTTATTTCTGTCTTTTCGTTTTAGGATCTACACAGAGTTGTATGCATCTAACCCCAGGTTAGAGAAAACATCAAAGCCAAGCAGTAGGTGAGCTAAAGAGAGAGAAGCATTAGATGAAGAGATCCAGTACGGAGAGAATGAGAGCGCGGCACAACAGACTATATGTGAATCTGTGATACAATGTTGATTAGTATATATTGCACAAATGGGAAGGTAAAGGAATAAAGATAAATTAGACAGGAAAACAGATTAAAAGGGACAGGGATGGTGACGGGGCATAACACCACCATGCAGATTTCTTACCAAAAAGAGATACTCTGTGCCTCACCAAAGCAGCCAACTTACAGAAGATACTGAGGTGGGAGGAGAAAAGAGGAAGAGGAGGGAGAAGGATGGAGGACGGTAAGGGGAAACAGGGCAGGAAAGATATTTTGTAGTGACACAGAAAGCAAAAGGGAGGTCAAGAAAATAAGGGACATCACTCAATAGGAGAGAGATGAAGGGAGATGGAAGAGGTAGAGGACAGACACTGTCACATGTGGGTACGACTAAAGGAAAGGTAAATGGTAAGAGTTCAAGTCACATATTTCAGAGATCAAACCAGTCTTTTAAATAACCTTTTCTACATTCTTACTGCACATACCTTGCAATCATTTCCTTCTCCTTATTGGATGAATGTCCTCCACTACCCAAGACTTTAGCAGGAGTAGAGAGGAAGTAAAGGCAGTGGTTCTTGAAGTACTGATTTACCAGTGGCAAGAGGATCTATAAAAAAACAACCCAGGATGAAATAGAAACACACTATCAACCCGTTAAACGGGGAACATCTCTTAGTGTTCATTAATTGCAGCAAGGTGGCAAGAATCTGTTATTACTCATGACTTCCTTGTCGAGACAGACAAGCAAAAGAAGAACACAATAATGCATCAAACAGCTCACCTTGGCAAAGAACTTGATCTCTTGTTCATGTGGCGACTTTTCCACTCTACCACTGCTGACCACAGCCTCTGTTAAAAGCAGAGATAAAAGTAAGTAAGCTCTCAGTCAAACGTGCAAGTTGAAGTAAACAATACGCAGTAAAGCGCTGCTCCCATGAGAGGCCTTTGTCTCTAAAACCACAGTACCAAGATGAGCGATGAACTCCTGTGCGATGTCCATCCATTTAAGAAGCTTCTGGAGAAAGCCGTAGGCGAAACGCTTCTCGATAGAGGAGATGTCCTGCTCCATGTCCTTCAGGCCCCTGAGGAAGAAGGGCAGGAGGGAAGAGAGAGTAAAAAATAAAGACAGGGAGAAACATACAGAGAACTATCAGTAATTTCATAATTCTACAAACTCAGTGAAATGATCAGAATACTCTGTTTACCTTGTCACAGCATATCCATTGAGCTGGAGGAACTTGAGGAGGTCCTGGGCCTTCTCCCTGTCCCTGGCCTTCTCCTTAGCCGTCAGGGTGTCATAAGGCACAAGCAGAGGATGGGTGCCACCGCCTAAAAGAAGCCGTAATTAAGTACGTTTTTGACTCAACAGACGGCAAACTAGCCACCACTAGAAACAAAGTTCTCAGCTAAGTATGTGCAAAACAGAGCTGCTCTTACCTTTGGACTGTAGCTCCAACTTCTTTTTCCGGCCCCACGTGTTGTGATAGTTCTCAGCCAGCTGCTCAGCCATAGACTGTTCGGAGAGGGGAAACAAATAAATTAAACAGTCATGCTCCTGACAAACGTCTAACCAAAATATGAGACCTATTCTTGCAAAGACTGAAGGAAAAATACATACCTGCAGTTCTCTGGACAAGGCCATTCCTCCGATGTCTATGGGCTGAGGGTTGTAGCCGTGACTCGGATCATAAGTAGCCTGAAGACAAAGAAGATGTGATGAGATGAGATGACACAAGATGAGCATTTATTGATCCCCAAAGAAAAACACTCGAATTCTGAGTTTGTTTTTCTTCCTCCTTCTCGTACCTGAGCAGTTTGAGAGATCTTGCGTGTGGTGGTGGCCTTCTTCTCGACCTCTCCCTCCCCATCCCTGGCTTTCTCCAAGGTCCACTCCCAGGCCAGCATGGCTTTGATGGATTCTTTGATGGGCCAACGATAAATCTCCTTGTCCTGAAAATCAGAGACAAGAAGGTTTAAAAATTAACTGGGTGTCTACTGACAATAAAAATACAAATAACTGTGAAGGTCTTTCATTTTTTTTTTTACCTGTGTGCACATTATCATGATTCTGACCACACAGAAGGTTACGAGTCATTACCTTTTCAGAGAATGTTTTGTATGGCCGGAGCATTGGGTGAGTCTTCGCATTCTCATCCAACACCTCTCCATAGGTCCAGTTGTTCTGAATCTAAGAAAATAGAATGAACCATTGACATAATTAACATTTCGACGTAGCAACATTTTCAAAAAACAAATCAGGAGTTCATATATATATGTTGATTTACCTTTTCAAAGGCCCATTTATCATGAGTATGCTCCGCAAACTTGTTGATAAAAGTATCCAGCCTCTCTGGGATGATTGTGCTGTGAAGAGATCGACTCACACTTTATACTGCATCGAATATAAAAAACATTCACTTTTAGCTAATTTAATGACTTTATAATTTTTTAATAACCCTAGCTAAATCCCACTGTAATTCTATGTTAAGTCGTATGTCGCAGCACGTATCATCTTTGCAGTTTCTGCTTTTTTCACTAAAAAGTGAGATGCTGACGTTGCTCATTATACAAAGACCCTTCAAAGGGCATTAACAAGGCTAAACATATATCAGTTAATGTATCTAAACTCTTTCATAATGTGATTTTAAACTCTTTTTTGTAGACCACTGTGAACTATTCTTATACCGCCTTGTATTTTCCTGCTCACTTGGTGGTCTCGACTGGTTTAGGATCAAAGTTGCCTTCAGCGTCCACAGAGGCCTTTTTCTCAGTGTTAGAGGAGTAGCTGGCATCCACATAGTCAGGTGGGATGGCTCCTGCTATAGCACAGAGGCAGGGCATGGCGATCTTGAAGAGCTCTGCATCATATTTCTAGAGTTCGGATGACATGAGAGAAGTCAGTGACATATGTTGCAACCCTCTGTGATTGTACAGAATAACAAGCGTGGAGGGACGGCAGGAGATTCCTCTCTTACCTTGTGTGCCAAAGATTCAAAGATTCCCCAAAAGAGTTTACGAGAAAGATGTAGCTCCTCCTCTGAGGTCACCCCGAAATTAGCCCATCCGTTAGGCAAGCAGTAGTACTTCCAACAGCGCTCATAGTGATTAGTCAACAGCTGAAACAATTGAATCACAAAGGGAAACAAAATTGGGTTAGGATTAGTGCTATATGTACTCTCTCACAATCTTTCAAATGAGTGCTTGAACTGAACTTTAAACACTTGGGAAGATTATTTGTATAAACTATATATTGTTGTTTATTCATTAAATTCTCCTCTAGTCAATATAATAAGAAATCCAATAAAAACCTTGAGAGGCATCTTTGCATATTCGTTGAGGATGGGCACATCAAATACCAGCCGCCTGAGCAGATGCTGCAGCATCGAGGGTCGAAGGTATCTGTAAATGTCATCAAAACGCTTCATTATTCTCATGTTAACTATTTTTCCAGTAAGACAGATATCATTTAAATATACAGTTAAAAATGTATTTGCTATTATCATCATTCAGATGCCAGATAAACAGTATTTTCTTTCTAAATAGAGAAACGGGGACGGAGACTGACTTGCAGAGCGACATGAGGCACTCCTCAATGACGTCCCTCTGAGCCTTGGTAAGGGCTCGGCCACGGGACAAACGATAGATGGTGTGAAGCATGGAGTCGATCATGATGGCCCGGTGGTCCGTCCCAGCATAAAGTGGGGCACATTTGGTGAGCAGAGGCAGAACAGCCGAACAGAGGTAGCGGTTCAGTGCCAAGGCCATTTCAGTTGTACTGAAAGCCACCTTTAATGGGAAGAGGGAGACAGAAAAGCTAGTTACACTTTGTTTCATACTCAGATCCACAGATAGCTTACAAGTCACATCAACATAGACATTTTTTGAGTTGACAGAAGAAAAAAATGTATCTTGCCGTTTGATTTCTCCCATGTGTCTTTTCCTACTCACCGTGTCCAGAGAGGCTGCAGCTCTCATGTCAGGCAAGAAGCCAACCTCCAGCACATGGAGCAAGAAGTCCTGGTTGTCAATACCATACACTCTGTCAAGGAACAGCACCATGGATGCCTTGTGGTCTGGCACAAAACTGGCTGACATCTTGGGCTCAATAATCTGACCATCTGTGGTGAAGATGGAAAACATTACATGTGCAGGAAAATGCCCAAATACGCCCAAATATTGTATATTTACAAAGTGTGTCCATATAATCTAACCTTTGCCATAAGCAGGAATCTGTACAGGCAAGCTGATGACCCCTACCAGGTCCTCTATGGGCACCAGAGACCTGAGGATGGCTCTGATTCTTAGAGCCTCACCCTTGCCGGCTTGAATCAGCTGTGGATAAGGACAGTTAAGAAATATGGTGAGAGACTAATCACTGCTCTTCAACCACATACTGAGCCAGTGTGCCTGGAGGCTAATAAGAAACTAATGGTGTAAAAAACTCTCCCACTCACATGCATCTCAGGGGCGCAGCGACCAAGCAGATCGATGAGGGCCGAGTAGAATGACATGATGGCATTTCCCAGATGTACGCGGTTCTCTTCGTGCTGTTCCTCACCGCCAAACCTGCCAATCAAGAGAAAATCTTTTGTTTCACAACTGTTTGTGCCTGTCTGAGCGTAGCTTCAAACGAAACTAGACAACACACAACAATGCCCATTATTTATTCAGTCTAGATCGCTATTTTAGAGTCAAACTATGCAGCTTGATCAAAGTTTGTTAATATAAACTGAAAGGTCAATAAGCCTGCATGCATCAGGTATCGTACCTGCTGTGCTAACACTTACATGAAGCGTCTGTCTTTTTTGACAGTGGGTCCATCCCTTGCTGGATCCTCTGAGATCTTGATGGCGTCCTCCATGGCAGCCAGCAGACCGTTACCACCCTCTCCTCTCAGGGCTGGGCCGAAGCACTCCGGCCGACGGATGAGCAGACGCACCACAACATTGGCGTTCTCCTCTACGCTCTCTCCTGTGAGGAGCAGGTGTGCAAATGTTAGTGACAGTTACTCAAAACTCTAAACCACAAATCTAATCATCACATGAGGGTGCTGACCATTAACAAAGACAGCAAAGCGAAGGAAGTCCAGGTATCTCTCTCCTCCACAGGGGTTCCAGCCGATGTCGGGGTAGCCCTTAGAAAGGAGCATTGGACACATCTGCAGCCCGCAGCCTGCTAAGTATGTCACCACCTATATCACCACGCATGTGAAGGAAACCAAGAAGGTTATAAGATAACAAGTCCAGTGTACCCTTTCATGTGTGGTCCTTTCTTGTAATTTTTTTTTTGTTGTAATTTTCGCAAACCATTTCCAGGTCCTGCTCTTGTAGAGCCAAAGCCAGCTCATTGTTGTCAATGCAAGAAGCCGCAGCCACATCCAGAGGAGTGGACCCACGCATGCCTGCAGATTTAAAATAAACACAGTGAGCCTGTATGTATCATCACTGCCTAATATACAGCCTCATCATTCTATAGTTGTCAAAAGGAATAGGTTTAGTAAGTTTACAGGGAATATCTGATGACAGTGACGGTTTAGAGTCTGATCTCTATATACACTTTTTTAAATAAGAACTGAAAAAGGTTTTCCTATCTACAGAAAAGCAAACAGGTGACTGATACCGACCCAAGCCGATGCCACTGTTCTGTAGCAGGTAGCTCAGATGGTCAAACATGGAGCGCTGGTTCTGTCGGCTGATACGACAGAAGTAACACAGGAAACGACAGCAGTTGGTCACCATCTGGGGGAATCGAATCTCCTAAAGAGAAAAAGTAAAAAGATAAGTTCTGTCTACTGTGTACAGCAATGGTGCACACTCCAACAATGAAGTTATCATCAAAGTATCATCACAGTTACCTTTGAGTCACCTCCTCCACCCAACACATTGACCATCACCTCCATGACAGTCTCATGCATACCAAGAGCTCTCATCAGGTTGGGGTGTTGGTAGAACACCTTGTTGTTCATGATGTTCCTAAAAACACATAAAAAACACAAGTCATATTTCTTTACTCATTTCATTTGAACTGTATTATGACACACTGGATATTAGTTTGAGATTAGAGATTTTAAAGCAGGAGGAAAACCCACAGACCACCATTTAACAAAAATATGAAATAAAATATCAAAATATTTAAATCAATAACACATGCTCCACCTTTGTCACCACTACAGATGCACATTAAGTAAATATCATCACCCCACACTGACCCAATGCTCTGGATCATGAGACGCTCCTCTTCTGGGCCCATCTGGACAATAAGCAGTGAACGAATCTGTCCCAAACACTCCAGCAGGTCCATGGTGTCTTGAACAGACACAGCATTGATGGCGTAGGCTTTCGGAAGTGCTCGGATCAGCTCGCCGAGGTTGTCATACTGCCTGTGGAGCAGGCTGAACATGAGACGCACCAGCTCAGGGTTCTGAATGAACGACTCCTGGGCCCAGTGGATCATGGTGTGGGAGATCAGTTCCTGAAGGGTGCCTTGTTGAAGCAGATACAGAGGGGTACAGTATGACTGCTGTATAATATCATGTGTTAGATTAGATTTATAAAGGCTGATCGCTTCAAATATTTAAGGAGTGACTTAGCTGTTACTCTTACTTGGTTTTGGTTCCTCCTCAACCTCTGGCTTCTCCTCCTCCTCCTTCTTACGCAAGTTCTTGACCTTGTCGACCAAACTGAGGAGTCTGCCCCTCAGTGAGGTGTCCACCTCTTCCTCCTCTGCCTCTTCCTCAATATGTATACCTATGAAATGTGAGTTGAGCATTAAGACCCACAAATACTTAACATAAAAACTAATTCACACCTGCAGAGAAACCAAAATCTTCTCACCACAGTGGAGCAGGAGGTTATTGTGGAATTCTCCTAGAGTGTCCCGCACGTCCTCAGGCACTGGACAGTCCTCATCACATTGCTTGAAGTTAGTCAGTAAAAGGACCTTTAAGAAGAACCCAGTAATGATAAACCCAATTAACATATTTTGTTAACATATAATGTGTGTTCCTTTGCTGCTCTTGTGTCCCCATGTTACATGTGACATAACACATGTTTGCTTTGCCTCTAAATTTCAGCTCACACATTCAGAATTCATTGGAGAGCTATTATCAAAATCCAAGTACCTGGTCCTGTGGTGGTGAACGGAACTCGCGTGTCCTTCGTGCAGTCTCAGCAGCTGACATGGTGAAGGCCCTCATTAACAGGTTGTAACGGACACGTTGGTTGCTCTGAATACTGTTGACAAACTCGTCTGAATAGGCCACAATGGCTTCGACTCTGTGTCGCAGCTCGCAGTCACAGAAGTACTGCAGAAGTGTGCACATCTGAGAGAAGAAGATAAGATATGATTAAGAGTTCAATGTATTATTTGTTAAAAAAAAGAAAAGAAAAAAAGAAACAGATGCAGTATATAAGTATATGAATACTGTGCAGATGCCCACATCTACAGCACCAGCAGCTGACAATGTTTAAATATCCGACTCACCTGCAGTTTGACAGACTCTGGTAGCTTCATCTGTAGTAATCCCTCTTCCGGACCCTCCTCCTCATCTTTCACTTCTGCCTCCACTGCCTCTGCCTCCTTTTCCTCCTCCGCCTTCTCTCCATCCACTTTTCCTCCTTTGGTCTCTCCCTCTTCCTGCTTTTCCTCCTCTTCTCCCTCCTCCTTAGGCTCAGCTTCTTCCTCCTTCTCCTCTTTTTCTAGATTTTTCAGCTCCTCCTCCTCCTCCTCATCACCGACCCCTTCATCCTCAAGCTCGGAATCCTCTTCCTCCTTTGCTTCTTCACTTTCTCCCTCAGCAGCTCCCGCTGCAGCCTCGCCCTCCTCTGCTTTCTCCTCCTCCTCGTCCTTTCCGCTGAATACGTTTGGATCTATCATCTTGAGGATGTGTTTGGAGTCCTCATCATTAAAAATGCCAATGATAAGCAGCGTACTGATGAGTTTCAGGATTGGAACAAAGTGGAACTCCACACTGCCTCCTACTGGATCCCGCATAGCCTGGCTACCATCCAGCACAGCCTCTGTAAGCATGCTAATCGCCCTGGTCTTCAGCTCCTGAGGAGAGAAATTGATCATGATAAAAAATAAGCAAAAGAATACTCAAATGTCATAATTGTTTTCCAATTCAGCTTGTCTCTTGTCTCTTACCTGCAGGGGGAAAACAGGACTAAGGGTGTATAAGTCAGGGTCTGTGCCGACAAAGTTGATGGATGAGAAATGCAGCTTGGGCCGTAAGCAGGTGGTGAGGCCAACACCGGGGAGAGAATGTGCCTTGACCTCATCTGGATAGAGATGGATGCTAAGAGTCTCCTCAGTCATGGGGACGATAAACTCCCTGTTGGTGCCTAGACGTGCCCGTTTGGCAGATTCCAGGTGAATGCTGATGAGCAGGTCGTAGTAGCCGCTGCGGAGAGGTCCAGGAAGGTAGGTGTTCTCGATGGCGTAGAAAAGCTGGGATTCATCCACGTGGCTGCACAGGGCATGAGCCACACGATTATTGCCAAGTGCACACACAGCACAGTAGAGCATGAGTGTGTGGTAGTGGAATTTCATCAGATCCAGGCGCTCCGACAGCTCCAAGACATCAATGCACCTGGGAAACAAAAACAGAGGCAAATATCAGAACTGATCAGCTAACACAGGTGACCGATTATCATAATCCTGTAAAAATGCATTATGTTGTAGTGATGGATCTTCCCAAATTTTACAAAGCAAATTCCTAATTTTAGGACCTGTTCTCCTCTGGGATGTGCAGAGCCATCATGGTGAGAGGTTCAGTACACTCCAGCATCCAGCCCAACCGCTCATTCACTTTTCCCACCTCTGGGTTGAGGAAGTGATTGGGCATACGACTCCAGATAACCGGGGTCAGCATCTGTACATCCAGCCTGGGAGGGCACTGAGGGACTGGGTTCATGCGCTCACTGCGGAACATGGCTGCCGAGATGGGCATGATGTTCTGAGAGGGAGAAAGAGCAAAAGGAGAAGTTTTAAAAACGAAAGGATAAAAAACAAGACAACGAGAAGACATTTAAAGGTGCTGATACCAGAATAATACAGCAGATGTTCAGCTCAGCAGAGACTCTCATCAGCATTGTGGTTTTATGGACTTTATTGATGAACCACATGACACACATTTACACTGAATAAAAATAATCACTTAATAAATGTTATATTTTAGTTTAACCTTTCTCTTTGTGTCCATGGACTAGTTATCTCTCCCTTGAAATCTTAAGTTAATACTAATTATTATTTCTAACCCAGAAATGCATGGTCCCTCATGTAAGAGAGGGCCGATGGTTGGCTGACATGCATTAGAGAAACCACCAACATGAGTTTTGGGATATGATGTTGATCTGAATCGGCTATGAGAGAATGAAGGCATGAAGAATATTTTAAGCAAGGTGGTTGGAGAATCTAAATCAAAAAGGACACAATTACTTCCAGAGAAAGATGTTTACTGTAGTATGTTCGCTAAAAGTAGCTTCTGACCTTGAGTTTGCCCAGCTCCAGCTGCACCATGTTCTGATTGGAGGGTTGAACGAAGACAGCAGGAAACAGCTTGGTGTTGGGCTCCACCTGAAATGAAACACCTCAGATTTTACAGCTCTGCAGTGTTTCATACCTCATCTGGGTTTGAGTCTAAAAAACACTGATACAAATACACACACAACCTATAATGTGTAACTTGTCTTACCTGGTAGAAGGTGTTAATCTCCTTTCCATTTGCTGTGAAAGTCATGAGACCTGTTGCCAAGTCGACCAAGCAGCCAACCACCATGTCCTCCTGGCTGAAGCGGGTCTGCTGATTGCTGACTAGGTCACCTCCCCACACCATGTAACAGTTACTATGTTTCATACTGCAGGAAAAACAGCAAATGCACTGCAATGTTATAACTCTTCTTTTTCTATATTGAAGTTGAAACACTACACAGTTGATCCAAAATGCCTTAGAGTGCAGAGAGAAATTAACAAAACAAATGCTGCAAGATGTCCTAATTTCCCGCAACATGATTTCTAAATTTCCCTCGGGATAAATAAAGTTTCGATCTATATATCTTTATCTAAATGGGAAGAAAATGGAAAAAACCTCACACACACAGCAAGACGCTTCTAACAAAGTTAACTTTCTCTGAATAAGGATTTGATGTCCTTCGGGTATGTTTAGTCGTCCGTTTTAATAGCTATTTACCTTTAAAGCTTAGTAAACCATTTAAATGGGAAAAAAAGAGGATCAAGTATTGGACCTTGGGGGATACCACAGAAAATATAAGATAGTATAAAGTTCCTTTTTGCTTCACTACCACTATTACTTAGTTAAGGGGTTAAATTAGATAGAGAGACCCTCTCATCTTGTTGACAACTACCATCGAGGTGCCATTGACACTGTTAGTTAGAATAAGAACCATGTATATTTGTCCTTAATTTCTCCAATGTGTGAATAAAATAGCTAGACTTTGTCACATAACTTTTAAAACAATATTCAATAAATAACAAATACATAGTTTTACCATTTAGAAGAACAGGCATTGCTCTTTTAAATAAAATACCATTGAAATGTGGTAAAGACTAACCTGTCATGTATGTTGCCTTTGTCATCTCCCACAGTGACAGTGACACAGCGCACCTTGGAGAGGTCAAAGCTTGGATCATACAGGTGGTAGTCAGGAGTGACCCAGCCAATCCACACACCAGAAGGCTCCTGCCCAGCAAAGATCCTCACAGAATAATAATACTGAAAATAAAAAGAGAAAATTAGACTATTAAAAGGAGACATCTGAGTGAGATATCTAGAAGCAGTCACACTGGGTTATTAACAGATACTCTAATAACTTTAGTAGTATGAAGCAACATGCCAGCCTGCTCTGTGGACTTTGCACTAATTTGAAGGATAATTTTGACATCTAAGTTTCGCATCAGCAGAGGATGAATAGCTCACAGTGGTGGTATTAGTGATGATCTCGGGGTCATCTCTGTCATCAGGAACAACATCTTCCACCAAACGGGGCACCGTTGGAGGAGGAGGAGGAGCGAGAGGTGTCATTGCAGCCTTCTTGGCCTTGGAGAAGAATCTATTGTGCACAGATGACAACATCATATTAATAACTTAACAGGAAACACAGACAGAACAAAGGGGCAAAAGTTGCTGAGTTGAGTCTAGCTGTCGATGGATGGAAGAGTCACATGATGCAAGTTTTAAAATGACACTCCCTGCAGGCTGAAAAGTAATCACAACTGAAACAAATTGAGCAACTCCACAGAGTCTCAATTAGTGTGGATGCATTCACTGACCCATGTTTTGTTTCACAGAGAGCATGAATGATTTCTTGACATATTTATCTGCAATTTAAATTCTAGGCGTTTTTTTCCTCCACAAACGGCAACACTTACCCTTTTTTCTTTCCCTTTTCTGACATTGTGTCCTTCTCATTTTCCACAGAGATCTCCTTAGGTACAGATGGTTCCTTCTTGTCCTCCTCCTGCTCCTTACGGCTGGCAGACTTTTTCAAAACTTCAAACTCTGAGTCAGGCTCTACCACTACCACTTCCTCCTCGGGTATGGTGAGGGCACGTGTGAGAGGGGTGGTGCCTGCTGGGATCTTGAAAGTCTCATGGAACTGGACGGGCATGCTCAGTCTGAGGAACAGCATATCAGTATTGGCGTTCTGCGAGCCAAAGGTCTTATGGGTCAGCTTCAGACAGGGGGCGCTATCCACTGTCCCATCCACGCGGGAAACCTGGGATACAACACGTTTGAAGATAAATAAATGATCCCGTTTCAGAGTTCTCCCTTCATTAAACATTTAGTGTCACTACGGAATTACCTCAATGTGATTGTGCTCGGTTGGTACAGGCACAAACTGGGGCAAACTTTTACTGAACCACATGGTAATGTCTCGCTTCATATTGATGGCAAAAGGTTCAAATCCTTCCTGCAGGCCACAGATGGCAAAGTAGCGCAGGCTGCTGACATTCTGACCAAGATTAATCCTTCCAACCTGAGACAGTCCCAGGGCACAAACTGGGATAAAACCTGAGGGATGAAAAACCAGGAAAGTAATACACATTTTTCTCATTTCTGTGAAGGTTTCCTATTTTATATAAACTGACATTTAATAATTCAAGCTAAATAAGTTTGATACCAAGAGGTATCAAGAGGTTATTCACTTAAGTTACTGCAAATCAATCAATAAGGTAGAATTAACATTAACTCTTACCTTCCCCAATTTCAATGTCTTTGAAAGCCATCTCCGAGCCTGAATCACTGATCAACATTTCTCCATTGAGTGTGAACATGATGTTCATCTCAGTCAGATCAATCATGCAACCAACCACATCACCAGACTGCCACTGACGGCCGAAGGGTTCGTTGCCGATATGCCATCTTTGAGCCTGGAGAGGGGTTACAGCAATAAATCATCCTTGGAATAAAACTTCAAATTTATACTCAAAAAAACAAAAATACAAGACATCAACTCTGGTGATGGAGTGGATTCACTCTCCTGGATCCATTTCACAGCTGTTTACAATCAAAAAGTTTGGGAAAGTTTGGGGAAAAAACAGCTTATTGGCTACTTTGACTGTGATAAACTTTTGCCCAATCAAAGATTTAATAAATTAGACTGACACTGGTTTAACTAAGGTGAACCTAAAGATGTGGACTGACCTTGTTGCCATTAAAGACGTAGGCCAATTCATCTGCTCCCAGTTCAGTGTCAGAGCGGACACAGGGACGTGCCCAGCCGACTCTCATCTCCCCCGTGGTAACTGCCTCAAACTCAAAGTACCACTTTCCTTGGGTGACAACGTACGACTTCTCTGCCCTGAAGATCCGCACCTTGTCCCCACGAGTGTTCTCGAGGCCATGGCCAGCTGCAGGGAAAGATGGAAAAGATGACAGATAAGATTAAGAAAGTTGGAGATATTGGGGAGAATTTAGAATTTGCATGATACTCTATATTCAGTTATCATCATGAGGTAAGCTGACTTACTGCTCTCCTGATCTGGAGGCTCAATGTTGTAGCCATAGCCAATGAGGGTGCGGACAGCGTTATTAACACTGTCCCTGTTTGTTTTCTTAGTTCTCTCATCCAGCAGGTTATAAGGTACCAGACGAGGGTTTCGCTTGTTTAAGATGTCCTGGGAAGCATAACAGAACACTAACTGATATATCATTTCAGAAAACAATATACAAACATTTCTGTACAGCTTATTTATGAACAGTGGAATGGCAGCATGGTTTAGGGTCGACTAGATTTGACTGGAGGACTTACTAAATAAAAGTAAATAAATAAAGGATTTATTAATGTTTAAAAAAAGGATGCTTACCTGCACAATACTGTAGGTCCATCCTTGACGTACCCGGTCCCTTGCCCAAACATTATGCCCATTTTCTGCCAGTTTTTCTACAAGCTGGTTCTGGTTTGGTGTCAGTTTAACATGGTTGAGGTCAAGGGGGGCAGGCTTGTATCCATTGGTCATCACATAACTAGAGGCAGACACATTTATATTCAGATACAAAGATCGTGTAGAGAGTCAGCTTATACAGGCAGGAATAACTTTGCTGTCATACGTCTTGGGCAGCTTGATCTTCTTGAGATTCTCCTCTGCTTTCTCATCACCCATACCAACGTGGCAACCCAGAGCCAGGAGAGTCCTGTGGGATAATGAAAGAACACAGGGATCAACAGTTGTGTTCAAGGACATGCAACTGCTCCTTTCACCTTCACACATTTCTCAACCTGTAACCTCTACAGGTAAACTCGGTAACTCACTTCAGAGTCTCGCCAGACATCTGCAGATTGTAGTTCCTCTCTGGTTCAGGGAGACCCTGGAAGTCTACCAGACAAGGATGGAGTTTCTTGTTGTCATCCCTGAACTGTGTAGGAAGACAATTGCAGGTTACACACAAATTGATATCATCTAAATCGGAGGCTGTCAAATAAATATTCTTATGCTGTTGATTCTGTATCTTTTCCACACTCACAGTCCCATAGGTCCAGCCCTGCTCGATACGGGTGACGGCCCAGAGCTCATGAATGTTCTCTGCCAGCTTCTCTCGGATACGCTCCAAGTGGGGTGGCAAAACAATCTATACAGAAAGGAAAGACAGCAAACAGAAAGAAACTAATACAACAGATCTTTTAATGACTGGATCAAGGTTTGATTTTAGGTTTCGGGGTTTCACCTGAACGGTATCCACGGGGCAGGGGGTGAACGAGGTATGTGTGAGGGACTGGGTGGGACCAAGCAGATTGCGCACACCACTGAAGTCATGCTTGTACTCCTTGATGGGTTCAATACGCATCCTCTCCCTAGGCAGCAGAGCCTCATAGCATGGGGCATAGCCAGGTGGGGGCATGAACTTGAAGTCTCCATGACGGCCGCCGAGGAGGAACCGTGCCCTGAGGTGACAGGAACAGAATAAATCCAAGTCTGTATCTATTTGACAAAAACATCTTTATATACTAGTTGAGTCCTTTGTGGCAACACTGCCTTGATCTTTATAAGACTCATAATAAAGAAAACATTGATTTAATTTCTGTGCCAGTTCCTGAGGCTGTGTTTCCCTCCCTGCTCTCATCAGTCAATCCACCACTAATCCCACCTCAGTACTGTGACGAATCATTACACACAGCAGCTATAAAATCTTTATAGGGGACAGAACACAGTTAGTGTAATGTAAGGAAAGGGAGATAATTGTAAGGACTTGAAGCATTTACAGAATAACAACTGAAAGCATTACAAGTCATGCAAAATACAAGACTGTTCGACGCTTAATCAATCATCTGAAATATTCTTCCAGTTGTTTATTATTTATTTTAATTCCTTTCAATAGTAAATAGTTAGGATATTGGGATGTGGGTGCATGTGTATGGATATGCAATAAAAGTCAAAGGGTAACAAACATATTCACAGAATAAACAATCAGGTATAACACTAAAATATCCCAATATCACTGACTTATTTTGAGTAGTGTACATCTCAAATGACATCAATTTAAAAACCAGCAACCGCCTAAGAAACTATTGAATCGCTCTGCAAGTAACTGCACTGCATTAATATTTGTTCCATTTATTTATTGTTAATTAAGGAAGTGAGCATGCATAATGATAAAATCAATTAAGATAGGACAGAGCTTTATGTTATACTTACTTGACTCCAGCAGAGAAGCTGATGACGGGGAAAAAGAGGCCGTCAACATTGAAGTTTTCAAACATGCCCTGAACTGGGTGGCCGTTGATACGGAAGGAGATACTGGGCACGCTCAGATCCAGACAGCAACTGACGACGTCATCTGCAGCCAGCGTGTGTGCACTGGGCGAGGCCACCTGGCGGGGTACGGTACCTGAACGGCAGAGCAGGGTGTGTGGAAGTCATATAACAATTCATACAGCATCACAGAAAATAGTATATTAAATAATTCATGGGCATCACCGTACCTGACCACAGATCCAGTCCATCATAGCCATAGGAGTAGAGGTCATCTCCCACACCGTTGCCTCCCCAGCCTTCTCCTCCTCCAGGGTAGGGGCTGTAGCCCTCGGTCATAGCCCATCCCACACGCAGGTGGGTAGCCTGTGCAGTCACAAAGGGTTCTACATAGTCCACCATCATCTCATAGTACCACTTCTTATACTGTGTGGACCCCTCACATGTACCCAGGAAGATGTTGGGTCTTACACTGAGTAAAGAAGAGAAAAGAGAAAATGAAGTTAAGGAAACAGATAAGGCCCTGATAACCAAACAGCAACTTAACAGCAACTCACGTACCTGGTGACATAATTTACAATGTTGGTCTGCAGCAAGAGGTCGCGACCAGGTAGTAGGTTTTCAGTGATGAGGTTCTGGTTGGACCTCACAGCTACACCATTACACACACAAAGAGAGCGCAAGACATCCAGGACCTAGCAGAGGCAGACAATACTATCACCTCTTTGTCTAAATGTGGCAGAGCAGGGTAGACAATTTACATTTTCATCCACTGACTACAATTTCTATTAGAATTACAAAACCAGGAAATGTTTTTTTATGGGCCAAATACGATTACGAGGGTGCAATAACATTCCAAATCACCACCTACAATAGTGTCTGGTGAAGCAGACAACACTGCCAGCTGGAGTCAATCAATTTGCAGCTGGCTGACGTTACTCATCCACCAATTTCCTGGCAGTGAGAAAAAGACAAACCTTGTGGTTCCTTCCATGCTTGTCCAGGAGAGAGATGATGGATTTAATGTGGTTCTCCTGGATGATGTTCAGAACCTCAGGGCTTTCAATTAGCACACAGTACAGCACCTCGAGAATACCTAAATGTACAAGGAAAATATGATAAAATCTAAGCGTTTTCATTTTTTTGGAGACACTTCACCCATAAGATTTAAGAACAATTAAGAAATATCAGTTATAAAGAAATCAAATGGTTTAAACTAAAATAACATAAAACACCTTTTTAATTAAAAAAAAAAAAAAAACAGATCGAACTCTTGGGAAAAAATGTGATACCTGAAGAAGCCTCCAAGCGGTCCAACTTGCTGACCAGCCAGTCCAGGTTGTCACAGAACAAAGCGCAATTAGAGCGATTGCCCCTGATTAGAGAAGCTGTTCAATGGAAACACAGATAGATAAATAATGTCACTTTATTCAGTTCAGACAGCATTTAATATGTACTTGATATGTTTTCACAGCATATGTGATTCTTCTACCCAGCAGCTCATATAGGAGGTTGACAATCTCCTTCCATGACTCTGCAGCTTCTTCCCCGGCAAATTCAGAAAAGTGGGCAGCGGTGTTGTACACATTCAGGCGGTCGATACACTCCAGCACGATTGTGATCATTCCCTGAGAAAAAAAACAGAAATGTAAGGGTGGATACTTTGGTTAAGGTTTGAGTTACTGGTTAAGGTTTGAGCTTCGGTATGAAAATTGGGGTACTGTGGTACAGGGTCAAGTAAGCCTACAGGGAATACATTTAAGCTATCACAATGTCCTTACAAAGTACAAGTTTATATTTTGTATGTGTGTGATGTTACAGAAACAAAATCAAATGATTAAACAAACCTACATGAGGGCATACAAGTCATCAATGATGTCAAAAGTGCAAGTTCCCCTTTGCATAACAAATTTATCTTAGTAATAAGCCCAGTCAGTAAAAATCAATAGACATGGATAGTCTGAGGGTGGGTGAGGCTGTGCAGGCAGCATGCAGATCACCTCCTCTTGGAAGAGGTTCTGCCGGTTGCGGAGGGAGCGAAGTTTGGTCTGCTTCTCCTCATGCTCCAGTTCCTCCTCAGGAGGACGAAAGTAGAAAATGAGATCCTGAAGAGAGAGGATGACCCCCTCCAGAGGAAGTGACACAGCCACTGGTGACTTGCTCTTCCCACTCAGGGAGTCCAAACCCCTGGAAAAACACAAACAAATTGGCAAACAATGTCTTTTTAGCATTTTCATTCCTATTTTTTACACTTCAGATCAAACAGGACCACATTACAACACTGCTCATCACTACATCATGACACAAAGAGGAATCCCCCACCACCAACAGCACCACCACTTTTAAAAATGTATTTACTTACTTGATGAACTGCCTGAAGAGGCCCATAGTGCTATAAATCATTCGAGCAGCCTGAGACTCCTCAGTCTGGGAACGGGACACAGTTAGGGCATCGTCCATATGACCCTCCTGGTGCAGAATGACCTGGGGATACGAAAAACATCATTTTACTGCAGATGATATCCCTTGGTTCTGGTGGCTGGTCATGTAACAGCTACAATGTTATGATTATCTTGTTCTTAAGATACTGGGAAAGCTATGCTCTCTAAATTAACCACATATAGTTTCAGCCAAACAACCTCTAACAAGGTGGCAACTTTGGTAGCAATATTTTTGGCTCTTTCAGTTTTTATCAATGCATGATTAAAAATGTGAGACTCAGAACATTACCATCGCATTACCATTACACACATCATCTGCACCAACTTCTACTGGTATATTAAGACTGTGTTTGTCCTATTTGATCCACCAGGTAGAACCTAACCTTTCTCTTCATCATTCCCAAACGAGCAGCTTTGGCATCCAGGGCGGCATATGTGAGCCACAGGCCTGTTGACACATGCTGGACGAAGCACATGGACTCTCCATACTTTATCTCTGGAATGCCCATCCCCTCAACATCACGCTTCTGAGCCACATCCACCTTCTCCTGCTCAGGGGAATCCAGGAGGAAAAAAAGGGTGGGAGGAAATCACATAGGTCAATGAGAGAAGAAGTCATAGCACAATAACAGAAACTAAAGGCAAGAATCCAGAGAAACTCAAAATGTTAATTCTGACCTTTGAAACACGGAAACAGAAAGCAGATAATTTGGTGTTGGCCCTCTCTGGATCGACCACCAACAGACCCTTCTCTTCATCCAGACACAGGTACCGGCCTGTGGTGATGTGGCGAATACGGAACGACTGGCCCCACTTCATGTGGCTGCCGCTCCAGCTGCAGGCAGAAATCAGAAGAAACACAACAGATTTTCAAAAAGCTGATTAAGCCTCTTAATCACTACTTATCATAACTATCAGTTCCTGCTGTTTGCTGTTGAAATCGTTTAAGCAATTACTTTACTAATTTATAGATCATGTGTCAGCAAGTAACAAAACAGACACTTTGTTAACATGCAATAAGGACAAACACATATGTATGACTCTATAAAAACAAGCAAATGGGGGTCCTTGCTGTCTGGACGTTTACATGTAACCACAACATCCATGTAATCAAGTTTGATTATGGTTGGACTTCTGTTGAATGTAATCCTCTTCTCCCTTTCCCCAAAAACAGGCCCACTGATTTCTTATTAAATGAGGGCTTTTAATATCTACAATCATAACATATGAAGTTCAAGTGCAAGGTAGGACAACAGTAAAGAAAATATTCCATACATAGACTTATCAATCACATAAGAAATCGCAAATAAACATAAATCAGCCAATAAGTATATCTGACACAAATTTAAAATTAGAGGGGGACGATCACCTGATTCTGAGAGGCTCCAACCTCCACAGGGACCGAGCCTGACTGCATACAGCACCACCTTCATAGTGAGCCATCCTGTAACAGAGTCAGGGCTTAGACACAAACAGTCGCACTGAATCAGGTTAAGAGGGCGTTTTTTGCTGCTCAGACCTGCTCTGCTTCCTCTTACCTGCGCTTTTCCTCTCCTTCTTCTGGGGTAGCGATGGCCAGACACTCGTCCATGTGGCCATGGAACAGCCTGATGACGTGACCTCCTGTCAGAAACCCTGAGAGGAGGAACACACACCGCAGTATCTGTGAGTACATTTCTCTTTATATATAGTATATGGTAACTGTATGGTACATGACTTCTGACGGCATCCAGTCTGCTCAAAGCTGATATTTTGTAATATAACTATAAAACATGCAGATCATCCACATCTATCAATGTGTGTTTATATATTTAAATATTTCCAGGGCTGCACAACATTGGGGAAGAGGTGTAAAGCAAGGTTGTACCCTCAGCTAGTTCACATCCCGACATGATCGGGTTCATGTTCCACAGTGTCTGCATGAAGGAGGCGTCCACCATCAGATCTCCACTGGCGTAGGACAAGTGCTTAGGACGGATGACAAGAACAGGATGAAAAGATCAAGTTTAGGGACATTTACATGTCTAAATCATCCATTGTGTAACAGCAAAGTGTTTTAAGTAAAGAGAGTCTTACCAGGTATCTCTCAGAGGACACGCTGACAAGGATGAGGTCGTCACCCACCCTGACCTTTTCACCTTCCGACCTCTGCTTTGAGGCTGGATGAATGGTCCACCAACATGCCTCACCTGCAACGAGAACAACAAGTAACCGTCATCACAACAATGTTTTCTATTTCTCAAATAACAAAAAAGTACTGCAATAGGAGAGATATGAGAATAGAGAAAGCCAACTCTAAAAATGCAAAAAAAATGCATGACACGAAAAAAGAAAAAAAACCTTTAACAATACTACTAAGGGATAACAAGTTTCAGTAATCAGTCACCAGTGGAATCTTCTTGTAAGCCCACGTCAAAGGCCAGCTTGTCCGTGAGTGACCGAGATGTAGTCAAACAGCTCAGGTACTGTAGGGACAAAAAAATTTAAAATGCAGATACAAATTTGGATGTAAATTACAGTAAACAAACTTTGGATGCAGTCTTACCATGCCTGAGTGGCTGTGTCTCAGAAGGATGGCATGTCCGTACAGTAAGGTACGATGACCTCCACCTTGGGACGACTGGAGGAAGAGAAGATAGAGTGATATTTAACAGAACAGCCGAACAAAAAATCAATTATACCTTGATCAGACCAGAAGGAAATGGAGATAGTTTAGGTCAAAGGAACAAAAACTGTAATAACTATAAATGACTGTGTCACAACACAATAGCATCCACTTCAACTGGCACCTTCTTGTTTGTTGCGGCTGAATTTTGTCATTCGATATTGTATTGCACTGTATGTTGGATATACATTTGCTGTATGTTATTTATATTAACACTGCAGTACATTTTTCATATGATTTGTAAGCATAGGCTGTCCGTGTCCAGGTATATCCTTTGGGAACCAATAAAACTCTTTTCGTTAAATTTTAAAGAAAAGATACAGAGAAAAATTACGATGGGACAGATGAGATGGATGGGACAAGTGACTGTGAACAAGGGTGGCAAGTTGAGTGATTGCTGAAAGTTTATCATTGTATTATTAAGGAGAAGAAAAAAAAAGAACAACCCTGAAAAGAATACTTTCTGCTGAAAAGAGACATTTGTAGGCAAAAACCATTCATTTGTGGACAGCGCCACTTCACTGATAAATGGCTTTTTCCAAAAACAAAAACTGCACAGAAAATGTTGGGGTTAATCTTTATACATACATATAGAAAGTAAAAAACAAGAACCACATAAGCAATAAAGCGGCATAGAGATAGTGCTGTAACTAAGACTTAACTATGTTATG